>NC_139159.1:49869346-51069346 GCF_964270905.1 Leucopleurus acutus | reverse complement strand
CAGGACAGTGGTACTGGTGAAAGAATAGACAAGTAGATCAATGGAACAGAAATATAAAACCCAGAAATAGACCCACATAAAAATAGTCAACTGATATTTGACAAAGGAGCAAAGGCAATACAATGGAGCAGAGACAGTCTCTTCAACAAATGGTGCTGGAACAACTGGATATTCACATGCAAAAAAAAAAAAAAGGAAGAAAGAAAAAAAAAATCTAGATACAGACCTTAAACCCTTCACAAAAATTAACTCAAAATGAATCACAGACCTAAATGTAAAATGTAAAACTATAACACTTCTGGAAAATCTAGATGACCTTGAGTATGGTGATGACTTTTTAGATACAACACCAACAGCAAGATCCATGAAATACAGAATCGATAAGCTGGGCTTCATTAAAATTAAGAAGTTCTGCCCTGCAAAAAATCCTGCCAGAAGAATGAGAAGATAAGCCACAGGTTGGAAGAAAATATTTGCAAAAGACATATCCAATAATGGACTGTTATCCAAAATATACAAAGAACTCTTAAAACTCAACAATAAGAAAACAGACAACCTGATTATAAGATGGGCCAAATACCCTAACAGATACCTCACCAAATAAGATAGTACATAGGTGGCAAATAATCATATGAAAAGGTGCTCTACATCATATGTCATCAGGGAAATGCAAATTAAAACAATGGGATACCAGTGCACACCTATGAGAATGGTCAAAATTTAGAACACTGACAACACCAAATGCCGGTGAGGATGTGGAGCAACAGGAACTCTCATTCAGTGCAAACTGGTACAGCCACTCTGGAAAACAATTCGGTGGCTCCTTACAAGAGAAAGAGACTACCCCAGAGAATCAGAACACTCTGCTCCTGTTGTTATTACTTGTTACTATTGTTAATAATTATTAATCCTTATTTTAGCAAGAAATAAAACCAAGCTTATGACTCTTTTGCAGTAAGACCATTCTAATATTTTTCCATAAAAGTTGAGGCTTATCATTGTGGT
The DNA here is from genome assembly GCF_964270905.1 of Leucopleurus acutus. Classification (NCBI taxonomy): domain Eukaryota; kingdom Metazoa; phylum Chordata; class Mammalia; order Artiodactyla; family Delphinidae; genus Leucopleurus; species Leucopleurus acutus. The sequence goes on along the minus strand of NC_139159.1, from coordinate 51,068,341 downwards.
GTTTTTTTTTGTTTGTTTGTTTTTGTTTTTAATAACAAACCACCCCAAGCTTAGTGACTTTATTTATTTTTGGCCACACTGCATGGCATGCGGGATCTTAGTTCCCCGACCAGGGATTGAACCTACACCCCCTGCAGTGGAAGTGTGGAGTCTTAACCACTGGACCACCAGGGAAGTCCCTCATCTTGGTATTCTTAACACATTTAAATATAAGAAATTATAGCTCTCACTGTACTCTTTTGGGGGTTGTCTTTTTTATGGTACTTTTTTGTTCCTACTACCTGACGTTGCTATTATGGCAAATGAAATTATTTAGAAAATTGTTCCCCCTGCTTTTTGGCTTTTTTTTTTTTTAACTGACATCTGTCCTTGGTCACGCATCAGCCCACTGATATTTGTGCCTGTTTCTCTCTCAAAAATGGACATGAAATATCACGAACCTCTTCTTAACTCTCAAGTTAGCTATTTTGAGGCAGCATTTTTGTGGTGAGAAGAGCATGCCATTTTAGAATCAGATGATATGAGTTAAAGTCTTTATTCGATCATTAGCAAACTCTGGGCAGGTAACTCCCTTTCCAAAGCTCAGAGTTCTTTTGTGCAAACTTGAGGTCAGACTTAGCCTATGTCATAGAATATATGAAATGTAGTGGTATTTAATGAGTAGTGATAAATAAGGACGAGATACTGTAAGCTCTGTGAAAAAGTTTTGAAAACTGTAAAATGCTATACAAATCCTTCTTTGAAAAATGACTGGAATAATGTGAAATTATCCTAAACTTGCAGGAAGAAAACTATATATAAAAAAGTGAGGGGCTTCCCTGGTGGCACAGTGGTTGAGTCCGCCTGCCGATGCAGGGGACACGGGTTTGTGTCCCGGTCTGGGAGGATCCCACATGCCGCGGAGCGGCTGGGCCCGTGAGCCATGGCTGCTGAGCCTGCGCGTCCGGAGCCTGTGCTCCGCAATGGGAGAGGCCACAAAGTGAGAGGCCCGCGTACTGCAAAAAAAAAAAAGTGGGGCCTTGCCATAGAAATGGGGAGAGCCTGCTGGCCAAACTGGATTAAGGGGTTGCCTTCCCACACAAACCCACAGATTTCAGATGATATCAAGGTGGTTGCCATTGAGAACAAAGGGAGTAGGCAGGGCACAGAGGGTGGAAACTAAAAGAACAGAATCTCGAGGCTTAAAATCTTTGTCCAATGAGGTGTTTGGTTGGGGTCACTCACACTTGAAACTGGCTGGAATCAAACAGCCTCCTGAATTTTTGAACGATCTGTATAGAAAAAAATAATTACTAGCCCATTTACAAAAGCCTGTTTAGGAATTCCCTGGCTGTCCAGTGGTTAGAACTCCAGGCTTTCATTGCTGTGGGCCTGGGTTCAATCCCTGGTTGGGGAGCTGTGCAGCATGGCCAAAAAATAAAAAATTTAAAAAAAAGCCTGTTCAACCCCTCAGGTAACTCCTACTTTTTTCCTAATCTGCACTAGGAAGAAGTGGGCTATGAAAGCTATGAAACCCCCTCTTCTATGCAAACCTTTGTGGCCATAAAGAATAAAGGACAAAGAAACACTTTCCAGAAAACAGAACCCAGGGTCCCAGATGAGTAAACCAAGAGATGTATTCTACTCTCAATCTTCGCCATTCCCTCCAAGTGGGAAAATTCCTGTGGATGAAAATTTTTATTTTGGTTATCCTGCTGCTGCTTTACCAGTTAAATTGGATGTACTGGAGGCAGATACTGTGTCTTTAGGTTTACAGGTCACTATAACCTGAAAAGCCACATGTGGATATGAAGGAGAGGACCATACATCACTCAAAGATCCTAGATTTCAATCTGCATGGTATATGGATGACATTTTAAGGTTGTCTTTCTGGGGGAGGGATTGACTATGTTCTATATGCAAAATAAAAATGTCCACAGATATTTTGGGTGGCCAAATCTGCAGGAAAAGTTAAAATTAAGAGAGCCACATATACTTTACCTTATTGAGCAAAGACCAAATAGCAAGCCAGTATTTTTAAAGACTTAAAAATAGGTAATTAGGCTGAGCTTAACGTTTCCCCCCCGCAATGGTAATTATATATTAGATGGATATTTGTTAGGGTTTTTGGCTCACCAGCATTTGAACCCTCTTCCTATGTATGAGAAATAACCCATCCTTTAACAGTAGAAGCTAACATTGTCAGCTGTCATTTTTCCAATCTGCCTGGCAATTACGACGTGAGTAAATGGCTGAGGTTCTGCTGATCAGACACCACTGCCCCAAACTTTGAATCTGAAGCTACTGAATTTAGAGATAAAGAGCAAAAAAGCTTAGTTCTACTGATTCACTGGGCTCCTAAAGGGCTTTGGAAGGTAGGGAAGCTAAACTGAATGTAAGAACCAGATTGTGAAAGACTTTGAATGTTAGGCTAAAGGTTTTATTTAGTAGGAGATGGGAATCTACTGAAGTTTTTGGAGAGACAGTAGTGTCAAGATCAAGATGATGGGGACTTCCCTGGTGGCGCAGTGGTTAAGAATCTGCATGCCAATGCAGAGGACACATGTTTGATCCCTGGTCTGGGAAGATCCCACATGCTGTGGAGCAACTAAGCCCATATGGTACAACTACGGAGCCTGCGCTCTAGAGCCCACGAGCCACAACTACTGAGCCTGCGTGTTGCAACTACTGAAGCCCGCACGCCTAGATCCCATGTTCCTCAAGAAGAGAAGCCACAGCAATAAGAAGTCCACGCACTGCAACAAAGAGTAGCCCCCGCTCGCCGCAACTGCAGAAAGCCCGTGCACAGCAACGAAGACCGAACGCAGCCAAAAATAAAAAAATAACTAAATTTTTAAAAAATGATACTTTAAAAGTAGAACTGATAGTATCTTTTTTTTTTTTTTTTTTTTTTTTTTGCAGTACGCAGGCCTCTCACTGTTGTGGCCTCTCCCATTGCGGAGCATAGGCTCCGGACGCACAGGCTCAGCGGCCATGGCTGACGGGCCCAGCCGCTCCATGGCATGTGGGATCTTCCCAGACCGGGGCACGAACCTGTGTCCCCTGCATCAGCAGGCGGACTCTCAACCACTGCGCCACCTGGGTAGCCCTGATATTATCATTTTTGTGTTAGCTTTTTCTTCAACTGAAAATGATTTCAAAGATGGACTAATTCAGTCCTATATTATCAAGGACTAATGATATCAAGGTGATAATGAGGATGGGAAGGAAGAAAAAGAACTGAAAAAATCTGGGAAGGAACCATTTCCTTGGCAGAAGGTGCCAACTGATGGCACACATTTAAGCCACACTTGGTCAATAGGTATGTGGGTTCAATTAATAGTGTTTAAATTTTTTCCCTTAGGCACTAACATTTTAAAATTTAAAGGCTTTAAGTAAACATTCAGATTTATAGCTTCTCTTAGGGAAAAGAGAAGAATAAATTTGCCAGCCCTGGGCTGATATTCAATTTGGCATCAATTAGCTAGAACTGAGTATTCACCATTCCTTTTTGGATGGACAAGCTTTCTCCAGATTTTCAGAGTTCCTGCATTTTCCCTTTTGTATTATATCTGGCCTACTTCACTGATGTATGTTACTTTCCTGGCCCTCGACTTACAGGAATAATAAGAGAACAACTGATCACTGGAATAGCTAAAATAAATGACCCTTTCATTTCAGTCTCATTAGGCAAAATCTAAACCTTAAGAAATGATACTGCAGGGACTTCCCTGGTGGTGCAGTGGTTAAGAATCCGCCTGCCAATGCAGGGGACACAGGTTTGGGCCTTGGTCCGGGAAGATCCCACATGCTGTGGAGCCAGTAAGCCTGTGCGCCACAACTACTGAGCCTGCTCTCTAGAACCCGTGAGTGACAACTACTGAGCTCGCATGCTGCAACTGCTGAAGCCTGCATGCCTGGAGCCTGTGCTCCACAACAAGAGAAGCCACCGCAACGAGAAGCCCGCGCACGGCAACAAAGAGTAGCCCCCGCTCACCGCAACTAGAGAAAGCCTGCGCACAGCAACGAAGACCTAACGCAGCCAAAAATAAATAGATTAATTAATTTAAGAAAAAAAGAACTGATACTTTAAAAGTAGAACTTATCATTTTTGTGTTAGCTTTTCTTCAAGTGGTCAAATAGTATTGTATATACATGGCATTAGGTAAATCCCCTCCTCTCCAATCAAATACCATTACAATATGAGACAGAACAAATATACAGAACGATCTTTTCTGGTCAATAATAATGGTCTATGAAGACCAGCAGAGAGCACTTAACCATAGTCCTTGGCAGCAACTGGAAGCTGCTATTACAGCTAGTGAAACTTACTAGTGGGTTTCTTTTATGTCATTATACACAAGATGTCTTCATAGGAAAGTTTGTCCCCATTTCTAGTTTTTTGAATTTAGTGAACCTGCTGAAGGATGATAGCAAATTGGGGTTTAACTTGACTTTTGTATTAAATTTAAATTACTTTAAGGGTATATTTGGACACTTGGCAGTGAAAGACTCTGAATCTTAGATTAAAAATGTAATATCTGATAAGCATTCTGAGTGGAACTGTTCTTTGATTTATCCTTTTAAATTCCAAAATGTTTTGCTTTACTTTATCGACCTAGAATCTAATATAAAAATTGTGCTATTGTTGAATATGATGTGGACTCGTATAAGAAATGATTTATTATACATAACCAATCATAATCTAGGAAAAATAATATCCCCTAAGAAAAGACACGTATTTGGACTATTATTGTCCCCAATATTGGCATTGTGAAAATGTACAAAAACTATGATCACTGAATTTTAGTAAGTCTAGATCACATGTTATAATTTTAAAATAGTATAAATATGATGGCTAGCAGTCAGTTACATTGATATTCAGCTTGAAAAGAATGGTAGAACTATATACTGCTATTCTTTTACTGTTGTTATTAATAGACACTTACTGAATACCTACTGTGCTAGACATGATGTCTGTACTTAGGAGGATTATATTTAAGTGTATGGAGAATTTTTTATTCCAGTGGAGCATGGGCAAAGTGTTAAGCTCCATTTTAATCAAATGGGACTGTTTATTAAGAATTAAGGGCACAGGGAGCTATATTCAATATCCTGTGATAAACCATGATGGGAAAGAATATAACAAAGAATGTATATATGTATAACTGAACCACTTTGCTGTACAGCAGAAATTAACACAACATTGTAAATCAACTATACTTCAATAAAAAATAAAAATTAAATTAAAAGAGAATTAAGTGTATTATTTACAAAAGGATTAGAATAAGATAACGTAGTAGCCTCTTAAGGAGTGGGGGATAGTTAACTAGGTCTTCCAGTAACAGTCTGTTTAGTTCCTTTTATATTAATTCCTCATAGCTTCACTATCACCTGTAAAGATACTTTCCTCAGTTTTTCTGGTGATTTTTAAACAATTCTTGTTTCTTAGATGATTTTCCTGTAACTTAATTTTCAAGATAGTGGCATGTAAAAGAAATTAAATAAGTTAATTTATTCAGTTAAATAACCTTAAGATGATAGGATTTCTTCTGTATAATTGCCAAGCCATATTTTAAACAAAGAAGGAAGGCCATCAAATCAAGCAAATCAAATTCATCACATATTATATGTACATTACTGAACAAGAATCACTAGCCCAGAAACACAAGTCACTTTAAGATAGCTTGAGAAACCAGATCTACAAATATTAGGATGTGTGCAATTTCCCTACATTATATGCCCATACCATTCGCCCTTGGATCTGTCGGTGGGAGGCTTGCTCCTCCTAATAGGAATGGTAGCCATTTCAATGGTTCCTTCTCTCTTAGAATTATCTGTCATGTTTAAAAATTCTACATACAGTAATATTCTATATTAGGGAGGTGGATGCAATGTTGGGGCCAAGTACTTTATATAGTGAAGCTAATACTTATCTCAGAGGGCTCAATGATAAATAAACATAATTTATAAACAGTTAAAGAACATGTAGGTGCTACTATCCTTACTTTTACTTGAAAAAAAAAATTACCCAGAGATTTGGAGAACAGTTATCTGGAATATATCCCGAGATAAAGAACAAAAAGTAAAGTAAAATAAAAAAGAACCACAAGCAAACAAAAGAGATGCTACAAAGACCAGTCAACAATCTTAACTTATTTTGCTTATACGAATGTCTCTTTCCTCCTCACTTAAGTCAGCCCCACTGAGATTATAACCTGTGGCCAAGTTGTTTAATTTCTCTAAATCTCAGTTTTCGCATATATAAAATGAAAATGATAATCTCCTTGAAGAATCATCATGAAATCAAAGGTATATGGCACAGAGAAGGTGCTCAATAAATGGTAACTATTATTATTGTACTTGATTTGCAAAACACAGCCTATTACAAGAAAATGCAGTATAATAACGAAGAAACAATACACAGAGTAGTTGGGATTTTAAACTTCGGAGCCAGATTATGGGTTTTGATCTCAGCTCCCCCACTTACTGGCCGTGGACTCTGGGCAAATTGCTTTCAAAGGTGTGCAGGAGGCAATGAGAGCTATCACTGTTTAACCCTCCCTGTCTCAGGGTACCTACCCTTCTCTAACTCCTCAATTAGGTTTTTGTATCATCTCTTATTGCACTCTGTACTTCACCCTCCTAAGCCCTGTCACAGTTTTAATTACATAGTTATTCCTATTAATATCTATCTCCATTAGACTGTGAGCTCTAAGAAGGTAGGGAGCATATTCAGCTAATTCAGGGACTAGCATAGCGACTGACACATCTCAGAGCCTCAATAAATATTTCTGAATGAATGAATGAATGAATGAGTGAAAAGAATATGGTCTCTCAATAAATTTCTCAGCACTTCTTGTGTAGAATGGTAATGCCTGGATGTGCTGTCCAAGAATAAAATGAGAATATGGAACTGGAAGGCAGGGTACATTTGAGATTAGTTAGCTATTGCACTATATTTGAAAAGACAAAAAAAAAAGAGAGAGTGTGAGAGTGAGAGAGAGAAGCTGTAAAATGAGATTGACTTACTGATCAGTTACTTCAGTCAAATCACACTGGTTGGTAGACCACTGCTCTCTTTAGAAAAGCTGTTCTCAACCAGTGTGACAATCATCTGTTGTGATGGGTTTTCTTTATAAATTAGGATGGGTTTCACAGTTATGACTATAATTACATAGTCCTGAGTAAGCTTATGAGAGTATGTTATCCACATGAACTTTATGTGTCCTGTGTGGGTGTCTCAAGAGAAAATAATTGCAGAGAAGCACTGCTCCAGGCCAGTGATTTCTAACTTTTATAACTCTGCAGGGTATGTTGAAATACCCTCAAAAATCTCAGGATTTTCACGGGTGGTAGGAGTATAGCAAAATCAAGGAAGAAAGTTAGGATTTCTTCTCTTGGCTGTAAAATGACTACGCCCCAGTGGAAAGACCTCTATTTTATGGAGAATGCCTCCTCTCTAGTTACTTACTTTGGCTTCATTTTGTCTTGGCGACTCAAGAAACCATATTATAGGACAGAAATCTGTTCCAATTTCCCATGTGTAGATGTAGGAATTTCCTTTGGGATTAGTCTGTATGAGCCAAGGTTAAGTCAATGTACTTTAAATTTTGAAAAAATTTCACATTTACATAAGTTTTTCTTGTCTCAAAAAGGCTTTTAGGATGGCATTTTGTAAATCCAATTAACTCTAGCTACAACTTAAGAAAGAATGATGGTAGTTCAACTGAAGCAAAGTCAGGGCTGAAGACTTGGTGTAAAAACTAAAAATTGAGAAATGAGTGTATAATAATGTGTTTTATCTAAATATGTATTTTTAGGCACACCTGGCTTTGAGTTCTAGTTTCACCACTTACTAGGTATGTGACTGTGGCCAAGTGTATGCAAATAATAAACTAATATAGCTTGGGTTGGGTGCACAGATTGTGTTGTTGACTGCCTGGGTTCATATGCTAACTCTATTACCTAATATCTTGGGGACCTTGAGCAAATTTCTGAATTTCTCTGCCTCAGTTTCCTCCTTTGTTAACTGGAGATAATAAAAGCACTGTCTCGTAAGGTTGTTATGGGCCTAAAAGACTAAGTGCATGTCAGGTTCTTAGAATAGTGACTGGATAATAGCTGATACTGAAAGTTTTAGCTACAATTATGATCATTCATTTACCCAATTTGATTTTCTAATATCTTGACTTGCTTACATTTCCTGAAATGTTAAACATTTAATAGTAGAAAAGGAGCAAACTGTAAATGTACGAACAAGAACAGCAAAAGATTAGTATGAAAATTAAAAGTCACATTTATATAGAGAAGTACCCTACCATTAAACCTGTACTGATCTAGTGCAAACTGATATTGCAACAATAAGCTAGAAGAAACCTGGATAGCTCTAACTAGTGAATTATCTTAAAGAACACTTTTCAGACATATTATTAATCAGCCATCTTCCTCCTCCCTGCCTTCCACTGGGAAAAATAGGGAAAAAAAAATATTTCTACCTGTTCTCAGAGCAGGTAGTTAGTTTCTTCTAAATCAGGGGTCACTACAGATTTCCTAGTAAGAGGTCATTGATTGTCACAGAATAAAAGCAAAATAAATCCTATTCTATACAATGATATATACAATAATAGAGGTAACATGATGATGATAACCAACCCACTCTGGATATATGTGCGTGCAAAGATGAACACAGTTTGCAACTAGCTTATCAATAAATTAATAAACAGCATTTCAAACGTTGGGATGCTATTATTTAGCAGTCAATTCTTACTTTGATTTACAAATTATGTTTTTAGCATTAGTTGTTAAATCTTATAGGAAAGTTCTTCACAAAGAAAACGTATGTTTTGAAAACTTTATAAAGGACTTGAAGTCTCTTGGTGAAAAGTTTGAGTCCCCTTCGCCGTTTTTCTCATTAGCTTAATTATAATGACATCACTCAAACACCAGAGACAAACAACCAATGGTGAGATTCAAAGTGTGCCTGCCAACGAAGTTCCAAAGGCCCACAGCACAAACCAGCCTCCTTTAGTACTATCAACCTTTGACCTGCCCATTGTATCACCCTTTCCCCTCATTTGGACCTTAAGTGTTCACAGGCTGGGATTCCTGTTTCAAAGTTTTGCTGCTGCTTTTCCCTTTAAGTTTTGATTATTTCTGTCCTCGAAATCAAATGCGAATACCAAGACTGCGGGAGTAAACGAAAACAAAACAGTTGCGTGCACCCAACGGGGCCGCCTTGCCTCCCACCTGTCTCCATCCTCATCCAACTGCCAAGCACTGTTTAACTCAACTTCATTAGGAAAGCCTGTTCCCAGTCAGCGCCTGTGGAGCTCCCCAAATAACCAATCAACAGAACTTCTCCTAGGCTCAGCTGGCGCTCTGGGGGGTCTCCTGCTCCACAGTCCCCCAGAGAGGAGGGGGTAGGGACACTGCTACCTGGAGTTCTCCAACCCTGTCAACCCTCCAACCACCGACTTTCCGAGATGCGAGATGTACACAGACACAATAACTACAGGCTCACCTCCTTCTTCCTCTTCCAGGGAGTTCATGCAGGGAAAGTAGCCGGCCAGCGCCTCGAAGGAGGCGGAGAGGCTGCTCCGGCTCTGGGAGCGCTGCATGGAGCGCCCCGCGGCGCCGGCGCCCCCCAAGCCCTGCCGGCCCATCTTGGACGAAGACCCGCTTTTCCCGCGGTACAAGATACGAGGCGTCTTGGCGGCTGAGGCGCGGCGACCGCAGCGCTTCGGGGGCCGGGATGCTGCCGCGGGACCCTGGGGTACTGGCCCCTGCCTCCCTAACCCGGTCCGGACCAGTCGTGGCCTTCCTGGCTGCCGGGGCCTCCACTCTTCTGGGGAGGGGTACGAGGTGGGGATCCAGGCGGTGGCGAGCGGGGACGCGGCTGCTCGCTGTGGAAGTCCGAGGTCTCGCCAGGAGGGAGCTGAGGTGCCCGGAGGCTGCGGCTGCGAGTCGGCCGCCCTCCCCTCGCAGGGAGATGTTGCTGATGCTGAGGTCCCCGCCAATCAGCAGCCGGACGGGGAGGCGGGCTGGCAGCTCCGGAGCGCGCTCCTCCGGCTCTGGGCAACTCTGAGCCCCGAGGAGCTCCTGCTGTTTCCGTTTCTTCCCTTTCCTCGCGTGATTAACACCAGGGAATGGTCGTTAATGAGACGCAATACGTTAGGCATCACAGATGGGAACTATCTCAGGCAAATTTTGGTAGTCACTTAGTCTCGCTTAAAATTTGTTAGCGTTCCTCAAGCATAGATAGGAAATAATTTTCTCCAAATCATAAAACAAAGCCTCCCCAATTTTTAACAGGTCCCATGAAAGCCTAGAATTAAAGCGTTCTCGTTTACCTTCTTTCTTAAAAAGATTAAAACGTCAACGGAAGGTAAAAAAGATTTAAAAAATATCAAGAGCCTGAAAAAGAACCAACACTAAAAAAGTACTGTGATGTTTATCAATTTTGCTTTAATCTGGGGAATTTTTAATGCTTTTTTCCCCTCCCGATTAGATTAGATAATCTGCTACCTATTGTTGCTAAGAATGACAATGAACACTGTAAGGCTTTAGCATCTAAATAACAGGTAACATCCTCTTAACATAAATTTGGAAGCAACACAGACATACCACAAACAAAACAGTTTATAAGTGAAATAGCATCACATTCTGCAAACTGCAAATCTCTATCCCAGAACATAAAGCAACCGTAAGTCTATTTTAGCATAAGTCAGAAGACTGTCCTACTTTTTGTAACTTTAGACAAGTCACTAGACCTCTCAATTTCCCTATCTAGGCAGGTGGGAAGGTAGGGCACAATGATTCCAGTCCTAACCATGTCATAGCTTGATTGTTGGCTGTGTGTTTTAGGGGATTTCAAAAGTGTTCTGTAAAATGTAAATTATACAATCTAAAAGGGTTCTTTCATACAATAAATATTTACTGAGTACTATATATGAACAAGTTCTTTGCTTGATGTACTGGGAAATACAAATATTCATTCAATTAATAGTAATTGAGCTCCCAGTGTATGTCAGGTACCTTTGTAAACACCTAGGACATATAGTGATCAAAGCAGATAAAAATCTCTGCTCTCATGGAACTTATATTCTAGTAGGGGGAGAAAGACACAGTAAATCAGTAAACTATATAGTGTTAAAAGGGAGATAAAGGAAAATGGCAAAAAATAAAGTTAAGGGGTATGGGACAGTCTGCGATTTAAACAAGAGCTGTCAGGGTAGGTATCATTGACAAGGCAACATCTGAATAGATGTATGAAGAAGTTGAGGAAGTAAGCCATTCGGATATGTGAGGAAGAGAGTTAGTTTGAGGCAAAGAGAGCCTGCAGTGCAAAGGCCCTAAGATATGATGTCCTGGTGTGTCCCTGGAACAGCAAAGAGGCCAGGGTAGCTGGAGTGGAGTGAGTAGGAAGGAAAGGAGGTCAGAGAGATAAGAGGCAGAGAAGGGGACAGATCACACAGAGCCTTCTAGGTATGTTAACAGCTTTGGCCATAGCACATCACAAGTTAGGAAGTACAAAACAACGCACTCAAGTAATAATCCTCCCAAATCTTTCTAAAAATTAGGAAACTTTCAAATAAGAGTGCTCTAACATAATAACAACTTTGGTTGCTTAGACTTAGGATCATCCAGGTTTCTCGCTTCTGTTTTTCTGATAGGCTTTTGTCGTTTCTCATTAATATTCCTACAATTCTCTCTTAGTTCAATTTCCTATTCATTATTCACCTTCCTAAAATACCCGCATTTCAATAGACACTGATAAAACCAGGAACTCTATGAGTAATTTTTCATACCATATTGCTTTTATTCAGAGAATAGAAATGTTTTCATTAAATGAAACTTTCATTCTAAGAATAAAGAGAATCATAGAATTTTGGAAACTGAAAGGACTATTGTAAGTCATCTAAGTCATCTGATGTATTTTTTATAACTGTGGGTCACATATTTTTAGTGAGTCACGAAAATAACTTATCATTAGAATGATCAGCATTCTAAAAAATAAAATGAAATAAAATATTAGAGTGTAGCCCATGTAGTTATTGTATCAATTGCAGTATTGTTTCATGAATATGTATGCACCCCTGCGTGTTTGTGTGTGTTCACATGTGTGTACTAAGTTGTGATCAAGAGAAACGTTTCAAGGAAGAGGGACTAAGTGGGAAAATCCTAGGAAAATAAATTGGCCAAGGGTGGAAAAGTTTGATTTTGGCACCCAGGGACATCATAATGATAGTTGAAAGTCACTTAGGAAGGGAATTATCTTGGGTTTCTACTAGTGACTGCATGGGGACAGGGAATCTGAGAACTCAGTCCGTGGTCACACTCAAGTTGCTTGGGCCCTGCCTTCTCTATGTTAATAACCTGACTTTATGCACCAGGAAGAGGTTAGTCTGGAATAGCCCAGATGCATCTGTTTCTTCATGAGCATCACTTCTCTCTTGCAGTTTCAGAACAAAGTTGTCCTGGGAAGCATTTTGATATTTTTTCCTGTAGTTGGGATTTGAGAGATATAGATAAGTGATAAAAGAATGACACAAAGAGAAACAGGAAGTACTAAAGAGGAAAATCACCTTATTTCAGGGAAGAAAGCTTCAAAGAAAAAGAAGACTATTGGCACACAGGTATCAGAGAGACAGACCACAGTAATGGCCAAGAGATTTCTAGTCTTGAATGATAACCTGTGGAATATACTGAACTTACTGAGAAAACATACAATTCCACTTTTTTTTTTGTCCTATGCTCAACTGTTTTCCTATATAATAAATATTATATAAATAATATTTCTGGTTTACATATATTTTAAAAGTTGATTTACTATTCCTTATCCCATTCTGATATACGAACTACCAACGCTAAAGGAATTTAAAAATTTATATAAAAAAGAAACTACTGATAAAAGATAGGAAATGTCATTTCCTCCATACCAGAAAGTACATTCAAATGGCTTTGGATGTAGTTTTCAAATGATGGGCTACTATATAGTTTCATTATATAAAACAAAGTGTAATTCCAGAACAATTATAGTCTAGTATTCAAATTATTTATAATATATTTATAACTTTCTTACTCATCCAAAATAATCAGAAAAAGTGACTCACAAATATACATACTAATCGCTTTCTAAATGCAAATTCTGGCCTTGAAACAAGATTCCACTACTGTACAAGAAAATCATATTTTTGAAGAAAAGATATATAGATTGATATAACTTGCATAAAAAAATCATAGCATTCTATTTGATGAATATGAAACATATCACACCAATTATGCCACTTAATTCTTACATCAATCCTGAGAGTGTCATCATTATTTCTTCTTTACAGATGAGCTAATAAAGACTCAATAATATTGAATGACTTGTTTAATTGGAAAGTGGCAGAGCCACTGATTTTCTCATTTCAGGTTCAGTGCCCTATACACTGTATCACAGGTGTCTCATACCATATACATAAGCACAGATGAAACACATGCAAAACATAGATGATAGATATAATATGAACTATGTAGTAAATTATTTGGTTCAAAATAAAATAAATATTGAAAAAATATATTTAAAAGCCATAATGTTTATTCTAACTATATACCAATGTTAAATCCATATTTGCCCTTTTAATCAAAACATATTAATATTACATAGCCATATATGTATTTCAGTTCATCAATTCTTAACAGGGCTAGAAAGTTACATGTCATTTATGTATCAGTTTTTGTAATAGTTTCCTCGCCAAAGTAAATCACCAAAATTTTAAAGTATGTTAAATTAGTTTATTCTTGAAATAGAGGCTTGGTCACTGATGTGAATGCATAAAAAGGTTATTTTGTGAAGTAGTTACGTAGTGTCTAGACCATGGATTAGTTCAGCTGGGAACATACTCATGCCTTTGGCAGCCTTGCCCTTTTCTATGCTAGAAATGATGTAGGTGATGATGATGAGAATGCAAACTACTACTAATAAAGAGAAGGAAAGACGCAGTAAGTCCTTTTGGGAAGTATTGGAACAAACAAATAATAAGGCCTAGAAGTGGATATGCAAAAAAGAGATAGAAAAAGGACTCTTATTGCTACTCCACTGTCACTATTTAGTGTATCCAGTCAACCCAGAAATGGCTGGTTGCTAAAAGAGATAGGAATTGCTCAGGATAGGCTATAAAGCCACACTGCAGACTGAATTACCCTCTTTCTTCTTGATACACATTTGCTCTTGATAATATAGGAATTCATCTCTACCTCAGTCTTCACAATTGATGTCAATTACCTTTGCCACTTTGGATTATTCCGCCCTACAGCAAATAATTCTATACTAAATAGAAATATTTGTGGATATATTTTGGTTTGTTTTATTCAAAACCAACTCTCAAAATACTTGCAAACAATGTGACCAACAAGGGATTAATCTCTAAAATATACAAACAGCTCATGCAGTTCAATATCAAAAAACCAAACAACACAATCAAAAAATAGGCAGAAGATCTAAATAGACACTTCTCTAAAGAAGACATACAGATGGCCAAAAAGCACATGAAAAGATGATCAGCATTGCTAAATATGAGAGAAATGCAAATCAAAACTACAGTGAGGTATCACTACCTCACACCAGTCAGAATGGCCATCGTCAAAAAGTCTACAAGTAATAAATGCTGGAGAGGGTGTGGAGAAAGGGAACCCTCCAACACTGTTAGTGGCAATGTAAATTGGTGCAGCCACTATGGAGAACAGTCTGGAGGTTCCTTAAAAAACTAAAAATAGAGCTACCATATGACCCAGCAATCCCACTCCTGGGCATATATTTGGAGAAAACCATAATTCAAAGATATATGCACCCCAATGTTCATTGCAGCACTATTTACAATAGCCAAGACATAGGAGCGACCTAAATGTCCATTGACAGAGGAATGGATAGATGTATATACACAATGGAATATTGCTCAGCCATAAAAAAGAATGAAATAATGCCATTTGCAGCAGTATGGATGGACCTAGAGATTATCATACTAAGTGAAGTAAGTCAGACAGAGAAAGATAAATGTCATATGATATCAGTTATATGTGGAATCTAAAAAGTGATACAAATGAACTTATTTACAAAACAGAAACAGACTCATGGACTTAGAAAACCAATTCAGTGTTACCAAAGGGGAAAGGTTGGGGGAGGGATAAATTAGGAGGTTAGGATTAACCTATACATACTATTATATAAAATAGATAGTCAACAAGGACCTATTGTATAGCTCAGCGAACTCTAGTCAATACTCTGAAATAACCTATATGGGACAAGAATTTGAAAAGAATAGATATGTATGTATATGTATAACTGAATCACTTTGCTGTACACCTGAAACTAACACAACATTGTAAATCAACTAGGCTCCAATATAAAATAAAAATAAAATAAAAAATAATAATAATAAATAAAAATTAAATTAAAAAACCCAACTCTCAGAGTCCTTTAGGACAGTGATCATGGCAAGGATGGTTTCCAAGTTTGAGAAACTTCCGGCTCCAATATTCTCTTCTACTATTCCAGCCAGTGCTCTGGCTTTGTGATAAATTTACACAGTCTTCATAGTAACATTCTCAAACATTTGAGAGAAAAGAAGAAACATTTCTTCTATTTATAAATGCCTTGGGATTCTAGATGAACATCACCTAGCAACTTCTCATATCACTATGAGATCAATAGCATCACAATTTTGTGAGTGTAAACATTCTGCCCAAATACGCAGCAAGGTTTAAAAATTAGATATACATTTCAGGTACCAATGCCAGTAACTATACAATAGTTATAAAAAGTGCGTTCATTTAAACTGCTTTATTCATTCATTATTAATTTATTCATTCACTATTCATTTACTCATTACTCATTTATTCCTTACACCACAGTGTGATGAGAATAATATTAGGTTTGCATGGAAAATAGAGGGATTCTCTTAATTACAATTAGGTCTAATTCCTACTTGTCACTGTTCCTTCTTTTTCTTTACTGGCTAAAGCTTCATGTATTCACTTCAACATACACAGCATAAAAGACTTCTGATTACCATTTAGATTAACTGAATCATATGTTTGTTGTATATAAATGGTTATACACTGTTTAAACTGCTTGATACCATGCTGATATAAAAATAGAAAACTTAACATTTTTCACAGAAATTTGGCTTAATTGTCCGGCTGACTTTTAAATTGCAGGCACCTTAATTATTTTTCATTATATATCAAGGCATAAAATTTATAACGAAGTTATTTAAAGTTGTTAAAAATCAAAGGCAGTAAAAAAGAATGAGGATTCTCTCAAAGCATTAAAAATTGCAGGATTTTAAATAGTATATTGCAAAAATAAAAAGCCCAGGAAAAACATTCATGGTATACAGATCCAGGTCAAACATCACCTAGATTGGGCATAAGTGAATTGCTGACTGAAGGAAGTTCTATTCAGAGCTCAGTACCTTTGGTAAACAGTTAAGAATGTGTGCAAAGTGGCCAACTTAGAAACCAAACTAAGCAACTCATTATCAGCTGACACCCACTTAAGGTACTCTGTGTTAAAGACGCCTTTAAAGTAACAGTTCATCTGTCGTGTTGATATGAAACTTCATAATAGGAAACAGCAATACAGATTAAACATGTTTCCCTCCTAAAATTCAATTCAAAATGGTTCCATCTAATATGCTTTATTTATCCTCCCACAATAAGATGAGAAGCTCAGGTCTAAGAAGACAGAGGTTTATTTCCCAGAGAAAACAGTCTCAGTAAGAGGTAAATTTGTGGTGTCATACAAAAAATCTCTAAGAAACGCAAGTAATTATAAAAAGGCAAATCAGTATGTGTTCTAGTTATGGGGATATTCTGTAATGCTTCTCCCCGACCACTGCTTTATAACTTGGATTCTTCTGCTTGGCAACTCCTTCTGCAACTCAGCCTAACAGAGTAGTGTTTCAAATCCCAGCCTCCTTTCCCATACTTGACACCAAACTGGGAAAAGACATTTAGGGAGGAGCCAGAAGTCTCGATTCACAGCCTAAAAAATAACTAAATATGCAACTGTATATATATATATATATATATATATATATATATATATATATATATATATACACTTAAATTTGGCCACACCATTCAAAAAGCTTTTCCAGAAATGTTTATTTGCAGTGTAACCAGCATTTGGACAGAGAAAAACTGTGGTGTAGAATTTCTGAGTTCCTTTATTTTTGGTTCTGTTACTTATTTTTTTGTGATTATCTGGCATTTGATCTAACATCTAGAAGAAAGTCATTGCTTCACAACTCACTGTTATAAACTATTAATTTCATTTCAAATAATAGTGTATTTCACACTATGAAGGCAGCATTTCAGGGGTTCTCTGGGTGAGGCAAAAATACAAACTTTATATCTTAATAAATTTTGTACTGCAACTGAATAAACACTGAAAGACACTTTACAAGGACAGTGACCTTAAAAAATGTAATTGTTACATATTTTATCACAATTCAAGGTGACTGCAATTTTAAACCAATGTAACATTTTTGGTTCTATTTCTAATTTCATTTATTAAAATAATTCATTTTTATTCTCAACTTCAGATTATAGGCTAAGATCAGCTGACAAAGGGTATGTTTTCTGGTTTCTACAACCACTTAGAAGGTGCTTGTCAGAGAGCACTAGAGTTCAGGAGTCAATGAGAAGTCATAGCACGAGTGAACAAGCCCCTTGTCAACCTTGTAAGACACAGTTTGCCCCCATCCTTGCAGAACTAGAGCTCCACTCACCTCCTTACTCTTAGATCTGAGTCCCACCTCCATCCACAGTCTTATCCCAACTTTACTCTCAACCTCGTTCATTGTTACTCGGATCCCGTGATTACCCCGGATTTACCAAACCACCATGTCTCCTTTGCTTACACCACTCTGTGGTTGAACTTTTGACCTAGATGATGGGATGGAAATGTCCCCCTATAATTGAAGTTCCTCTTTGTGTCCATACATTACAGTACTCCTTTTAATACAAGTTTTTGTGAGGAAGATCATAGCTTTTTTCCATAGTGGAGTCCATTAAGAAAAATGTAAAACAGCACTGGAGACTAAATAACTCTATGAGAATCTATTATCAACATGTATTTCTCACTATAATGATCACAATAACTATAAGGAAAATTCTCCAAATTATATTTTCTATAATGTTCTGTGTGTGTGCCGGTTTAAAAAAAGTAATGCCAACGAAACAATTATTGACAGTTATGTCAACAATATTATAAGAATCTCTATAAAAACTTTTCCTGGGCTTCCCTGGTGGCGCAGTGGTTAGGAGTCCGCCTGCCAATGGAGGGGACACGGGTTCGTGCCCCGGTCCGGGAAGATCCCACATGCCGCGGAGCGGCTGGGCCCGTGAGCCACGGCCGCTGAGCCTGCGCGTCCGGAACCTGTGCTCCGCACCGGGAGAGGCCACAACAGTGGAAGGCCCGCGTACCGCAAAAAAAAAAAACTTCTCCTGTAAATTTCTTATCTGTACGGGCCTCCATTCATTGTTTGTCTTGCATTTGTGGACCACTGCTTAGAATTTTAATGTTTCACGTTAAACACCTATTAGAATTCATTCTTTCAGAGTCATTCTAGAGGGAGCAAGCCCTTACACACTCCTTGAGCTTACTAACATCTTCTACTACAATTGAAAATAATTTATTCCAATTTTAAGGGACAGTCCAAGAAACAGAAAACAATTACTCTGGTCTACTGAAAACTCCAAATACAGTTCCAAACGCTCAGCTTCTGACATTTATTTCCCGTGGTTTAGTTTTTCCCATGTTTTTAGATAGTATGTCAGTCTAATGCATAATACTTTTGTTTTATACAATGACTTTCTCTCAAGTATTTTTTCAAAATCTCTACATTCATGTCTAAAACATCTCTATGTAACCTGTCAGTGCTATTCCCCATTTCTTACGTGCTGAAGTATAAGGAAGATAAAAGGTTACACATCCATTAGTGATAGGATCTGATGAAGCCTAGACAGTTAAACTATGGGTTTAAACCTTTTTTACATTTCTGCACATTGAAAAATTGTTCACAAAAAATATATGTAAAGGGTCAATGAATATATTCCTATCAAAAGGTAATCTACTGAAAGTGTTTAACAAAGACAACTGATTGTTAGCCTAGTAGAACTAATTGACCATCCAAACATTTGTTATTGAACGATATTAAATAAATATTTACTGAATGCCACCATGTCCATGCACAGTGCTAAGCAGCAGAAGTAGTAAACTGTATCATTTACTAATTAACTGACCATCGATTAAATCTATTACTTTTACTCATTTATTACTATTTCAACTGATAAATAGAGAAAAGCTAAGGAAACAGATCACGTAATGCTATGTAATTAAAAATAAAGAGATAATGATGCACTAGCATGTATTTGGAACATGTGTATGCAGCTCAAAAGCATTTAAAATATGAGCACCAAAGCAAAACAAAGACAGCTTAAGTATTCCTCTTTGGATTATAATAATGCCACACTTTCAAATCATGAGACATTAATTTTAAAAATTATAGGACTAACATTTCTAAAATACAAGTTTGGAAAAGCACAGTATTCAACAGGAAAATAGAACTAAAGGGGAAATCTGAAGAAAAATTACTTTGGTTATTACACACACACTCAGAGAGGCATTAAATTGTAGAGGCATAAAATGACTCAGAAAGAATAAACCAACAAAAATATAATAAATTGAAAATAAATCTGCTCTTCAGAAGGTCCAAAATGACCACCATGTTGTCACGTCCAGTGGGACTTTCAAGTCCTCATCTTACTGGCTCCCTGAGCAGCATTCTACAGAGTTGACCACTCTCTGGTCTGAAAGCATTATCTTCTCTTGACTTCCATTGGATCACATTCTTAGAGTTTTCCTCCCATTTCTCTGGCATCTCTTCATCAACCCCTGTGGCTGACTTCATCTCTTCTAGCAAATTTCTACCTTTAACATCTTTAACACAACCTGGACCACCTTCTCTCATTATACTTTCCCCCTATATGATCAGCTCCATTTCCAGTTTTAAAAACCATTTGAATTCACTCAAATTTATTATTGAGTGCAGACCTCTTATTTGAGTTTCAGAGCTGATAACCATCTATTTGACATCACCACCAGAATATCTCACAGACCTCTCAAACTACACTCTTGATTTCTTTCCCACAGAAATCGACTTCTTTTCTTATCTTCTCTCTTAATAAATGACATCATCAGCCAAATGGCTGCTCAAACCAGAAATTTGAACAACCTCTTTTATTCCTTATTTTCCCATACTGTATGCCTCTCTCATCCAATCATCATCAGACTCTATTGATTCTACTTCTAAAATAGATCTCATATCTATCCATTTCTCTAATCCTATTCCAAGCCACTTTCACTCTTACCCTCAAGATATTATTCATAAAGCAGCCAGAATTATCTTTTAAAAATATATATGGGATCATGTTACTACCCTGCTATCACTGCAATTACATAAAACACAAACACGCAGCATGACCTCCCTCTAAGATTATATTTACTTCTTCATATTAAATGGTTTTCCTTATTACCCATTAAGACTTCTGTGTGGTGTCCAGTTTCTCTTATTTACTCTAAAAATCACTGAGCATCTTTCTCCATTGTGGTTTTTCTTGTTTTGCCATAGTGATATCCACTACAGAAAGTATTCTGCAATTTTAAATAGATCCTTTCCTCCTTGCTTCTCATATTGCAGTTTAAAGAGAACTATGTAAAGCTTAGTCAATTCCTACCAAATGTGTTTTTCCAGGTCTCATGAAAGGTACTGCATCTCTGGCCAGGAATCCTTCACAGCTGTATCTCAGCTTGGAGATTATTTAACACAACAATCACTTGCTACAAGAGGGCTTTGAAACTTAACACCTGCTTCCCTGAAGAACCTGTGACTCATTTATGCAGTGAGCTGCTATTACTGATGAGAAAGTATCACATTCTTACGATGAAAAACAGTGGTGGTAGGCTCAGAACCTCAGAACCATGATACAGGCTGTCAAGTATTGTATATTATTGTTAGTTAACATTTCATAATTTAATACTATTATTATATTATTTGATCCCATCTACATAACTATTTGCACAGTGGTTAATGGTGTGAACTCTGGAATTAGACAGGCTTGGATATATATCCTAGCTCTTCCACTCCCTAGCTGTATGACCTTGGGCAACTACTTAAACACTCTGTGCCTCAGTTTTCTCATCTGTAAATGGGACATAATAATAGTAATGACCTTGTAGGTTGTTGTGAGAATGATCTCATTTAACAGTGAGCGTGAAGCTCAGAAATTCCAAATCATCAGCTCCATATTTCTCCTCTTCCAATTAAGACTTCTACTCTTGAAGCACTGCTACCTTCAGGCCGGTTTTAAGATTAACATGAACTGGTGAAATGGATACAGCTTTCAGACATATTTTCATTTTCAAACAATATCCTTAACTAATTGGTGAAATTTCAGGCAGTGCTAAGTGATTTTTAAAAATACCTAGGCAAATTTAGGGAAGAACTGGTACATTTTCTCACATATAAACAAGGCTCTCCTGAGATTTTTCTCTGAGCTCAGTTCTCCTGAGAACCAGCTCTGTTACAGCTTTTCTCTGTCCTCTAAAAATGAACAAAGGCCAAATAATTTCTTTTAAAAATCAGGTGTTCTAGAGGTGTTCTACAGGTGGAGGTTGAGGGGTTGGGGCCCGCTTTTCAGACAGGCATTCGTATGTCAAAGAATTATCTGTGCATATATTTTTAACATATTCAAATTTCATTAATACTATATAAGAAATTTAACACCAGCCTCTGTGAAACACTCCTTTGAGGCAGAGGGAGAACACCACACACAAATATTACACATTAACCTAACAGCATTACGTTGGACAAGACAGGTTCTCGATTAAACCGAGCCTGACAAAGCAGCCACCTCAAGGTGATTCATTCCACTTTCAGGACATAAGTTTATCAGGTAGTTTGCATTACTTCATGACTATGATGTGAACATCACAAAGATTATTAAAGTGTCACATGCATTTACAGAAGTTCAGAATTTCCCCAAACATTGTATACGTACATAAACAGGTCCACAATGTGGAATACTGTACAGCACATTTATTTATATTTTAATGTAAGTCCATATGTGAATAACTGCTCACAGATTTTATTTTATTCAAGTGGCCAGATGGATTCAGGATAAATTTATGTCCCCAAATGATTTTGCTTGCTATGTTTTATCTAGCATTTTCACGTGGGTGGAGTGGAAGGCGGAGGGTCTTGCTGCATCGACTACTCCTGCCACATTGACTGTAGAACAACTTTGAAGATGTGGAAAGTGTCAATTTAAAATATTCAAACTATTGGTTTTGCCTCTTCCCTTACTCAGTGAGAAGTAGCTATAGCCATTCTCTACATAAATCATCAAAGCAAAAAGGCAAAGTTTGAACTGAATGCTTCAGAAGTAGTGCCTAGTGGATGAATTCTTTCAATCATTTCATATAGTGTAATTTTTAAAATAATAGCTTCTAGTTGCATGAAAAATAACTTTTAAAACTTGTGTTGAAAATTCAATTGGTTTTATATGGTCCTAAGTTGCTCTCTTAACTTAGAGCCCATCTGATCATTTATTTTATTTATTTTATTATTATTTTTTTTGACCACGCCTTGTGGCATGGTATCTTAGATCCCGGACCAGGGATTGAACCCGTGTCCCGTGCATTGGAAGTGCAGAGTCTTAACCACTGGACTGCCAGGGAAGTGCTGAGCCCACCTGATCATTTAAATAGGTTTCTGCATTTGGGTCATAATATATTTATGAGACATGATAACAGTTTAAGAAATTTACTATTTAAAAAAACCCTCTCACACATCTTTTCTAATGTAATTCTTTTTTGAATATAATAATAGACATACATTACATAATGAAATTTTGTGGTATTAAAAATTATATGTAACTTTCTATTCTCAAAATTAATTTGTTTCTGGTAAAAGAACTGGATAATTATATTGTGTGTTACTACCACAAATTTTTTGTAGTTTCTAGGCCTGATAAATCATTTTGTATTTGGGGGATTAGGAAGAATGACAATAACTTTAAGATCTGAAAATGTCTTGAGAATGTACTGGTATAATTTCTGTCTATAAGTACAACTTTACATGAAGTCAATCAATTATACTTCTCTTCTAAATATTTGGAAAGATGCTTCCTAACCTCCTGTACTTCCAGGGTCATGGAAGTCTTAGAGACACAACCCTTCACATTTCATTCCATCCTTGGTCCTAGTAAATTGAAGAAAATGTATCGTGATTCGTATCTCTTATATATAATGCCACTTCACAGGTGTTATGGCTGAATTGTGTTCTCTCAAAATTCATGTGTCGAAGTCCCAACCCCTAGCATGTCAGCATGTGATTGCATTTGGAGATAAGGTATTTAAAGAAGTGATTAAGTTAAAATGAAGCTGTATGAAGCGTTCAAACCTAATCCAATGTGACTGGTGTTCTCATAAGAAGAAATTTGGGCACACAAACTGACACCAGGGATGTGTGTGCACCAAGAAAAAACCATGTGAACAGGCAGCAAGAGGGTGCCCTCTACAAGTCAAGGAGAAAGGACTTCCAGCCTCCAGAACTGCGAGAAAATAATGTCTGTTGTTTAAGCCATGCAGTCGGTAGTATTTTATTATGGCAGCCCTAGCTGCCTATCCTTTGGGATAGATTAAGTCCCCTATAATCTTTCTCTTTACAGTGCTTTCAAAAGCTTTCATTTTTTTCCCTAAAAGTTTAAGAAGTTTACTTAGCATATTTAGATCTATTCTAATTTTTTTAAAACACCCTGTACAATTTTGATGTCCCAATAAACCAGGTCTTTTTGTATCATAAAAGTTTAGCTGTAAAGTGAATTTCCATAAATCAAATGGTATTTTCTAATTACTTTTGCTGTTTTAACAGCTGGTGTTTCTATGCCAATGGTGGATATTATGTTTCCAGTTTAAAAAAAGGTAAATTATTTACATAGTCTCTTAAAAAAACACACGTGCCAGAAAAACCCCAGACTTTTCACTACATTTTTATATACATAAGACTAAGTTTCTTAAGTGCAGAAATTGTACTTTATTGATGATATTATTTGCATTCCCAGAGCCTACCACCATGATCGGGGCCTAGTTCACTGATTTGCTTCTAAGGACACTATTTTACCTAAATAAATTCTGATAAAGGAGCTGTTCGTTACCAACAGGCATACTCAAATTCTCATTTCATTATTCTGTTAAAGAAAAGGGTTAAAATGAAAACTGCTCACACCAGCTTCTGTGGTGAATGTGAATGAATCATCTGACTACTATTATCGTGGATGTGGCTCTTGAAATTGATTTTTCTGCATTAGCATTCCAAATCATTACTTACAATTACATGTTTTTTGATATTTAAAAGGCTCTACCGAATGCAGTTCTAACTTACCCAATTCAGCAAAGTAAATGGATGCCCTGAACACATCTTTTATTACCTCCACTTATCAGGAAGCAAATCAAAAGTAAACATATGTTTCTTACTTTCATCATATGAAGTGTTCAGTACTAGAAGCCAAGCTAATTTTTTAAACACTGAATACATTAAAAATTAACTGTCATTTTCTACCTAATTAAATATAATAGAAATGTAAAATCTTGTATTTCTAGTTTGTCTTAATCCAATATCATCATTTAAACCTGTGATGCTGAATTCTTATACCCCTCAAATTGTTCATTTGCGTTCATGACCATCTCCTTCTCCTAGACATCATTAATGACACATATCAAACTGAAGTGAGTTAAAGTTTATTTTGTGAATATTTTGAAAATTTTGTGATAGTTCTGAAAGAATATAGAAAACTGAAGTGTTGTTACTAAATTAGTGTTGGAATGCACTGATCCACCTAGCAGTTTTAAATTCCCATAAATTTAAGTATGTATTTATGATCCTAAACCTATGTCATTCACACACACACAGACACACACACACACGGACAAAGCAAATATATCTAACTATGTTCTTGAAATTATTTCAAAGATCAATTCTTATGCTAGGATTAAAACTTCGTTTCAGTGCACACTGGCATAGTTTTAAGATAAAAATAACTACTGATGCTGGTACCAACCCAGATTTACAAACTGATATGATAAATATTTCTTCTTTTCAGCTTCCAGTCCCCATGCCCTGGCCCCAGACTTCCTTATTGGTGTCTGGATTCTTTCACAACCCACTCATTGGCATTCCTGCCTCCAGTCCCTCCCTTTTAATCTATTCTGGACATTTTTGCCAGGTACATTTTCGTAGAATAGATTTATTATCAAGTCTCTTTCTAAGAAAAACAACAAACAAACCTTCAGCGAGTTGAGAGCACAAAATCTATTCCACCCATCTTGGAATTCAGGGCTTCAGACAAAAAGAACTTTCCAATGTCACTCCTACTTTTCAAACACATACAGCTTTAATCAAACGTTGCTACTCTATTCACTGCCCCCCACACACCTTTTTGCTTCACATTTCTTATTTTCTTTCATGTGAGCCCATTATCAGGGTGGGGAATTCGTCTTCTTGTCCAAAGCCTCCTCTCTGCCAGAGCTAAGTGCAACCCTGACTCTTCCTTTATCCTGGAGCTGGAAGCTATTGGATCCCTCATACCCTCAGCCTCTAGACCATCAGCATCACTGATAGAGCTTCTAGTCTGACTCTGAATATTGCCATTTCTAGGCAGTTTCTCTTGTCACCTTTCATCAAGTGGGTCCCAGTTTCATCACATCTCTCTTTACAGCACACTTTAGACTGTGAGTCAGGATGCTAAGGAAGAGGGTCCTGCTCTATAGCATCTCCATCACCATCCAGTTCAACTTTCCTTCCTCCCAATCCTAGGCTTATGAATTCAAGGTCCCAGGGGCCTTGTAAATACAGAGCCTGTTAAAGACACGAATGTGTGCTGGTCAGAATGCTCTCCTGCGTCCCTGCTTATATACAGTGCCTGTCCTTCAAGATTCAGTTTCATTCCACCAGCTCTCTGAATCCCCTGGCCCATAGTGATGCCTTCCTACTCTGAAATCCCTTTATCTCGTTCACTCTTTGGGTACTTATCATAGTCTACCTGCATTATTACTGAACTTTTCTTTTTCAACTGCCTACTGTACATCTTTAGTTGAAAGTTCTAGAGATATAAACCTCTCAAAATATCCCCAAATGCCTCATCCTCTGCCAAATTTGCTCCTAATTCTGTACTCCCTCTCTTAGCACGTGACAGTACCATTCATTCACTCAGTCCCTCAGGCAGAAAACTGGGGTCATTTTTGACTTCTCCCTCTTCTTCACACCCCCATCCATATCTAATCAATCATCAAGTCCTAATTCACACCTTCTAAATATCTATGAAACTGATTCTTCTTCATCCCAAGTTCAAGGCCCCACAACCTCTCACTTCTGTTATATAAGACTCCTAATTTGTTGCTCTATCTTTAATCCAAGTACTTTTCAATCTATTTTTCATGAAGCCAGATGATCTTTTTTTTTTTTTTTTGCAGTACGCGGGCCTCTCACTGTTGTGGCCTCTCCCGTTGTGGAGCACAGGTTCCGGACGCGCAGGCTCAGCGGCCATGGCTCACGGGCCCAGCCGCTCCACAGCCTGTGGGATCTTCCTGGACCAGGGCACGAACCCGTGGCCCCTGCATCGGCAGGAGGACTCTCAACCACTGCGCCACCAGGGGAGCCCCAGATGATCTATTTAAATGGCAAGTTAGCCCATGTCACATTGCTTTGCTTAAAAATTTTGCAGTGGTTTTCCTTCTCTTGGCCTAAAAGGCATGCCTACTATCCTTCTTTCTCTCTTGCTTCTTCCTGCCTCTCACTCCCAGCTCTAGCAATACTGGATTGTGTGAGTTGCCATGCACCTTCCAGGCTACTACTTACCTCCCACATGTATTTGAAGGTGGGATACCTGGAATGCCTTCCTCCCTCCTTTTCTCTTTACCTAGACATTTTCTACTTATATGTTCAGGTATCTTCCAGGGAACAAGTTCTAATCTCCTGAGGAAGTAAATGCTCCTTCTCTGAGATTCCACAGTATCTGGAGTCTGTCTCTACTACACAGTATTAAAAGCTATGTCATAATTATGTTCATTCATTCATTCAAGTACTTATTGAATACCTATGACAGGGAACTTTTTGTGCCATGTAATAGACATTCAATAAATGATTTTTGCTAATGAATGAGTGAATATGCCCAACTGAACTTTAAGAGGAACACTGTTATATTTTATTTATTTGAATTTATTTCCATTCACCCTCATGTCCTTACTCTACGTCTAACATAGTATTTTATATGTAGTAATAGCTCAAAACACACTTTGTTTGATTTATTTTTACATTTAGTCTTGACATTAAGATGTTTTTGAGAAAAAAATTATCGTTGACTACAAAACACTATGAAAATTTAAAAATTATATGATCATACAGTATAAATAATGCACAATAATATTTGTAAACTCTGAAATCTTAAATGCTCATAATTCTGGTAAACTATTGGCAGAAAGCTTGCTTTCTCCAAAAGATGAATTTTGGAGTCACAGCATCTGAAGGTGACAGAGTAATCATATGCAACAAAGAATCAAATACAAAAGTGGAATATAGGAGCATTTTGGTAATATTGAAAAAAGAAAACTCTCATAATATTGATGTTTTCTATGGGAATTTACTCTAAGCAGTCTGGAAAATATTGCAGCTACTGTGAGGAAGACCATTTAAAGATCCTCACAGGGTCTAGGCACTATGCCTACACTACCTAATGGTTAAGAGTCTAGTTTGAGGGATTCTGGATTCTTCCAGATTTTACCCCACCACGTTCATAATGAAAAAGAAACCTTCCAGATGATAGATTTGGAAAAATTTTCTGTAATATCTCAAACCAAAGAATGAATTAATATCAGAAACTGTTGAAAACCAAAATGATGAAGATAGCAGGCCCAACCAAAAAAAAATGAGCAAGCTAGAAACAGGCAATTCACATAAGAGCAAATGAAAAGATTGATGGGTATAAAAAGATTTTCAAACTTATTAGTTATTAGAGAAAAGCAAGTTAATACAACAATGAGAAATCACTCATTGCTAATATCACTCATGCTAATTATTCCTCATATGATCAGAAATACTTGTATTAGATATTAAAAATTAGGAAGTAATGCCAATGGCTGGCATGGATGTTGGGATATAGAGACTCTTATGCACTGCTGTTTGGATAGGAGACTAGAGCAGGAGATCTGGTGAAAGGCTGACAGAACTTGGCCAAATTAATTAAACACACACTGAACAACTCGATAAATCTTGTTCTGGGTATATATAGATATATGTAAAAGAAATTCTCACCCAGGCTCATAAGGAGACATAAATGAGGATATTCATCTCAGTGTTATTTGTGGTGGCAGGAGTTGGAGTCTATCTGGATGTCCAGCATTGGAAGAACAGAGAGGAAAAATGTGGTAAATGCATACCATGGAGGATACTACACAGCAGTTAGAAATATAGGAATAAATGTACACACAGATGCTCTGAAAACAAAATGCTCAATGAGAAAAATAAAAAGGGAATGTAACTTTAAAATGCACAAACACATATATGTATACATAAAACAATAATGCACATTTTATAAGAGCACATAGATATACTGAAGGTACACATTAAACATATTAAAATAACTATCTTAACAGATGGAGGGAGGAAAATAGGGATTAAAGGGGATTCAGTAAAGAGGGAGACAGAAGCAGAGAGAAAGGAAGAGAGAGATGGAGCGAGAAACTCTTCTCTCAGTGTGGACCTGTGTGACCCCTCTTCACCCTGTTTCCCTAAGTGTTTCCTTGTGCTAACTCCTTTCAACCACTCCACAGTGTGATTATAGGTTAAATGTCTCTACAGCCAGGTCTTAATTCACATGATGATGGGTACCATGTGTCTGTCTCATTCACTGCTGTATCCTCAGTACCTGGTACTATGCTTGCACACAGTAGGTATCCAAGGAATATTTGTTGAAGAAATGAATGAATGCACAATTTTACATTGGCTGACCCATGCTAACAGAAAGAAAACCAAAAGCTGAACTTAAGGTCTTGAAAAAAAAATTTCACATGGATCTTTTCAGTGTTAAATTCCAGGTTTCATCTCAAGAAAGGTAAGTTCTTAGGTTTCATTCAAGTGAAGCAGATAGAGCAGCAATTCTGTTTTCAATGATACTCACATGTGGCACTGGCTGAACCCCTTTTGTATTAGGTTCTACATTTAAAATGGAGAGAATAAAGATTTTTATCTTCAGCTTTTTTTTGTTAGCAAGATAAAGAGATACTACTGTTCAAATGGCAAGAAATACTTTTCTCTTTTAAAATTTCAAGTGTGCATATTATAATTTTCCTATCGAAATAGGATTATTATGCTCCCTTATATTGGAATTTCTGAGTCACAAAAGCTCTCAGTGAGTTTTCCTTCAGCATGTAATGTAACATTACAACATGATTCAGAATAGCATGTGACCTACAGTTTCACAAAGTATGCATTTACAATGTATTTCACTTAGAACCAAATAATGTACTGCCAAAGAGATACATACAGTATGGAACTAATGACCCTATCTATCCTTTCAGTGCAGATACTGTTGATCCTTGACTTTTCCACCAGAATTCATAAATGCCCATTCACTACTGCCTGCAATTGAAAGAACCTTACCTATGAATAAACTTCCCAAACAAAGGATCTTTTAATTGCTTTAGCATCCTAGCTTCTCTTTTACAGTAAAACTACATTTTTTTGTTCATACATATTACAGTGAAAATTTTCATTAGACTTAATTCTTCTGGGAATGAACATTTTTCTAGGATAACTGCTCTTCTTGGGAAATGAACTTATTTTTCAGGACACAAGATAATTTACTTAAATAGAATTCTGCCATAGGGCTATGCTGATCAGCTCTAAACTAACAAGTCTGCATTGCACCATTTGATTGCTTATTATTAACAGATTAGAAATAGTCAAATATTTTAGGGTTAAATACTAATTAATGCAAGATAATTTGCACTTAGACAATAGTTTCTTTGGAACTGCTAAAGCTTCTAAATAATCTCTTCTGGCTTTTAATCATGTGTTACTTTCAATACATTTCCTTCCAAACCTCTTTCTATATTGGTCTTGAGCTCAATTATTCCTTGGAAAAGCACAGAAGTCACTCTAGTATGCACAGTGCCTCACTTTACTAAATCAGATCTTTACTGATCTGAAAAACCAGGGTCCTGAGACACACACACACACACACACACACACATATATACATAATAGGTAATTAGAAGTTTATTTCACCACAAAATACCTATTAGGTAGAGTGTGCTGATTCATAAAAATGGAAATTTACAAACAGCTATATTCTTTGCAGGACCCTATTCATTTCCTAGGCAGAAGCCATGGCACAATCTTTACAAAAATAAGGCTTGAAATGATAGGCTTGATTATCACTGTCTTGAGAAGCCCACCATAAATCCCACAGGAATACAGACTACGTTTCACTTCACAGATTAATTTTTTTTTAGTAGCCAATAATGAAAATTAGATCCTGCTAATAGAGAGACTCCAAAAAAGCAGAACACTTTAGGTAACAGACTCTTTGTCTCTTCTGGTTTTTAGAAATGATCATTAAGAACTGACTGGATATTTTTCCTTGATTCTATGTATTACCAAATTTCCCTACTCTTTCCCACCCCAGAAAAGAAGGAGATTAAAACACACTCACAAACAGAAAAGAGAAAGATTAAATGTAACATTCCTCAAATGTTTGAGAAAGCATTAAAAGCACAGGCTTTTAAAATAGTTGCAACCCCTCTACAACAACGCAAAACCTGACAGCAGTTAACTGCATCTTTCTTATTTTTGATGGTTTGAAATTATCTGTGAAATGGTAGTGCTGTTAACTAGTTTTCCCAAAAGTCAGGGTGCTCTTAGGCTGCCAAAATAGATGAATACTTTCAAATCTATAGGAAAGGAGGTGACAGTCCATTTTGCGTCAATGTAGTCACTGCACACTCAGAACCTTACTCACTTTTCAGTGCCAAACTTAAGGAGAAATACAGGCAAACTTGAATACATTTGGAAGAGTAGAATCAAAGCATTTGGAGACTTGGAGAGTAAAGACAAAAAGGGTAAATACTAAAAAGGAAACTCAGGCAGGACATCAGAACTGTCTTTGAAAATATGGAAAAATGTCATATGAGTTACACGAGTCCAACAAGTAGAACTAGACCAATGATTGGAAGTCACAGCAAGTTAGATACAAATCATAATCAAAGCTCTTGGAAAGATGAAGTAAGTATCCTTATCTTTAAGTAGTGAGTTCCCTGTCACTGGAGGTGGTTAGCATAGGACAATGACCCTGGAAGGTGATATGACAAGATTCAAGCAACAAATGGGTAGTTGGATTAGATGGTCCCTTCCAGTTCTGACATTCTATGATCTCTGAAGCAAAGTGATGAATGAGTCTTTATTTGTCTTCAGAGATTCATATTAAAATTGGCTTGTTTCATAAGTTAATAATGAATAAAAATATACCACCTCAAATTATAATTTTGCAGCCATTATTCAGCATTAATTGCATATATATAATATATATATATTTGAAATATATATACATGTGGAGCATATATTTCTTGCTTTCCATATTGACATTTAGCCAGGACTTTCCAGAGTTTATGCTAGATATCAAATAATGCTACTATTTCATTCTTTTGGACCTCTAGAGAAACAATAGGTTCAGTTCAACAGTAAGAGGGTATCAGAGGTAAAGGGAACACCTAAGGGAGTGCACAGTTCTGTGCCATCCCCAGGTCTGGAAGATGGACCAATGACCTCGCGACAAAAGCCTAACGATTTGTCCTCCATCAGAGACCTAAGCATGTACCTTCTGGAATGTTTCTCTATGCCAAGAGCTTTATACGTCTTAAGGAGATAGAAGATATTCTTTTCCAGTTCCTTCTCATTTCTTCTTTTGGAAACACACTGGAGGCTTCCTTTTCTTTCTCTGATTTTCATAGAAACAGCTATACTGTAGGATAACTTATGGAAAATTCTGGCTATTTACTGGTCTTAAAATGACTATTAAGAAGCTGACTCACAATTTATTTTTTAAAACACAAAAGTATAATTTTATTTATAAAGCAATTAAAGTTAAGGAAGATTGAGTAGACATGGGCAAACCAATAGAGGAATACTTAGGAAAGGTCAATATTTGTAATTCTCAAGACTAGTCATGCTCACTAGCAGTGCTATACAACTGCTATTTTTATTTCTTTTAAGAATATAAAAGCATGTATAATTTTTTTTTTTTTCGGTACGCGGGCCTCTCACTGTTGTGGCCTCTCCCGTTGTGGAGCACAGGCTGCGGACGCGCAGGCTCAGCGGCCATGGCTCACGGGCCCAGACGCTCCGCGGCATGTGGGATCTTCACAGACCGGGGCACGAACCTGCGTCCCCTGCATCGGCAGGCAGACACTCAACCACTGCGCCACCAGGGAAGCCCAAGAATGTATAATTTTAAAATATGATTGGTTTATTGTAGAAAACCTGGAAAATACTGAAAAGTCTAATGAAAAAAAATAAACTTTATACTTCCACTACCTGAATGAAGGAAACTATATTTTGGTGTATTTATTATCTGTAATTAAATTTAATGAAAACTGAATCATACCCTATAATTTTGTGTCCTTTTAAAAAATTTACTCATTGTGAGCCTTTTCCCATGCAAACATTGCAAATGTTCATTTGGATACCACAGTTCTCCACAATATCCACTAAAATGTTAATTATTTCACACCTCTCAGATGGGGCACACATTATATCTGACTTATTTGATAGATTTTGAGTGTTTCATGCATAGGAAATATATAAATTTTATTTATATTTGACTATCTAGGAGTTCTATAATGCCTCGCACATAATGGACACTAGATATGTTTATTATTTACTCTTTGTGAATTGAATACAAGATTATCCTGAAGTGAATACTGGGAATCTTGAGGAGTTTTTAGTTCAGGATAGCTCTAGGTAAAAAATTAGATAGATCAACTATATACTTTGATGATTTTATATATACACACAGACATATACCCTCTCTATTTAAACAACTTGAAGTCCTACTTCTTTCATAAAACCTTACGGTACCCAAGCTGAACTCCCCCTTCTGTAACTTTCATTACCAGCCAGTAAGCACTGTCCTATTGAACAGATGTGTTAGGCTCCATCAATTCCCATCTTATAAACTACCATTTTTTGATGACTCTTAGATTTCCTATTCTGTCTATGCAGCCCAACCCAATCCCCCAATTGGTGTATCAGCTGCCTCCTAGCTTTTTCCATAGGAATGTCAAAACTCATCATTCCTAAGATGGAAATAGTATTTCTCTCCTTGCCTTCATTCATTTTTTGATAAATGCTTCTACCATCACTATGGACTAAATTGTGTCCCTCTCTTAGATTCATATGTTGAAGCACCAACCCTCCAATGTGAAGGTATTTAGAGATGGGGACTTTGAGAGGTAATTAGGTTTAGATGAGAGTGGGGCCCTCATGATGGAATTAGTGCCCTCATAAGAAGAGACACCAGAAAGCTTGCTTTCTCTCTCTCTCCCAGGCATTAGAGGACATAGTGAGAAGGTAGCTGTCTGCAAGCCAGGAAGTGAGCCCTCACTGGAGAACCAAATTAGCTGGCACCTTGATCTTGGACTTCTCAGCCTCCAGAACTGTGAGAAACAAAGTCCTCTTGTTTAAGCTACCCAGTCTATGGTATTTTGTTATAGCAGCCTGAGCAAACTACAATAGCTACTAAATCAATCATATATCTCAAGTATGGAAAACTTTCTAGATTCCCTCTCACATTCATTTATCACATCTAATGTCTGTAGTTTAGTCAACATTATTGTACTGATTTAGATTTCCTGGTTTTGATATTATACTATATCTTTTGAAGATATTACCACCAGGGGAAGCTGGCTGAAGGATACACGAGACACTATGCATTATTTTTGAAACTTCCATAATTATTTCACAATAAAAAAGTTATTAAAGACCCCTTTCGTATTATTTCAACCTCTAGTAATAAGAATTTATGACAAAGAAGTGTGTGATGTTTGAAGATATTCACTGTTAAAAGCATGTTGGATTCAAGCCTGATAAATTTTATCAAAATTAAGACTTAAAGGGTCTGGCTGGTCTTACCCTCTACAGAATATCACGATTTCTAAGTAGTAGTAAATAATATACTTGTAAATAATATAGTAAATAATAGTAGTAAATAACATACTTGAAATATGATTATGATTTACTTCCTTAATTATTCATAAAATCATTGAAAATAATTCAATAAAAATATAAGAATAAAAGAAAAACCTTCAGCCAAACAAAATGGATTTCATGCCTTAAAATAAAACTTTAAGAAGCACACAATGTTTCGCTTTTCATGTTGAAAGCAAGAGATTTAGTTTTCAAGTAGGTACATAGCTAAATAAAAACAAAGTTACATTCCTATGGTAGATCTAAACATAGTGATAGAACAAAAGACTCTTGCTTTGAAATGTTTCAGTTTCACCTACAGATTTATTTTCTAAGGCTATTTTAACTCTGCATTGATATTTCATTAGCAGCAGGAAATTATTTGCCTGTCACATCACTATGTTCCTTGAGATTTATTCTTAAACACACTATAGATTATCATCATTACATTGTTCACATTAGAATCACTGAATAGAAATTCTCACAGTGAAGAGGAACGACAAACCACAGAACCATGTGCCTACATTTTGAATTGTTTTGGAATTTACAAGAACATATATTTTCCACACTTAAATTTCTGTGGAGTGGGCCTCATGAAATCTATGGAGGAAAAGCAAGAGTCATATAACGACTTTTGCATGGATTATCTTTGCTCCAAAGGCAACCATTTGACTTCTTGTAACAGAAAGCATATTAAAATCACATAACTTGAGACTTAAGACTAATTGTGGCTTTGTTCTACTTCTCAGTCTGTCAGTACTGTCTTCTCATCCTTTCTTTCTTTTTCTCAGACCTCCCTGCGGAAACAGGTTCTTCCCTCTATTTTCCTTTGAATCATATTCTTTCCCGCACTTTGGAAAAACCAGTTGATTACTAGAGTCAAGCAAGGGGTATGGCCTTTTTTAGGCCAGAAGAGCTTTGGTTTTTTTTGGATCCTGAGTTGGTCCTTGAATAAGTAAAAGGACAAGGAGATGGAATATCAAATATTCTCTAATACAGATGCTGGAAACTATCTGACTTTATGTGGAGAAGCTTTCTACACTGCAGCTCAGCAATCTATGAGCAGGTGAGGCCTAAAAGAACAAAAGGATGTAGCTGGTGGAAGGCATTAACACAGAAGGTCAGAGGCCTGACTATTAACATGAAGGGCCATTCTCAGCTCTTGGAGTTCTGAGAATGTAGTAACATTGGTAGTCAGCCCTACAGACAAAGAGAATTATTAATTCCCCAACTTCTTCTGCCTCCCCACTCTCTACCCTGGCAATGCTAGAAGTCAGAGCTCTGAGAGTAAAGAGTGGTAGAAATATAATTAAGGAGATCTTTAGTGAGGGAGAAAACCATGAATTTATGTTTAACCTTTAGATGTTGATTACATTTGGAGTTTTAATGATGAATCTTTTTAATGTCTATTTATATCTCTTAGCTGAAGGCTCTCTTTAAATATAATTTTACTATTTGCATTAGTGAATTTGGTCAGGATTTTGGGCTAGCGATAACACTGATCAGGCAAACCTAAAAAGAATGAATGGCCTTAGGCCTTTTGGAAATAACACCTATATATTATTTAGACATGTCGAATGACACTTCATTCTAATCAGAAAATAAAAGAACACTTAAAATGACATCTTTGAAAGGTTACAGAGATCAGGGATACTTAAAAATTTATGTATAACCTGCTATCACCAGGAAGGAAAAACACAAAAGTTTAATAAATCATTTTTGTTTGCAATGAAATATAATTAATTACTAGCTTAAGCAAGATCTTATGCTTTATTCTCAGGGGTTACTGAGCTGAAATTAAGTTACTGGGATAAAATGTAAATGTTAACTGCGGAAATTTAAACACATTTTCATTTATTCATATGCATAAAAATAAATAAATCTTCACTTATTCATATGTGTAAAAATAAATATTTAAGGCAATTATACTTCACACAAACCAGGGTTAATGCTGAAAATATTTTACAATTTACCAGTCGGAACAGATGCTAACTAGTACTATTGGTATATGCAAAACAGCAGAAGTGAAGCAAAAAACTATTCCATAGTCCATGAATTTTCTTTTTTTTCTTCTCTATTATAAACTTTTGCTAGAATCTTACTTTCTTACCATGGTATGTATGTACATATATCTAAACTAAAAGGTTTCCTAAACACAGTACTTTTCAAAGGAGGTAGATGAGTCTTAAATGACTTGTTCTTGATTACTTCCAAAATCAATCTTTGTTTTACTAACAATTTCTAGGAAGTACATCACTTTATTTTATCTTAAGTTTTTACTGAATATTTTAGGATTAACCAAAATAAAATAAAATAAAAAGTCATTCAATAGCAATTACAAGAACACTGAAAACTTCTTTGATCTATTTGGAAACAGTTCCAAACCCAGACATTGAAGAGAAATCATAGAGACTTAGGACCATAGTCAGTGAGCGCTTTTATCTTGATACTCTAAGAAAGAGTATTTATGACCAATCAAGAAAGTCATACCTGTCACACTATCCAATAAAAATACTGGTTTAGATATTACAAGATAGGTAAAAGAGTTAGGGTAAACGGCGTTTTCTCTCTAGTAGTTTTTTAATCTAGCTGGGTGACTAGTAACTCAAATTACATAAAAAATAAAACGCATAAGGTTGAGTGTAGATGCTTTAAGAATAATAGTTTCTAAAGAAGATAAAATCTTTGTGTTTGAGAAGCATATAATCTAATTCAGTATGAGCAATCTAAGGAGAGTGTAGACATGATAACCTTGAGAAAATAAATACAGGGCATCAGAAATAGCGTCTGTCTAAATTTCATGTCATAGAATTGCTACCTTTTTTGTCTCTGGTGCATAGATGACCTGTTTTTAAAAAATCATGTTATATACCATCTTCTACATAATGAGGTAGAGTACAAGTTATGACATAGACAGCTCACAGTTTCTTTATTTCTCTTTTTCCTTTCTCCCTCCTTTCCTTCCTTCCTTCCTTCCCTCCTCCCTTCCCTCCTTCCTTCCCTCCTTCCTTCCTTCCTTCCTCCCTTCCTTCCTTCCTTCCTCCCTTCCTTCCTTCCTTCTTTCCTTCCTTCTTCCCTTCCTTCCTTCCTCCCTTCCTCCTTTCCTTCCTTCCTCCCTTCCCCCTGTCCTTCCTCCCTCCCTCCCTTCCTTCCCTCCTTCCGGGAACCTTTCCATGTTTTCATAATCTTTATAGATGAACCCATACTAAAAGCAAGATTCTTCAATGTTAACTGAAAAAACAATAGTTTTCTCCTTGTAGATCCCCAAAACGTAAAACTACTATTGAGTGTTATAGGAAGTTTTACCCAAAGTATGTTGCTTTCATAGTTTTTAACTCTAGCGCAGAATTCAGAAGTTATCTATATCTGCAGAACTTAGACTACTTACTGCTTTCCCCAAAAGTCCTCTAATGATAAAAATATATATAATTAATGGGACTATCAAATATAGACTATAGATTTAATTCTATTACACATCATTAAACTTAGTTACGGTAAAAGCAGTGGCTCTCACCTCCAACAAAATCATATTCTTTTATATTCTGATGACTGTCCAGAATTTAATTTTTTAAAGGATTATCTATAGCATTTCCTAAATTTCAGTTCTATATTTTTTGATAACTTAGCTTTTTCTTTTTGTAAAAAAGTCAAAGTTTATTTTCAAAATAATGTTCTTTTTTTTTCATGGTATTCTGGAACTTTTGCATTCTGGTGTGAATAATATTTTAGTATTCAGAATTGTCTAATTAATGTCTATCCTGTTAACTTTAAAAATCTGTAAAATTTGTATTTATTTACATTTCTGGTTTTACAAAATATACGAGTTTACTTAAGAAGGATAAGTGGAAAAAATAATGGTAAAATAAAGTAGAAAAAAAGAATGAAAAATAGCAAAATGTAAATAAGTAGAAATATACTGCTATAAAGTCCCACTTAATTGTTATAATTAAACTTCATATTTAACTTTGAACTTCTTGGTAGACAAAGTAATAAGGAGTACAGAATTAAATATTTAGACAGAAAAAATATCCAATTCTTCCATAGAAAACCAACTTTTTCCTAATTAAATCTTTCGAAGACTAGTACGTGAAAGGGTTTATCTTGTTTAGCTGTACTCCATCAGAAAGAATAGAACACAGAGCAGCAATACAACTTTCAATATGGGGTGAAAGTTGTAGTTGCTTCTATATTTTCATGGATTCATTTTCAACACCTTTATTTATTTCATTTTTTCTGAGGCTTAAAGGAAGAATGTGCTTTTAGTTACATCTCTGGAACAACTGCAACTGCAACATGACATACTATAAAAATCATCAATATTAGTAAACAACTGACAAAATATCTTCACATACATTTTATAATTTGATTCTTATAGTAACCCATTGAAATGGATATTATTTCCATTGTACAGATGAGGAAGCCAAAGCTCAAGAATATGCACATCTACAAAGGGGAGGAGTCTGAACTTGCGCTGTCCAAGACAGCAGGCACAAGCCACACATGGCAAATGGGCACTTGAAATGTGTCTGGTCTGAATTGAGATGTGCTATAAATATAAAATGCATACCAGGTTTCAAATACATGATACCAAAAATTGAATGTAAAATATCTCATTAACAATTTTTATTGATTATACAATGAAACTATAGTGGGTTAAATAAAATATATTAAAATTAATGTCACTTGTTTCCTTTTACTTTTTCAATAGTGTTACTAGAAAATGTAAATTTATAGACGTAGCTGACATTCTATTTCTTTTCGACACACTTCTCTAAACTAAATCTCAGAGCCCTATTTGACACTTTCCCAATATACTCTGCCCTTAATATTCACATTAATAATTCTATTTTATAAATAAATAATCCTTTTTGTAAAAATTTCTCAATTGTTGCCTTTGGTAGTTGTAGCTTTCATCATTTGTGGTATAAATCTTACTCTATGTCCCTCAAGGTTATCCCCAGACTCTACATACACAACATTAAGGACATTTAAAAATAATTACAATATTCATAGTATGTTTTATCACCACAATGTATTTCAAAGCTACACGTCCCATTAATGCCAAAGGTACCACTTAAGATTAGACCAAATCATTTCCAGCTAGATCACTGTACCTTTATTTCACCTGATTCCTTTTCTCTATCATTGCATCTTTCTTCTTCCCACTACACCTCTCATCTCACTTATTACCAATGCTGCTCGTTCTGAGTGGTCTCTTTATGATTCAGTGAAAGAATGGGGCAGAGACACATAAATCAGCTAAGAAGGCCATTTTAGTCCTTAGTCAATCCATTTAATGTAAAATGTAACTAGAGATATGAAACTAGATAATCAAAGAAAAGTTTGTCATCTACTTCTAACTCTATGTTTTCTTAAAAACATATGCTGCAGGGCTTCCCTGGTGGCGCAGTGGTTGAGAGTCCGCCTGCCGATGCAGGGGACGCGGGTTCGTGCCCCGGTCCGGGAAGATCCCACATGCCGCGGAGCGGCTAGCCCCGTGAGCCATGGCCGCTGAGCCTGCCCGTCCGGAGCCTGTGCCCCGCAACGGGAGAGGCCACAACAGTGAGAGGCCCGCGTACCGCAAAAAAAAAAAAAAAAAAAACCCAAAAAACATATGCTGCAATTTAAATTTAAGGATGTTTAGGTGTTTTCCAAGGAGATTAATTCCAAGATATGCTTCACAGACAAAGGGTTGGTCAAAGTGAGTCAGAGAGAAGTTACATATTCTAACTTTCTTTCGAAAAGTCAAAAAGTACATAAACATAGCAAAGGACTTTATTATGATGTCCTGCAATTACAGAAAACACATGTTAAAACTGTTTAACCCACATTTTCTATACTTATTTGATCATGAGCCCTATTTTTCTGCTTAACATCTGTTGGCATCCAGAGACCTATTGTTCTGAGGTATACTTTTCAAGAAATGATACTTTAGGTGAAAACTTTTCCATTTTCACGCCTGATATTGTCCATTTTTAACAAGTAACACATTTAAGTGAGGAAAGTTAGAATGCCACAGGCATAGAAGCCTTTATTAAGCATGCTTCTTTCTGATTACTTTTGCCCTTGTTCCTGTCACTTTGTTAATTCATTTCTAAAATTTACTTTTCATGCCTTTGAAAACACTGATAGCTGGAAATAGATCTTATATTGGCAAAAGGCCCAATGTCATATCAATACATTAAATAGTGCAATGACTTTAAAAAGCAATAAATCACAGATAAAAGTTTATGCTTCAAAGAACTACACAGGATACACTACAAAGGAAAACAATTT
Source organism: Leucopleurus acutus (assembly GCF_964270905.1). Lineage (NCBI taxonomy): Eukaryota > Metazoa > Chordata > Mammalia > Artiodactyla > Delphinidae > Leucopleurus > Leucopleurus acutus. The sequence continues at coordinate 51,027,737 of NC_139159.1, read as the reverse complement.
TGCTTTCTTTTTTGACAACATGACATATAATGCAGATTTGGGGTTGGGAAGGAAAAAATATTGCTTTTTCTACTCCCTCCCTTTTTTAAAAAGCAGAGAGTCATATTGATCCATTTTCTAGAGTAGCAGGGAACAAATGCAAAATAATTTCTGAACATATCTCAAGTCAACGCTCCAATTAATCTGTGATAGACCTGGGCGGATGCACCTTGAAAGTACACTTGGAGGAAGAGAGAAAATTATTTTCAGAAGATCTGAGGTTGTATTTAGGAAATCTAAAGAAAAAACTAGTAGAATTAAATATTAACTAAGAATTAAGCATATGAGAAAAAAGTATTAACTAATCAGAGTTCAGTTAGGTGGTACAAGATTTAAAGCACTATTTAAATCAATAATTTTAACAGATGAATACCAAAAATAACCAGTTAGAAAATGTAATAGAAAAAAAAAACCATGGTATTTACAATAGTAGTATACATTACAAAATACCTGGGAATAATATTAACAAGTTATGTTTAGAAGATATATGATGAAAATTATGTAATGTTACTGAAGGACTTAAAAGAAGGCCTGAATCAATGGAAAGACATACTATGAGTCTAAATAGGAAGAATCAACATTATAAATATGCCAATTGTCCCCAAATTAGTCTAAATTTTAATGCAACTTTAACTCTACAGTTTACCAAGTAAAGAAAATATGGGAGTTTAGACGAGAGAATTTTGAAGATGAATAATAATGGTAGTCTTGCCCGCAAGTTGGTAAACTGAATTATAAAGATAGATTAGTATTGAAAACATTACGGTACTGCTTTAACTCCGAAAATTGATAGAACAGAATAGAAAATAATCCAGAACAATAAAAAATAAGGACAATTTGATACATATAAAGGATGGGATTTTATGAAAATAAAGTTTGGGTTATTCAATTAATTACCTAGGGCCAGCTATCTATATGGAAAAAATAAACTTAGATTTCTAATTTTCATCATCTATAAAAGAAATTCCAGCTGCATCAAAGATCTAAACTCATAAAAACTTTATAGAAGGCTTCCCTGGTGGCACAGTGGTTGAGAGTCTGCCTGCTGATGCAGGGAACACGGGCTCGTGCCCCGGTCTGGGAAGATCCCACATGCCGCCGAGCGTCTGGGCCCGTGAGCCATGGCCTCTGAGCCTGCGCGTCCGGAGCCTGTGCTCCACAACGGGAGAGGCCACAACAGTGAGAGGACCGCGTACCGCAAAAAACAAAACAAAAAAAACACAAACTTTATAGACACATCTGAGAATAAAATATAATAATATTTTTATAGCATTGGAGAGGAAAAGTGTTTACTAAATATGATGGCACAGAACTAAGAAAAACTATGAACTAGTATTTCACAGGAATAAAGAAATAAAAATGCTTAATAAACCAATAAGTACATTGAAATATTTGTTACCCCACCAATAATCAAAGAACGCATTGTTTGTTAAATACTGAATTAAATAAAAATTTGTGCTAAACTAGTAAAAACAGAAAAAATAAACACTAGTATGGCCAAGAGTGGGCAAAAATGAGTTCTCTCATATTCTCTTGGAGAGGATGTAAATAGTACAATGCTTCTGGACAGCAATTTGCAATATTTTTCAAAATTTAAAATGAGCACACCCTTTTACCTATTCTACTTGCAGGAATTACTCTACAAATAAGTCAGACATACACTAGGATCAGTATAAGGATGTTCACTGTAGCATTAAATAGAAAAGCCTAAATTTCATTCACCACCACACTGATCCTCCTCCAACGCTGTTTTAAGTATGTGTGGTTGAGTGTCCAACTTTTTCCTTAATTTCACTGAGACATAGTAGAGAGATGATTGGAACAGTTAAATATGACTTCACAAATGCTTGTAATATCAACAACAAATAAATGTTAATTTTTAACTGAAACTAGATAATCTCACTTATAAAATATAGCTTACTGTTTCTAGGGTCCTGTGGTAGGCAGAATTCCAAAGATGTCCCACTAAGATTCCTATCCTGTGGTTACTTAATCAAATACTAATCTAGATGCTGATGTTAAAATTAGGAGATTGTCCTGGATTATCCACATGAGCCCACTGTAATTAAGTGAGCCCTTGAAAGCAGAAGAGGAAGGCAGAAGAGTCATTTATAGAGTTGTATTAAAAGAGGAAACTGGATCCATCAGAGGGCAGACAGCAGAAGCAAGAAGAACTACAATCCTATAGCCTGTGGAACGAAAACCACATTCACAGGAAGACAGACAAACTGAAAAGGCAGAGGGCTATGTACCAGATGAAGGAACAAGATAAAACCCCAGAAAAACAATTAAATGAAGTGGAGATAGGCAACCTTCCAGAAAAAGAATTCACAATAATGATAGTGAAGATGAGCCAGGACTTCAGAAACAGAATGGAGGCAAATATCCATGCAATGTTGAACAAAGACCTAGAAGAATTAAAGGACAAACACCTAAAAGAATTAAAGAACAAACAAACAGAGATGAACAATACAATAACTGAAATGAAAAATACACTTGAAGGAATCAATAGCAGAATAACTGAGGCAGAAGAACGGATAAGTGACCTGGAAGACAGAATGGTGGAATTCACTGCTGCGGAACAGAAAAAAGAAAAAAGAATGAAAAGAAATGAAGACAGACTAGGAGACCTCTGGGACAACATTAAATGTAACAACATTCGCATTATAGGGGTCCCAGAAGGAGAAGAGAGAGAGAAAGGACCAGAGAAAATATCTGAGGAGATTATAGCGAAAACTTCCCTAACATGGGAAAGGAAATAGCCACTCAAGTCCAGGAAGCGCAGAGAGTCCAGGCAGGATAAACCCAAAGAGAAACACAATGAGACACATAGTAATCAAATTGACAATACTTAAAGACAAAGAAAAATTATTAAAAGCAACAAGGGAAAAATGACAAATAACACACAAGGGAACTCCCATAAGGTTAAGAGCTGATTTCTCAGCAGAAACTCTACAAACCAAAAGGGAGTGGCACGATATATTTAAAGTGATGAAAGGGAAGAACCTACAACCAAGATTACTCTACCCGGCAAGGATCTCATTCAGATTCGATGGAGAAATCAAAAGATTTATAGACAAGCAAAAGCTAAGAGAATTCAGCACCACCAAACCAGCTCTACAACAAATGCTAAAGGAACTTCTCCAAGAGGGAAACACAAGAGAAGAAAAGGATCTACAAAAACAAACCCAATAAAGATGTTAAAAAAACAAACAAACCCAAAACAATTAAGAAAATGGTCATAGGAACATACATATCGATAATTACCTTAAATGTAAATGGATTAAATGCTCCAACCAAAAGACACAGGCTTGCTGAATGGATACAAAAACAAGACCCATATATATGCTGTCTACAAGAGACTCACTTCAACCTAGGGACACATACAGACTGAAAGTGAGGGGATGGAAAAAGATATTCCATGCAAATGGAAATCAAAAGAAAGCTGGAGTAGCAATACTTATTTCAGATAAAATAAACTTTAAAATAAGAATGTTACAAGAGACAAGGAAGGACACTACATAATGATCAAGGGATCAATCCAAGCAGAAGATATAACAATTATAAATATATATTCACCCAACATAGGAGCACCTCAGTACATAAGGCAAATGCTAAAGCTATAAAAGAGGAAACTGATAGTAACACAAAAATAGTGGGGGACTTTAACACCTCACTTATATCAATGAAGAGATCATCCAGACAGAAAATTAATAAGGAAACACAAGCTTTAAATGACACAATAGACCAGCTAGATTTAATTGATATTTATAGGACACTCCATCTGAAAAGAGCAGATTACACTTTCTTCTCAAGTGCACATGGAACATTCTCTAGGATACATCACATCTTTGGTCACAAATCAAGCCTTGGTAAATTTAAGAAAACTGAAATCATATCAAGCTATTCTTCCGACCACAATGCTGAGATTAGAAATAAATTACAAGAAAAAAATATAAAAAACACAAACACATGCAGGCTAAACAATATGTTACTAAATAACCAAGAGATCACTGAAGAAATCAAAGAGGAAATCAAAAAATACCTAGAGACAAATGACAATGAAAACACGATGATCCAAAACCTATGGGATGCAGCAAAAACAGTTCTAAGAGGGAAGTTTATAGCAATACAATCCTACCTCAAGAAACAAGAAAAATCTCAAATAAACAATCTAACCTTATACCTAAAGGAACAAGAGAAAGAAGAACAAACAAAGCCCAAAGTTAGTAGAAGGAAAGAAATCATAAAGATCAGAGCAGAAATAAATGACATAGAAACAAAGAAAACAATAGCAAAGATCAATAAAACTAAAAGCTGGCTCTTTGAGAAGATAAACAAAATTGATACACCTTTAGCCAAACTCATCAAGAAAAATAGGGAGGACTTCCCAGGTGGTGCAGTGGTTAAGAATCCACCTGCCAATGCAGGGGAAATGGGTTCGAGCCCTGGTCTGGGAAGATCCCACATGCTGCGGAGCAGCTAAGCCCATGTGCCACAACTACTGAGACTGCATTCTAGAGCCTGCAAGCCACAACTACTGAAGCCCATGCACCTAGCACCAGTGCTCCACATAAGAAGCCACTGCAATGAGAAGCCTGTGTACCACAACAAAGAATAGCCCCCAACTAGAGAAAGCCTGGGCACAGCAACGAAGACCCAACACAGCCATAAATAAATAAATAAATAAATAAATAAATAAATAAAAGAAAAAGAGGTAGAGGACTCAAATCAATAAAATTAGAAATGAAAAAGGAGATGTTACAACGGACACCACAGAAACACAAAGCATCATAAGAGACTACTACAAGCAACTCTTGCCAATAAAATGGACAACCTGGAAGAAATGGACAAATTCTCAGAAAGGTATAACCTTCCAAGACTGAACAAGGAAGAAATAGAAAACATGAAAAGACCAATCACAAGTAATGAAACTGAAACTGTGATTAAAAATCTTCCAACAAACAAAAGTCCAGGACCAGATGGCTTCACAGGTGTATTCTATCAAACATTTAGACAAGAGCTAACATCCATCCTTCTAACTCTTCTAAAAAGTTGCACAGGAAGGAACACTCCCAACTCATTCTACGAGTTCACCATCACCCTGATACCAAAACCAGACAAAGATACTACAAAAATGAAAATTACAGACCAATATCACGGATGAATATAGATGCAAAAATCCTCAACAAAATACTAGCAAACAGAATCCAACAACACATTAAAAGGATCATACACCATGATCAAGTGGGATTTATCCCAGGATGCAAGGATTCTTCAATATACACAAATCAATCAATGTGATACCTACACCATATTAACAAATTAAAGAATAAAAACCATATGATCATCTCAATAGATGCAGAAAAAGCTTTTGACAAAATTCAATACCCATTTATGATAAAAACTTCCAGAAAGTGGGCATAGAGGGAAACTACCTCAACATAATAAAGGCCATATTTGACAAACCCACAGCAAACATCATTCTCAATGGTGAAAAACTGAAAGCATTTCCTCTAAGATCAGGAACAAGACAAGGGTGTCCACTCTTGCCACTATTATTCAACATAGTTTTGGAAGTTTTAGCCATGGCAATCAGAGAAGAAAAAGAAATAAAGTGAATACAAATTGGAAAAGAAGTAAAACTGTCACTGTTTGCAGATGATATGATACTATACAAAGAAAATCCTAAAGATGCCACCAGAAAGCTACTAGAGCTAATCAATGAATTTGGTAGAGTTACAGGATACAAAATTAATGCACAGAAATCTCTGGCATTCCTATACAGTAACAACAAAAGATCAGGAAGAGAAATGAAGGAAACAATCCCATTCACCACTGAAACAGAAAAAATAAAATACCTAGGAATAAACCTACCGAAGCAGGTAAAAGAGTTGTACTCAGAAAACTATAAGGCACTGATGAAAGAAATCAAAGATGACACAAACAGATGGAGAGATATACCACGTTCTTGGGTTGGAAGAATCAATATTGTGAAAATGACTGTACTACCTAAAGCAATCTACAGATTCAATGCAATCCCTATCAAAATACCAATGGTATTTTTCACAGAACTAAAATAAAAAATTTTAAAATTTGTATGGAGACACAAAAGACCCCGAACAGCCAAAGCAATCTTGAGGGAAAAAAACAGAGCTGGAAGAATCACACTCCCTGACTTCAGACTATACTACAGAGCTACAGTAATCAAGACAATATGGTACTGGCACAAAAACAAAAATATAGATCAGTGGAACAGGATAGAAAGCCCAGAGATAAACCCACACACCTACAGTCAACTAATCTATGACAAAGAAGGCAACAATATACAATGGAGAAAAGACAGTCTCTTCAATAAGTGGTGCTAGGCCACATGTAAAAGAATGAAATTAGACCATTCCCTAACACCATACACAAAAATAAACTCAAAATGGATTAGAGACCTAAATGTAAGACTGGACATTATAAAACTCTTAGAGGAAAACATAGGAAGAACGCTCTTTGACATAAATCACAGCAAGATCTTTTCTGACCCACCTCCTAGAGTAATGGAAAGAAAAACAAAAATAAACAAATGGGACCAAATGAAACTCAAAAACTTTTGCAAAGCAAAGGAAACTACAAACAAGATGAAAAGACAACCCTCAGAATGGGAGAAAATATTTGCAAATGAATCAATGGACAAAAGATTAATCTCCAAAATATATAAGCAACTCATGCAGCTCAATATTAAAAAACCAAACAACCCACTCCAGAAATGGGCAGAAGACCTAAATAGACATTTCTCCAAAGAAGACATACAGGTGTCCAAGAAGCACATGAAAAGGTACTCAGCATCACTAATTATTAGAGAAATGCAAATCAAAACTACAGTGAAGTATCACCTCACACCGGTTAGAATGGGCATCATCAGAAAATCTACAAACAACAAATGCTGGAGAGTATGTGGAGAAAAGGGAACCCTCATACACTGTTGGTAGGAATGTCAATTGATACAGCCACTATGGAGAACAGTATGCAGGTTCCTTAAAAAACTAAAAATAGAATTACCATATGACCCAGCAATCCCACTACTGGGCATATACCCAGAGAAAACCATAATTCAAAAAGGTACATGCACCCCAATGTTCATGGCAGTACTATTTACAATAGCCAGGTGATGGGAACAACCTAAATGCCCATCGACAGATGAATGGATAAAGAAGGTGTGGTAGATACATACAATGGAATATTACTCAGCCATAAAAAGGAATGAAATGGGGTCATCTGCAGAGATGTGGATGGACCCAGAGACTGTCAGACAGAGTGAAGTAAGTCAGAAAGAGAAAAACAGATACTGTATATTAACGCATATATGTGGAATATAGAAAAATGGTACAGATGAACTGGTTTGCAAGGCAGAAATAGAGACACAGATGTAGAGAACAAACATATGGACACCAAGGGGGGAAAGCCCGGGGCGGGTGGTGGTGGTGGTGGTGGTGGTGGGATGAACTGGCAGATTGGGATTGACATGTATACACTAATATGTAGAAAATAGATAACTAATAAGAACCTGGTGTATAAAAAAATAAACTAAAATACAAAAAATAAAAAAGTTTAAAAAAATAAGAGGAAAGTGAAGGAGAGATGAGGCAGAAGGAGAGGTCAAATAGATTGGGAGGCTGAGATGGACTTGACCAGCTGTTGCTGGCTTTGACAATGAAAGAAGGTACCCACCAACAAAGGAATGCTGGCTGCCTCTAGAAGCTGAGAATGACCCCCATCTGACAGCTAGCAAAGAAATGGGAACTTCGGTCCCACAACTGCACGGAATGAAATTCTGCCAACAACTAAATAAGCTTGAAAGAAACGAGGTTGAAAGAGGATTCATTCCCCAGAGTCACCAGAAAGGAACACAATCCTGCCAACACCTTGATTTTGGTCTTGTGAGAGTCTAAGCAGGGAATCAGCTGAGCCACACTGGACTTCTAGCTAAAGAAAGTGTTAGATAATAAATTTGTGCTGTCTTAAGCCTCTAAATTCATGGTAATTTGTTACAGTAGCAACAAAAAACTAATATAATCTCCCAGACTCTAGCTCATCTTAGCTTCTTGCCTGCTTGCGTGTGGTAGACCCAGTCCATCATTACTATTCCTTATCTGCAGCTTTAGTATCTTCCTTTAAGTCTAGAACCAAGAAAGCAAGAGCCAGAGAGAAACGCGTTGCGGAGACACTATTACCAAACACCACTTTGCCTCAGTCTGTTACAGCCTTACATATGTAGTCAATGTGTGGTTCTTCCTTCTTTGCCTGTGTAACTAATTTGAAGAAATCTCCTTTAAGCATTGTTATTTTAACTTTATAATCATTTATTATATGTCAGGAAAATTTTTCAGAAGCAGTTCATCTTGACTGACATGTAAAAGCTATAAATTGGGCATAAATTTGTGATATCAAATTTAGTTCTGAAAAAAGTAAAGATAGTACATATGTTATATAAATTTGCCATCCTGATGTACTCCTTCTGAAAATAGCTACTATATAGACAATAGCTATGAATTTACATAGAAACTTTCCTAGTACAAAGGCAGCACAATCACATTATTAAACAAAGAACTAGCTTTGATCTTTGCTATATTATTATTATTATGAGAACTCAAGAAAGTCACAACGTTTTTGGCTTTAGTTTCACATTCACAAATAATCTCACCAATATTTAAACATATTATAGTTGACTAACTCATATTATAAAATTGTTCTACGCACATGCGTATATTGGCCTTTCATATTTCAATATATACTCAGTTGTTGAATTTGTGACATTTCTCACGTATGTCAAATAACCATACTGCTTGTAGTTAAGTAAATATTTGTAAAGGTTGCTAATGATAAAATAAGAGTAATACGTAAAACCACGTGCTTTCTGCCCTTCCGTTATAAGTTCAAAAGTACACATAACACCTATATAGCTCAGAAATATTGAAAAACCTGGTGGAAGAAATATGACTATCATTTAATAATATCTGATAAATTTATTTGTTTAAAAAGAACGCTATCATATAATGTGTATGCATCTCTTCATTATGCCTCACCTTTCCTCTCCACAGCTATGGTGATACTATTACTTTTACTATGGAAATAGTTTCTATAAGTTAACATCAAAGAGGAGAGAATAAATAAACCAGTAGCTTAAAGCAGCAGAATTAAAGCCAGAATTAAATGCCCATTACGTTACGAAGCCAGGCCAGGACTGGTGTAAGGGAATAGACTGGCAAGAATGATGATGGTGGTGGTGGTACTAATGGTGGTGGTAGGTGGTCAATGTTATAGTCCAATCAGAGAAAGTTTCTAGATTTTTTTCCTGATTCAGCATCCTATTACAATCAGAAGAAAAATGCTTAAGAAATCCACCTATTACCTTAGTTCTTTGGATGAGTTTAGAATGGAAGACAGGAAAAGAAGCCAGAGCTGGAGAGCTGGAGATACAGGTAGAGCCATGAATCAGAACCAGCCAAGAAGCTAGAAGGGAGGGAGCACGTGTTGCCAGGGGGTCAATGCAAGACAGCACAGCTGTAAGAAAGTCAGAGTAACAGATATGAAACTGTAGGGCCAAGGGCTCCTGATATGGAGATATTTCCTGCCTTAGATAGAACTGTAGATAGAACAAGAGGAGAGAGAGAATGAATTTGCCATCCTGAGAAGCTGAACTGGTTTTGGAACATAGCTACGGACTTTATTCCTTTCCCAAGATAGAGAGGAATATGCAGCTTGGCTCAGTTCTTTTTCCTCTTTAGGGGAAAGAAGAGTGAAAGAAGAGAACATACATTCGTGACTGGTCATCTCCAGAAACTGTGCCACAACCTGGATCTATAGAGATTACTGGGTCTGCTCAGTGATGTTTCAGATGTTGGTACTTCTGCAAGCATTATGGAAAGAACTCCTCCAAGGTGTGAAAGCCGTACATGACTAATGATGGTACACTGTTCTCTACTTGTTCTTTGTCCTTGTATCTCTGTTCTTCAAAATCCATATTGAGGAATAGTAAGTTTATTGCACCTAGGAGGGATTTAACTTCCAATAATGTGAATAGGGAAGTCTCTGTGCTTGTTAGTGCAACTTACAAGTTCCTGAAAAGTCGTTATGCTAAAACCATAATATTTTAGCAGGTAACACATCACTTGACTTAACAAAAATGGCAGCTCTTCAAAAGTGGACTTGGGTATGGAAAAGAAAGATTATATAATCATCATAGGGGTGATTTTGGAGATACAGGGAGACTCTTTGCCTGTCCAAACTTTTCTCTCCATTTGTTGATGCCTGAAATCTCAACAATACAGCTTCAGTACTTTGGTTTAAGACTTTCCAATTCTGAATGTACAAATACTTGTAGAGGGCTTTTAAGCATTCCCAAGTATTATTTTATACCCTAATGGGAATGAGTAGCCAATTATCTCCTGAAAAAAGAAAAAGGTGAAAGAGTATGGAAATATTTAAGGGGGATCAGCTATAGAAAGGAAGGGAGTCCATTCAAAGAGAACAGAAAGTAGAGAGCATCAGAGAAAATTCTCCTGCTTCACAATTTTGAATAGGACTTGCTCAAGGCACTGTTCCTCTCCTTCCCCCGCTACCCTCACCACCATTCTTTCTATTTCTTCTTTCAGTTTCCTCATATAAAAAATGAAAGGTAGGGATTATAATCCCCACTTTGAAGAGCAAATATGGAGATCAAAAGAGTTAATAAGTTAGAACATAGCTGGTGCTCCAGTAAATGTCCATTACTCTTTTTCTGTGGCTCTTGGCTCTGTTTCATTTGGCTCAAGAGGGAAAGCATTTTCTCAATGAATTTGACGGTAAATAAACGGATCTCAAGAAGATGATATATTAACATTATTCCTAAACTTTTTTGTTTTTAGCCCTATGGGCCTTTTTAAGTTCAAATTTTTTCAACTTGCCATTTAACCTTCATCCCCAAGAAAAGATTTCAGGAACCTATTAACAACTCTCACAAGGGCCTGCTTTAAATTTCACTTATTCGATTCCTTTTTGTCAAACATTTTTAGTAATGGCTAAAATGTTCCCTTTGACGTTACGCATTATCTGTAACAGATAATGCATAACTTAAGAGTCCTAGAATCAGATTCAATTACGAAAAGTCACAAAAGCTACAGCAGTAAATATTTTAAGAAAGCAATAGCTTATACTTTTTTCTTCTGTATAAAACAGACTTTTGTTTCATAACAATATAGAAGCTCATGACTAAATTCATAGTAAAACACACTGACTATTACTTCAGTAACATAACCTGATGTTTATTAAAATAAATAGCATTCAACGTTAATTACACAATTATCCACAAAGAACAGAACTTGCTAAACTACACACATCTGTAAGAAGCATGGCTTAACTGCTATGATCGTGTCATTTTTCTCAAAGACTGCCAAAATCCAGAGATAAAAATTCTAGGTTACAGGGTAAGAAACAAGGATCTTCCAATACCATTCTGGACCAAGTGGAGAAATGATAAGGAACACTGCAAAGAATTTTTTCTTTTAACGTGTATTGAGTTTGTTATACTTGTTTTACAATCTTAAATGCTTATGCTATATTAATCCGAAAAACAAAATGAGAAGATCAAAAGTGAGAGGAAGCATTGTTCAGTGAACCAAAGGCAGAGGTGGTAAGCGGGACAGCTGTCGTTTTATGCAGAGCGTATGACAAATGTGCTAGATGGCAAATGTATGGACACTGATAAAATTTCGAGGTTATTTTAGTGGAAAACCCCACTCTCTCACAGCAAGGGAGCAACACTTCCTGACTGGATACTCCTGGGGTGATCAGCTTTGCCAGGGTAGAGAACTCCTTTTGGAGTTTGAAAGAACTAAAAATTAAGCAGGAGGTGGAAAGCTGGCTGGACTAAGTGACGTTTAAAGTCTTTTTATATTTGAGATTTTAAAATTATCCAATAAAAATGTTTGGGAGTCTCTTTCTACACTTAGTCATTTCCTCTCTTATCTTCAATTAATCCCTTCCCTATAAGTGCAATCATAAAAAGATTTTTCTCATCTTGGAGGATAAAATCATGTTTGGATCCCCACCTGCAACAAACTAGACAAGGGCTTGGCCAACTTTCCCTGTAAAGGGCCAGATGATAAATACTACAGGCTTTTTGGAGCACATTATTTTCTCTGGCAACCACTCAGCTGAGCTGCTATAGCACAAAAGTAACCATGGACAACATGTAAATAAATGGACTTGGTTGTGTTCCAATAAAACTTTATCAAATGAAAAAATTATTTATCAAGAAAAAAGCAGCATGGCCAAATTTGACCTTTGATCCATAGGTTGCCAGCCCCTGAACTAGAGCTTCTCTACAGCAGGGACCTCCAGATTCTACCACCCATTTCCTCCTTAAAGCCCTGATGATCTGGCTTTCTTCCATCTTAAAAGCTAATATTTATTCAGGATTAAATTAGGTAATACATTAAAGATAATTAATAGATAATGCATTGAAGACAGTGTATATGAAACTCTTAGCACAGTGCCTGGCAAATAGTAAGTACTAATACAGATTTATATTCATCAAAGTAACCTCAGTGGTTCTAATTGCCTATCTCAATAAATAGCAAAACAACTGTCTACCCAGTTGCTCAAGCTAGACTTTCAGAAATCGGCTTTGATTCCTCTCACTGCCTCACCTCTACCATCTACTCCTATTAATTCTTTCTAATCACACCCATTCACATCCTCCCTCCCCCCATTATTACCTGGTGGTCCAGGCCATTACCTCCCTTGAAAAGTCACTGCAAAGCTCTCCAGCAGCTTCTCCCTACCTCTAGTCTCCCTTTAGCAAAACTGTCAATAGTTTTAGTTAAAATTCAATTTCCTGAACATGACTTTTAAGATATTCCATGATCTGTCCTCTGCCCAGCTCTCCATCCTCACATCTCAACCCTATCTCTTGTACTCTATGCTTTGGGTACCCTGAACATAGCTTAGTTCCTTGAGCATGCCATACTCCCCTCTGAACACCCTTACAGATTATACTGTCTGCCTCTTCCAAATATTAAAAGGTCTCCAACTGCTTAGAAAAAAGTTTACAGATTATACTGTCTGCCTCTTCCAAATATTAAAAGGTCTCCAACTGCTTAGAAAAAAGTTAGAAAAAAGTTTGAGTCAAATTAGATCACTGATATTTCTCTGATGCATACTCTATGTTTTCCTAAACTTATAATACTAAAGTTTTCTATGCTTGACATGCACTCCTATATCATTTCATTAATCTTAAAATTCTGGCTACTTAATCTTCAAATTCTAGCTCAAATCATAAACCTTCCAAGAAGTCATCCAAAATTTCATTCCAGTCAGAAGTGATCTTTCTGAAATCTTACAGTATTTTCTGTTACTGAAATGCTATCTAACACATCTTCCCTAATAGATTTTAAGCTTTTTGAAGATGTGTCTGTGATTTGTAGAATTTTTGTATAATTTGTGTAATTTTTTAGTAGTCCATAGTACCTGCACAGCACTCTTACTTTATTAGAAACACAGTTAATCATATTGACTGAATATTTTAAATGTGTAATACTTTTAAAAAGTCAAAGTTCAGTGCTAGTTTAATAGTCTATTTAAAATTTTAAGCAATAGTTAAATGCAATGGAATTTTAACTGACCTTAGTATATTAAAATATCTCATTGGAAACAAAATGAAACTAATTGGGGACTCTTACAAGAACAAAAATCAAATTACACCAAGAATAGATAAAGAATTAGCAACCATAAAAGACCAAAAAGATAAAACAGATTAAAACTAAATGAACTCATACAGTTCTCTTATTCAAAATGAAGCAAAGAACTATCATAAGATTTTTCTGACATACAAATATTCCATGAAAAAATCAGTATGTTTATATAACATTTGTATAATATTTTCTAGTTCAAGTTTCTACTCATTAAGATAAATGCAGAATAAATACACATCCAGGGAATACTGAATATGATTGAAAGGATTAAAAAGAGGAATAGTCCATTATGCAGTCAGTGAGGAAATTTTACTGAAGTTGAGATTATGTAACTCAGAATAAGAAGGCTAATTCAGATCTAAATATGTGAAATATTATTCAGTTATATAGAGAATGTGAACCACTTGGTCTTCATCACTTAAAATATAAAACAAAAAACGATTTGATTGTAAGTTGGATTAAATTCTAGAATATGATTCAAAGAGAGGACCCTAAGTAGGCTTAAAATTGTGCATGTGCTGTATGATTTGGAAGAAGAAATATTATACTTCCTTGAGGAAGGAAATAAACTTCAGTTTTCCATTTCAGTTGGAAATAAGAAATGAACTTTCAAACATAGAGTTATAGGTATTTAGTTATATGGTATGCCATCTCTCTCATTGTTCAGTACATTTACTATTTTGTTTCTAAAACACAGGTATTTTCATTTGTGCAAAATAATTTTTAATGTCCTTATTTTGGGGGGAAAACTTTCAAAATGAAAGAAGTCAAATGAACGCAGATTCTTAAACAGAATTTGTATTTTATTTATTTTTTTTTTTGCGGTACACGGGCCTCTCACTTTGTGGCCTCTCCCGTTGCAGAGCACAGGCTCCGGATGCGCGGGCTCAGCGGCCATGGCTCACGGGCCCAGCTGCTCCACGGCACGTGGGATCTTCCCGGACCGGGGCACGAACCCGTGTCCCCTGCATCGGCAGGCGGACTCTCAACCACTACGCCACCAGGGAAGCCCTCATTTGTATTTTTTAAAGGAATCTATTTTAACATATTGAAGTAGAACTAACAAATTGTCGTTTCCTGAAAGATAATTTTACAACTGACTGGTTAAAAGAAGAATTCAGCCTGGTTGCGAGGAAGTAAGAAACCTCTGGTCACACATCTTCCCTTTGACACAGATAGCTCTAATTCAGGATAAATTAGCTCTGGCAGAGGAAGGAGGAAGACACAAGAGGAGGCTGGTGGCCATTGTTCTCCTACATTTTGCTACTATCTTTCCCTTAGAAAGGAGGGTTTGGATGAAAGGTGCTGAACTAGAAATGACTCAGTTATGAGCACATATCCCTGCAGGTTCTCTGCAATTATTTCCCTGTCTCTACACATTTCTATTTTTTCTTACTTCTGCATTCCATGCTGCCTCACCATCAATTGCCTCATCAGTATATTCCCCCACCTCATCTCATACTTCACTATCAGCTATTG
The DNA here is from genome assembly GCF_964270905.1 of Leucopleurus acutus. Lineage (NCBI taxonomy): Eukaryota > Metazoa > Chordata > Mammalia > Artiodactyla > Delphinidae > Leucopleurus > Leucopleurus acutus. The sequence goes on along the minus strand of NC_139159.1, from coordinate 51,012,498 downwards.
TCCCAATCTCATTTTGTAAGCCATCATGAAGCTTCAAGTAAAAAGCAATGGATTCCTCACATACTAGAACAAAATAAAAACCCAAACCCAAACCAAACCAAACCATTCTTTGGACTAAAAGGTACAGAAATTACATTCTCATGTCAGTACCAAACTTTAATGTGTAAGAGAATTATACTGGATCCACTTTCTCACTGTTTCAACCAAGCATATATCTAGGTTAAACTGGTATCTATGGCCTCTCTCCCTCAGAACATACATAGTATACACATTCAGATCCTATACAGTTGAATTTAAATCCCTTTTCAAAAGGTCATTTGGCTTTCAACTGTTTTTAACAGAAACACACACAGATGCCACAGGGAGATTATTTGTGGACCATATTCATAAACGTGGAGATTGCTGAATAAACCATACATAAAGACAGAAGGGCACTGTACGTATGTGCATATCATTCAATAGGCATTTGTTGAAACCCAACTATGTGCAAGAGCCGGGGTGGACGTAAAGATGAGCCAGAATAAGTTAGCATCTCCTGTGATATGCTTTCATGCTACGTGGTACATTTCCATCAAGGCAAACTTTGTAATTTTGACTAATTATTACTTTATTTGTTAAGGCCTGTCTTTCCCACTGGAACATAAATACCATATGAAGAGGATCCCACTTAATATATACCATGGTGTCTGCCACAGAGTAGAATTTCAATAAATATTTATTAAATAACAATATGGGGACTTCCCTGGTGGCGAAGTGGTTAAGAGTCCACCTGCCAACCCGTGCAGTGGACACAGGTTCGAGCCCTGGTCCAGGAAGATCCCACATGCCGCGGAGCAACTAAGCCCGTGCGCCACAACTACTGAGCCGGTGCTCTAGAGCCTGCCAGCCACAACTACTGAGCCCACGTGCCACGGCTACTGAAGCCCACGTACCTAGAGCCCATGCTCCTCAACAAAGAGAAGCCACCACAATGAGAAGCCCATACACCACAACAAAGAGTAGCCCCTGTTTGCCGCAATTAGAGAAAGCCCATGCACAGCTACAAAGACCTAATACAACCAAAAATAAATAAATAAATTTAAAAAACCAATATGTTAAGATGTTATAAGGTAGTGAATAGGAACGTCAGTTTTTTTAAAAAGTCATACAATAAAAAGTTAGAAGGATTTGTCTACTTAGAGCAGCATCAGAGAGGAAAGATAGATTCTGCCTTAGTGTTTTTCATTCTATAAAGTCTGTGATACCAAAGAGGTTTCAAAGCCCAAGGGGCAATGAGCCAACACTCCTACCTTCTTCCATATGTTGAAAAAACAAATTATGATTACTCCTAGTAGAATTTTACACTGCTTAGGTAGGGCTTTATTACATTTCCAACAAATACCTGCAACTGTCTCTTTGGAAGTCTTCCTAGTGGGTAAGAGAAAAAGGACTCATTAAATAAAAAGCATCTAGTAGCTCCATATACCTATTCAGAGTATATGGGAATTTCATTAAAAATGGCCTTTAACTTAAAATTTGATTTTTATGCTCTGTTTATACTCTGTGCTCAAAAACCTTAAAGCACTTAATTTTAATAAAATTAAAAGACTTCTTTTCTTTAATATGTGCTGCTGAGCTTACAATTAAACTCATTATGGTTTAGTTATTTCTTGGGCCTTTACTGATAACTAGGATGTACAATCTAATCCTCTGGCTATTTACATCTTAAAATTATGTCCAATTACATTAAATAAAACCTACATTAAATTAAAAGTAGTTCCCTGAGAAACTTTTATTTTGAAGAGAATGTTTTTTTCCTCTTAATGATATGAAAAGAACTAATTATTAAAACATTCTGTTTGCAGCAGTGAGGTCACATAAAGAGTACCAGCTTTGAGTATATCTGCCCACCATACAAATTCTAAGTCTCAGTTTTCTAATATGTGAAATGAGGATGATAAATTATATATCTCAGTTTGTGAAAATTAAAATGAACAAACTCATGCTATTGCTAATTATGTCTTTTTAATGACTGACAAGTTATTTTCTTAATTTTATATTAGAAAAAAAGCTTGTATCTTAATAACTGGTATGTGCTCTTTGGTCAGATAGTGTAAATTGTGAAAGTTAACTTTTATTTCCATTTTGCATTGACTCCCAGGAAGCATACAGGATGTAAATAATACATTAAAAAATATATCTACAATATTTCTTGAATCTCCCCACTTTTCCATCTCTATCCACTATCATCATTTGTGATAGGCAGAATTGTCCCTAAAGATGTCCATGCACTATTCTCTGGAATCTATAAATACGTTACATTATATTGCAAAAGGCACTTTGCAGATGTAATTATGGTTAAGGAGCTTAAAACAGAGAGATATCCTGGATCATCTGAGTGGGCCCAATCTAATTACATGAGCCCTTAAAAGCAGAGAGCTTCCTCTGGCTAGAGAGATGCAGCCGAATGGGTACTCAGAGAGATGAGAAGCACAAGAAAGATTCAATGTGACATTGTCGGCTTGAGGATGAAGGGGGTCATGTGTCAAAGAAAATGGAAACCTTAGTCCTACGAAGGAAAGGAACAGAATTCTGCCAACAACCTGAATGAACTTAGAGAAAGAGTCTTCTCTTGAGCCTTCAAATAAAAGCCCAATACTGATGACACCTTGATTTTGGTCTTGTAAGACACAGAGAAGAGAAACCAGCCAAGATCACCTAGATTTCGGACAGAGTGGTAGATTTCCACTGTTTTAGGTAACTAAGTTTGTTTTTGGTAATTTCTTATGGCAGCAACAGAAAACTAATACACCATTGATGAGGCCTGCATCATCTCTGCTCTAAACTAATAAAACTGTCTCTTATTTTTGATCTCAAGTCTTTATTGACAAAATCTTTCCAGCTCTGATTGTCATGACCCTGCTCCAAATCCTGCAGTAGCTCCCTACTGCCAACTCTACGGTTTGAACTATTTGGCCTGACATTAAGTTTTTTGTAATCTTGCCCCAACCTATATTGCTCGTGTCATCTCCCACTAAGTGTCAACTACTCTTTGCTCTGCTCATACAAAAACTGCATTTCCATGTCTCTGGGTCTAATATTGCCCATGTCTGAAATATCCATGCCTATTCCCGGCATCTTCACAAGTTTAAACAACATTTAAAATTCAAGGCTCAGATCAACTGTCACCTTGGCATCAGTGTTGAAAGTAATCATTTCCACTGCTATACTAATGATAATATAATAATAATAATATTAACAATAACAGTTAAACTGTTAATGATATTAACAGTCGCAGCCACCATTTATTGAGAACTTGTTGGACAATGTTTTACGTGCTTTCATAAGTGCGCATAACAACCTCATGAGGTAGGAAGACAGATTCCATTATTTATACAGCTGAGAATGGAGGTTTAGAGAGGTTAAGTAACATGCCCATGTAGCAGAGATGGGCTCTAGTATCTAAAGCTCTAAAATCTCTTTTCTCCATTCTGTTACACTCCCTTATAGAATATTCTTTTTACCTCTTGCTTGTCCTCATCATGTTCCAATTTGCGTTATATTTACTCAAGCCTACAACTCATTTCTTCTAGTAGATTTTAAGATTGAGTATAACAGCTATGAGAGAGTGGGGACTCCATTTTGTTAAGTTTTGTCTTCCATAGCACCCACTAAGATGCCTTCCTTGCAAAGAGTGATAAAAATGTTTACTTAATGAGATGAATAAATGCATGGTAATGTCTGTGCTTTAGGGAAATTATTAAAATACCATAAGAATTCATTAGCAAATTTTTAATAATTTGATTAAGAGTATAATATTTAGGCTTGAAAAGGGAAAATGAAAGATAATTTGTAGATGTAAGTGGATACTTCCTTAACAATATCTTTCAAGAGCTCTGTTATTCTTTCCACAAAAAATAATAACAAAACACTAGAATATGAGATGAGAAATAAGAAATATTTGACATATATTTATATGATCATTTACAGCTTTTAAAACTCCAGTGTAGCAGTTTAACATCTGGAGGAATATAGTTTTTTTTCTTGTCTAGAACAAAGATGCACTGAATTGTTCATTCATTCATTCAAAAAAATATTGAGTATTTAGTAGATACCAGCTATCATCTTAGGTACCATAGATATAAAAATGAACGAGATATAGTTCTTTCCTTCAAGGATTTGAAGTCCAATGGGATTCAGACAAATTCAAATAAGTTATATATAAAATGTTATTAATACACAGATGACCCTTAAGAATCTAAAAAACAGGTTTCTATTTTTTTGCCATAAAAAATATTTTTCAACTCAACAACAACAACAAAATAAAGTCCAATTAGAAATTGGGTTTCTATACACTAATAATGAACTATCAGGAAGGAAAAATTAAGAAAGCAATCCCATTTACAATTGCATCAAAAAGAATAAATTACCTAAGAATATTTAACAAAAGAGGTTAAAGGCCTGTGCATTGAAAACTATTAGACGTTGGTGAAAGAAACTGAGGAAGACACAAATAGATGGAAAGATATTCTGTGCTCATTGATTGGAAGAATTAATATTGTTAAGATGTCCATACTACCCAAAGCAATCTACAGATTCAATGCAATCTCTATCAAAATTCCAATGGCATTTTTCACAGAAATAAACAATCCTAAAATTTGTATGGAACCACAAAAGACCCCGAATAGCCAAAGCAAACTTGAGAAAGAAGAACAAAGTTGGAGGCATCACACTCTCTGACTTCAAATTATATTACAAAGCAATAGTAATCAAAATAGTATAATACTGGCATAAAGACAGACACATAGATCAATGGCACAGAATAGAGAGCCAAGGAACAAACCCATGCATTTTTGTCAATTAATTTACAACAAAGGAGCCAAGAATATACAATGGGGAAAGCACAGTCTCTTCAATAAATAGTGTTGGGAAAACTGGACAGCCACATGCAAAAGAATGAAACTGACCACCATCTTACACCATACACAAAAATTAACTCAAAGTGGATTAAAGACTTGAAGGTAAGACCTGAAACCATAAAACTCTTAGAAGAAAACATAGTAAGCCCCTTGACATCCATATTAGCAATGATTTTTTGAATTTGATACCAAAAGCAAAGGCAATAAAAGCAAAAATAAACAAGTGGGACTACATAAAACTAAAAAGCTTCTGCACAGCAGAGGAACCGTCAACAAAATGAAAAAGCAACCTACTGAATGGGAGAAAATATTTGCAAATAATATATCTGATAAGGGGTTAATATCCAAAATACATAAAGAACTCTGAGAACTAGTAGTAAAAAACCCAAACAATTCAATTTAAAAATGGGTAAAGGATCCGAAGAGACATTTTTTCAAAAGGACATACAGATGGCCAACAGGTACATTAAAACATGCTCAACATCACTAATTGTCAGGGAAATGCAAATCAAACCCACAATGAGAATATCACCTCATACCTGGTAGAATGGCTATTATCAAAAAGACAAGAAATAACAAGTGCTGGTGAGGATGTGGAGGAAAGGAAACCTTTATACACTGCTGGTGGGAATGTAAATTGCTGCAGCACCTAAAGAAAACAGTATGGAGGTTGCTCAAACAATTAAAAAGTAGAGCTACCATATAATCCAGCAATTCTACCTCTGGGTGTTTATTTGAAGAAAATGAAAACCCTAACTTGAAAAGATATTTGTACTTCATGTTCACTGCAGCATTATTTATAATAGCCAAGATAGGGAAACAACCTAAGTATCAACTGATGGATGAATGGATAAAGAAAATGTGATACACACACACACACACACACACACACACACACACTATTCAACCATAGAAAAGAATGAAATCTTGTCATCTGTGAGAACGTGGATGGACCTTCAGGCTTATGCCAAGTAAAATAAGTCAGACAGAGAAAGACAAATATCATTCTGTTTGATATACATAGGGAATCTTAAAAAAAACCAGAAAGCACTAAGCTCATAGATACAGGGAACAGATTGGTGGTTGCTAGAGGCCAGGCGGGGGTATTGGTAAAATGGGTGAAGGGATTCAAAAGGTACAAACTCCCAGTTGTAAAATAAACAAGTCATGGGAATGTAATGTACAGCATGGTGACTAATAATAATGTCGTAATAATAATACTGTATTGCATATTTGAAAATTATTAAGAGATTAGATCTTAAAAGTTCTCATCCCAAGAAAAAAAATCCTGTAACTATATAAGGTGATAGTGTTAACTAGACTTATTGTAGTGATCATCTCACAACATATACAAATACTGAATCATCATGTTGTGCACCTGAAACTAATATAATGTTGTATGTCAGTTATACTTCAATTAAAAAAAAAGAAAATGGGCAAAGGACTCAAATATACATTTCTACAAAGAAGATACACAAACAGCCAATAAGCTCATGAAAAGATGCTCAATATCACTAATCATTAGGGAAATACAAATCTGAACTACACTGAGAGACCACCTCCATTTCAGTAAAAAGAAAATTATAAATTATGTATTTACTTTTAGAAAACATAAAATACATACAAATATTTTAAAAGATTAAAATGCAATAAATATTTGCAAATCATTATTTCAAGTGGTAAAATAAGGCTTTATGCTCTCAAGAAAAATGTTTGAAGTAATGTACGTTATAGTTTTTAAAAATATTGGTTTGCTTACAAAACTGCTTCCTCTTTTTCCTGAGCACTCCCTAGACTACATTTCCCAACCTCCCATTCTCTAGCATCAGCCTTGTGACTGAGTTGTAGCCAATGAACTAAAGGCAGAAGTGACTTCATTATTTCCAAATCTTGCCCATAAAAACTTCCCACGTGCTGGCTGAATACAGAGGGCCCCAAGGCCCTAGAAGACGGTAGAGCCACGAGATGAAAAGAGCCTCAAACTCTGAATGACCAGAGGGCAGGCCACCAGCCCACTGGGAATAACTGCATTGGACTGATATTTGCTCAATGAATGAACTTCTTTTGTACTAAGTTTTCAAGGTTTATATTTTATTTCAGCTGGTATTATGTCAGCTACTAAATAGAGCAACTCGAAGGTGTGCTTCCAAATTCAGTTTTCTCATACTTAGCTTTAATAATGTCATAGTTGAAAAAGAAACTTCATAACAAAACACCATAGATCATATAAAGTATAAATGTAGGGCAACGTTCACTGTTAATAATAGTGGATATAAATCTGTATTTTATTAATTTTCCTGAGAACTTAGGATTTTTTAGTGACTTCTTGTCAGATCTTAGAGTGTCACTTTGTTTATTTCATCAGTGGCTAACGAAAAGCCTGACTAGGAGTAGAAGTTTCAGGACTACATTTTTGTGTAGTTGCAGTATTAGTATCACACTTAATCCAGTTTCATTGCAGGAATCTCTGTGAGCCTCTTGCCCATTTTCTTGTGGTTAAGGAAACTAACACCTCCAGAAAGGCATGCAACACCTGACTGACATCCAGACCAACTGAGAAAACTAGGGTGAAGCCATATATTAAATATGGTAGTGCTTAATTTCTTTTTTGTCTTTTAGATTAAAAGGAAAAATAAGTTCTACCATTTTCGTTCCATCCTCCAGAGAACTTCATCATGAACCCCAAAGGAGTACATGGGCCTTTCATCGGAGATCACTATATTTGATACTATACCAGACACTGAGAAGGATGTACAAAATAAGAAAAAACAGTCTAGCCAAGAGATAGACAAATACATAAATGATTACAGTTACTCAGTATTATAATTAGAGGAAGTATAAAGTACTGGGTGAGCTTAGAAATTACTACAAGATGAAAAGAGAAGAGATTCCTGAGTGGCCACAGGTTATAACAGCTGATCTCTACTTAAGCTCTGGATCCGAAGCTCTCTCACCCACTCAGTTGTTCCCACAAGTATCCCCTCTCATTAAAAAACCAAAACTCCAGACCTCCTAGAGAACGGACTTGAGGTTATGGGGAGGGGGAAGGGTGAGCTGTGACAGGGCGAGAGAGAGTCATGGGCATATACACACTAACAAACGTAGTAAGGTAGATAGCTAGTGGGAAGCAGCCGCATGGCACAGGGATATTGGCTCGGTGCTTTGTGACAGCCCGGAGGGGTGGGATAGGGAGGGTGGGAGGGAGGGAGATGCAACAGGGAAGACATATGGGAACATATGTTTATGTATGACTGATTCACTTTGTTATAAAGCAGAAACTAACACACCATTGTAAAGCAATTATACCCCAATAAAGATGTTAAAAAAAAAAAAAAAAAAAAAAAAACCAAAACTCTTCTTTGATCTATTTCTTCCAAGCTATAGTCCTATTTTTTTTTCCCTTTTTATCAAAAATCCTAGAAATTGTTTTTATTTGCACACAGTAGTCACTAATCATATGTGCCTACTTAAAATTATATAAATTAAAAATGTAAAAAAATTTAAAATTCAGTTACTCAGTCACACAAGCCACATTTCAAGTGCTCAATAGCCACATGTTGGTTGTATGGTAGTCACATGTTGGCTACCATATTGTATTGGATAATGCAGATATAGAGCAATGCCAACACTGCTAAAAGTTCTATTGGACAGTGCTGGTCTAGACTATAACAGAATAATTAAGAACGAAGTCTCCAGATCTATACTGCCTGGATTTAAATCCCAACTTCGACCCTTAACTAGTTAAGTAAACTTGGGGAAGTTACTCCCCCCTTCTGCCTACTTTGATTCCCTCATCTATAAAATGAGGGTAATAGTAATTAATTCTTGCTCCATAACATTGTAAGATTTAAATGATTTACATGTAAAGTGCTTAAAACAGTGCCTAGCACATGAAAGTGCTCAATAAGTATTAGGTGTTCTAATTTTTATTCTTGAAATTATTCTCAGGGACTCTACTTCACCTCCCATTTTTGTTAACCTGCTCCAATCAGGCTTTGTCCACCATTGCAAGGTTTGTCAAGGTTTACCAGATTCCTCCATCTTGCGAAATCCAATGGTCAACTCCCAATCTTCATCTTATCTGAACTACCAGAAGCACTTGACAGAGATGATCAGCTTTCTTAAAATATTTTCTTCCTTTGGTTTCCAAGATACCATATTCTTCTTTTTCATTTTCTTTAATGGCTGCTCTCTCTTAAGTTTCCTTTAATGGACTCTTTTCCTGATATCTAAATGTTGGCATATACCAGGGCTCTGTCTTTAGTTTTCCTCTTGATTCAAGTTACACAAAGTAATATTATCTAGTGCCATGGCTCTAAATATTACCTGCTGATTACTCCCAAATTACATGCTTAGCCTTGACCTAATATGGATGCATATCCAACTAACCAGATAATGACTGTCCTTAGACGTCTCATGGGCATCTCAAAATTGACATGTCTAAAATAGAATTCCTGATTCCCCATGAGGCTGAATTTGCTATTTATAGCTTACATCTATAAAATGATTTTTAAGTTCTGAAAGCATTTTCTTATACATTTAAAGTATTATCTTTATAAAAACTCTGTTAGGACAGCAGGTGTTAAATACAACTGTCAGATGAACATTCTATGACTCAGATATGTTGGGCAGGTTTTTTGGTTTTTTTTTTGCAGTACGCGGGCCTCTCACTGTTGTGGCCTCTCCAGTTGCAGAGCACAGGCTCCGGACGCGCAGGCTCAGTGGCCATGGCTCACGGGCCCAGCCGCTCCGCGGCATGTGGGATCCTCCCGGATCGGGGCACGAGCCCGTGTCTCCTGCATCGGCAGGCGGACTCTCAACCACTGCGCCACCAGGGAAGCCCCTGGGCAGGTTTTCTTAAGAGGTCATATTTGATATCTTATATAACCCAGAGTAAGCAATAGCATCCAAGTCTCCTTATTCACCCTATGTGCTTTCTACAAGGTTGTGATGTTTAGCAAGATATATTTAACCTTCAAAAATGGTGAGTTTCCACTCAACAGTCAAAGGAGGATACAAAATAGCCTGGGAAAAGAAGAGAGCTATGACTTAGCTACTATGTGTATTAACCAACATATCTTTATAAATGGTTTCCCCTTCATCAATTATTGTTTATGTATGATTACTGATCCTACATAATCATACATAATCATAATCCAGAATAATTTCGACATTCTTTAGAAAGATACCATTTTGCTGAGTTTTCTACTCTTCAGAAGTCAAGTAAGCAGTCTTTATCTGGTCTTGAAATCCATACTGGTAAAATGATATTTACTTTTACAATGAGTATCATTTTAAGAAGTTGAAGATATTATGGTATATCATTAATTAAATAACTATAAATTAATTACATGCAGATCTCCAAGCAAAGGCCAGAAAAATCAAAACAAAGGATCTATTGTAAGATGCAACATCATAAATCCATTCATTGTTTTAGAGAATGTTATCATATGATCAAAGAGTTTAGGTATTAAATTTGAAGGTTTCAGTTTTAAACACTGTTAGAGCTTGTTACTGCATTTTTAAGAAAAGAAAACATGAAAACTTTACTTGAGACATATATACAGAAATACAGAATTTAGAAACCCACTGGAAGTTTGGAGTCCAGTAATTACAAAACAATCTCTGTTGGCTATTCTACAGTTAATCTCTGGCTTTAAAATGAGAGATATTCTGAATTCTATTGTCAATGTAGGTCGAAGCTATACGTTGTGTACGTAGGAATGCAACTGCACATTTTAAGAATGATAAACAATTTAACAATTATAATGTTACTGAATATAAATGTAGACAACAACAAAAAGGAACACGTTATTTTCTGCTATGCTATATACATAAGAAGGGGCTATATGATATAACAAAGAACTAAACTACATTTCTTAAATCTGCTAACATCACAGTGTTTTTGACAATAAAAATCAAATCAGTGTATGGTCAACAGATCTCTATTTTTAAATAAAAATATTGTCAAAGAAAGATATATGGGATATTAATGCCAAAACTATGAAGACATGAAATTGATCATTGAGAAATATTGACCATCTTCTTCAAACGTTCTATACTCTTAGCTTCTGTGACACTACTCTCTCAGAGTGTTTGTCCTTTCTTCATGATAATTTCTTCTTGGTCTTCATTGGCTCCTGTTCCTCTGTCCAATTCTAAAAGGTTAATCTTCCACAGAGCACTGCCTTCACCTACTGCTCTTTTATCTGCAGTGTTCTTCTTGGGCAGTCTCACTCATGTTCATGGTTTCAAGCAACCTCTAAACGTTATAACTCCCAGATTTATGTCTCTGGTTCTGACACGAGCTTTAGAAGAGTTTATTTAAATACGTTCTAGACATTTCTACTTGGATGTTCCACAGATATCTCAGATTCAAAGTATCCTAAATTGACACCTCTCCTTCTCCCAACCTATTCCTTCTTTTATACTTCCAATATCCATTACTAGCACCACAACCATCCATCCAGGGATGTTAAGCCAGAAATATGGGGATTACCTTAGAATCTTCTCTCCTTCACCTCCCCACATCCGACCCATGAATAAATCGGGTGACTGACTACTAATTTTGCTTGTTAACAATCCCCTGAGTTTATCAACCCCTCTCTATCTTTATTATAACTGACAACTCACTTAGTTCAGGATCTTATCTCTTATCTGAAATATTGTACTATTCTGCTAATTCATCCTAAAATCCTCTTTACCAGATGCTGACTTAGGTTTACTTCTTTATTGCAGCTCCACTAGATATAAGCTCCAAGAGAAGGCTCTCGTCTTGTCCATGTTTTCTTTAAAATACAGCATATGGTAGATGCTCAAAAAATATTTGTTAGATAAATAAATGGCTGCCTGAATGGCCTACAAAATATATATTATGCAAATCTATCCATATCAATTCTCTACTGAAAACCCTTTAAAACTTCCTATCACCTACAAATTAATATGATCTATGAGACTCTCCATGACCTATCGACCTTGCCTCTAGCCACATTCAGTCCAAAATTTTTTGTTAAAATCACATCTATTTCCTATCATTCCTGTATATGTAATACTTCCATTCCTTTGTCATTACGGTTTCTATCTGGAACACCTTTCTAATTGTCCTTTACCTGGTTAGCAATCACTCTTTTTTCAGGCCTTGGATCAGGCAACATCTCCTCCAGGTATTCACTCCTGGAATTCAAATAATCCTCCTCTGAGCACTCAGCACACTTTCTATGTAATTCTAGTTTTACCACTGACATAGGATCTTGAAGCAATCTGTTGAAGTATCTATCTTCTACTAGAGTATAAGCAACTCAGGTTATAAATGATTTCTTATTCATCTGTGTTCTCCATGTGCCTGGCACATAGTAAGTGCTCAAACCCCTGAATGAATAGAATTATTTATTTCATTTAATACCACATATTCTCTAACTTGTAGTTTTATCAGTGCCTATTTTAGGTTCTTCATTTTTTAGATTAATAGACTTTTTTTAGAGCAGTTTTGGGTTTACAAATGTTTGTAAGTTTTAAAGAGAAAAATGCAATAAATAAAGTTCTAACTGCGAGAGAAAAAAACCTCTCAATTTCAAAAGGCCAACATCTATCATTTTAGCACAACACAGTTAATTATGTGTAAATGCTAGCAATTTAAAAAATCCTTTAAATATGATCTCTATGTCCATAAATTAAATTTCTAATTCTACATTAAAATGCAAAGTAACATTTTAAAACACTAAGTGAAAAATTACTCTAACATAATCACATGAAATATAGTAAGTTACAACCAGGATATAAGGAATGCCATCAAATAATTATTTCAAAATAATACTATTATATAAGGCTCAAATTCCAGAATCACTGTTACAGTTTGTAAAACCAAGGTTAGCCGGGTCCAGGAATTAACATATCCTTAAATTCTTTTGTGCTGTAGATTTATGCCCTGGCTTCTCTGTACCAGAACCCTAGTATTCAGACACAAATGAGATTTAATCCATTTGCCTATAATTTATTTGCTGTAAAAGAAACACCATATTATATGCTTTTGTTTGTGTGTTAAGTAGAAGATACGCTATTATTTCCAAGATACCAGGGACTTAATGCTTAATTATCAACACCCATTTGAAAAAAGCCATTGCTTTGACTCACAAATTTCTTAATTACTAACAGTGGCTTTTCTGAGTAGGAGTGTGGTATCTAATTTATTTTTGCAGATGTGATTCGAGACTGAATTTTAAAGTAGCAAAGCTTTGAGTATCTTCCCTGTCAGCAGAAAATTCCTCCATCCCTGCTGCTGGAGAATATTGCTGCTTGAAGTGTTAACAGGGAAATAAAAACTGCATGAGAAAATTGATACAACTGGTAAATGCTGCTTACAAACTGAAAAAGAAGTTAGGCTGTCAGCAATAAATGAAGTATGTTATTCACACAAAATACGTGGCGTCATCTTCATCACGGTAACTTGCTGGGAGGGGAAATTAACTTGGCTGGTTCCAACTTGAGGAACCTAAAGAAAAGTAAATATCTCACAGATCAGAGTACCTTTACAGAGGACCAGCAACTAACAATCAGGAGGACCACAGCTTAACTCCTCTCTGAGGAGAAAAGACGTTAAGTGCATTTCAAGAACAGTAACCAAGGTTCACTGAGAAGCAGGTTCACCGATCACTGAAAAACAAAGTCATTGTTATATTTTCGGAAAAGTTAACTAGTTTAAAATATGCCCCTTTCCTTCTGGAACATGTCATCATCTACACATTACTGAGACAGAATAAATAAGAGAAAAGAATATGTATTTTAATTAACTACAACTCAATTAGGAAGTCAAAAGAGTAACATAAAAATGCCTACCCGTTTGGCTGAGCTGAGAAGCACTGCGGCTTTTCCGGGAGAGACCAACAATAGCTACCATTTTGGCCCCAATGCTAGAGCGCCGCTTTTTGCTGCTGGTGCCCAAGGCGCCCACTGCAGTGTCAGACTGGCTGCCATCATTCTTCTCCAGCGAGCACATGTCTCCGCTGATGCTGGTGCTTTTAGTCATGTTCTTCCCTGAGATGCCCATTTGTCTGCTTTGCATTTTGGATGTAAAGACACTGTAGGCCGATGGATCATTAAAAGTGAGGACAAGAGTAAAAAGGAAAAGACAGAAAAGGTATTTTAGATGAAATATCTGGAGTATAATTCAATTATATCATTAGTGGGACATATTTTTAGGACTCAAAAATTTTCAAATACCATGGTCTTGAATGGGTTTTACTATTCAGGGCCAACCTTAACGTAACTATCCAAGATCAGACATGATTTCCTTTCTGCTTTCAAAGAAGGCACAGGTTTGCGTGGTCACAGGAAAAAAATATTTGCGAAAAATCAGTGGGCTCATTTAAGAGAATATGCTGTCCTGCAAGAGCAATACACTTTGAGGCAGCCATATAACATATGAAAGAAGTTTCCAAAGCATTCTTCTCGAATTTGCTTTACTATAGCTTTCAAAGAGAAATTTGATGAGTGGGGAAATTTTACAAAAAATGGCAAAAATTACCACTTCTATTGCCAAGAGTGGCTCTTTCAGTTTTCTCATTTTATTAATAAGAGTTTTCTAATAGCTGTTAAATTTTCTAACAGGGATTGACGTTTTCATTAGTTTTGAATTAAAAATAATTTATTTCACTTTACACTTTCATATACTGATATGTTTATATTCCAAAAATGAAGAAAAGATTTTCCTCTTGCATTCATTTGAAAGAAAGAAACATTACCAGTTTTCTAGACAATATGGTCAGAAGGCAATAATCTTTTAAACATTTTAAAATGTTTAAAATATTTTTTCCCCTCTATCCTAGAGTAAAACCTACTGAAAGGTTAGGACCTGGGATCAAACCTGGGCCCCCAGCAGTGGAAGCATGGAGTCCTAACCACTGGACCACCAGGGAATTCTCAACACATGTTACCTTTATTAACCTATGTTCGTTTCCTCAGTATGAAATTTTTAAAAAAGACAGTAAATTGTACTATTCACATTACTTCACATTAGTTTTAAGAAGAAATGAGGCATAAATAAACAAGAGAGAAAGAGAGGAGACAGTGTATAACACTTCCACAACGCCCCAAATCAATCATTTCCAAGCTTGTTTAATTTTGCTATTCTTCAATAAGCAACTATAGAGTAAAGTAGAAAGAGTGTTGGAGGCAACAGATGGGGGCTTAAATCCCAGATTTGCTGCTACTTAACTGACTTCCTTTAGAAACGTTAATTGCTCTACTTGACTCTCAGGTTCCTCATTTATAAGAGAATATCTTATTGTACTTTCTTATATTAAACAATAGGGATAATATGTCTAAAGTAAAAATTCAGTAAATAAAAATTAATATTAGGGAATATAGACAACAGATAAAATAAGGTTAAAGCCCTTCAACATGTATTATATATGTAAATACTTAACAGCATCAATAGAAGTGATATTTATAATTATAAATTTTAAAACTTCTGAGATTCAAATGTCTAAACCGGTTTTTCATATAGCCAGCACTGTGTAATGGAGAGTGGACTATACTGGGAGCCAGGAAATCTGGGTTTGATCTTTGGCTTTACTGACTGATCTTGGGAGAGTTGTTTCCCTTTCTGGAACTTAACTTCCTCATTTAATAAATGAAAAACCTAAGTAAAGCACTAAGCGGAATGGGAAACACATAAGAGCTCCCAAAATTATTCTTTTCCTCCTTCTCATTATTATTATCACCACCACCAGCACCATCATCACCCATTAAGCATCCATTAAACATGCTGAACTGGAATATCTATAAGGTCCCTTTTAACTACGAAACATTTTGCTCCCCAAGTATCTCTTGTTTCATGGATTCTGGGCAAATGAACATAAAAATGCAACATATGACTTTTATGGTATGCTATCATCAGAAAAGGCATGGCATAGTCTAGGAAAGTCAAAGTTTAGTTGAGACTAAGACTTTCAAAATAATATGTTCCATAGTCTCAATAACTAGTACTCCTGTTATGCAGGAATTTTTACCCCAAACATACTTTTCTAAAAGAACCTCCTAATCTACTACCTACCAAGGAAGTCAAAGATAGACTCTCAAAATATTGTACCTTGTGATTTTTGCATTTTAATTCTCATGGTTGGATATAAGGGCATAAAGAACTTGGCCAAAATTAAGCAGGATATAATAAAATACTAACTGAATGGATAAATCAGATTATAGATAAGTATTTTAATGACCATTTGGTTTTAAAGAAGTATACTTCTCTTCAACCTAACAACTTTGATAATGCATTATCTACAAAAAAGGTTACTAAAAGTTTTGTAAAATGGTTCTACTTCTCATCTCCTTGAAGCTTAGAGATCACCAGGGATGAGTTTACAAGTAGTTGCTCTCCAGTGCTGTGTTTTGAAAGAGAGGGAGACTGAGGCTAGGCTATCACTACTGGTTTCCTTTACTTTCCTCACTTGGACATCACCTCAAACTATAAGCAAACAATACTGCAAGCAAACAAGCTATCAACCAACATTTTAATAGTTTTGTGACTCTTTATTTAAGGAATACTTTGTAGTAAAGAATCTGTAAACATGGGCGATCATGTATGCTTAGTGTAGTTAAGAAAGCACAGACCCATTCATTACATTATCAATTACTTTAAAAGAGAAATTTTGTAAGGGTCTGGTAATATGGTAACTTTCCAATACTGCTGGTGGTAGTACCAATGACAGATTTCTGAAGGGCAATATGGCAATATGTATCAAAAGCATTTAAAAAACATGCCTACCCTTTAACCTATCAATACTACTTTTAGGACTTATCCTAAGGGAAAACGGCAATGTTCATAGATTTAGCAAGAATGGTATTTACTGCAGAATTGATTACAATAGTAAAACACATACATACACATGGTAAAACTCCATAAATGTCCAACAGTATAGGGTGTTTAAATAAGTTATGTTCATCAATAAAATAGAATGTACCTTTGAAAATGCTGTTGTAAATAAATATTTATTGACGTAAATTATGTTCTTGATATGGGAGAAAGGGTAAGAGGAAGCAGGTATCTGCAACTTAGCTTTGGCTGGCACACATACCAAATAGGGATTTACCCTACTACTAGGGGACACAGGTAAATTCAAATCCCAGAGTGACACACTGTCACAAACAAACAAGCGAAAAGAAATTCATATACAAAGAAATGAACATCTCTTGATAAACTGGGTAGTTCAGGAAACCTGGATTCATAGATGATCTACTAGTTATCTGCACAAGAGGGGAATTAAGGGAATATAAAGAAAAATAAAATATGTTCAGGATGTTTATGTTCTTTGGGAAAAAAAGTGTCATAGCAAGAAATCTAAAGGATGTACTGTGAACAGCATGCTAAAAGTAAATAGTTTTAATTTTCTCTGGTTGGTAGTTATGCTTTTGTTTTCTATTTTGTTTTTTCCAAAATGAACATAAAAGGTATTGGTAACAAGAAAAAAATTAAAACAATCAGACAAATGAAAAGAGCAATCAAGGACGAAAACAGGCCAAATAATTCAATTTGCATAGTTCATTCCATGGGCTAAATGTGTACCATGGCTTTCAAGCTAATTCTAAGAGATTACTACACAATAATACTGGGCATTGATATAGGATGCTCAATTCCAGAAAGAAACACAGTGTTTCCACATTTCTAAATATTGTTTTATGCATGTTTTCTAATTTTTGGCATTAGAAAAATAATGAAGAACTTTATATATTTAGTATTCTTGAAATGTGTAAAATTGCCAATACAAGTGATTTATTTTATGACATGATTGTAGTTGTTGAAAGTTGTACCCCAAAATATTTTTTAAAGGGCAAATCTAGTATCACCTATCATTGGGAGAAAGGTAATGAAAGGCAGGTAAAATATTTGTAAATATTCTCCAAAGACTTAAATAGCATATTTACGGGATTATAGGAGCTATGTGATTAAGCTAAATGAAGTTTATAGGCCAAAAGTATTTTTAATAGGTTTGAATGAATAGAACTGAGTAGTCTAGCTGTTAAGATAAACAGCAAACACAGGACAAATTCTGAGTTTGTGAGAGTATGAGCTTAAGAGTAACACTGTAAATAAAATATACAGTCATGAAAAAATATTTCATCTTATTGAGAGCTGGGAAGGTGGTTACGAGAGAACCTGCCCAAGGAATTAGAGACTAGAGTGACGCAGAATTTTATGAATAAAGTATAGAGGGCCCAGCAGCTCATACAATGGAGTATGAGAACTGCAGCGCAGGGGCAGAAAAGACACTTGAGTGGGACTATTTACAACATCTTAGGCTAGTAAGTGGTGCTAGAGAGGGCTTAGAGGGCTTAAAAGTTAGAAGACAATAGGAATAATGATAGAGGAGGAAAAAACCCAGTGAGACTGGCCAAGTTCCCAAACATTATGCCACCTTGAAAGACTTAATTCCCTTTCCTTCCCATTCCTGTGTTTCTGGAGGCAGGTGCCAAGAGCTCACTGAATACCTATCACTATGATCACTCAGATTCGATTGCACCGGTTGCCAGTCATTGAGTGGAGGTCTGGATTTCGAGTGCCATTTCTTGAATTCTGGCATATTCCTTATGGGAGGGGGGAAGGGAGGGTAACAAACCCTGCTCCCATCTAAAGTTCACCTCACTAAACATTTTCTCTATATTAAATGTTATTTCTTTCCTAAAATGTGGAGTTTGAAATTATTATGATTCTATATTACAATTTAATAAGCTATATTTCATTTACTCAAATGACCATCTACAGGTTTCGGCTAGTAAAGTAGTAACCATTTATTCAAATGTTTATTGAATATATATCCCCACAAATATAGGGATACAAAAATGGTATGACACAGTCCCTTTTAATTAATATACTGGCAAATATATCAGCATGTAAAATGCAAAAATAGCTGCATAAGAATGTGGTTTTAGCTTATAACTGAAATTCCAATGACCAGCTCTAACGTCAAGAAACCCTAATTAAGTTAAACATTCAAGAAAACATCTCTCTCTGAAGAGTATATAAAAACTGAGTTTCTCATGCTAATTCTTTGATTGCCGGAGATGACATAAATTTAAAATTTAGTATTTTTAACATTACTGCAGGTACTGTATATAAATGCATTCTATTAACTTACTATAATGTATTATTATAGTATCTAAATGTGTTGGAGGGTATGTGCGTGTATGTCTATGTCACAAAGTTGATGTCCAGAGTTAGGGAAGAATATTTAGCTAATCAATAAATTATTTTTTGTCAAAAACATCTGCCTTGATTATAGTTATTAGTAATGAAACTGTTTAAATGTTCCTTAGTCTTGGGTCTCATGATAGGAAGCAGCGCTTTGCTGGTTACAGAGCAGGTCACTACACACTTAGGATAGTTTAAGGAGCACCAAGAAGGCCGGTCATCTCCAAAACTCCTTTCCCAACAGCTGGCTAATGCCTAAAATGCCACTATATTACAGATTTCTTTAAGAAAAAAAGTTATTTCTTATTTTTAGGTTTGCTCCCTTTAACGATCAACTCCCAGGATTTGATTGTTCATTTAAAAGATATTTGCTTTGTACCTACTATGTGGCAGGCACTGTTCTTGGAGTTAGATATACAACAGAGAAAAAAAGAGAATGTCCCTGCCTTCATGGAGCTTTCCTTCCTATTGTTGTAGGGAAGGCAATAATTAAGTAAATAAATGCCAACTTCAGATAGTGATAAGTGATCTGAAGAAAATAAGATAGAATACAGTGGTAACAAGGGACAGGAAGTTGGGGGAGGGACAACATTAAATGGGGTGGTCAAGGAAGGCCTCTGGGCAGAGGAGACAATTGAGCTGAGTATTGAATGATGAAGCCAGTCACGCTGAGAAGAGTATTCGAAACTGAAAGGTGGGCAACTGCACACACCAAGGGGTAGAAGGAAGTTTGGCTGTTGGAGGAAATTTATAAAACCAGTGTTAACTGAATGGGGTGAAGGTGAGGATACTAATATAAGGGGAGGTCAAGACAGGATAAGGCCTGAATGTGTTGGAATAAATACATGTCCAGTACTGCTTACCCTTATTTAACTGCCTATTCAGATACTATAGCAGAGCGGCCCTAAGTCTGAGAACATTGCATAGTTGGTTGCACCAAGAGCCCTGGAATCCAGCCCAATATTTTACCTCTAAATATATCATTAATGGACATTTTGGAGACAACATAATTACCTTCTTTAAACAGTGACAAATTTATAAAGGCTAGATCATTAAAGGAATAGGAAGATTGCTTTATTAATTGAGCATTCATAAATCCATTTAAACTCTTAGGTCTACCTATCTATCTATCTATCTACCTATCTATCTATCCATCTATCTACCTACCTACCTACCTATCTATCTATCTTTACTATCTCTTGAATTTATAAGTTCTCCATCAAATCATTGAATAACAGATCCCATCCCTGCCATGAGTTTGAAGAAACTTACTTTAAGGAAAAATTTTAAACTTTATAGATCAAAAGTGTATGTTTCTCTCTCTGCCTATCACACAGTGATTGGGTTTTTGACTTGTTGAGACAAATGAAATGTTAGCGGAAGTGAGTCCTAGCACTTCTGCGGAGAAGCATTTAATCGGTGGTGTTCAACTCCAACTTCTCTTTCCCTCTGCCCCTGGGACTGTGAAAGACAGGGCCTCTATCAGACTAAGCCCCTGAGTGACTATAATGGACAGAAATGAACTTTTGTTGATTAAGAATTAATTCTTAATTGATTGATTAGTTGATTAAGAATTAGTTGATTAGTTGAATCAATTAGTTGATTAAGAATTAATCAACTTTTGTTGATTAAGAATTCAGGGTTGTTTATCACAGCAGCACAATTTAATATGTCTTGAGTAACAAAGTCAGGAGAGACTGGCTATGGAAAAATCAATTAGGAGTTTATAGCAATAATACTGGGAAAGTAAATAAGAACTTAGGCTACTGTACTGCTATTACTAATAGAAAGCAAAGATTAGTGTAAAAGTTATCTGGAAGGAACCTTCTATACAGCTTAGTATCTGGACCTGGGAATAAGATATAATCATAGTTCAAATTAGTAAGCATTTACCATATTCCAGAGGCTATTTCAAGTGCTTTATATGAATTAACTCATGTAATCCTCACAACAACTCTTAAAGAAAACTGAGATCCTTAGAGAGTATAGTGTTTGCACAGGTGGTACTGATTTAGGAAATGACCAACACCGGAACCAGTGGAATTTCCTGATGGAAAGGCTGAGTGAGAGGAGGCTGTACACTCAGGCCAAGGGTTCAAGGGAATAGTCAGGGCTCAACAGATGGAGTCAATAAGTATTTGTTGAACAGGAGAGGACAGATGAAGCTAGGATGGCCTAAGTAGGCAAGCCAAGAGTGTAAAGAGAGAGAAATGAAAAAGGTTGAGAAGACAGTCCAAGAAATACTTATATTTTAAGATTAGGAAAAAGAAGAGTGACTGAGGTGAATAGAGATGCATTCTCAGAAATAAGAAAAATAGAATAGGGTTAAATTCCACAGAAGACAAGAGAAGAACGAGGTTCAAGAAAGTTGAACCTTTCAAATGATGCAGAGTTAATTAGCAGGAACATTTAAGACAAGCTATGGATTTAGAGGTTTAGAGGGCACAATTTACCTTTAAGAAAGCAGCTACTGAAATAGAGAAATTCGTATTGAAATAGAGAAATTCCTTCGAGATGGAGAAAATGTTTTTTAAAAACTCAAGTGAAAGAGTTTGATTTAAAACATTAAATTTTTATGCTGTGAGGAATTTTATTAAAGGGGAATAGAAGGAACCCATCTGTATATCTGTTTAATAAAACTGTCTTATCACAATTTCTAGATCCAAAACTACACGGGTAATGGTTTACCAGAAAAGCTTCTTTTACTCATTGGTCCTCCTTTTCCTAACTTAGCAAATGAGGAGGTTAAAGATCATTGTTAAGGTACTTTTAACCTCCAAATTTTTATGACTATAATACCCCTGTTAATGTGGTTTTTAAAATTAATCTCTTTGAAATTTTAAGGTTTCTCCCGTAGCGGAGCACAGGCTCCAGACGCGCAGGCTCAGCGGCCATGGCTCACGGGCCCAGCCGCTCCGCGGCATGTGGGATCTTCCCCGACAGGGGCACGAATCCGTGTCCCCTGCATCGGCAGGCGGACTCTCAACCACTGCGTCACCAGGGAAGCCCTCTTTTTCTTTTTAATTCAGCTTTGCCTATTGTTCCCCACGATTTCCCTTGATATATGTATTTTAAGCAATAACATATCTCCCTTCACAGGTTTCCAGAATTCCATAATTCTAACCCATCATTTCAATGTGTGTATAATCTCCTTAAATTTTTCTATTGTTTCACCTGTACTTTTCAACTAACCTCACTATTTCTATATGTAAATATTTTAGGCAGAAATAGACTTCCCTCTAATTCATTTTCATGTCAGCTTTTCTGATTTTACCACATGATTACATAGTACTTTCAATAACATGAAAAAGTACATGATAAATTATCAGAAGGTATGTTCACTGGCCTATTACTTCAAGGATCAGTTTACACTTTTCACCATTCTTACTAATATCAAAGGAACACTAATTGTTAAAATTTGGTGGGAAAAAAAACCCCCAAAACTGAGAACTTGATTTATTCTTGCTAATCATCCAGCTCTATAATCAGAGTACCAAGTTTTGTAGAGTATTTAACAAATAATGAATATTCTGCTCTATTGAAATGATTACACTACATAAAAATTCACATTATGCTGCTAAAAATAACACTGAAAGCTAAACTATGATACGAAAATATTATTGGACTGTAACTTTAACCTAAATAAAATCACTACATGTTGAGTTTCAAAATGTATAAATGGCTATAGATTAAGGATATTAATTCCTCAGACTCTAAAGTACAAAGTACATTAGTCCCATATTTTGAAAAATAGTGGATACTCAGATTTTTTTTCAAAAACTTGATTACAAATCAAATCCAAGTTAAAAAAAAATCTCTACTTTGTGTAATCACATTGCATCATTTGTAATCACATTGCATCAAACATACTTTAAACTTATAAATCTTGATTAAATTTAATTATTATCTATAAAACTCCCATATCTAATTAAAATCAATCTTTCAAATTCATATAGAAGGATCTACCAGAATTTCTGGAGTCCCAAAGGATTAACAAAACCAAACACTCATTCTAGAATTTTTTTCAAGAGGCCAAGTATATATTATCCATACATTATTCCTTTATATTTAGAAACAAGGTTGCTTTATTGAAGTTGTCTATGTTTTTCTTATACTTGCCTGACAATAACTGAGCAAAAAGAAGTTGTTTCTTGCCCTTTTATCTTTCTTAGCATGTGTGGGAGTCAGGTAAAATAATTTGTAGAGAACCAGAAATAACTTCCACTGTTCCAAGTTCTTAGAATTTGTGGCATCATGTCACCTGACACATTATTCTTTTAGTGAGCTTTGCATTATTGCTATAGTAAAGCCTTTGTTATCAGAAAAGATAGCCATTTTTACCATCTGTCCTCTTTAACAGATAGCAGGGCTCAGGAGACTGGGCCATAGGATGTGGAACTGTCAATGAAGAAGAGCACATTGTGCTTTCTGAGACAGTGTTGTTATCAGTTACCAGGTCCTTGCTTGCTTGGGAGAAAATGAGGGTTCTGGGCTTAGAGATAAAAAGCCAAGAAGGAGCTCTTTCATCAATAACACATACTGACAGGCCAATGATTACAGATATTTAAAAATATCTAAACAACAAAGCTCCAAGTGAAAATTTTTTGTATTTCTTATTTCAATTTTAGTGGGTATTAAAAAATTAATGTCTAAAAGTGTGTGTGTCAAAAATAAACTCAAAATGGATTAAAGACCTAAATGTAAGGCCAGACACTATCAAACTCTTAAGGAAAACATAGGCAGAACACTCTATGACATAAATCACAGCAAGATCCTTTTTGACCCACCTCCTAGAGAAATGGAAAGAAAAACAAAAATAAACAAATGGGACCTAATGAAACTTCAAAGCTTTTGCACAGCAAAAGAAACCATAAACAAGATGAAAAGACAACCCTCAGAATGAGAGAAAATACTTGCAAATGAAGCAACTGACCAAGGATTAACTTCCAAAATTTACAAGCAGCCCATGCAGGTCAATATCAAAAAAACAAACAACCCAATCCAAAAATGGGCAGAAGACCTAAATAGACATTTCTCCAAAGAAGATATACAGATTACCAAGAAACACATGAAAGAATGCTCCACATCATTAATCATTAGAGAAATGCAAATCAAAACTACAATGAGATATCATCTCACACCGGTCAGAATAGCCACCATCAAAAAATCTACAAACAATAAATGCTGGAGAGGGTGTGGAGAAAAGGGAACCCTCATACACTGTTGGTGGGAATGTAAATTGATACAGCCACTATGGAGAACAGTATGGAGGTTCCTTAAAAAACTAAAAATAGAACTACCATACCACCCAGCAATCCCACTACTGGGCATATACCCTGAGAAAACCATAATTCAAAAAGACTCATGTACCACAATGTTCATTGCAGCTCTATTTACAATAGCCAGGACATGGAAGTAACCTAAGTGTCCATCGACAGATGAATGGATAAAGAAGATGTGGCACATATATACAATGGAATATTACTCAGCCATAAAAGGGAATGAAATTGAGTTATTTGTAGTGAGGTGGATGGACCCAGAGTCTGTCATACCAAATGAAGTCAGAAAGAGAAAAACAAATACCGTATGCTAACACATATATATGGAATCTAAAAAAAAAAAAATCATGAAGAACCTAGGGGCAAGACGGGAATAAAGACACAGACCTACTAGAAAATGGACTTGAGGACACGGGGAGGGGGAAGGGTAAGCTGGGACGAAGTGAGAGAGTGGCACGGACATATATACACTACCAAATGTAAAATAGATAGCTAGTGGGAAGCATTCGCATAGCACAGGGATATCAGCTCCTTGCTTTGTGACCAGCTAGAAGGGTGGGATAGGGAGGGTGGGAGGGAGGGAGATGCAAGAGGGAAGAGATATGGGGATATATGTATATGTATAACTGAGTCCTTCGTTATAAAGCAGAAAGTAACACACCATTGTAAAGCAATTATACTCCAATAAAAACGTTTTAAAAAAAGTGTGCGTGTGTGTGCGTGCGTGTGCATGCACGTGTATGTGTACTGATTATATTTTTTATTTTCAAGATATTATGATGTTTTGCCAATTTAAAAACCTTCCTGGCTGGGGAGAGATCACCCCTTCAGGTGCAAGCCAATTCTTAGAGACAGTAAAGGGCTCAGCCTGGAGCATGCCTTTGATATGCAAATTAGCCAAATCCAGAGACAAACCTCTTCTATCTGGCCCATTTACACCAAAACAATATTTCCCTGCCCTAAATCATTCCAGGGCCTGGTACAAAGCAACTAGAGACCACCCCTATAACCCAAAGCCCAGCCTGCAGAAATTATTCAAACTAGCTAATCTTCAACTGTTTACTCTGCCCTAGCTTGTCTTTTTTTGCCCCCCCAATAAAGGTCTGTCCTTGACTTTTCTCTCACTCCTGCCCCTTCTGCCTCCTGACCTACCCTGCTGCTTTCCCACATGGCTCTGCTTGGAGTGGCATGCCTCCTGTTTCTTGGGACAAAGTTTATTATAAACTTTGTTTTCCTGAGCCCCTTCTGTGTCTCCTCTTGTGGCCATATCTGTCCGACCATCACGGG
Organism: Leucopleurus acutus; assembly: GCF_964270905.1. Taxonomy (NCBI): domain Eukaryota; kingdom Metazoa; phylum Chordata; class Mammalia; order Artiodactyla; family Delphinidae; genus Leucopleurus; species Leucopleurus acutus. Next base: position 50,986,852 of record NC_139159.1, on the reverse strand, counting down.
CCCAGTAAAATAAGAATACTTCTTGTCAAGAACCACGGTTACTGGTATTCAGCATTACTGAATACTGGTAATTTCTCTTTGATTAAATGCAGTGTTGATAAACCGAATGTCTTCAAATTCCCAACATTATCTCTTTGTTCACCCTAAGGAAAATGTTATTATTCTCTCATGTAAAAATGTGCAAATACATGATTTAATTTAGTATATTTGCTTAGCTTGTATTTATGCATGTAGATAATGTTCCAGTCATCATTAACCAAGTATAAGCTTGCTTTACATGTCATTCAGAAATCATCAAGAACAGAAAGATTATAATCTCCTTCACTGATTACAATGACAGTAATATGACAAGATGTCCTTGGTCATATATACTGAATCTTCCTTGGAACCATTTAGAGGAAAGCCTTCAGCTTCTTAGAAATCTAAACTTATTTTTTCCTTTTAGATTCCAAGTCAATCAGTTCTACAAAGATTGTGAATTTCTGTTCTGGAACCATGTCTCGGTACACACAATGCTAGTCTTTTAAGGTTAGAAAATCCACTGGAATTGGGGCTAACATAGAGAAGTTAGGTGGACATTTTTTAGTTTAGTGCATGGTTTTTGAAGTTTTTCTACAATTATTATAAAACTGGAAGACAAAGAATAACATGGTAAAACCATGCAGTGTAAAAAAAAAAGAAGCATTACTAAATTTTTCTGAGCTAAAGTATGCTTTCTTTAATATTTAGAATTTCTGATATAAATGTGAGGTATTAAGTATTGCATCTTTGCCCTCATTAAACAAACAAAGCAAAATATACAGTGTGAATGTTAAGAATAAATCTATGCTTCTCTAAGTGTCAGTATTTTATACACTTTCTTCGGTTGGAGTAATCAACAAAATGATTTTTAAGGTGTTTTACATTTTGCTTGCCAAAAATGAAGGTATTTTAAGAGAGTTACTGTTCAACATGCTTCAAAGAAAAGCAAATTAGATTTGAAATGGGCCTAATTCTTCATATTGGGGTAAGGAGGTAGTTCTTCTACTTTTCAGATTCTCTTAAGCTTAGGTCATGGTCCCTCGAAGGAAAAGTTTTATATTTGATTCTTAGGTAGATATGTACTTCAACAATATCAGTGATTTATTCAAGGCAACAAAATGTGGCAATTTCATTAAGAGGTGAAATGTAAGTTTAGGTTCACAGTCAGTCAGACATGGGTTTCTATCCTATTTCTATCATTTAATAGTTCATGACTTTGAGCATACTTCTTAACCTGTCCTGAACTTTAGTTTTCTCACCTTTTTATTTTATACCTTTCCACTTGAAGCTGTATGGGGCAAGAACTTTATCTCTTTTGTCCACTGCTAGAGTCCACGTTTTAAAATAATGCCCGGGGTCTCCACTGTAACCTGGGCACATTTGTGGCAAAAGTGCTCAAATGAAACACTAAAGTATTATTTTCTCAAGTGTGTGTTGAAAACTAACAACAAAAATGAATTCAAGGATATTATTACCTCCACTGCACTTAGCTACTTTATGAAACTAATACACTTTCATTTTCAAATGAACTTTGGGAAGCCAAAGCCTAGAAAATAACATAGATAATATCTATTCACCAAAATGAAATAATAAAGATAAATAGAATTTAAGCAATTTGTAAATGTCATGTTTCAAACATACTTCTGCAGTTTATTTATTGGCTACTTCTGCTTTCATGGATATTTATCTAGTATTAAGTTCTTTTCTTTAATGAACATAACCTGCCACTTCAACTCATGTTTGAATGAGTGAATAATGAATTGCACGCACAAATGAGAATACAAAGTATTTTTTTTCACCTTGACATTTCTTACAGTATTCAGTTATAAGCATATACATATATGTGTATATATATATATATATATATATATACATATACATATATATAATACATATATTTATATACACATATATAAAAAACAGATGTGTTTATATTTCATGTTACACTGAATATTTATTTTATAATAGGATTTTGAATTTATATGTTGAAACCAATAATGTTGCTAACTGTCATTAAGTGGAAACCCTAAATTTTAAATGTAAAAATGTAAATTTAAAATATAGCATTTATTACATTCTACAGGATTAAATCCTTATACTTAAAAATTCTTATGTTCCATAAATGGAAATTATAAATCCTTAGAACTTTTGAACGATTACATTATAGATTAATACACTATGAAACTATTAAATTGCCCAAGATTTATCATTAGTCATTTAGAGTCAAATTTATCTAAATAAACACAATTATGCCATATATACATATTTTTGCAAGTAGGCATATATAAAAAGTTTAATGAAAAAAATTATGGTAAAGAGGATTTACCAATAAAGTTGTTCTAAAAGGGACCAGAAATTTGTAGCAATTTGAAAGTCTATTTATTTAAAACAGAACTATTTTTCTTTCTTCTAACAAATATGTATCTTTCCTTACCAAGATTTCTTAAACCATGCTTTTGTCCGGAGAAATAGACACAGAGCTTGACTTTGTATTACTTTGCTTAATTATACTTTTTGAAGGCTCTAGATCTCACTGCCCAGTACTATGGGCACTAGCAACATGTGGCTTATGAACACTTGAAATGTGCCTCCTCCAAACTGAGGCGCGCTGTGTCATATACACACTGTTTAGATATATTATACACTGTAATATACACAAGGCTTAGAAGTGTTAGTACACCCCCCAAGAGAATAAAATGTGTTCATCTTTTTATATAAATTAAAATTTGAAATGAGAATATTTTGGATATTTTAGATTAAATAAAAAATATTATTAAATTCATTTCACCTGCTCGTTTTAATTTTTTTAATGTGTCTACTCAAATATTTGAACTTACAAATTTGGCTCACATTATATTTTTATTGGATGCTGCAGCTCTAGATAACTGGTTTAAAATGGCATAGATAGATTTCAGCAAAAATATTTGATATGAAGTGTAGTTTCCTATGTAAATTATCATTTCCCTTTGATATTAATTATGAAATTACTGTTGTGCTGTGAATAAACTGGACTAGTGCAAAAACCTTATAAAGGCAATCAAATGCTATCACTGACAAAATATTAAGCTTAATACTAAAATAACAACTATAATACGACACTCAAAAGGTAAAATAAATACATTGAAAGTGAAAATATAAAGCAGTAAAAGAATATTCAGCAAACAGTTATTACAAAGATGAGGCCGACACATGCACTAAAATGAACAATCTATTTTTCTATTTTGATACTTATTTAGACATATGTATTTCAACTCTATTAAGGGCAAGGATTCCTAGTCTTGAACAAAGAATATCTATGATTTGCATATCTAGGAAGAAAAATAGTTATCTACTGGGAAGCCAGTTGAATTTAACCAGGAGACTCACATTTAAGATGTAGTGTACTACTCACGCTATAACTGAGTAATCAAAGTAGTTTGTGTCTCAGCTGCCCTATTATGTAAAATGGGGAAAATAATATCCCAACTTTATTCAGAAATTTGCTATGAGGCTTTTCTATCTCCTTTCTTTCTAGCTCATTTCATCAAGTATTCTCACTTTTCAGTATTACGAGAGCTTTAATTTCTTCACTTTTTCGCCAATTATCAGCCCCCTCATCTTTACTTACATTTAACTAGCTTAGACTCTATAGCCTATCATTTCAATCACTCTTTTGCAAATTCCCTCAACTTTTTCAGTATCCCTCTTTATATGGCATCCAACCAGCAGAACCTTTTGATGAAGGCTACGATGTATTTCTTCTATGCCTACATCTCAACGCTTGAGCATTGCTGAGAAAACAAAATTCAGTAGGACACACTGGTTCCATTATAATTCACTGTCATCAGCCACAAAGGTTACTCTTCACACCTGCTCCCCACTCTCCACAATAACCACCGCACTCCTTCCTGCTACTCAAACCCTTTTGCTTTGCTCTTACCAGAAACCTTTTCCTAACACTTCATAGAGAAAATGAAACTATCAGAAGAAATTATCTTACCTTAAAAATAATATATATACACAAATATTTACACCTATATATATAAACACACATATATACACAAACATATATATGTATATATGCCAAACATCTCTAAGTTTAAGTTAGCTAACTAAGCTACTTTTCTGAACTCCAGCACTATCTACCCAATCACCTACTTGTCACACAGGATATCACAAATTTGATGTGTCCCAAACTGAACTTAATCTTTTTTATCAAATATATTCCTCCTTCAGTCTTTCCTGTTTCAGTAAAGAGTATAACTATTCACCAAGTTGCTTATGTTGGAAAGTCAAGGGTGCACATCATTTCATGAACCAACATTACATTTGACATCATGGACTTTCGGACGCCAATTATAGTATTTTCTCAGGGTTTTATTATATCTCCATTATATAAATTATATTGAAATTGTTTGCTCTAATGGAACTCAGATAGTTCATTTTTCAGTGTATTTCAGCAGCCCAGTACCTGATACTTGGCACGAAATAGATCTAAAGAAAGAATTCATTGAATAAGTGAATTCAATACATTCATTATATGAATGAATGCTCCTAGTAATGTAGGGATAATTAAATCCTAATGTAGGGATAATTAAATCCTAATCCTAGTAAGTTCCATAAATCATTTTGGTGCTCAGTAAATATTTGCTGATGATAAAGAAAACAAAACTTCCTAATAAATGTTTTAGAAATAGATAGATGTCAATTAATTTATTTTTATACACACTATGTACAAGACACTGGAGTCAATACTATGCCAATTATAAAGAAATATAAGACATGGCATTTGTTCTAAAACCACTTATAACTCAGTTTGCTAAATGAAGCATAAAGACAACATATAACCCTGGGCAAAACATGGTAAGTGTCAAGTAAATGCTAAAGACACCAAATAATAAAGAATTGCAGATAATACATTAAGAATGCTACTAATCTCCTCTGTCCATCTGTACGCTTCACAACAGTCCTCCATCCCATGCAGACCATGCTGTTACCGGACACTGCACTCATTTTTGCTTCTATGCTGATACTGAAAGCATTTCACTAATCTGGAGCAGATTCCTTCTTTCTTCCACTTAAACTAATCCTTTTATCTTCCATTATATTTAGCTTACATCTTCAACGATGTGCGGATAGTTAAAGCATACAGTGAGATGTCGGCAAATACTTTTATTTACTTGTTATACAATCTTGTTCTTAAGTCTCAGTTCTGTCTCTACATAAACCAGCCTAGTCTAGAATGTATCATTTTGTTGTTCAGTTGTTTTTTAAAGTAGGGATGTAAGACATAACTTAAGGAAGAAATTGTATTTGGATCTAGAATGGAGTAACATTCAGGAATTGCTACATCAGATCATATTTTAGCCCATGTAGCCTAAGATTTTATAAAAAAAAATACATTTTTTTCTTTTACAAATTGAAGACATTTAGCCATGCTATTTAAAACAGGTGAAAACACTCTATTTTAAGATGTTTTGCCACTCTAAATTTAGCCTAGCATATCAAATAAACAAAAATTTTAATGAAATAGGGCACAGCTGACTAAATAGTACCACTTATTCTGTCAGAGAAAGATTATTTTTATATCTTAATTCCTCAAAGATTAGAAGATAAAATGACCTATTACTTGACTATTTAAAATGTAGCATTTTGGTAACATTTTGAAAAGCGATTACCCTTGGAAATGCCCTTGGAAATTGTTTGATACTCAAATATCCAACTCACCAGCATAGAGGAACTTCTAAATACCCTCCTCAAAACTGGATAAACACATTCTTGCCCGGGTTAGCTGTATGTCCTTCTGGTCAGATGGTAACTGGGGAGAATGTAAATTTCGTGCTAGATCATTCCCACTCCTAAAACTGGCACATCTGGGCATCTTCCCAGGTACAACCAATGAGCTGTCATTTCATCAGACTCAGAAGACCCTCCCTGTTTCACCTGTTTTAACTAAGCTAAATACCTTTTCAATTTGTAAGAGAGAATATTTACTGTTGCTTATGGAATCTTGGGCTAGGTGGGCTATGTGATCTGATGTAGCAACGTGTGAGTGTTACTATAGACTGTATTCAGACACCCTCCCCCTTTTCCTAGGTCACCAACCTGTGAAGGAAAGGCCTGCATATGAGATATATGGGCAGAGTCAGTATCAGTTGGCTACAATTGAGTTACCAAGCTAGTCTTCATTCCTAGAAATTTTAAATTAGTAGTACATGACTTTAAAGTGTTGGCATTTCATGTAGAAGTTTTACCTTTAAAATTATAGTTAATATTTCTTTTTTATTCTATTTTAGCAAATAATTACCAGTGCTTACTATGTGTCACCGTTATAAATGGTTTGTTAATTTTCATTTACGTAATCCTCAAACAATCCAGTGAGGAAACCGTTAATATCATCACAATTTTACTGATGAGAACACTGGGCACTGAGAGGCTAAGTAACTTGTCCAAGGTCTGTGCACAGACAAGATAGTACGTAGAAGAGCCAGGATTCATACCCAACTGTCTGGTCCCAGAGCCTTCACTCTTAAAATAATGCTATATCCTACACACATTACTCTTTCATTCATTTACTCATTCATCCATTCTTTCTAACATTTAGTGAGCATTTACTATATATACCAGCATTGGGCATTGAGTAAGATACTCAGAAGATTTTTGTTGAATTAATGGTTTTACTTCAACTTTATTCCATTTTTGTAAATCCTTAGGTCACTTCTTAAGTAATTATAATTTAAATTAAAGCAAGTACAACCTTACGAGGCAATATTTTAGAATAGCCAAGAGTAGACATATTTATTGGAAATAATTAGCCTGAAAGAAGTGAATGTTCTAGACAGTTAACAGAACTGAAATTTAACATATATATGGTATATATTTTCCTACTTTTTACAAAAGCCACTGAAATCATTTAACTTTTTCTTGATGACTAGGATAATTATAAATATCATTTATTATTCTGAGTTTCAGATAATTTGGAACTTAGGGCTGAATGGGCACTAGCTTCACAGTGGCCATGATGGAAATAGGTTTGAAAACTTGTACTTTCTCTTTGACCCCTTATCTCTGGAGGCAAGTGTTGCTATATAAAATCAAAGACCAAAGCAACTTTATCAAAGGATATTTCTTGCCTTAAAAAAAATCTTATTTTCACTAGTGTCATCAACATGATTTGGATTTTCAGTTGCATTCAAAATATCTTTCTCATACTGCTTCAAAAACAACAGCTTCTAACGTTGTCAAACATATTGAATGCTCACTGCATGCTAGCCATTGTGTTAACCACCTCACATATATTTTATCTCGTTTCACATTCATAACAAACTTTAAGGTGCGTAATTATCTCCATTTTGCTGATAAAGAAACTTGACTATTTGGGAGGTAACTTGTTCACTCTGACAAGCTGACGAGTAGTTTTGATTTAAACCCAGGTTTACCTGGTTCTAGAGACCATTTGCTGAAGCACTGTACTCTACTGCACGTCTGATGCACCCACTAATAAAACCTCACGTTCTTTCTAAAATCAGTTTATACCCATCACTTGACTTCACTGACACTATTTGATATCTAGCCATCGAAGAGTTTTGATACCCTCAAGTGAGTTTGGAAATTATGTTTCACTGAAGTTGCAAAAAGGTAGAAGAACCAGTACAACATTATTTTCCATTTATGCATTAGCTTACCTTTTTTTGGTTGGGTCAATCTTTTATTTTGCTTTCTTTTTTTAAAGATTATTTTGATGTGGACCATTTTTCAAGTCTTTATTGAGTTTGTTACAATACCGCTTCTGTTTTATGTTTTGGTTTTATGGTGCCGAGGCATGTGGGATCTTAGCTCCCCAACCAGGGATCAAACACGCACCCCCTGCATTGGAAGGCGAAGTCTTAACCACTGGAGTGCCAGGGAAGTCCCTTATTTTGCATTTTGATAGTAATTTCTCAACTTCCATACTTCTATTACTTTTCAGTAAGTAAAGTTCGAGTGGACTTGCTTTTTACCAGTCATAGTTAAGACATAAGGAAAATAGTAAAAAATTGACCAAAATTCCGATTTCTCCCTACTAGGGAGGGAGGAGTCTCCGGATCTGGGGGGTTAGGAGGATACAGAAATTTTTTTTTTTTTTTTTGGTTGCGCCACATGGCTTGCAGGATCTTAGTTCCCCAACCAGGGATTGAACCTGGGCCACGGCAGTGAATGCACCGAGTCCTAACCACTGGACCGCCAGGGAACTCCCCACAAGTTGGTTTTTATTAGGAAAATACTAGTGTTACAGCACTGAAATAAATTTCACTAGTCTACTTCCTAATTTCAAGCACAGGAGCACTAAACCTTGCTTGTGAGGAGATGAAACTTTTCAATACAAAGAAAGACCAGCAAAGATGAGCCTATTACAACTTCATTTCTCACAAATTTGGAAGAGACCCTCAAGATCAACAGCCATTCATTTATTCATCAAATATTCTGGAGTTGTGAATGCTTTTCCCCACAGAAAAGATTTACCTTGCATTTTTAAGTGGTTAAATCTGTGACCTTTTGAAAGGTCTAGGATAATAATTTTCTGACACCAGATTAACATACATTTAAGAAAAGATGGTCAATTCTTATTTGTTTTCAAACTGGAGACACCTGATTTACTGACGTGTGACATGGTGGAAGCGGGCCGTCATTATATATTTTATTAGCTCGCTAAGATTCTTCAGGAGACTCCTGTGTCAATGGATGCCTTATTTGCAATGCCACGACATCCTTCCAGAGCTTTAGGATTGCTGTCATTTTACTCAAGTTACGTAATTTTGTCTCTTAGTTTGAATAATAATAATGATAACAGCAACCACTTATGTGCTAGGCACTGTTCTGTTTTATGTATATCAACTAATTTAAACCTCTTAAAGAATCTACGATGTTAAGTACTATTTTTATCTCAATGAAAGACAAGAAAACTTGAGGAAGGTGTAGAATCAGGGCTCAAACAAAGTCAGTATGACCCTAGAGCTCGTGCTGCCTCTCTTGAAGTGATGAAGCGCACCTTCTTAAAATACACATCTCTCAATCAATTGGCATTTAGAAGTATTTAGACTTTCAACTTGACCAGAAGTAGAGACGCTTACTTTCCTTTCAACGTCAATCACTCAGAGGTGATTGGTCGAGATGTCTTGATTTATATGTGTTCGTAACACGGTCCTGTATCACGGGGAGCACAACTCAATTATATGGATTGTTTGGATTTCAGTCTTTCCTCTGCTGCCGATGCTCTCCTCTGAGTGTCTGCTGCTGACCCCCTCCACTGCCTCTGCACTGCTCTTCCAACTGCTCACCACTAGCTATCTTTTAATACAATCTCTTTTCCTGTCACTTCTTCTTTTTCATATTCAGTGGCAAAACCTTTATAGACATGACCAGTAAGTCAAAGTGTGCCTTGTTCTCCATGGGGCAAATCACAGAATGCTGACTGTAATCTTTTCAGCTTCTCTTACTGCAGGTTGGACAAATCTGCTTCTCTATCGGCAAAGCTTTTGGGGATAATTCCAGAAACTCGAAGATTCCTCAAGTGAGCTGGGCAATGAGCCAAGCAGTAAATTTTGTTCTTGAATTATAAATATTGTGCAGTTGGAAGAGTATATGAAGTACACAGTTTCCGGATGAATTAGAAGAGTAGTTCTTAAGTTTTAGTGTTTGCCAGAATCACCCAAAGAGCTTTTCAAGCTTACAGTCTGCAGCCTAGTCTTGGAGATTCTAATATGCTATTTCTGGCATGAGAGCCAGAAATTTGCATTTTAAAGTTTCTCTGGTGATTCTAATGCAAGTGACCATACAAAAACCACTAAGAAACTCTGGTGTAGGAGAATAAGGAGTGACCTTATTAAAATATCTTAGTAAGTTTTGCCTTTTAGCTTAGATAGAATCTTATGGTTAAATTCCTAAGTCTATTAGCAAGCAGATATTACTGGATTTCTCCAGCCCCAGTTACACATATTTTTAGAACCATCTAACTAAAGGATGATCTGCATTATCTTTAATTAGTTCTTCATACACCTGGAGTCATGTTAGATGCTTCTTGATGTTATTCTAATTCGCATACACTTAAGAATGATTTTGATAAAAAGTGTTTGTTTTTCCCTCATGTATAGGTATGATTGTATATCATTAAATATTTTTACACTGGTTGATTTTAAATTTTGAGAAAAATAAAATAGTATTTTTGGTACAGCAGTTGGTATGATTTTACAGGTTCACTTTGGTTGATAATTCCACACATAAGAAAATCAACTTTGGAATTTTTTTCATGTATTTATATATAAAAATTTTATTTGGAAATTAGCTAATTTTACTTTATGTATTCTGTGTCTTATTAAATTTTTGACCTTACTAGTCTCTTATTTTCCTGGAGTTGAAATAATTTTTGACCACAGAAGGCTTTAAACATTTGACCATTTGTATTTTGAGCTTTGAAAATAATTTTAAATCACTATGAAGCAAACTTAGACCTATATATTAAAATTGGTTAAAAAAATACAAGTTAACCATCATTTGCAATTTTTTTTTGGTAATCTACCAATGTTTTACATTTGGCTATATCCTATTCCTACATGGAATGTACTTAAGAAATAACAGAAAGATCTAGTTTGCATATCAAATATGTTATTTAAAAAAAATCATCTACTATTATGCCTCAGCTTACTGTCCTCCTTTCATTCCCATAATAAGAAATTTAGTGTAAATAATACTTGTCATACTCTTCAATTCTTAAGTACTATTTTTATAACTAGTGTAAAACTTTATTCTTAGAGGTTTTTATTTTTTAAATGGGAGAAACGTTGCCTAAGTAGAATGACCTGGGGCATTCCATACTAAACTGAAGGATACAAATGATTTTTCTGTGACTCAGACTTTCCAGAATTATTGCTTATAATAATTAGAATAAAAACTTTTTAGAGTTGTAGAAACATCATAAGGCCTCTTCATTTCCTATGATCCTAGATTAAGTAAAATCAAGAAATATACAAATCGAATGAAGGTTAGCGTTATAAAATAAACGTATTCTATAAAAGGTAATTAAATATATTTTTTTCAGATGGCAAAAATAGTTACTCCCATATTCACATGCAATATTTTCTTTGCTTAAAAATGTCATTCCACTTCCCTCTCTAATTTATTGAACATTTTTTGTGAGATTACATTATACAAAAATAACATGACAACAATGCAAAGACCTTAGCAAACTGAAAATTAAGATATCAAAATATAGTGTCATTTGGTAAATCATATATTCTTTCCTTTATTCCGCAGCACAAGAAACTTTCTTTAGATTCATGTTTCTTGGCATTCTGAAAGGAAAAGAATAATTTTTTGATAGTCAAGCACTCTATTCAGGAAGTATATAGGGTAATAGGAAATTTAAATGTCTGCAGAGGAAACAGTTTAAAATAGTCTGAAAGTGGTATAATTAATGACTTATTTTTATTACCATAGCTTTAAAAACTAAAGTTAAACATGAAGTTAATATCTATTTCAGTAACAATAACATGGATGGTTTCTTGTTTCCTTTTAACAGATTATACGTGTGAATCTAAACAGAAATGATGCAAATCTACTCTCTGATTAGCTTCAGGCCAATTTCATGCCTTACTTTTAAAAATTCAAAAATTTGAAAATCTTTTACTCTTCATCTGCTCAAAATTACTAACCCTTTAAACTTCCCAACTTTTCTTTCAACAGTCATAGTTACCAAATATAGGAATACTGAGGTTTTCCACCTCTCCCTTTCCCTTTGCTCCCTACATTGAGGACAAGAGGGAACACCAAGCATCAGTGGCTACGTGTAAGATCACCCCTCCAACACCACAGGCTTGAGGGAAGTGGGCCCTGGAACTCTGTGTGCTCCTGCTGAGAAACCCCAACTCCAGCAAACAGCCTCACCCCTGCTATCAGGACTAATCTCACTATCTATTCCCTTCATCCCTGTTGATTTCAGTCACCACACAAAGCTCAGAATCCTCAAACCTGCACTAACTTTCCGGATTCAGATCTTCCCCTGTTCTCTGGGCAGTGAGGCAACGTTTCCATCTCCTTTACTCTAGCGCACTACTGTCCTCCTCGCCTCTCATCATCTCACATCCAGTATATTTACTTCTTTGTCAGTCTCCTCCATCAGAATACAAGCTCCATGATGGTGGGAATTTTGTCTGTTAGTTCATTACTGTATCCCAAGCATATAGGGCCTGGCACTTAATAAGCACTCAATAAATATTTGTTGAATAAATGAATGAAGTAATCCAATCAATCATCAAACCCTATTGACTAATTTTTTGTAATAGTCTTGGATTTTTCCCTTTCTTGGCCCTTCTTGCTATCTCTCCAGTCCAGCACCTTATTAAAACCAAACTAACTCCATTTTCAGATTAATTGGAATAGTAATACTCTGAGGTAATAAAGCAAATGCTGAAATATGGTAAAACTGGGAATGGGCATTTGCTCTTTAGAACTTGACTGGTGTGTCTTCCCTTTATACTTCCTTACATAAGGAAAAGGAGGAATCATTGATTATTTAATATGTGTAACTTTATAATATTTAATATATGTAACTATGAAATATTCAATTATTGAATATATCTTTATAATAGCAGTTATAATAGTGTGTTGTAGTTATTTAAGTGTTCACGTCCTCCACTAGCTTTGACTTCCTCAAATTAAGAACTGTTTTCATACATCTCAGTACCTCTCCAGGAATTATCACAGTTGCCAAAATGTAGCAACTGAAAAAATGGCTGGAGAAACAAAAGGAGGGAAAGAGAGAAAGAGAGGAGAGGATGTGGGAAGAAAGAAGGCAAGAAAGAAGGAAGTTAATTAGTCCATTCGCCTGTCAAATACTGCTAAGGAGAGGGACCACTTAGTTAATCTACATGTTCATTTCTTTCTACATTTCAGTGGTGACTAGAGGGAAAGGACTGGATCCTTCATGTACTTATATGCAGCGATATTTCCCCCACAACGCAATGGAATTCATTATGTCTGGACACTTTAAAATGTGATATTTTTTAGGTCTTTTCCTTTTTTCCTCCTCCTCCTTTCTGTATTTTAGTTTTACAGTACTGTTGCTGCCTATTGTAAGATTAATATCCCAATGTTTTTCCCTAGAAAACTTGTTTAAGAAGTTTTAAATAAAAATCAGTGCTTAATTTGATTATACATTCTGTGTTATAAAATGAACCAAAAGAGTGAATAAGAATAGCCTTTAACTTTTTTAGTTAATAAGTTATTTATTTAATCTAAGGCAATACACAGTTCTCAATGAGAATGAATTACTATTTTTGGTTGATGGATACAGTAATGACTAATACATTGTCTTCACTCTCATGAACAGCACAGTCTAGAAACACATCTCAAAATTATAAAATGGGGAAGAAAACACAGATGAAAAAGTTACTAGATACTTTTTCAAGAAATTATCAATAACTAATTGAGTTATTAAATGGCTCATTCAAATTATAATATAAATATGCTTTATATTGTTGGGCAAAAGCAAAAAATATTCATTTTTCAAAGTTATAAATTATGATCTAGCTCATATTCTTTGGAGTTTAGATTGTTAAATGCTTACATTGTTACTTAAAAGTTAAAATTATGATAAAAATCTGAGTTCAGTAGGTGAAAGAGACTTGAAGATCACCTGGTTGGCTCTCTATATGACTGCAAAAACTGAGAAATGAAAATACTTGTCCCAGGTCTCACAGAGTACCAATAGCCAGATGGAATTAGAATCTATCCAATTGAATGCTGTTTCTACTACAACATATGGAAATGTGCTAGGAAAATTATTGGACATTAACTCTGCTTATCACAATATGCTCCACATTTGTTAAAAATACAAGAGCTTTACTATGCTTAAGTAAAAATAGAGTTCCAAAATAATCTTTTATTAAACATGACAGAATATTAATCTCAATCAAAATTTCTGTCCATATATGCACTTGCTTTTGCTGTTCAATCAAAAGATAAGGGTGTGCCACTTTTGCGGGCTCTAGGTCACTGCAATTTTTCAGTCACCATTGGTTTTATTTTGAGTAAGACTGCAGCAATATGACAGGCAAGAATGATTAAATTGCCCTTATTCAGCTTCAACCTGGGAGCACTTGATTCAGACACCAGTCAAGTAGAAGCTGACGGCCAGAACAGACATGCTTTATTTGTGCTGTAAATTTTGTTTCAGAGAGAACACTGGGAAATGGAATTTAGAAGTCAGCAAAAATGAATAACATACCATAATTTTTTAATTTAAAAATATTTTTTTAAAATTAACATTTAGACAATCTTACCCTAATGAATAAGTGAACACTGGGGCATTTTGAACTTATTTGAAAATTTTACTCTTCAAACTTATGGGTAAAGTATATTTTGCCAAGCATTTTTCTTTAACTGCTATATATTTATATATATATATATATATATGTATGTATGTATATATACACACACAGCATGCCTAAAATACTATAAGCACAAAGTTCTGGTTCTATACAATAATTTTTAAAAATATGTTTTATGTACATTAACCATGAAACTTTAACCTAGGAATTTATAATTATCAACTGGAAATAGAGTGACTCTTCTTATCAAGTTTTTTCCTATGACATTCTCATAAACTTCTTCCTTATAAAGTTCTTTCTTCATAGTAACACGTATCTCTCATACTACATAAAGAATTCTAAAATTTAAAAATTTCTTATCTATCATAATAAACAGATAAAATAGAGTTAAGAAAAGGAAACTCCTCTATCATTGGGATAGGTTTCTTAGTCACTGGAAGTCTTTTTACTTTCTTCTCATAATTCATTTCTTCTACTGAAATCTTCAGTAGTCAATGCCAATAGAAGTTCATAGCATATTCTGTCCAGAACTGCAATCCATTTCTACTGTGCTCTTCACATGATTCTAAACAATCTGCGTAATCATAATATAAATGTCCCAGTAGGAAATCAATTCAAAAACTTAAGAATTCCCTTAAATTATACATTTAGATATTTAAGTGTGTACAGATATTGAGCAGCCTGAGTGGAACCAGAAATTTGATAAGGCTATGTAGAGATCTCAGAATTCAGTATAAGAGAGAAGACAAAATTTCCCAAATACTTAAGATATTGGGTTTTGTTGATTAAAGCAGAAGATAATACTCTGCATAACCAATCAATAGAAAATGTAAATATTATTTTGCGCATAGTTACATTCTCTGGAAATTCTCAAAGACAAGTTTTCTTTCAAAGGTATATATTCCTACAAAAATTTAGAGTTCCATTACCCTAAAACTGTAAACCTGTTTGAATGCATTAGATTATATCCATGAAATAAAGAAAATATGCCAATATACACACTGTATGCTCATATATATCATTTATATAATTTAAATATTAACATGTACAGTGTGATGAATTTTGGACAAAGCTGTATTAAACTTGCATAAATAAATTTCTGAGTTACTAGATCAAAAAAAAAAAAAAAGATGGCAAAGCTGTGAGCAGATTACCAAAGCACAGTTATTGATGTTATTCAGTTACTGAATTACTCCAAATTCATACAATATTTTATTATACTTAGAGTGATTAAGAAAAGGTCTTTATCATTTAAAAAATAAATCTGAGAAGTATATTATGAGAGATATACTGTTTATACTTGTTAGAACAATAGAAAAATTGGTCTTTTTTTTTAAAGGAATCTTATTTATCTTTATAAATAATAACAATTACTACGTTGTAATATGCCATGCCTATTTGGTTTTAGACACACATTTGATCAGAGTTAAAAACAAAATGGAAACCATTCTCTTTCATGGTAAATTAAATCGTATCTCCTAAATTCCAAAACTGCTAGCTAAAAGTATCAAATTCAGTTTATCTCATTGTATACCATATGAACCCTAAATCAATCAAGAATAGTTATTGAATTTTGCATTTTAAAGAGCTGCTTTTATTAAAACAATTTTTAGAATTTAACTGTTTTCATTTTCTAACAATCTCAATAAAGCTTAATTTAATTTCCCCTTAATCTAGGTAGTCATATTATAAAATATAGAAAACACAGTTTTTCACATGGGCAGCATCATTTATTTATACTTATTTAGCACTTCTATAATTAGCTCCATTCCTATACAGTTAAAATCCATTACAGAACTTCCTTTTGTATCTGTTAAGGACTTTACAGTATTATACACAATAATTCCATATAACATCCTATTATTTTGCTTGTTATCAGAGAAAAATGAGTTTAATTTGTTTATAACATCTCTCTCTCTACCTACTTACCTACCTATCAACTTACCTATCTAGATAATCATTAACATGAATATTTTAGAAATGCAATATTCTGATTAATCTGTATATACATTACTAAAGAATGTTCTAAAACACATGAGCAGTTTTCTTAGAACAATATGAAGAATGTAATTTATTCCTTTTTTGACCATTTGGAACTTTTAGTAACTCATGGTCCTTATTTTAACAATAATTACTATTTCAGCTGCAAACTCATGGCCCATCCAGCAGATGTGGCCCACTGATGTACACCTTCTTTGTCCAGAAGAGTGGTTTACAAAGTTAACGTAAGAATTAGGGGTCTTGGTTTCCTGAAACATGAGATCTGGCAATACCGCCTGCACGCCTGTGTGGTAACAACTGGCTGAAGCCGAGCAGCAATTTCCCCCTTCAAAGGGAGCATGCGCTTTCCAGTTGGCCAGAGTACCAACACTACCTCGTCCTTAAATCTGATTTTAATCACGCATATTACCTACTTGGTCCTGTTAAGCCTTTTGACTTTAAGATACCCAGACTAGTATTAGAACACTATAACTGTAGGAGTCACAGAAATTACACTTAATAAGTCTGCAGAAAATTCTGTGAAGGTTGCCTTTAGAAGAAATCGCAGTTATCCTGGTGTAGGTAGTTTTTATGGTACTTTCCTATTTCTGGTAAAGCATGAGAGTAAATTGTAACTAATTACAATTCTAGATAGTTTGTTTCTAGTTTGTCAATACCAGAAACACTGAGCAATTGTTTCTACATTGTCAGGAGGAAAAGTGAAAGATTTTGTCCTAATAAAAGTAATCTAAATTGGAAAGGAAGACGTAAAACTTGTCACTGTTTGCAGATGACATAATATTTTACACAGAAAATCCTAAAAATGCCACCAGAAAACTACTGGAGTTCATCAATGAATTTGGTAAAGTTGTAGGATAAAAAATTAATATACAGAAATCTGTTGCATTTCTATACACTAACAACGAACTATCAGAAAGAGAAATAAAACAATCCCGTTTACCACTGCATCAAAAGAATAAAATACCTAGGAATAAATCTACCTATGGAGGTAAAAGACCTGTACTTGGAAAACTATGACACTGATGAAAGAAACTGAAGATGATACAAACAGATGAAAAGATATATCATGTTCTTGGATTGGAAGAATTAATACTGTTAAAATGACCATACTGCCCAAGGCAATCTACAAATTCAATGCAATCCTTATCAAAATACCAATGGCATTTTTCATAGAACTAGAGCAAATAATTTTAAAATTTGTATGGAAACACAAAAGACCTCAAATAGCCAAAACAATCTTGAGAAGAAAAACAGAGCTGGAGAAATCACGCTCCCTGACTTCAGGCTATTACTAAAAAGCTACAGTAATCAACACAATGGTACCAGCACAAAAACAGACACATAGATTAATGGGGCTGAATAGAGAGCCCAGAAATAAACCCACACATTTATGGTTAATTAATCTGTGACAAAGGAGGCAAGAATGTACAATGGAGAAAAGATAGTCTCTTCAATAGGTGGTGCTGGGAAAACTGGACAGCTACATGTAAACTAATGAAATTAGAACATTCTCTAACACCATATACAAAAATAAACTCAAAATGGATTAAAGACCTAAATGTAAGACTGGAAACCATAAAACTCCTAGAGGAAAACAAAGAACACTCTTTGACAAAAACTGTAGCAATATATTTTTGGATCCATCTCCTAAAGCAACTAAAAGCAAAAATAAATAAGTGAGACCTAACTAAACTTAAAAGCTTTTGCACAGCAAAGGAAACCATTGACAAAATGAAAAGACAACCTACAGAATATGGGAGAAGATATTTGCAAATGATATGACTGATGAGGGATTCATAGCCAATATACATAAACAGCTCATACAACATAAAAAAAAAAAAAACCTTGATTAAAAAATGGGCAGAAGACCTGAACAGACATTTTTACAAAGAGAAAATGCAGATGCCCAACAGGCATATGAAAAGATGTTCACCATCGCTAATCGTCAGGGAAATGTGAATCAAAACCACAATGAGATATCTCCTCACACCTGTTAGAATGGCTATCATCAAAAAGAACACAAGGGCTTCCCTGGTGGCGCAGTGGTTGGGAGTCCGCCTGCTGATGCAAGGGACACGGGTTCGTGCCCCGGTCCGGGAAGATCCCACATGCTGCGGAGCAGCTGGGCTCGTGAGCCATGGCCGCTGAGCGGGCGCGTCCGAAGCCTGTGCTCCGCAACAGGAGAGGCCACAACAGTGAGAGGCCCACATACCGAGAAAAAAAAAAAAAAGAACACAAATAACAAATGTTGGCAAGGATGTGGAGATAAGGGAACCCTTGTACACTGTTGCTGAGAATATAAATTGGTGCAGGCACTGTGGAAAACAGTATAAAGGTTTCTCAAGAAACTAAAAATAGAACTATCATATGACCCAGCACTTCCACAACTGGGTATATAGCCAAAAAAACCCAAAACAATAATTCACAAAGATACATGCACCCCATATTCACAGCAGCACTATTTACAATTGGCAAGATATGGAAGCAACCTAAGTATCCATCGACAGATGAATGGATAAAGAAGGTGTGGTATATATAAATATACATATATATATGTAAATGGAATAAATGGAATATTACTCAGAAAAAAGAATGAAATAATGCCATTTGCAGCAACATGGATGGACCTGGAGGGTATTCTGCTAAGTGAAATAAGTCAGACAGAGAAAGGTAAATACTACATGATGCCACTTGTATGTGGAAGCTAAAAAATATAAGAAACTAGTGATTATAACAAAAAAAGAAGCAGAGTCACAGATACAGAGAACAAACTAGTGGTCACCAGTGGTAGAGGAAAGGTGGAAGGGGCAATATAGGGGTAGGAGATTAAGAGGTACACACTATTATGTATAAAATAAGCGACAAAGATATATTGCACAAAAGGGGAGTATAGCCAACATTTTACAATAACTATAAATGGACTATAACCTTTAAAATTGTGAATCACTATATTGTACATCTATAACTTCTATAATATTGTACATCAACTATAATTCAATAAAAAAAATTTTAATTAAATAGAAAAAACAGATAAATCTAAAAAAAGAAACAAGAAAAAAAGAAACAGCTGTTATTCCTATGCAATTTATTTCATTAAAAGTTTAAGAAATTTAATCATTATTATTAAGATATTTTACGATTTATAATTAATTGAATGCAAATTTAAATACATTTATACTCTCAGCTTCAGCGTGCTACTATTATATTTTGTCATTGCAGAATAATTGTTATAAACTATTATGTAGTAATATTCTGAGATAATACATCTAGTTATTTTCAATTCATAAACAATATTGACTCACAGGTGTTCTCATAGTTAATAGAGTTTAAAAATTTGCAATCCTGGGCTTCCCTGGTGGCGCAGTGGTTTAGAGTCCGCCTGCCGATGCAGGGGACACGGGTTCGTGCCCCAGTCCGGGAAGATCCCACATGCCACGGAGCGGCTGGGCCCGTGAGCCATGGCCACTGAGCCTGTGCGTCCGGAGCCTGTGCTCCGCAACGGGAGAGGCCACAATAGTGAGAGGCCCGTGTACCACCAAAAAAAAAAAAAAAAATTGCAATCCTTCAATACAAACTTAAAAAGCTATCAGGGTTTAAATATTTTTCTTAGAAATTTATGTAAATGAAAAATTTAAATAAGTTAAAAAAGAAAAAAACAAAATTGAACAATAAAAGCATTGTAGGAATATTAAATTTTTAGTCTATTATTCTCCAAAGCAACTCTCCTGATGATTAAGGCATGGATATCTAATCCATCACTTCAGAAAAATGGAACTCTCAGATTTTTTCAAAGTAAAGGAGTTGGTTCTGGAGTCTTACTTTGACTAACAGAAATATTAGATATTAACATTTATGAGCAGATTTCTAAAGGCTTAAATACTACTAATGACTAGATTTGACTTTACACAAAAGACTAGTTAAAACGTTTTATAGCACAATTTATATATTTCTTAAATAAAATATATTAACTAATTCTTTCAATGTCTTTCATATCAGAGATGAACACCTGTGAGTCCTCTTTTATCTTCACATCCCTGTTTTTTTTTAAAAAATCATTGTTACAAACTTTTAATGTTTTAAAATTATGCTAAAGAGGTAAACTTTCACATTTTGAAGTTATTTTCAACCTTTCAATACAAGATGTATGATATATTGATTTAATATTAAATTGTGCAATAACCTCAAATGGAGAAACAATTTGTACATAGCGAGTGAAATGCAGATATAAATGTAATAGAGATAAATGGAACATGGCAAACATTTATCCTGGGAAAAAAAGCCATTTAAAATGCCCAAACAGAATTTCACTTAGGTATGTGCTGTTTTTGTTTTAAAGGTAAATAATAATTTTAAAACAACAGTAAGAATATTTTAAACACACTTGGAGAACATAAAAATTACTTTCCAAGTAGAAATAAAATTTGACATAAACTAGGAATTCTAATATCAGAACAATGTATTTGTTAGAGACAAATTTAGATATTTAATCATCTAGGTTTATTAACTTAACTACACAAGCTGCATAACAATGTATCTACCAAATAGATCATGATTTGACATTTCCCTTATTTGTGGTTAGTTTTATTTTTTTTAAATAAAGGAGCTATTATTTCATTATCCTATTTTATACTGTGGTAAAAGACTAAAAACTGTGGATTTTAAAAAAATCAATGAATTGCTTAAACATCTTTTAGTAGCCCTCAATAAAATTTGATCGTGGGAATAGTTTGTTGTATTAAAAAAAAAAAACCCACATAATTTGAGATCAGCAGTCTAGGGTTGGAGCATAAAAGATCTATAAAAAACATGAAGAACTGCACCAAAGAAGAATTATCATATGCATATATATTTATATACAACGCTGGTTATATATATCCCACTGGTATATTATATTTATATATTCTATTATTAGATTATATTTATATATTCATATATATATATAGTGTATCTATATATAAAACCAGTGGATTAAATATAACTTGGTTCATTTCTGAGATGATAATCCCTGACACAACTCCCTCTTCTAATCCTGTTTTCATGTTCTTAAAGTTGTGAAATATAAATACAAAGGAGTGCATAAGACATATGTTTGATTAAAGAATAATTATAAAGTAAATACTTTTATAATCACTCTCCAAATTAAGACATTGAACATTTTTTTAAAGTTAGAGGCAGGTAGGTTTTGGCTCAATTAAGGAAAGTCTTTCTGGTAGTTACAGATGTCTAAGAATATAATGCTGCCTTATAAGGTTAGATAGTTCTGAATTCTTCAGGCAGATTAGATAATCAACCATTAATGATATTGTATAGGGTTACTGGTCATCACATCTAGATATACTGGAATAGAATGCTCATGTCAAGGGTACAGAATTATGTTTTTAAAAAGCTCTCCTAATGATATGTTTATGAGCTTGGTTTGGGAACCACGGATACAGGAGGATTCCTTCCTAAGTTCAGAGTACTAGATAACTTCTAAAGTCTCTTCCAATAATGATGTGTGGCTTTCTGTGTATTATAGTCCAGCTATGAAAGAGAAGCTCTACATTAAGATTTTGTGAATCACTAATAAGAAAAATTGTAATTAAGCAGAGGGAATATGATGATTATAATATTTCATAGTGGTTAAAGGAATAGTGGGAAAAGGCACTTAATTTTATCTAATTATTTGATATTTTAAAATATTCTTTAGAATTGTCTTTCTTATTCATTGCCTTTCAGCTGTTTTAACAAAAAACACATTTTTAAAAAATACTGAAATAATTAGGCATTCGTTGATCCATTCATTCTTCAACAAGTATTTGTTGAGGGCCTACACTAGGGACTGGGGACTGGGGATACAGCACTGCCAGAACAGATGGAGACACTGCTCCCATGAAGCTAAAATTTCAATACCGCCTAAATATCTGAGAGCAGCACGCCTAAATCAAAGTTTCCTTTCATTTTTATAGTGATAACCACTTGTACAGATTGAACCCAAATTTTAAATTTATTTTATTAGAGCAGATCAGAACCTTAAACCAGGAGAATCCTCATCTCAAAATGTAAAGAGTAGAAACCTCTCTGTCAACCTCTCAAGTTTACTGTTAAAATCTCATCCTATATACATATGTATATATGATATATAAATAATGTGTACATAACATATAAATAATGTATACATATAATATTAAAGTATATAATGTATCAATATACTATATTATATACTTATATATATCATATTTGGATATATGTATGATATATAAAATCAGTTTTTAACCAATAAAGCACTCTACAAATATGATACTAACATTATTATTTGTTAAAACAATATAACAATAAAGTGGTGGAGACTTTGAAAGTATACTAGCACAATGAAGTAGCTATAATTAAATTAATGAGTACATAAATATGTCCCTTATAGTATTTACTGATTATTATATTGATAGACCTTGGTGAATATTTTATATATCCTTAAACATAAAGAGAAGGTTGTTGTTTATTCTATATAATGTATAGACTTAATTCTTTTAATGAAGAGTATGTATACCAATTAATGGCAGAAATACTAAAGCTTAATGACGTGCTAAAATACTGGATATGGGAATCATGCACTATATGACCATTAAATAACAATGTAAAACCAACTCTGTGAGTCTAGAAAATTAGAATTAAGAAGGCATCAAGTTAGAGTAAGATGAAGTAATTCATATAGAGGGAAATTGGGAGACTTTTACTAAGTGTGTGCTAGATTAGAGCATGGCATGTAGACACACATACACACCCACATACATATATGTACACACATGCGTATATATGACATAAATAAAGCTCTACACCTGTAATCTCCTTTCATCTCTGAAAATAATGGTTCCAAGCAAATGTGTTATTGCAAGTATAGAAAAGGATAAAAAAGATATAAAATGGGCCACTCATCAACTCCATCTCTTTACATTGCCACTTAAGTGCTTTATTTGAAGTGATTCCCTAAACAATAGAGTGAATTAAACTTTAAAATATACATGAAAAGTCAGCAAAATGATCAATGTTCATGATATCTGCTGAAATATATAAGCTATTTTTTTTTATAAGCTATTTTTATGTATCCCCTCTCTTATTGTCATTACTTGAAAGATAAATCGTATCCATATTCCTTGGATAGTACTACTCCTTTTTGTTGGATTTGCTAATTCCTATTTGATTTTACAATTCTTTTCCTAGTCCCACCTGTCTGCTTCTTTAGGGACAAGATCAATCCTTATAGTAAGTTTTCGCAGCTCCAAGGATCTCTTCTGGGCAATCCCAAGTTTTGTACCATAATTCTATGCTTAAGCTCAGCAAAAATAAAAATATTTATTTCACGGAGAGAATGAAAGCCAAAGTTAGAAATGAAAAATTAAAGCATGTCATTGAGATCAAAGCACACTTCCCAAATACATTTTGAAAACATTACATTAAAATAGTCCATCATAAAGTTTGGGGAATGCTGGCTTAAACACAACTTTTTTGCAGAACTTCTCAGAATGCTGATGTATACTATGAATCTCGAAGATAAGGACAGCATGTGTAGTACAAATTTATTGACCTTAAAACCAGTTATTTTTAATCATCAGTTCATGGGAATTTCTGGAAATACACTTGGAAAGCATTGATTCAAAAGATTTGTTTTTATATTTCTAAGTATTCACACTTCATATTCGTACATTGCTGACTGATTTTAGCTAGAGACAGACCCTTTCAGATTTACATAGCAGGAAGATTAAAAAACAAACAACTAAGTAGGAGAACCTAGGAGACTCAAGTGAAAAATAATATATAATGTTTTAATTACTGTATTTTTTAAAAGATTTTTAAAAAGCCTTATGCTTTTTTTGCATCGGAGCTAAGACAACTATTTGACAAACTTCAAATATGTTCTTAAGCTATTAACTCAGAAAGACTTTGAATGGTTAGTGGCTTATAAGAAATTGTGGATTTTCTTCTGACATTGTTTTCCTATCCTGGATAATGCTGAAAGAATCACTTGTCTCTTCCTGCCTCAGTTCACTTATTCTAAATGTTTTACTAAAGGTAAGCATTATCAAATCACATATTAAAATTCTCTATCTCCCCTCTGGACTTTAAGCTCTTTGAGGGAAGGAATTAGGTCTTGTTAACCAGTATTTTAGCACAGAATCTGGCATATAGAAGATGTTCAAAAATATTGGCTGAATAAACGAAGGCAATTTAGGAATAAAATCATTTTAACTCCAAGACCATTAAAGGTCCATCACTTCAAACTATGAAACACATCCCATAAAAATTTTCCAGAATCTCTACTATATTTATTACTTTGTAAAATGATCTTATAATAAAATCTTTTTTTGCATTTCAGAAATTATTTTCTCTTGTACAAAACATATGAAGGATCTGTCTTATTCTGAATTGTCATCTGGCAAAGTGTTATAGGAAAGTTTCTATGAAATATGCAGATCTAAAAGCTTAGAAAAGTGAGAATTTCATAAATGTATTTTCCATCTCCTCTCCTTTTCTTTCTTTATCAACCCCTATTATATATCAAATGCTTGTCATGTGCCAGGAATTATGTTAGAAGCTTTCAGGATATAATCTTATTAAATTTTGATGGCAACCCTGCAAGAATATTATTATCATTACCCCCAATATATAGGTGAAGAAAGTGGTTTTTATTTGCCCAAGTTTATCTTGTTAGGAACTGGCAGAACTAGGATTCAACCCAGTTTTGTCTGAATCCAGAGCTAAGTTTTAGCGGTCATGCTATATTATCTCTCATGTATATTTTCGGAGGACTTAGGTATTACTTATAATACTAAAAATAAATTCTGGATGAGGACAAGTGATATTATGCTTACTATGAGTCAGTGTAACATGGCACCAAGTTCTTATTCACAGCTTTGCAAAGCAAGCCAGCTCAATCCCCAACGTGCCAGACTGGAAGGCTAAGTCTCTGCACATGACAGGTGCCTCATGGAAGGTAGTAATTCATGCTCCATGATAAACAGAAATAGTAAAATTAAGTTGGTTAATACTTAGTGTCCTGAAAATATGCAGCTGTCTTCAGATAACTTCAGTATTAAATGCTACATATCATCTATTCAAAATATTTTGATAGAAAGTCTCAGAAGACTAATCTACAAAGTTTCTTATTTTTGCCATCCCCAAATGAAGTCATTTCTCTCATCTTTGCACCTTTCAATAGGATTTTAGAATTCATTTTACACCATTCTTTTGGGACACATTAGATTGGTATGAGTTTGTCTAATCTTCAAATACTGTCTAATGAACCCTTTGCTATCTTTTCTTGTCTGTTTTTCTCCCATTCTTGTTAGACTTTATACAGGATTTTTATCTATAAAATAATGATTATCATTCATCATATATCAAATCAGTAAACCAACCAACCAACTAAATCTTTTCTGACTGGAATACATATGTGTCATAAAACAAACTCCTCTGAAGTAAATTCCACTGACTTCTGAAATAAATAGGTTTCTTTCCATTGGGGAAAAAAGTGACCTCTTGGTCATTGTTGTCAAAGAAGATTGAGATGAGCATGTTGGGTACTGCACTATGTCAGAAGCTCTTCACACCTCTAAACTTCCACTGCTTTATTATGATCTCACTGATTCACACATTCATGTACAAACTTTTATTGAGTGCCTACTATGTGTGAGGTATCGTAGATATTGAGAGGTAAGACAACAAAAAGATAAAAATGATAAATACATATCCTCAAAAGGCTAACAAATGGTCAACAATGGTAGATTAAATGTATACATAATTAACTATATCACAGGGGAGGAAAATGAGCACCACAGGAGAAACTGTTACTGTAAAAGAATATTAGATAAATTACGGAGGAAGAGCAGAGGAGGTGTCTCTTGGATGAATTTGTATTTGACTTGAATATTGAAGGATGGGCAGATACTTTACTCATAAAGAGAAAGAAAGAAACTATGCTTTAGACACCAGAAGCAACATGAGCACATACACAAAGGAATAAAAGCAAGAGCCTGTGAGGAAAAGGGCCAGTAAATGTGAAAGACTGAAATCAAGATAAGGTTAAAATTTAAAGATTGGAATTGTGTCATTACGGTTCTAAAGTCTCAGGATGGGTGTTTGTGGATTTTCTTTTTTTGACTTTTGATCACTTAAGATCAGACTCCCCCTTTCTATATGGAGAATCAGCATTTGAAAATGAAGCCACACCATACAGTACCGCACTGTACTGATATACTGGTATCTAACACGATAATACTCATGCACGGGAATCCTTTGACTTCAAACTTGATATTATTTTTATTATTTCTACAAAAATCAAACTTCTATATGTTAAATTTGTTCATCCTGAGGGATACCTGTAGTTCTATTAGGAGTCACTGTCAGAATATTGCATGTAGTCGAGAATAACAGTTGTGAATTAATCGTCCTTTTTGGCTTGTAAAAATAAATATTGAATATGATGGAAACTACTGCAGCAGTTTTTTCTACTGCTATTATTTTGTATGGTAGAAGTCATTCCAATTTAATTATTTCTCTACTTTCACACTAAATTTATTTTACTCTCTAACATACAGCCAGTGGGGAAAATGTTAGAAATAAATGTTAACAATGTTATAAATAAAAATGAATTGTATCCATTATAGCAGATAGGTAAATAGAAACATTATTTACCTATAGGTTAATCAGTAGTGATAATGCTAGAAAACAAAAGTTTAATATGTAAATGAATGTTAATGGACATTTTAAATGTATATAATCCTAAATTGCTATTCTAACCAGAATGCAATTAATTAATCAGTAAAAATGAATCTGGGTAGGCATCTCTGAATAAGATTTCCTGTGTGATAACAGGACAGAATAACCAGTCACCACAGAAATACAAATTAACAGAAATTGCTAATAACGATTACACTACAAAGTCAATTAAATTGAATAGGTCTCTTTCAATTACTCTTTGAATAAGTCTATTAATTTATGTAAGATGTGGGAGTAAATTTTAATTAACACTGATCTCCGATTTCATATCAAAGAATAGAGATGTGGTATTGAAGCATAAATATTATGAGTTAGCTGTAAAGACTGCTCTGAAAATGTGGTGACACCAGCAGCAAAGCAACGCCAGGTGGCGCTGTTACAAAGCTATCCCCTGACCACTCATTCCTAACCCTTTTTACTACCATCTTAACTAAAACCTGGTGCTTTCTTGAACACACTGCTTCCCCATGAACATTTTAAGGGAAGGTGGCTCTTAAGAAGTATTGGAATAGAAAAAAAAGACATGCTTGACAAACTTAACCTTAAACAAAATATCATCTGCATTTTATCACCACTACACTCATAATAGTTACTGAAGAAGCAACACCAATTACAGATTTTTTTTTTTTGCAGAGACCTTTTGAGCATTTTAAAAGATATATTCACATCCCATAAAATTCATCTTTTAAAAGTACACAATTCACAAAGGAACAACTTCAGAAAAACTGACTACTCATGTTTTTATGCTATCAGCATAATGAGTTCAGATTTAAGGGCTATTATTTTTAAAAGACAAGATTTTCCTGCTAATCTATGAAACTAAACTACTAAACTAACCTCCATAAGAGATAATAGCTTAAATTATAGAAGTAGATATAGGGTTAGGGAGAAATGGAATACTTCAGAGATAATTAAGATTAATAAGACTTGATTGGAGGGAGGGAATCGTGCTCAGTGGAGAAGGACTAGTCGAGTGACGCCTAGGTTCCTGGTTTGGGCAAATGGGAGGGTGCCGGTGCCACCCACCGAGAAAGAGAGCACAAAAGGAGGAGTGGGTTATTAAATGTAGTTGCCTGTTCTGTGACAGTATGATGAATTTAATTTTACATGCTGAGTTTGGTACGTCCCCAGGACAGACAAGAAGATGGCAAGGACAGGACTGGATAGATCCGGCAGATGGTTAAGGAAGAAACCTGGGCTGGAAATACAGTTTAGGAAGTCATCAATACACAGATGCTACTGGAAGCCACGGAATACAAGGCAGCATCAAGATAGAACACGTAAAGAAAAGAAGGCCTAGTATGGGATTCTGGAAAATGCCAACATGGAAGGGGCAGAGAGAATGCTCCCAGAGAAGACAGAGGTGATCAGAGAGACGGTTAGAGAACTAAAGGAATGTACAATCACAAGAGCTCAGAGAAAAGAGCATTTCAAGAAGAGAATGTAAAGGTGTTGAATTCTAAAGGTTGGCAGGATACTATATGAAAACTGTTCCGAGTTAGCAGCATATACAATTTGAGGCAGTTTTTTAAAAAAGTTACATAACACAATTGTAATAAAATAGAGGTAAAGGAGCAAAGCCTCAGAAAAGAGGCAAAAATAAAAATATCAATTATTATATATAATATAATGATTATAATATAATGTAGTTCAAGAAATTGAATGGAATTATCATGTCTTTTGGCTATGAACTTGAACTTCCTGATAGACTAAAGAGAACATACAATGGATTACATTGTTTTGTTTTCAGTGAAGTAGATACATCTATTCTTTAAGAGAGCTGCTCACAAAATTTTAAAAGAAAGTTTCATATAGACTATTCTAAAATGGATGAGTGGCACAGGAGACATCCTCAAAAATGCTTTTAGACCTAATGCAAAGTAATTCTACTAGGCTGTTTCTTTTAAGAACTTTCCATGAGCATTTCTATTTAACATTGTAGTGATGGTTTTAGCCAGGTCAATTAGGCAAGACAAAGAAATAAAAAGGCATTCAGATCAGAAAGGAGGAAGTAATCAAGTAATCTTGATTCACAGATGACATGATCTCATATAGAATATCCTAAAGAATTAACTAAAAACTTTTAGAGCTAATAAATGAATACAGCACAGTTGCAGGTTTCAAGATCAATTTATAAAAATAAATTGTGTTTCTATATACTAGCAATGATCAGTCTCAAAATGAAATTAATAAAATAATTCCACTTAAAATAGCACCAAAAATAAAATACTTGGAATAAATTTTAAAAAAAGAAGTATATGTTCCCTGAAAACTATGAAACATCATCGAGAGAAAGTAAACATAAGTAAATGGAACACCTTGTGCTCATGGATTGGAAGACAACATTTTTTAAGATGGCAATAATCCCCAAATTGATCTAATTAAACACAATCCCAGTCAAAAAGCGCAGCTGCCTTTTTCCCCCCAAATTGACAAGCTGACCGTAGTATTCATTAGGAAATATAAGCAACCCAAAAGAGAGGAAGGACAGCGTCATAACCACTGGGGGGGGTTGTTTTAAAAATGCAAATTCCTGGGTCCTTACATGATCAAAATTCTAAGAGTGATATTTGGTGTTTTTTTAAAAAGTCCCCTTTTTATGCACAATCATAAAACAGAGGAGGTCTATAACATAGGAGTAAATATGTGGTACGCGTCGTTATATTACATAGTCAGGAAAATGTATTATCACATTTTAACTCTGATCTGTAACTCTGATCTGTAAGTTAGCAGTAATAAATATTTCATTAACAATTATTCTGCTTGCCCTTTTAAAGACTACAAGAACTTTTTGCTGGATAATTTAGATGGCTTAAGTCTTAAAAACAGCTATTCATGAACATTTGAACTGATGCCATCTTTTTCCTTTAAAACATTTTCCTATCTCAAGAACGTTTTCTTTAAAAAGAGAAAACATAATTCCATACCGTTTATAGACATGCCTGAGAACTAAATTTTTTTTTGATTTTTGAAACTTTTTATTTATATTTTGGCCTTACAAATAATCATTTTTAAACTGACTCTTCTGTAAGAACGTAAAGCACAAAAATTTGCTAAATATCAGATCCACACAAATCCTCAAAAGGTTTTCTGTGTAGTCTTCATTAATGCAAATCTTTGTGTGAATATTTCACTCTTACCGTAGATCTTGAACCTGTTTTACAATAATGAAGCCATAAAGTTTTTAGGCAGTGCATTCATTATAAACTGTAACATTTCCATTAAAAGGAAAGCTGGGTAATACAAAAATATGAGAGGATCTGAGAAGCAGGCAATCTGTTGAGGCTCGGTATATCTTATTTGGTTATCTATGAAAATTTATAGATAACGAGTTTCTTGAATTATTTTTTCTTTTTCTTATATGCCCAGAACAGAACCTGGGGGGATAGATGAGTAATCTGATCACAAAACTACCAAATGTTGTTGGTTTTGACAATACTATACTGTTCAATATTTGTTTTTCTATCTTCCACTGCAGATTTACTTAAGATCTCCACTTCTTGTGCCAAATTCTTCCATCAAATATCCTTGTGAATTAGTTTAGGTTTCTTGATGAAATTTTCTGGATATGGAGCTATCCTTAAACATCCATCTACACAAGTCTAAGAAACTGCTTCACCCTCAGGCTTAGAAGTTTAGAAACGTTTAATTTCACCTCTATCCCCCAGTTCATAGTATATATTGCCTGACAAATTTTCTGAATAAATATTGGTTGAACGAATGATTTCTCCTTACATCTGAACACTTTTTTTCTGGGCCAGCCTACCACATATATATGGTATGTAATCAGCAAATGTAGATAGATATAATGTAGACAGATACCTATGTACAGAGAGTGAGAAAAATATTTTAAATGGTAAATATAATTTTGGATTTTCTAGAAATGATTACCAAATAATCATTAATGGTAGGGGGGCATTTAACCAGGCTAATATACATGTGTGGAAATATAAATAGTTAAATGTGAATGTATTATTTATTAATCAACTTTGAAAACATATTATATTCAACTATTTAATGGACCTTTTTTTGAATTTACTTTTTGCTATTCATTTCCTACTAGTACATTCAGAAGACTTACTTTAATAGACTTACTATAACACAAACAACATAATTCTGTATCACACAATGAGATACAATTACTGTAATGAAAATAGCAACTAAAATGGATTTGGTTCATTGTAGTCACTGTGTTAATTTTAAGTATACCAGCCTTGCTATAGATACTTAAACCCTGAAGTCAGAAAAAGTTTTTTCCTTTACAAAATTTGGATTACAAGTAAATGTCAATGATGCATTATAGAATAAGATTATTTCCAATAATGTTGTATAAGCACGTAAGTTGTTTTTGGCATTTAAACAATCTATGATTCTGTTCATCAACTACCAAAACGAAATGTTACTGGCAGTACTCAGACATAGCTTCTCTTGGAATAAAGACTGTTCATTTTATTCTGAGAAATGAAAGCAAATTCAAGATCCTATGCTGCAATAATTAATTAGCAACACCAGCATTTTCTCACAAATAATTGCAGTTGACACTTTTTGCCATCATATGGAATATATGTTCCCTAGAGACATCAGCCTGGCCCCCTAAAGTTTACAGTTGCTAAAGTATTATAGTTACTTAAGCAGAGTACAATGCCTTGATGACTCATTGCTAGGAATATATCATCTTTCCCTTTCCTGTGTAAAATAATGTGGTCTTTTCAAGAAGAAAATGGTGAAGAAAGTAATATTAAAAAATCGAGAACTCAAGGTTATAATCTTCTTCAAACTTTTCCCCACCAAGCCAGATATGCTAACATAGGCTTTTGGCTCCAGGCAGACACCAAGGGGCTCATGTGTTCTCCTTTACACAGTTTATAGAATGGAAAACACATTAGAGGCTCACATTTTGCTCTGCTTTTGGAAGAAAGGAAACTCTGTGTCTCTTTCCAAGGAAATCTTGGAAAGCTTTTCTCTGTGAATTAATGATGAAATGACCCTATGCCAAACAAACCAGAAAAATGCTCTTCATTAATAAGGTAATGTAGTTATCAAAAGTTAGATAAACAACGAAATAGACTTGAAATTACTAGTTTAGACTCGAATCACAATATATGCCTAATTTAAGATTTACTTTTAGGTTTCGTGTCTGTTACATAGAAACCCTCATAGATCACAGATATAGTTAAATATACCAATCTGAGACAGAAAGTGAAGTGTCACAGAATTAGACCACTGAATTGTATACCCAGGGGGTAAACATTTATTCCAATTATCTTTCTCTTTAAGTCTGAGTAAAGCACAAACTGAGATTGGATTTAGATACAATAAAGCAAAATTTGGCTTACAATCGGGGTGAGTATTATGCCAAGTGCATTCTAGCACAAAATCAAGGTCTGGATGGATTACTAGAAAACCAAATTCCTCCAAATTGCACATGATTTGCAATTCTCAGTCTCAGAGAAATGTAACTAGACAGGTCTCATCTCCTCAGGCAGAAGGATGGAGTCTACTGCGGACTTGTGCCGACATGACTTTCAGTACAGCACTGTAAAGATGGTTTCATATTTACTTAGTGCATTGTGTTATGAAAATGAAAACATAGTTGTTGTTATGCCTTGCTGATTATGTTTCTTCCCTTTTCCCCTGTTCAAAGCTCGTTCTCTGGCAGTTTCTCTAGCTGAATGAATTTCTAGAGGGGGCTAAGTCAACATGTCTGCCTTCTAATAAGCCCTAAGGCCTCTATCTTCTCAGAGTATCAAAGACCACTGTTCCTACTCCACAATCTTCCTCAGGAATCAGAACTGCACTAGACCCCACCATATAACTATGACAGGCAAAGGACTTGCTTTTTTCTTTATTCAGAGACAGAATAAAGCTTACTTTTTGCTACCTATTTTGCCATTCATTTAAAAAGTTCTAGTATATAGTATTTCTTATAGTGCAGGCTACATTTTTTCAGCCCCTTCAAACCTTTAAAGGTTTGACTCTACAAATGAGGAAGATATACAGTAATTCATGCTAAAAAAACTAAAGGGAAATTTACCTTTGATCCACCTAGTCAAAAAGAACTTAAAAACCCAATTAAATCAGACTCTCAGAGCTATGGTATACAAATTAAAGACTGTTTAATAAATCAATCTGTTAGGTAATAATTTGCTAACATTAATTAGTTGCATTAGAAGCTAAAAGATAAAACACAAGAAAATAAACCAAATGTAAATGGCAAAATAGTTTTTAAGAGTAGGAGAAAGGACATTACTAATGGGAAATGTCTACGAAAATGAGCAAATTTTACCTGTCATCATCTTGTGAGAATTGCTTTTGCAAATCCTCTTTATTCCACTGTTCTTTTTCTTTCCCTTGTTCAGGTATATCTTGTGTTTTTTCCTCGTCTCCTGATTCTCTGTTTTTCTCCTTATTACATGTTTTTGTAATCTCTTTCCCTTTCTCATTCTCATTAATTCTTTCTTCCTTTACCTCTTCCTCCTCATGAACTATCTCTTCATGCTTATCCCCTTCTTTCCCTCCCTCTTCTATTCCCTTTGGCCTTTTGAAAGCGAAATAAATTGAAGGCATGCAAATAAACACAAAACAGAAAGAAAAAGTCAAGAAAAAGTGCATACAAAATTAAATAGAAAAGTAATGATAACTACTAAAACACAAATAAAAATGACATCTTTTAAGCATTGAAAACTTTTTCTCCAGTGTACACCAGAGAAGCACTGTGTAAGCAACACTTAAATCATAACTGTTTTTAAATCATATTGTCCTTTTACAAAGTTGCATGGAAAAAATTGTGGTCTCTCCATTATTGTTTTGTTTTGATCCAATAGGAGTAAAAAAAGACTAATTTAGCTCAGGTGTCCATAAAGTCTATAGGTTGGGTGATAAATGAAAATTACACTAAAAAACATACATTACATTTATAAATTTTCTTGAGAAACTGAGAATATTTTCCATGCATTTATAAAAAGTTTCAAGAGGATGGGAGAGCACCTTACTAAAAAAGTAATGTTCTTGTGTTTTCTGAATTACTAAAATGTATTCAGCTAGGAAAAATCCCCCCTAAAATATGATTTTTCATATTCCTTAGAATATTAAAAAATTCAGGTCTTCACTTAACCATCACTTTAATTTCAGTAAAGATATAATAAAAGAATTACTTTTTAAATAACAAACATGAAAAAATACCTAATGATATTATTTCAAATAATCTAGTAAGAAAATATCTATAAGTTCTGTAAAACTTTTCTGTGCAAGAAGTTTGAAATGGAGACCAAAATATAATTAAAAGTAATCTGTACAGAAGTTCTTATTGTCTTAATGATATATATTAACTTTTAGAAGTAAAAGATTTTACATTTATCCAAAGAAAAATAAAGATCTTCTAAAATATATTTAGAGGAACTTCCTGCTTAAAGTCCCCTTACTCACCTGATTTTCTTATTTCCTCTTGGCCGTTCTGATTGGACAGACATGTAGCTTGTGCTGCTGAAACGAGAAGCACTACTAGTCCTTGAAACCGCAGATATATCACTTACATCACTGTCCGAAGATTTAGTGGAAATATTATCTGCCCCTCTATGAGGATCCCATCCTGATCGATACTGTTAACACAGATTGACAAATACGCAGAAGTTGTCAGTATTACCACACAAAGCAATTATTCGCTTCTCCTATTTCAGCACTTTAATTGTCCACAGAGGATACTGCAAAACCCCACTCAGTTGCATATAAAACAAAAGTGAATGGCAATTATCCTAAAAGAAAAGTTCAGTTTATATGAAACCCTTGTTTTTAGCAATGACAATTAGAGAATTTTTACCACACCCCAATGAAGACCATTAAAACAGTTTCACAACAGGAATGGCCTCAGGGAAGAACATTTAGGTAAAATCTGGGAAATAAACATTTGGCTTAATATTAGGAAGAAAAATTTTTTTTATTTCTGAATTTGAAAAAAAAGTATGATGAAGTTGCCATTGTAACTTATAAAAACCAATTTTAGTAGCATCAATTTTCTCTTTAATCCATTATGCTTCACTGAAAACCTAGAGATAATATAAAATCTAATTATTAAAACACTAACTTTTTAAAGAAAACCCAAGAGAAAAGAGCAAGTTTAATTTCTGAATGGTTGCTGGAATTTTGATGAATCCTAGAAGTACTAGAAAAAATCATTATTATTTACAATAGTTCAAACTTTCTGGAACTGAAATAATCAGATGGTCATCTGCCAGGGTGCAGGGTGTTCTGGGTGTTCAAATATTCTGATAAATTGAAAACCTTCATAAATGCTTTATGTTAATGACATGTGGAATGTAAAAAAGAATAGGTTTTGAAGTCTGAAAAATGTGGAGTAAGGAAAACTTGCTAGCTGGGTAAACTTGAGCAAATTATTTCACCTTTAAAACACTGTTTATAAAATAATAGGGAAAATAATATCTTCCTTGCAGGGCTGTTTTGAAAATTAGAAATAATACATGTGTGGTGTCTGGTATAATATAAAATAATGCAGCCAGTATTATTACTGTATGATTACTACCTGATGGCTATTACTAGGTTAAGAGACTATCTGCTAATAGTTTTTTTTTTTGTAAATATGCTCTTAAACATAATGGTGAAAAATCCTTACTTGGTCAATTTCACAATGGAGATCTTTTAAATCATAGATACTGGCAAATTTCATAAAGCATTAGAAAGATGATTATCTTATATAAACCATTTACTGTGACTTGAATAATCATTACCCTAATAAATAGTTCTGTATGAACAACAATTCACTGAAAATATTAGCTAGATATAAACATTTTGGTAAGACAAGTTGAATGGCAGTAGGGTGTAGCGTAAACATTAGATCAGATTCAAATGAGCTGTTTTTTTTTTTTCCTCCAGGATCCCCCAGTACCTTGTTGTATATTTTTGAGTTAATAACTGGTCATTTTCTTTAAATGTAAAATATAAGAATTATTTTGAAGGCTACACAAAATTTTAATAATCAAATCCTTAACCTAGAAATATATATTTATATTAGGTGAGATATGGCCTTTCTTAATCCACTCTAACTTTCAACTTTGTTGGAATTCTAAATTATCAAAAAAAAAATACAGTTAGGGCTTCCCTGGTGGCGCAGTGGTTGAGAGTCCGCCTGCCGATGCAGGAGACACGGGTTCGTGCCCCGGTCCGGGAGGATCCCACATGCCGCGGAGCGGCCGGGCCCGTGAGCCATGGCCGCTGAGCCTGCACGTCCGGAGCCTGTGCTCCGCAACGGGAGAGGCCACAACAGTGAGAGGCCAGCGCACCGCAAAGAAAAAAAAAAAAAAAAATCAAAAACAATTTACTTTAAATGACAATGTCTTCAGCCATTGCCTAGAACAGCATTTCAGTGGTTGGATCCAATATTATCTATGTTAACCATTATATTAAAAATATATATATATATATAATATATACACATATATAGCCAGTATATACTGGCTAGCATAGATAACGTTGGATATATGTATATATGTATTTTTTTCCATGATATTTATTAAAAGTAAATTTGATCTCAAGTTGAGACACAAATGGAAGTAATTTCCATTTTTGGACATTTCATATATATATGAAAAATGGATGTTTCAAGAAATTTTTCAAAATTATTAAATTGTTCCCAATACTACACTGCATTGGGAGAACTTTATCTTACTCATTCTTAGAATTTATAATAAAAAGGAGAAGCATATTGCTATTTATGTCTTTAAAAATAATTTATCATTGAATAGAAAAGCAGTTTTGGTATTACATTTTTTTCTTTGCTTTTGCTCATGGGATTACTACATCATCTAAATGCAAATGAAAAGCCACAACTTTTAACTTCAGGAAGTACTAAGGGTAAATGTAATCATGAAAAGCACATGCTCTGGAGTGAGACTGAATCATTGGTATGAATCTTGGCTACATAAATTATTAGGTTTGTGATCCTGAGTTCCAGTTTTTTATCTGTTAAAATGTGGACAACAATCATACCCATCTCCTAGGTTCGCTGCAAGGATTAAATAAAATAATGTACATAAAGCACTTAGCACAATATTGGACACATAAGAAGTGTTTAATAAATGACAAATGATGACAATGATGATCATGATGATTAGATAGTAGCTGAATACTGGTTTAGTATCAATTCCAGGAATATATTTACCAAAAGAAATATTAGGTAAAATACCCAAGAGTAAATTTATTATTTTAAGACTGCTCTAAGCTATAATAAAATGTAACTATTTCCATATATATCTAAGAGACACATTTCAGAAAATATATTTATAAAGCAAAATAAAATATTAAATCAAACTTTCCCCCTAGTATGTTCTCAGGCCTCACCTGCCCGTTTGGACAGGTTCATTCATATCCCATCGCTTCATAGGGAACTACTAATTCTCAACTGCAGGATAAGGAATAGCTTTATCTCAGCAGGAAATAAATGACACTTCTTGGCTGACATAGAAGATGTCTCATTTTTAATATTTGCTTCTGGTACTTTATCCTAATATCCAAAGCCACCTGGTACCTGTGTATCCCATGTCTTCCTGATTGGTTCTTTTCTGATTTTCTTTGCCTTCATTTCTGAATCCTAACTGCTTTTTGACTTTTGTATTTCAGTAGTTGGTATTCTGACTTTGCATATTCTAGCCTTTGTCTTTTCAGGTCATCATGACTTTTGATCCTGTTGCCATGATTCATAGGTACATACAGGTTAGCCTAAGGCTTAAGAATTTTTTTTTTAAACACACATGGTATATATACATTGCACATATCTTTGGCTAAGACCTCTCACATAATCTAGTTTGCTGAGCTAAAATTTTGGATATGCAAAATTTAAGGAAAGATAAGATTCCACATACTATAGTTTTAAGCCTTTATATAATTCATCACATGCTACCTCTTGTTATAGGTGTGTGTGTGTGTGTGTGTGTGTCTGTGTGTGGGTGTGAGTGTATTCATATTTATTGGTAGTTTTCAAACCTTCTATTAGAATAAAAGCTCCAAAAAGCCAGAACAATATCTTCCTTATCTTTGTAAGTCTCTTAGCACCTAAGAGTCAAAGATTTAATTTAATTTAAACTCGGAGGTTTAGCTCTTGTACCAGTAAGATAAGGATAAATTTCATTTTAAGGATTCTTGTGAGGAGTAAGAGAAATAATATATTCAAAATACCCAATCGTGTGCTTAGCGCATAGCAGCTGCTCATTTCCAACACCGAAAGCAGCGGGTCATAAATAAAAAGACACCGAACGGAACAGTTTAAATAAAGGAAAACTACAAATTAGCTAAAAGCTCTAGTTTGATGATGATTTTGTTGTCTACCTAAGGCTTGTACCAAATGCATTTTTCTGTCTATTTCTAACATGTTTACCTTTGGGATATAGCTCAGGCTTCCATTAAAAATAGACACATGATTAACAGAATGAGAAATTTGGAAAGTGAGAAATAATGGGAAAAAGTTTTAAAAGTAAAACTTCAGAGGAACGTATCTTGGATGCATTTAGATTATAGCATCTTCAAGTATATAATTCACAAAAAGCCCAAATCGAAGTTATAAATGACCTACTATGGGAGTCTACTTTTAAAATGGTTCATTCTTTTTGCTTTTCCTAAAGTATGAAAAACAAAAGTTATATAATTTAAGTTGAGACAGAAGCAGCTAAATTATTATTATACCAAGGTAATGAGTTACGAATGTGAATAAGTTCATTTATTTAGGAAATGGTTGGTATTGTTTTGGCACTATACAATAAATGCTTTAAGCAATTAGCATCTATTAGTTTCCAGCTGACATGAACAATGGATGATGTGCTCATCATTATCTTTAATGAAACAAACAAAGAAGGTTTACTGCATAGGATTACAGGATCTCAGCTGAAAATTGTGCTGACTGGAGATCATTAAAATCTTGGACGACAGTGAGGGAGCTTTTCCCGACAACATTTTGATGTTTTGTACATTACTATTAAGCAGATCATGAAGCAGAAAAATTTACGGGAAATTATTGTTCTCCGGGATGTTCCAGACCCTACAGTTCTTAAGTGGCCTGGAAAAGTTAATGTTCTCCCTATTTATCTAACATTAGTGGAAAGCAACAGTACATCAGCAGAGCTCTACTGCAAGGAAAGTTATTATCAAAATTTTATAATAATATTCCTGAGAAAAAAGAAAACTCAGATTTCTAAAATAAAATTTTCATTTTCTCCTATATACTCATTTCAAGTTCTTAGATTAAGTAATTTCCTAGTTTGAGTTCTCTACAGCATCTCAGCAACTCAGGTCATTTGAGCTTTGTACGTGAACCTCTATGAGACGTCCTTAAGCATTGCTTGTCTTCAATGTATTGAATCTCACCATAAAACTGCGATTTATTGTCTAAAACTCTAGTCCAAGAATTGGTTATGGCAAAATACTGGGAAGCAAGAAAGCTCACGTTTGAAGAAAAATATTTTAGGCCATCAAGAAGTACTTGGAGGAATATTTACATCATATTCAGAGAGAAAACATGAGTAGATCGAAAAGTAGGAAAAAATTGAGGCAAACATAATCTTTGGAAGATAAGAGGGGGGCTGAATTTCTGGGCAGGGCTCTTGATATCAGTCTGGCGGGTCTAGAGGAGAAAAGAACAGAGCAGAGGGAGTCCTGGCGCTGTGGTAAATGAAACAATCATAAGAGCAAGAAGATGCTCTCATTTGCATCATCTTATTTTTATTCCATATAATAATTCAAAGAGAGTAGAAGTTGTGTTTTGTTAGTAGCACAACTGTAGGTACTTGCTTTTTGAGGAGCTATTTCCAGATGATTTTTTCTCTGTCCTAGCCAAAGTTCTTATCATTGTCTGATTTGAATGCTGACTGTGCAAACATCTGCTTGTAAATAGATAATTTTCTTTAGATAGGACTCCTAAAGAAGGTATTTTGTGTTAAGTTCTCTACTTTGGAGGGAGAAGACAGTGAGGAAAGGCCACAGAAAACTGAGGGTTAATTTAAGATTTAGTTTTGTAAACAGTATCCTGCAAATGAAATCCCAGCTAGAAAACTCTTTAATTCCTTCAAAGAGAATTAATCACTGCCTTGAGTATTCCTAAACTAATTTATGCCTTTCTTATACCTTTATCATGTCTCTCTGTCTCAGTCTCTGTCTCTCTCTTATCTATCTATCATCTGTCATCTATCTATCTAACTATCATCTATTTATCTACCATCTACCTATCCTGCTAGATTATAAATTCCTTGAGGATAATTACTGTCATATTTATTTTAGTATTCCCATTATCTAGATCAGTAGTGCCTGACTAAACTCAATGAATGTTTAATGAATAGAAATGAGTGGAATGGTTGTTTTATCTGGGCTATATACTGAGGTATTATCTCCAGTATGAAGTACCAAATCAGAGTATAAA
Organism: Leucopleurus acutus; assembly: GCF_964270905.1. Classification (NCBI taxonomy): domain Eukaryota; kingdom Metazoa; phylum Chordata; class Mammalia; order Artiodactyla; family Delphinidae; genus Leucopleurus; species Leucopleurus acutus. The sequence goes on along the minus strand of NC_139159.1, from coordinate 50,946,322 downwards.
CTACTGTAATGATAGCTGAATAGAGTTGAGTCACTTAATCCTTTCATTCTCTGTGATGGGTATAGATAGGAAGTGGTGTGCTTATACGTATTTAACAACCAGCTATTCAAAAGGAAGAAGTTCTGATTTACAGAGTCGGCTCATTTCTGAAGGCTAAATACTCCCACTGTGGCTGATTTCAAGTTACCAAATGGTCACTGAATGCAGAGTTGGTGCATACCACCAGGGGCGGGGGCTTAGAAATAAATGCATTATTTGTAGGACTCACAAAGACTTGTTAGGAGAAAAGATGTACGGGACAACAAGATATCATACCTGCAAACTACTCATCTTGTGAAAGACGGAACAATAACAGCTTAAGATAAAGAAACACAATTGCAGACAGAGTAGCCATTAGCTTGGAGGCAAAGACTTACTAAAGAGCCACTGTCCCTTGGTCTGAAGGAAATTTGTAAGTTTCCTGGAGAATTTGTAGAGGAGGAATTAATGCTAGTAGTCAATGATGACTTTCTCAAAGGTTTGGCTCTGTGGGAACTCTGTGTCTCTTAGTAATTAGCTGTTCAAGGAACCTCATCCTTTATTTACTTCCATTGATTCCTCACAATTTTCAGAGATGGGAAGGCCAGTTCTGCGATGAAATCCCAGGTTTAGAAATCTCAGGTAGCTGCAGAGCTTGTGCTTTTGCCTTTAACAAATGCATTTACTATTTTCCTTCTCAGAATCCTTAACTCTTCCCCCATTCTAATCTATCATTTACTAGAACTGTTCTCAAAAAACAAACAAACAAATACCAAAAGTGTCCTAATTTATCAGCCAGCAGTGTCTTCTGTCTTGATTTTGTTATTACATCTAATATTGTTGAAGTCCTCTCTTTTCCTGAAACTTTTCCATAATGGCTTCTCAGATAATGTCACTCATGGTTTCTCCCCTATCTCTCTAACTATTTATTCTTTTTTTAAATTTTATTTATTTAATTTATTTATTTTTGGCTGCATTGGGTCTTTGTTGCTGCGTGCAGGCTTTCTCCAGTTGCAGTGAGCGGGGGCTACTCTTCGTTGCAGTGCTCGGGCTTCTCGTCGCGGTGGCTTCTCTTATTGCGGAGCACAGGCTCTAGGCGCGTGGTCTTCAGTAGTTGTGGCACGCGGGCTCAGTAGTTGTGGCTCGTGGGCTCTAGAGCGCAGCCTCAGTAGCTGTGGCACACGGATTTAGTTGCTCCGCGGCCTGTGGGATCTTCCCAGACCAGGGCTCGAACCCGTGTCCCCTGCATTGGCAGGCGGATTCTTAACCACTGTGCCACCAGGGAAGGCCTCTGTTTATTCTTAATCTCCTTTGCTAGCGTCACTTTCTCTAACCTGATTTTAAATTAGATTCTCCCCAAATTTCAATCTTTCACCTTCTTTTCTTTTCACTATATGAATTCCCACAGAATGATCTAATCCATTAGCTACCCACGTAATGACTAAAAAATCCTTATCTTTCCCCCTCACTTCTCTCCCAAGCTTCAGACCTGTATTTCCAGGACCTCTAACAGGACATCTCCCATATGTTGTTTTGTAGGTACATCGATTTCAATGTGGTCCAAATCAAATTTATTCTCTTTCACTCCAAACCAGCTGTTCTTGTATCTCTTATATTCCCTCCATTATTTAATAGGCTTAATAACCAACTAAAACCTAAAAAACTTGTGAGTTATCTTTGACTTCTCTCTCTCCAATATTCTCCATTCTAATCAGTTAAGAAGTATCACTCATTTTATGCAAACAAATATCTTGATAATAAGCTACTTGGGACTTATGAATGGGTCCTTGGTCTTTCATATTCATAGAGTTTGTTATACCTACTTATTTGTCTCACTTGCTGTTGAATGACTACCAATATTCTTTCTTCCCCTTTGTTCTTTACTAAAAGAATCAGATTTATTTTGGTGGTCTAACAGCAACAACAAAAAAAGAAAAGAACTTCATTTTTTAGGATCCCTTGTAGCTAGGGTGATCCTTTCACTTGAGTCTGGCCTCTGAGGTATAAGCAGGAACTTAGGGGACACAGTTTGGAAAGAACTGTTACTTTTCTGATTACAGTGGGCTGGCTTAGCTGTTATGGTCTTTGCCTTTCCCTCTTGGCTTTTCTTTCTGATTGGAGTTCACATATGAGACTACGTTAGTAGTCATTTTGTGACAATGGGGATGAATGCCTTCCTGTAAGAATAGGGAGCAGAAAGACAAGTTCTAAGAACAGAGAGCTTGGCTTTTGAAACAGTAGTACCAGCCCTGAACTGCTGCTTGAATTTCTTGTTTATGGAAAAAAAAGAATCCTTATTTACTTAGATGACTTTGTCTATTTGTTATGAACATCTGAATGCTAACCCAAATGGTATATCACGCATCCTGTTCTGTGCCTGTTCTGACCTCATGGTAAAAAGGTACACTCTTGGGCTTCCCTGGTGGCGCAGTGGTTGAGAGTCCACCTGCCGATGCAGGGGACGCGGGTTCGTGCCCCGGTCCAGGAAGATCCCACATGCCGCGGAGCGGCTGGGCCCGTGAGCCATAGCCGCTGAGCCTGTGCGTCCGGAGCCTGTTCTCCGCAGCGGGAGAGGCCACAACAGTGAGAGGCTCACGTAGCGCAAAAAAAAAAAAAAAAAAGGCATTGTCCTTTGACACCAGATTGGCTTATTTACTTAGGGTAGGATAACATTAAACCTGACTTGGAAACTCATGTTTTTTCATTCTTGAAACAGTTAACCTGGGTTGATTTTTTGTTTTTGTTTTTTTCGGTACACGGGCCTCTCACTGTTGTGGCCTCTCCCGTTGCGGAGCAAAGGCTCCAGACACGTAGGCTCAGTGGCCATGGCTCACGGGCCCAGCCGCTCTGCGGCATGTGGGATCTTCCCGGACCGGGGAACGAACCCGTGGCCCCTGCATCGGCAGGCGGACTCTCAACCACTGCGCCACCAGGGAAGCCCCCTGGGTTGGTTTTTATAATTATGCTTATACTGGGCATCAAGGAAAGTTAAACTAAAGAACATAACAATCCATGACCATAACACTAATAATTACTAAAATGTGAATAATTTTAATGGTTTACAAACAACTTTCATATATTTTATTTTCTTTTCCCCAACATCTGACAGCTATTACTTTTTAAATTTACAGATAATATGTATTACTACTTAGCCATTTATTATTTTAGATGTATCCACATAAGGTAAATAATTTTCTTTTTCCACAGCTTTACTGAGTCTTAGATTTATTTTTATGCCATTTATTTTTCAGTAATATCTCAAACAAATGTCATCTGAAATTTCTGCCTCAATCAAGAAGTCTGTTCTTCCCAGACCCTTAAATGTATTAATAACAATATCTCATTGTGATATACGTAACATTTCATTTACATCCAAGCTCAGAGAGAGTAGAACAGAATGCCTGCTGCTAGTGAAAAACCAATGAGTCCATTATCCTTCCACAAAAGGAGTTACTATTAAAGCAATTATACCATTATTATGATTAAATGCTTCTCCAAGCCCTCGGATTATAGACTTGTAAGATCCAGCTAGAATTAGGAAATATCATAAATAAACTCTCCTTAGTCATAAAATTCCTGACATTTAGTTCTTTGTAAACATCTTTAACTATTATGTGGCTTATTATGTAATTTTTTAGAGAATATTTATATCTTTTATTAGGACATAGGGTGGTGATATTATAGATATTAAGTAGCAGGCTAGCATCCCAAAAGTTGTAACGGAAATAAGACATGAGAACGTAGCAGTAGGATCATGGTCCTGGGAATCTATAATGGGCAAAAATACAAGAAAAATTAATGGATTGAGGATATGAAGTGGTGTTCCCTTTCAAATATTAATACCTTAGAAAGTAATAAAGTAACTCAAGGTACTTGCATCTAAGAGAATCAGAGCTAAATAACAGCCTGAAAAACAACATATTATTGAAGAAACTAAAAGGGCCTGAGAATTGCCCTGATGGATCAAATTCAAGCACAGGGCAGATATAATTACATTCTGTTGAAAATCTGGAAGAGGCCCACTACCCTTACTCCTTGTGTGAGAAGGTAGGGTAGGATCGGTTGGATTTGCATGAAGACCATGTGGGGTGGAGTCAACAGTCAAACATGGCAAGGAACGACAATTATGTCTTGCTCAGACTCTAGCAGTAGCATCTGAATAGGACTCCTTGTCTTTAACATCCTTTTCAAATTCATCTGAAGTATACCATTAGAGTATCTTCTAAAAGCACAGATTTGTAGATACTGGTGACTTAAAAAAGTCTTCAAAGCTTATGATTTTAAAGAAGAACATTCTGGATTTTTAACGGAGTGATCTAAAGCCCTCCACAATCTGGTCCCAGACAACTTTTCCATTCTTACCTCTTAATACGTATCCCAATTTGTTAAATGTTTCTATTCTAAAGAACTACTAACTGTTCCCTAAAACATAGCTTGTGCTCATATGCTTTTATAACTCTGCTTAAGCTCTCCCTCTGCCTGTTATGTCCTTCACATTATGTCTTATTCTACAGTGTATTCCCAGATTTCTTCAAGCCAAATGAATATTTCTCATTTTATTTTTCCTTTGCATGACTTACTTGTATTGTACTACTTAACACGGCCTACTTTGTACGAGCACTACTTTTTTTTTTTTTTTTTTTTTTTGGTACGTGGGCCTCTCACTGTTGTGGCCTCTCCCATTGCAGAGCACAGGCTCTGGACGCGCAGGCTCAGCGGCCATGGCTCACGGGCCCAGCCGCTCCATGGCATGTGGGATCTTCCCGGAACGGGGCACGAACCCGTGTCCCCTGCATCGGCAGGCGGACTCTCAACCACTGCGCCACCAGGGAAGCCCGAGCACTACTTTTTGTGCATGTGTTTCCCTAATTCAATTATGAATTCTTAGACTGGAAGGATTATGCCTGCCTGCTTCCTCCTTTCCTCCCTCCCTCCTCTTCCTTTTTTGCATTTCTTCCTGCCTTTATCCCTTTCTTCCTTTCTTCCTTCCTCATTCACTTAGTCCTCCATTTTATTATTATTTATTTGATTGTTTATCTGGTAATTTTTCTTCTTTTAATGTTGCAGAACCAGAATCCAGACTTAAAGCAGATCAGCTTCAGAGATACCTGTGGTATGCAGTTCTGAGTAGCAGGAAAGAAAACATTACTAAATGTTCCCCGAGATAACAAAATACGTTCAGATATTTAAAAAGGGGGACTCATATAACCATCCTTTAAGAAAAAAAGCCCAGGAAAATTATTTGGCACCGAAACATACTTTTAGTTATTCACTCGTCACTGAGTCATTCAAAAAAAATTACAGTATTTTAAAGCTGAAAGTGACTTCAGAGAGGATGTAATCTACCTTCCTCATTTTATGGATGAGAAAATTGAGAGAAATAAGTTAAATGAATTAACTAAGCTTATACAACTAACTTGTCAATATTAAAGTCATTCTATTTCTTTTCATCAAAATAAATTGTGAACCATAAATTCATGTTTAATGGGATACTAGGCAGCATATTTAGAACCTAAGCCATTTCTTTTTAAAATATTCACATATAGCTTTCTTCTTTAAAATAAAGATTTTCTTCCTTTTCTGAAATTTGAAAACTATATAAAATGACATGTATAATCAGAATACAAAACCAGCATGGAAATAACACTACTATACTACTTATAACTATATGTGGATGAATTTTAAACAAGTAAGATATTTAAATAATAAAAAAAATACAAACTAACCTGAATAAAAAGACATTTTATGTCATTTTGAAATAACACCTTCGTATTCCATCTAAAACTCCGATGATTTTTCTTTTTGGCAGAGAGTGAAAATGGGCTTGAGAAGTAACATGTTCTTACATGACTGACCCTGAAGACTGTTAGCCTTGAAGTGAGTATTCCTAGTCATGAAAATGACCTAAGAAGGGTCAATCATAAAATCATAGCCATTTCTTTGTTAGTCAGAAAGCTATATTGAATAGTGGGTTTTGGTTCATCTATCAGAACTGAGTTCAACTGTAAAGTTTTTGTTACTCCTACCTCACTTGTTATAATAAATAATAAAAACAGCTACCATTACTGGGCTTTCCCATGTGCCAAGCTGAGTTCTGTACTCTTTTACATACAATATTTCTACCTCCTGAAATTATCACCAGCCAAAAGTTCCTTCTCTCATAAGAGATATATTCCAAGGTTAGCTATATTATTTCCAGTCTGGAGTATTATTTTATAATTTTCAAAATTGATGATGTAGAAATAATCAAAATTCCATGTTTAGGAAGATATTAGTAAATTAATTTTGCTAATAAATAATATCTGTAATCCTTCCAACTGAAGAAAAGTTACAACTAGTTTTTGTGCTCATGAGCAAAGCTATTACATAATAAAATTGTAGATATGTTCAAATTATAATTAGACAAATTAAATTGAAATTATAGATGTGGAAGACTCCATGCTGCCCTCCTAGTTGACTGATTGCCTTAATTGACTAAAGGTTTTGACTTAAGTCTCAATTCAAACTTAGTTATCAATTATTTAATGTGAAGTATGAAGCAAAAACATTATACACATACATTTATTCTATAAATCATAATTATTATGCCATAAGTTAATTATAAAATCTGTAGATTCAATCATTTGTGAGAATACATTGAGTAGAGAGCCTGACACTGATCAGAGATTACTGAATCAATAATGAGACAACACTAGATAAAGGAAATGAAATATAGAAGATCTAGTTCAAACCTAATTTTAAAGATTAAGCTACAAGATTAAATGATTTGCTTAATTAATGATGAGGCTGCCTAAAACCCAAGTGTTAATATATAATGATGTTTTTCAACATGGCCTCCAAACTACCATATATTTGGGTAGCACTTTATAGATAACACAGAATTTGTACACAGAAAAAGGTTGGGTTGTGAAGAACTATTGGGCAATGTATCCAAAGTCTTATAAGTGGCAGAATCAAAATTAGAACCTAAGTCTTCCAATTCTTTCTGAGTATTCTTTCTATTATGATTAACTCTAGACAGAAACCAATAATCATATGTCCATTAGAAAATTTGTTTTAGACTCTTGGGTAATAACCTACCCATACCCTCTCCAGAAGTTCATATCTTGTCCTTACTTGCCCCTGGAGAGACTACAAAGATGAATAAACTATATCCCCATTCTCAAGAAGTGTGAAGTTTAACAAAAAGGTAAGAAACAAGCAAATAAGCACCACATAAGACAGATTATATGTATTTTAGGAAGTGATAATGTCATGGTTTGTTCAGAGGGTTTATTTGTTTTCATATCTCTGTTGTCTTGAATATTCTTATATTTGTAATTTTTTATATGGCTATACTTAATCCTTTTAAATTACATGAAATTTGAGTTGGAAAGAATGTTTCTGCATTATTTATCACATTTTCTTCCTTCCTTATTCCTCTTATCCTCCTTGATTCTATAAAGCAAGATCTCTCACCCTTCGGTGACCCGTATCATTCATTCCTTGTATCCCCCCAAAGGGCGCTCTAGTTGTCAGCAAACCAGCAACCCTGGAGGCTTGATGAAAGCAAAGGTGAATGCATACATTTCAATTTTTGCTGGAGGTAAAAGAAAAATGTTTCCCTTGTGTGTTCTTAGGAAGTATATAGGAAGAAATTATGCTCTTGGCAATAGCAGCTATTGTCCATAGACTGACCCTTTTACCAGAGAGTAGCTAGATGCAATTTATTTAAAGATCTTTCTTTTGTTAGCTTTCAGCAACATTATATTTACTAAAAAGAGAGAAATTACAATTTCTTCCGTAATTTTATAGTGTTCTACAACATGTAAGTTGCTGTCCCAGTCATCTCAAATGACGTCTTTATAATTAAAAATATCTTTTTTATATTTCCTGACCTGACATGTGGTTTTCCTGGCCTGATATGTGATTATACAGTATGAGGTAGCAATTCACAAATATAATGTAAAGAAAGAAGACACATGCTTGAATGTCTGGCTAAGAAAAAATATTTAAACTTAAATGTGGTTTTATAACTATGAAAAATAATTTTTAAAATGAACTTGCAAACACAAAAATATTTCATCTCCTAGGATGTGAGAAGGTAGTTGGAGAAATAGAGAAAGTAAACACAATTTTAAAAAATCAAAAAGTTTGAAACAAAATAGCTATAGTTAGTTGCCTAAAAATACATATTTACATTACAATCAAATATGCTTTCATAAGGCATTAAGGTGATAAACTAAAAGACCATTAACTACTTTGTATAGATATGTTATAGCTGAACTGTGTATCCCCCAAATTCATATGTTGTAGTGCTAACTTCTACTACCTCAGAATGTGCCTGTTTCGGAGATAAGGCCTTTAAAGAAGTAATTAAGGTAAAATGAGGTCACACTGGTGGGCCTTAATCTGACTGGTGTCCTTACAAGAAGAGGAAATTGGAACATAGACACACACAGACGGATGACCCTTTGAGGCCATAGCAAGAGGGTGGCCAACTCCAAGCCAAGGAGAGAGGTCTCAGAAGAAACCAAACCTGCCAACAATTGATCTTGGAATTCTAGCCTCCAGACTGTGAGAAAACTTTTATATTCAAAGATTAGTCACAAACTATAGAATTTCTAAAATTCCATTAAAATTATCTATTATTAAGTTTGTAACTGTGGGTCTGTTACATAAAGTGAGGTATGTTTGTACATGTGAGACAAGGAAGAAATAAATAGTTGTTGCTTCCATCAGCTAAAATATGGAGGAGAGGAATTCTCCTTTGGCTCAGAGCTTTAGGATATGTGTGTGTGCATATCATAGATTTAGATAAATTATGTGTAAATTTAATTTTCTCTCTCTCTATGTTTAAGTTAAATTTGAAGTACATTCCAGCTGGCTAAAGAGTAGAAATGGCAAGAATGATAATTTGTGGTAGATAAAAATTTGACTAACCTGATAAAAATGAGACAACCCAAATCACTTTTTAACTTTTTAGATTATCATTAGTTTTTACACTTTTCCTCCCTTTTCACCCACCTATTTTTTAGGATTACCTTAAAGATATACTAATCTGTATCTAGCAGATTGTTGCTGGCAACAGAAATAGACCTGGTAAGAGCAGGGTATCTGTTGAAAATAATTTCTCTTTTTCTCTTTCTTCCCCATCATCATCATCATCATCATCACCATCACCACCCCACCATCATCATACGACAGCTCACATTTACTTATTCCTTATTATATTCCAAACTCTGTTTGAGTTATACATAACATATAAATAGACTTAGTCTTGAAAACTATCCTATGAGGTAGGTACTATTATTAGCACACTGCTAATTTTGCTAAAGAACGTGAAGCTATCTTATTGCAGGGTTATACAGAAATGAACACAACAACAGAGAAAACTGACAAAGTAGAATAGACGTTTAGAGAAATGGCAGGTTTCAGTGAAGAAATCCAGGTGCAGCCATTGGCATTCTCCCTGGCATCTTCATCAGTAAGTGATTAGATTTCTTGACTAGTTTGGGATGGAAACTATGAGGAGGTGATCTTAATTCTGATTTTTAAAAAATGAAACCATTCTGCTGGATATCTGGCTAGACTTAAACCCAGCAGGAATTTTTTTGAAAATCTGAGTCCTACTTCTGTTCATAAAGCAGTTGAACTGCTTATGCCAAGAAACGATGCTTCATTACTTCCCACAGGACTTCTTAACCTACTCCTTGAGGACCTTGCAGGGTAGAGATCGGGTTACTAAGATCACTCCTATTAGAATTCTCTTGCTCTATGTATCACATGATTCCATCTAACACTGGCACAATGGTGTCTGTTTCATGAGAATACCAGGTTCTCTGGGTAGCTTGAGAGTCAATGATGGAGCAGCTCTTCCTCCAGCAGGCACCAGGCCCAGCTCAACTGTACTATTATTGGGCTGTGTTATATGCTACCAGAAACTCAACTTTTCTGCTTATCCAAAAAGAAAATCTCCTAGCATTTTATATCAATCAGTGTTATAAAATTATACCTTGCATTTCTTCACTTTCAATAAATACATGTATTTCCACGTATCATCTTAGTGATTTGTATAAGGCCACCTAATGGACATTTTAAAATTCACTTTTTATAAATTTAGTTTTTCAGTTTTCAGATCCATTTATGTCACTGCTGTTAAAGAGTATTTCTTTTTAAATACCCATACCATAGCCATATGCCTACCTGTTAATCAGCTTGCCAAGAGCCAAGCTTATGGAATGTCAACCTTGATAACATCATTTCTTAATTTCAGTAATTTAGCTTGTAATTCTCATCATATGTTATGTTCCAGGCTCTTTGTATTTTTTTATCTCCATATTCTTTGAAGATTCATAAATTCTTTCCCCCTAAATTTGATCTCTGCTGCTTCAGTCTCTTTATTTGAGAATAAAGGGAACATTCAATGATATTTGAGTTACACTAAAATCCTTTTCATCAGCTCAGTTATTTCTTTACCATTTCTTTTCAACCTTGTCGTATTCATTTCTGGTGCCTATGGCACATTTGCTGTTGTTATAAAAAAATAATAACAAATATCAGCACCATTTATTAAGCATTTTACTAAATGCTAAACCATGTATATACATTATCTCATTTCCTCCTAATCATCGCTGTATGAAATAGATCTCAAAGCCCTTTTTAATAAAGAAACTGAGAGTAAGAGGTTAACCTACCAAAAGTCACCCAGGTGGAGTTTGCTTGTCTCCAGGCTGTGTTCTCATCTCCTACACTGTACTCAAGTACTGCTACCATATTTTGGTGATATTAGAGTCTTTAAGTACTCCTGACTCACAAACACCAAACTTATAAGCAGCCCATAGATGCCACTCCTCACCAGCCCCAGCCTGTCTCCCCTCTTCTGGTTCCTATTGCTTGTGTTTTGAAAGTCAATTAAAAACACTTAAGGCTGGCCTTAAATGTGTATTCTCAGTGTTGAGAAGAGAGTAAGCTCTAATTAAGGGAACAGCTTAGTTAACAATGGTGATCTACCTGCCAAAAATACTTTGCCTTTAAAAGTCTGAATTTTTTTTTATATTGATACTGCCTACAGCTCCATCGTGTGAGGTTTATTTGTATTTACAGACCTTTTTTTTTTAAAAAAACTATCTCTGTGTTGTGTAGTTCATCTTATAATGTAAGTTACTTTAGTGGGATTGCTTTCTTCCTAATATGTCTCTTTGACATCAGTGAATGGATCCTTACAAGACAAGAAGCCTGGGAGAAAAGGTGACAAGTGCCCAGGATCAGGTATGTACAAAGAATGGAGAAAAACTCTTTTTTTCCCTTTCTTTTGCTGTGTTGTGCTCCACTCCCAGAACACTGACTCAGTCTATTAGATTGCAGGTTCAATGGATTAATATGAACTTCTGGTCCACATCTGAAAAGTTCTGCAAAATTTATGGGCTATCTTGCTTAATTCTAGAGTGATAAATAAGAAAACAGAAGATTATAAGTGCTACAATAGGGGTAAAATATTTTTGTGATAATTTTGTGGGAACATTACCACCAAAAAGGAACATGTTTTTCTACAGAGAAATAAGCTTTGATTTCCAAATAAACACGGTATCAATAAACTGTGTAGCTTCTCTGTTGAAATCTGATGGACTACCCTTTTAAAAAATATCCTCCAAGTTCATTTAAAAACATTAAATATGGCTAATTTAAAAAGCAAACATCATATACTTATATAAATATTATCAAATTCTCCATATTAATTTTCAGATATACCTACATTGTTTATCAATTATTGCTAACTATTGTAATTATGTAACTCATAGAAGGGTAGTTGGTCTATGCTGAATTATAATTCACATTGTTAAATGTAATAAACAAATCATGTTTTTCTGAACCAATGAAGAGCAGAGAACATTGGTTTTAAGTTGATTCTTAAATTACGTTGAGAGTAGAATAGATGAATCACATGTAAACTGGGATAAAGACAATGCAATAGGCAGGAAAGGGTGCATTGGCTACATAGTTAAATTCTGTTTTGAGGGGAAAAGCCCTGAGAAATCATCCACTGGTTAAATAGGAATCATGTCTGCATGTGGTTTTGATGCTTTTATTAAATATAGGCTGTCTGCTTACAAATTTCCTCATATACTTAGAATATGTTTAGAAAGACAGTAACTTAATAGGCATTGCTCTGCAGGTACTTTCAAAGTGAATTACTAAGGAGATATTTTATAAATTAGTAAGAATTGTTTACAACTGTCAGTGCAGAATGCTTGAAAAATTCAGGGAAGCAATGCCATTTAAAATGTGGAATGTGTAGTTTAAAAAAAAATTTCGCTAACAATTATATTCCATGAAAGCTTTTAATAGCTTCACTAGAATTTCAGGAATATAGCTCATAAGTATAGCATATGCTCCACAGGCTTTGGATTTAATCTCAGTTATCTCAAAATTGAAAACCAGATTAGCTACAAATAATACTTTCCATGATTTAATGTGAACTTGGGTAGATTACTTAACCTTTCTATGGCTTAGTTCCCTTACCAATTAAATGATCTTTTCACGAATTAGAGTTAATGTATTAAAGTGCATAGCTCAATAGCAAGTATTTAATTGGCACTTGTTCTCAAACAGGGAAGAAAAGAATGGAAATATAAGGTGAATATCCCTAGTTAAAAAGAGAGGGGATGTAGTTGAAAATTTTAATCTAAATAATTGTTAGTATGGAAATGAATAATAACTAAATCTATACATGTGCTTGACTGAAAAGAATCCTCTGTAATTTTCTCTTTGATCCATGAGAGAGTTAGATCGAGGTAGGGATGATAGGCAGATAGATGACCCAGCAAAGATAGTTCCACATCAGGAAATTTGTAGTGGAACAAAATGGAGTCGTGCTTTGGATCCTTTTCAAAAGTTGTACCTTAATGACTTGATTGCATTTTTGGTTAGGCTGAGTGCACAACTCCAGCAATAGTAAACAGAATTCTATGCACTTGACATTCATAGGATTTGTTAGATACTAGGAGAGGCCTTGTAAAGGAGTCAGATCACTTATTCTCAGAAGAAAGTGTTCATTTTTAAATGACATCATCCATCATCCATCACTGGCTTCTGGCTAAAACCCTAAAAAGAGGATGTCAACTCATTCAGTTACCTGGAAGTAAATTTTGCATGCAGCCCACCTTAGAGCAGTGGTTCTCAAACTGTAGTCCACATTTCAATCACCTGGGAGCCTTTTTAAATCCAGGAACATCACCCCTAGAGTCTTGATTAAGTAGGTCTGGAGGGGGTCAGAGAATTGCATTTCCAAAAGTCCTTGGGTGATGTTGAGGTTATTGGTCTGGGTCTACACTTTGAAAACCACTGCCTTAGAGAATACCTAGGAAATTATTTGCTTAGCATAAAAAGTCCTTTGCCAAGACTTAAATTTTTTCTAACCTAAAATAATTGGTGTCAAAGTTATAAAACTTTGAAGCCTCAGACATTCTTTAGTATTCCTTTGGTCCATCCCCTTGTAATGAATTTCTGCCAGGTATCCATAACAAGAATCATTGGCATTGCTTCTAAGGAACTTGTTTTTATTGTATGAACAATGTAAATCATACGAATGACCCAGTTTCCTTTTCTGCCTTTGCTGCTTGTGAGGAAGCTCACAGTCAAAATATAAGCCCCACATGTAGCAGGTGTATAGGATCTCACACTATGCATTTTGTTCACAAGCTTTACTTCTGGCGTTACCTTGTTTTTTATTGACCTCATTTTCCCTTGATACTCATTTCTTCACTGATGATATTATTGAGAGTATTTTATGTATTTTTAAGAATTATCTACATTCCTTCCTGAAGTATAGTGGGATATAAACAAACAAAACAAATATGTGTTATCTTATGCTTATGGAAGCTTTAATATCCTATTTTATCAGGACTTCATGCCTTGGTCTTTGGATTATATAATATGAATAAATGAGAGATTAGAGCATAGCAGATGCCACAAAAGATCAGGTCTTTCTTCCTATTTAGCCCTAGGCAGAAATATTTTTAAAAGTACCTGGAAAGGTGCAGATATCATTTCTGATACCAAGCTCAAAAGGTTAGAGATGTATCTGAAATATACTATCACTGCAAATCTGTTTTCTGTGAAATTCACTGAACCTATTTGAAGTTATTCATATTTTCATTTTAGAATAAAATTTCTAGAAGTTAAAACCTGCTAAGTAAAGGCAAGGCTATTTTTTGTTTGTTTTAAATTTACCTTTCTCTTGGCATTAGGCCTGTGCCATTTCCAGGACAGCAGAACAATCCTGTATTCACCACATCAGTCAACATTCATGAACTCTGGGGAAGATATTGGTGGCTTGGAAGGTGATGCTGAGGTAAGAATATCTGCCTCCTCTAGGTTGTATAATGGAGAAACTGAAACCTATGCTACCTACCACATACGCACATCCAGCATAGCCAGTTGTGCTTTACTTCGTAAGTCTTATCTTTACTGAAGAATAGGCTATAATTGAGAGAAACTGAAGGTAAGGATAAAATAGACCTAACTGTATAAAAATCCAAATTGCTTTTTTCTAATACACAGATAACAGACCACAAATATTACATGATTGCAATGATTAGACCACATAATAATGAAATGTTAGGAATAAGTTTTGCTATTTTCATTCTTTTGTTAAATCTTAAATAGGTACCTCAGAGCAAAGTCTTTGAATGAATAATATGATGAGCCTAAAAATGTTTTGAAAATATAAAGGCAATGAAGGGCAAGAGCAATGAAATAATACTTTTTTTTCCTACACTGGTAGACTTCACACCTCAATTTATTACCAAAAAGTGGTTCAAAAAGATTCTCACTAAAAAACTTTTTGAATTCTTTATAACACCTCATGAGTATGTATTTTGTTCCAATAACTTATTAATAAATCAGATTGAATTAAAATGCTATAAAGTAAAAAAATTCTATATGTAGGAAAACCATAAGATGATAATAGAAGTTCTTCCTAAACATTTTTGAGGGTGTTAGGGCCTTTATAGGTTTTATAAAATGAAAAATTCTAAAAGCTTTGTTCTTCAGATCATTTATGAGTTTCATTTCCTTAATCTCCTATATTATATAATGATTTTTCTAAATATTAAGGCAAGTCTATACCTAAAAGTTGGTATACAAACACATCATAAATTTTAGCATTTAATAATATCATGGGGCCATTGCATTATATGTTTGTGTCTGACTAATCTGCATTCAGCAGTTTGAGAATCTAACAGTTTCATATGATTAACTGATTATTTTACAACTTTTAAAAAGAAAAATGTCTTGCCTTTGATTGGTAATCTTGTTCCAGTCTGGGATCTGATCCGGCTACCTGTTTGTATTTGTTAATTTTCATTTGGCGATTTCTCTCCTCTATATCCATAGCACCTATCGAGTAGAAAAAAACCCATAAAATTAATGTTCAGTTCTTATTTCTGAGCCCAACTTACAGGATGTATAAAAGAAGAAATGCTAGGCTGATATATTACTTTCATTCAAGGTAGTATGTACAAATTAAATGTCATTTTTTAGATTTATTTAAGTATGCAAGTTGGTGAATAAAAGCATGATTATTAAATATGTGAAATAATTTAAATCTGAATAAAATGCAAACAAATGTAAATAGAAGACAACAAATCTTCATTAGATAGAAAACACCTTCTGGTACATATATGTCCAGGAGAATATATTTGACAGCACATAAATATGACAATAGTAATATTATAAGAATTTTGGCTTGTAACGAATTCATCAAGGTTCGAATATTTACTGGAAAGAGGTTGTAAGTCTCATTGGTTTCAAATACAATTTTACAATTGCATTTAGAATTATCATAAAATCGTCCCATGTATTAAAGCAGGTTGCTCCAACATACGTATGGATGCAGTTATCAAGATCTTTTGAACTTGAATTTTCTAGAACTAGGATGAAGAAAGAGGCACTTGGAATAATACCCCTGAAAACATACCATGCCTATAAAGGCACAAAGTATTACTGAAATCATTCTAGGGGAAGAAAAGAATGTAAGGAGGTGAGAAACTGAGATAGTAAGCCTGTTATAAGATGAGATTAATGCTGTCTATAACAGGTGCTTCCTCAAAACACATCAACTATAGATATCAAGAGGGTCTTTAAGAACTTTGGTAAGAATAAGAACTAAATTCAGTAAGAAAACCTTAGCAAACATGAAAAAGTGCTTTAAAATTATATTTATGATTTTTATTAAAGAGATTTTATAGAGAAATTCCATTTCTCATTAATAGGCATAATGGAAAAACAAAATCTCAATTGTATGCTACAAACCTACAAACTAGGAAAAATAATCATAGCTTAGTAGGTTCAGTGGGTTTCTACAATAAAATGTCATCATGTAAATCCACAAACACTGGGTCTAGGTAAGAATGTAAACATACACACACATACCCCTGGCTTAAGATCATAACTTTAAAACTGCAGTAAAGACATATAGACAAAAGTGTGCCCATTCAAAAATAGGTATTTTAATACTCATCCTGAGAAAAACCTCACTGTATATTTGATAACTGCTAGTAAAAAAATTTTAAGTAAAATTTGATAATTAAAATAAGATACAAAGGGAAGAAAAAGTTTCAAAAAGGATTAAGAAAATCTTGACTAAAAGAATGTATAAAGAGTTTAGATTATATGACATCTAAGTAAAAGAGCAAATTTAAATCAACTAAACAGTTTGAGTCAAATTTTAATAATGATTTGATTAATTGATTCTGTGCCAAATTATAAAATGGGGAATAGAAATAAAATGTTAATATCAGTTGAATGATACACAAAATCAAGTGAGTGATTCCATGATATAAGTGTGAAATATGGTCAAGTATAAATGTCTATTACTCTATTAAAATACAATATTGGAATTGTTTGTACCTCAAGAGATATTCTCAGATAAATATGTTTATTTTCTCCAAGGGCAAGGGAACAAAAAAGCCATCCCAGCTTCAAAAAATTATGTATGCTGAAAAAAATATTAGCTAAATTAAGTGTTTGGGAAGTTTCTTTTAAAAAGTTTAATTTTGATATTATAGTAGCAAAACAGTATTTTAAATATAAATAGCACCAATAGACAAAGTTTAAACACATTTTAATATACATAAATATACATATAGACATATACACATACATACGTACATACATATATACATTTTCTAATGTTGAGACTATTTCCTGGACATCGACCTCCTATGACACTACATTAAATTCTTCCTGATTATTAGATAATAATGTGTAATATTCAAATTGTCTCAAATTCTTTTTGGTATAAGGTAAATTATTAATCAAGTAAACTAAGAAAATATGATTTCTTATTTCATTAATATCTTAATATGATTTCTTATTTCATTAATATCTTAATAACATAAGCCATTTAAGAGGTTTACCTATTTTTAAACCAATAAACTAATTGTGGTTATTTTGAACCTGAAAAAGACTACTTAATGTGTCCAAAAAGTTAAAAAGTCATATTTATTGTGTTGGTATGGCAATCAAGTAAAAAAAAAAAAGTTAAGTTATAGGTAGATTTTGTAATCAGAGATGCAATTGAAAATGTCCATATTAACCAACAGTAAGACAGTGGTTGCTTAGGTTTCTACATTTACACTACGAAGATCATCAGTGCACCTTCAGTGATTTCTGTAGTGCACTTCAAGCAATAGTTTTAAGTTTGCTTTTCCAAACACACACAAACACACACACTCTTGGGGTCCCAAAGCAGCTTCACACACCACACTTCTTTGAAATAGGGACATAGGTCTGGCAATAATGCAATTCATAATGAAGCTAAACAGTGATCAGAATATTGTAGGATTGCTGACACAGTGACCCCATCTTGTGATCTTAAGCAAAATGCTCAAATCTGGGGATCTTAAGAGGGAAAAATCTCAAGTCCAACGGCAAAGCTCAAAGAAAGAACACCAAAATTCAGAAAACAAATTAGAGAATCTATGATTACAACATCAGGGAAGTTTAAGACTATTAACCTTATCTAAATCCAGAAACTGCATTGGTTAGTATCCCAAATTTTTGTGGCTAATTTAATGATTTTTCTCTTTTCTCCACCCTATCCTTTTCTTCTATCGATATATAAATATTTGGCTTCAGGTTTAAAAAAGTCTTCCTTTAATTGAGATTAAAAAGTTTCATTTCACTAAGTGGCTATCTGTTTCATGAGGGTTTCTGATGAAAATAATCACATCTGTAATTCCTTTTTTCTTTGATTATTATATGTCTTCAAAAAACTTAAGATGTGCCTTTAAATAATCTGAGATTAGAAAACAAATTACATTGTTAAAAATTTTACAAAATAATACATCAAGAATTTGTGGAGTGATCATTAAAAATTTACATTTTATAATTGGATTTCTTCTAAATTTTATCCTTGTAAAGGTACATGTTAAATTTGCTTTCCAGTTAAATTTAAGAATTAAAGACATTTGTGCAATGTCTTAATCAAATTTTTATTAATAGTGAGAGATTTCCAACAAAAACTATTCCTTGTTGAAACTATCTAAATAATTGATGACAATGTAAATAAAATGTATTTGCACAAAATACATACAGAGGTATCATAAATGTAGTCTGAACATAAATCAAAATATTATCTGAGGCCTTTTTCTGATTGAAGCTAAAGAAGTATATTACTTACCTATTAGAAATCTATTTATAAAATTAACTATATTTTGCCAAATCATCAAAGAAAGGAAAAAAATATTTTTGATAACTATCCTATTGAATCCTAGTTTACAAACATTTCTTCTAAAAAAATACAAACACTGTGGAAGAGGCACAACAAAACAAAAGATGATTATGGACAATAATGATGACAGTGACAGAAATAACATATTCCAAATGGACAAAGTTTAAAAGGGCAAATTCATGTACTCTTTAAATGCTACAGTCACCAGTTAGGCATGTACCAAATTAAGTATAATAAAAAAAGGTATAATCAGTGTATGCAGCTGTTTTCTCACTTTGAAGTAAGAATTACACAAGAAAAATCATAGCTATTTGTGTGTTTATTTTCTAGATTCAGTAGGATAGAGTATAAAACAGTTTACTGATGTCTTTCAAAAGTCAAAGGAATAGGAATAGAAATTGTTAAAATGCATCGAGATAAGAATATGTAATACTTTGTTATAATATTATTTTCAAAGGCAGTACAATTCAAAAAGAAGATACTGTCTTTGGTTTTATTTTACCTGCTCTTTCAAGAGTCTAATAACTGCAAAAACACTTTTCAGAGTGACAGTAATAAACTAGCTGTTGACAAAAAAATTAATGGTCATTTATATGAAAGTTTTCCAAAGTAACTGATGTACAAATATTAAAAGAAAATTATTTAAAAATAAAACATATTTGGTACTGTGTATTAAAAGGCTTTACAATGGTCATATTTTTGACCCTGGAATTTCACTTCCCAGGATCTTTCCTAAAGAAATAAATCAATGTGCAAAGATGTACATACATATTCATTACACCATTGTTTGATAATTGCAAAGGCCAGGGAAAAGAAACTCCAAATGTCCAAAATAGGGGATTAGTTAACGGCATTTATGGTGTATCTACAGAATATTATACACTCACAAAAAATGATGAGAACAGTGTGCATGTGCATTCACATATATAAATTATATAAAATAAAGACACTGCAATTAGTAATTATAAAACACTAAATGGTGGATATGGTACTATAGTTTGTAGTTTAAAAAACCATATATATTCATAAAAACATATATGCACAAAGTTGACAAAAAAGACAAAGACATGGAGTGAAAAACATTTAAGATTTACACCCCAGAGTAGTTATCAGTTATCACTGGTTATTAGAAGTTAGTATAAGTGCTTTTGGTTTTTTATTTGGGTTAATATATAGTTTATAAAGTATCCACAATGATTATACATTATACAGAAAAAACATTTTAAAAACACACAAAATATAATGTTTATGTGAACAAGGACAAATTATCCAGTTTGAAAACCTTGTATTTTTGTCATGATTTGATAGAATGCTTTGGAAATAAACGTTAAATAATTTTTAAGATGCAAATATGCAATCATTCATTATTTAATTTATCTTAGGGACAAATATTTGTTAAATAAAAGCTGTGGGTATATTGATTAAAAGTGGTACAAAATAAGAAATACTGCCAAATGCAAAAAAGTGCAGATCTTTCCAATTTTTATGAATGTTAATACAAAAAATGATCTGATATGTTTTTAAATTTTCCATATTAGTTTTTTCAAGTGTAGGACTTAAGAAACTATGCAACAAAAATTAAAGAAGTTACTTTAAAATGATTTCTTCACAGTCACTTGCCTGTAATGAATTTTCTCATATTTTTAGACAAAAACTTTATCATATACTAGAACCACATAAAAAGTACACTTTGTTAGCTAAATTATTTGTTAAAAGAGATGTATTGCAGGGACTAACAAATATTGGAACACATTAAATTGAGAAAAAATATGGAAATAAATATTGTGAAAAAATTAAAAATTATGCACCAGATTATTTTGTATTACTACTAGGGCAAATAGAAGCATTTTCTTTTAAAGTGTAAATAAACTTAGTCTTAACTGTGCAACTAAGATACACGAATTTTGAGGAATAATTATTTCAAAATCAATCAATTTTGAGGATTTTTCTACTGCTGTCACTAGGAAATAACACATTTGGAATGAAAGAAAATATAATTTATTTTTCTTATAATGTGTTTACTTATTTGCTCCTAGGAATGCAGGAAAACTGAACTTCATAGTTGCCTAAGTAAAATGTGGAATTAAATGAAACATAAGAGTTCTAGAAACTTATAAACTGTGTCCTACCGTGAGGTTCATAGTTATGGGCTATAGTCTTTTGAATTATGTTCTAAACCTTTATGATCTGTTTTAGATACTTAGGTTACCTGTGTATCTGTTTCTCTATTAACTCTCTGCCATATTCATTAAATAATACTTCAAAGGAGATGTTATAGATAAATTTCAGACTCCTTTCACTATAGTCAAAAGAAACTAATATGCAAACTACTTTAGGACATAAGTTATAAGGAGTGATCTACTGATCTCAGGAAACAGAGTATGTCTACTTTTGACATCTACATTCAGTGAACAGACTTACTGAGATTTTATTATTCAGAGGACTTGGATTTTAGCACCATTTTAGGTTTCAACATGTAAAATCAGGATGTACTTGGGATCACGGTGGAAGATCAGGGTTTTGTCCATGGAGAGTGCAGAGGAGGTAATCATCACAGAGTTGATAGGGCTTTGGAATTGCCCAGATTGAGGGTAATGAGTATATTTATGATACATAGGATTGAATAAAATCTTAAAAACAGCACTGGTTTAGGGGAGAGTCAAGACTTGGGCTCGAGTCTTAATTTCATGAGCCCTATAACTGCAAGCACTTCATTTCACCCTTCTGAGCATAAAGTTCATCATCTGTAAAATGAATAATTTTGGACCAGATACTCATTATGATTCCTTCTGCTCTACAACTCTCTGGTTAGTTAATTCTGAAGGCAAATGATGTTTGTTTGTTCTTTTATATTGTAATACCTACTTCATCAATATAGATAATGTAAAGTGTACTAGAAATTCTTGCTCTATTTGCCCTGGTATTGCATTCATTAAAGTTTCCTTTATAGAATGTGTGTATGCATGTGTGTGTGTGTGTGTGTGTGTGTGTGTGTGTGTGTGTACAGAGGCAGAGAGAAGAATGGGATGAAGGAAGGGAGGGAAGGAGAAAGGCAAACAAAGAGGAAGGGAGGGAAAGAGAAAATTGAAAAGCTCATTAAACCAGGAACTTTGCCCAGGGAAAAAATCATAAAGGTGATCTAATCTAGAAGCATCTTTTAGACTAGCTAAAGTGTAACTGTTTCACCTACATATTGATACATTTGTTGCAGGGTGTACAGTGACATCTTTAGGAGAAAATGTTTAGCAACCTTCTAATAACTTAATTATTTTAAACTTGTTAGTCACAATTCCTATATCTTTAAAATAACCTTTAGTTCAGAGGATAAACTAAATCCTAAAATGAAAGGCCTTAAAGAAGGAATGCAATGATTATCATTAAAATTGCTTCTAAGAAAAAATGCAATAACCATTGATAAAAACATGAGTCAGATTCATCAGGTTAATAAACTATTTCTCATATGTGTTCAGCACTTTGGAATGTTCTGACTTTTCCCTGATAGCTAAAATCTACATTAAGGAAGAGATAATCCACAGAGTAGCACGTATTATTACCATGAGTATGACTTGTCTCCTATTGTGTTTTGGTATGACACAATTATCACAGACCACTGTGTCCCACATCTGGGGCCTAATTAACATATCCTTAAGATATATTTCCACTACATCCACTCTTTACACACATCAAAAGATTGCACAGAAGATATGAAAGGAGCATAATAAAGAAATTTAAATGCATCTTTACATTTGTTTGTTTAGAAAAAAATAGAAATTTAAATATACTTAGAAATATTGACAGTTAATTTAAAAATCATGAAAAAATAAAAATATCCATCATATAAAAACTGGGATGAGACCTATGCTGGAAAAGAGACCCATATAATTTTTCTTATGTATATTAGTGTGGTAATTAATAATAAATCTATATATACCCTTGAATGAAGGATTTAGATACATGGCTTTCAAGTAGTACTTGTGCTTGGACATCAAGCTGTATTTCTTTCTCCAAGGATGGTAATATTGATTAGTATTGGTCAATGGTACAAGAATCAGTATATGGAGCAACTAATGTCACACAGTATACAACTCCCTCAGAATTCAAAGAAATGCATCCTAAATATTTCATGAATAGGGACATGTTACAAAACATTCCTGTTCAATACTGAGAAGAAAGAGGACTAAAATTTAGATGAGATCACTCAGAGAAAGAAGGATGAGGATTAGATGAAGAGGCATCAGGAGAGACTAACCTAAGTTAGAGACTGAAATGAATTTCATTCAACTTTCCAAATACCCACATGGTAATATCAGTTGCACTGAGGATCCTTAAATAAAACTGCAAATTGGATTGAGTGGTCTCCACTGACATTAGTGTTCCCTTTCTGAATTCCTCTCTTCCTGCTCTCCTCTTCCTAGACCTCTAGTATTGTTCTTTCATGTTGTTCGCAGTAAAATGTCCCCTCTTGCATTCTCCACCTTGTCACAGATAAAATGCCCATTTCCTGAGGTTAAGGGCATGGATTCTGGCACCAAATCTGATTCCTTCAGTTTAAATTCCAGCTTTAAATGACTGGAGTAAGTTATTTAACTGATCCGTATCTGAATTTTTCAATTTATAAACTAGAATTAAAAATAGTATTTACAAAGGGTGGGAAACTCAGTTATGGATTAAAATAATTTATACTACAGTGACTTAAAATTATCCAAAATGTTGACAGCATTTCTGAAATCTGTGATTGAGGAAATGCAAAGTTCAAGTTGGTTTTGATCACTGAGTCCTAGTTTTGCAACTACTCCAAGCCCAAACCCTCCCAATCCCCTTGTTTGAGCTAGTTCTTACACTGGGTCTCCCAAGAGTAAAATCTATAGTATGTGGAATTAACTTCCAAGTCATCAATTGTTCATCACCATTCCGAGTTTGGTAAGTGGGGCCCACCGTATCTAGTATAAAAACAATGGATTTTTACATGATGTGAGCATTTGTGCCTGTATAAGTGAGCCTTATATATTTGCGCTATAAAGTTAGAATACCCAAATGTAGAGAGCCTCTTACTGTATCTCCAATACTGAGTCAAGTGCAATATGTTATCTGGTTACTGCTGGTTCCCTCTTATTTCGCGGTGACTTTACTCAAAGAAAAACTTTATCACTGAGTACTGTAGTTAAGTCTGATATTATGAAACTATGTCTCAAAGGTTCCCCCAAATGTCATATTTGCCAAACCCAGTGATCATTCCTCAGAACCATTCTACTGGCCCTCACTGCAGCATTGGATATAATTACTACACTATCCTTGACATTCTCTCCTTCAACTGTTTGGCCGTGCACTTTAATGCCACTCCTTTAGTTCACTCTTTACCAGACATTGTGTTGGCTCATCTTTCTCAGTCCATCTTTCAAATACATACATTTCCTAAAGTTTTATTCTATCCCTGAGTGATTCTGTCTAAATGCACAGCTTCAACTGTCACTTCCATGATGAGGGTTCCTACCTTCACCTTTCCTCTAACCCTAAGATTCACATTTCTGGTTATCTCCTAAATGAACCTAAAATCCTCATCAGCACCTAAAACTCAGCTTGTCCCAAACAAGTTAAAGTTACTTCTCATGTCTGCTCTTCCTTTAGTTATCAGTAAATGTCTAAAATATCCAGAATCTACTTCTTTGGTAATTGCCTTGCTTGTTCTTGATCTTTCTTGGTTAACTGACCACTGCTTTAGACTCAAAGCTTTAGTCCTTTCTTGGTTTCCCAGCTCATCCGCTGTAGTCATCTTTTCTCTCTGAAGCTGTAGGTCAACCCTATCCATTACCATGCTCTGTGTTGGGGTGGGACTTGGCTCTTAATTGCTTGAGTTGTGTTAGATTAAGTAAGTTTTTCTATTAGCATATATTTAGTACTGTTTGAGTAATATATTAAAATTCATTTTAACTTTGTATATTTTCAATAATTTTTAAAGTCAGATTTATTACGGCATAATTTACAAAAATTAATATTCACACTGCTTAGGTACAAAGGTCTATGACATTTGATAAATATATATAGTCATGCAGCCTCGCTGCAAGCTACAGAGTATTTCTGTCACCCTAAAGTGTTCCCTGGTGTAGCTTTGCTGTCAGCCCTCTCTGCCAGCTCGGATAACCACTGATCAGATTTTGATCTAGCTTTTAATTTTTCTTCAATAATGTTTTTACACTAAAATTTTTTTTGAACAAGGCATAGCAAGTGAAATGTAACAACGCTTTTAAAAATACACAGTTAAAATCTTGCATTCTAGAACTTGATACTAATGTTCTGGCACAATTAAGTTCTTAACAATGATAGTAATACTCTGTACATGCCAGGAATTGTGCTAAGAGCTTTGCATGTGTTATAATTATGTTACTCAATCAGCACAGCTGTTTGTGGTAGGACTTATTATTTTTTCAATTTTACTCATTAGAAAATTTGTAAGGTGGCTGACATTGGTCTGTTCTCCAAAACTTATAATCTGAAATATTTAGTCATGAAATGACTCTCTCTCAACACACCACTCTCAACTCTTATTTAATTCTTTTTTCTTCCCAATGTTCTCCCTTTTAAAACTTCCCTTTTTCGTTTCTAGCTGAATCTCCTCTTTGACTAATTTTCTTTTTTGGTAATGTTTCTTCAACTTATTTTCCTATGAGCCCAATCTTAACCTGTGATATAGTCATTTTTAATCTGTAATCTTCCTTTTAGAGATTCCTTCTGATTCTCATCCCTTACTTTGAATTGTTCAATCAACTTCCTTCACACTCTGCATGACCTTATAATCTATGACTAGGTTCTTCCCATCAGCTGCATCATGTAATTAATTAATGCAATACTTCTATTTATTGTCTTTCATTTTCCGTTAAACTTTGCCTTTCCCATTATTAGTTCCCTTCCTCATCCCTACCCTCACATCCCACACTCCATCGCCTCAAGCCTTCAAGCAGGCTGATAAAAGAAACCACCATCTGTCAAGTCACATCTTTCTCTTCAGCTAAATTATAACCTAATTTACATTCCCTTGGCAATTATCTCCAATATATTCATGCCAACTTACCCTTTTTTATATTAAACCTATTTGTTGCTCATGCCAACCCATTTGTATTGCAATATTTTTAGATATTAAAATATAGACCTTTAAACAAGCAAAGAGGAAGAAAGTGATCTGAAAACAATCATGATGTGCTTTTACCATGATTTATGAATATTCAGCAAGTATTGTGTATATGTTAATACTTATTAAATAACTTGCTTACTAACTTGGCTTAACAATATGTACACTTTCCTTTCAACTGAAATAATTTAAAAAATATATTTTAACCATAACTACCATCCAGAGCTATACTTTTTTTTGCGGTACGCGGGCCTCTCAGTGTTGTGGCCTCTCCCGTTGCGGAGCACAGGCTCCGGACGCGCAGGCTCAGCGGCCATGGCTCACGGGCCCAGCCGCTCTGCGGCATGTGGGATCTTCCCGGACTGGGGCACGAACCCGTGTTCCCTACATCGGCAGGCGGACTCTCAACCACTGCGCCACCAGGGAAACCCCACTGTAAAACATTTTTCTGAAAAGGCATTCAAGTGTCAGTGGCAGATGAGTTTTAAATATTTCAGATTTCCAGACAGATGAATGAAGAAAGTATAGCTCTGGGGCTTCCCAGGTTCAAAAAACACTGAGAAGGAATTTGAATAGTTTGAACAATTCATGACATATGTATTAAAAGTAACTTTTTAGCTACCTGCCAGACACTTTATGAAAAATTTATCTAATCTTTAAAACAATCTTTCAATCCTATATAAGAAAAATGGTAGCTCACAGTTTTTTTTGTTTATTTTTCCTTTTTTGGCATTCATTTGCTTACTGTTGAAATAGAAATTTTTTCATTTTGGCTTGTCATTTATTTTTATTCTTCTGAGGATTGAAAGTATATGCATAGGCACACACACACACACACACACACACACGCAAATTATCAACTCTCTTTTACTAAAGACGAAGCTGGAACTTGGAGAGATTATGATGCCTAAGATCACAGAGGCCTTCAAATCTCACACTTTACTGCTACATCAACATTCATGCTTCCTTAATAGGACAATAGAGGATAAAACATTACTTGTTTGTCCTTTAAGTAAAGCATATTTGTTTTTTAAAAATATCTAGAATTAAGTAGTTTGTCTTGTTTCTCGTGCTACAGATGGACAACCAAACTGGTCAATAAGCACAGTCCAATGCCCAGCTCTACTATTAAAATATTTTTCTCTCCATTTTTAAACAATCCTAGAAGTGGGTATATTATCTGAACTCCTTACTCATTCATTGTTTACGTAGATTATTGATATATTAAATTTAGATTCAAAACGCTATTGCAAAACCCATGATTTTGCTAATAACAAACATAAATCATAAGTGAAGAGCTAAATAAGTATATCTTTCTGAAAAAATAACCTTTGGTATAATTTGTTTTAGTAGTAATAATTTAAAAGAACTACCATTTTTTGATTATCTAGTATGGACAAAACTCCATGACAAGTTCTTTACAAGTATTACTACTTTCAATTTTTTTCAAATTACAAAAAATATAGAAATAATTGTTTCTCATTTCTATGTCAATAAAATTATTCAGTTAGATGGCTGGATATATATCATAATTTATTTACCCATTCCTCCATTACTTAACATTCATGGTAGCATCCTTTTTGTTGCTACAAATAATGCTTTAGTGAAACTTGTACATACATTTTTATCTGAATCTCTATTTGCACCATATCAGAATCTGCAAATATTTTTAAGGCCCTTGGTGTATATTAAAAAAATTGCTTTTTAGAAATATTAAATTATGCTGCCACTATTTTACCATACTCTCCCCAGCATTAAAATGCTGTTTTTTAACTAGGTAAAACATAGTATCTTTAAAAAAAAAAGTCACCTATATGGTTATGAAAAAAATAAAGTATTTTTTATATATTTACTGACCACTGAATTTCTTGTTTAGTGAAATGTCTGTATATGTCTTTTGCCCATTTTTCTATTAGAGTTTTATAGAATATATAATTTGTTCAACAAAGTGATTCAGGTGTTAAGGCTTTTAATACTCCGAGTTGCTGCAAATAATGTTTCACAATTTGTTGTTTGCCTTTTAACTTGTTTATGCTGATTTTGATATTTTGAAGTTTATACCTGAGACACTGTAGTCAGATCTCTCTTTTTAAATTTACTTCACTGCTTTTATTCTTAGAAAGGCTTTCTCCCTCCAGAGAAAAGCTCTTTTATGCTTTCACTAAACATAATTAACTCAATCTTACCACAGTTCATTCTGTTTAATAGGAAGCTGCCCAAAGTCTGGTCCCTAGCGGGTGACAAAACTTAGTTTAGAATTCAGACCTAAATGGGTTCAATGTTCTTGCTGTTTCTATCCAACTCTCTTGCCTCAGAAATGATAACGTTCATTTCTGGTGTAGCAGTCCTGATGCACAACTTTGTACGACAACTAGCTCCTAAACTGGTAGCCACAAACTAGTATAAGATATGTGTAATGCATAAAACAAAATAAATTAATTTTATCTTTCTATCATATCATTGAAAGAATGCTTACACATCAAAATGCATTGGCTTCAATACAGCGGATTCAAAATAAAAACTGTTTTTTAATATGTTTTATACAATAATAAAATAATAGCTTCCCTTGTATAGTGCTTACTATGTGCCAGACACTGTTTTTAGGTGCTTTACATACTAAATATTAACTGATTTCATCCTTACAAAAGCAGTTTGACGTAGCAGTATTCAGTTGGCCAAAAAGTTCGTTTGGTTATTTCCATAAGATGGCTCTAGTAGCACTTAGTTGTCTTTAACTTCATTCGAAACAATTTTGTTAGATTTTATTGTGACAGCTGTCATATCAGCATGCATTTTTTAAAAACTTACCAAAATTGGTGAATTTTTGTGTAGCCATTTTAATATTGAAGATGGAAGAAAAAGAGCAACATTTTCCGCATATTATGCTTTATGATTTCAAGAAAGGTAACAACACAACAGAAACACAAAAACGATTAGTGCACTGTCCAGAATTAGTCAACAGAAAATGCATAATCTTCCATCAGTATAATGCAAGACCGCATGTTTCTTTGACGACCAGGCAATAACTGTTACAGCTTGGCTGGGAAGTTCTGATTCATCCACTGTATGCACCAGACATTGCATCTTCAGATTTCCATTTATTTAGGTCTTTACAAAATTCTCTTAATGGAAAAAATGTCAATTCCCTGGAAGACTATAAAAGGCACCTGTAACAGTTCTTTGCTCAAAAAGATAAAAAGTTTTGGGAAGATGGAATTATGAAGTTGCCTGAAAAATGGCAGAAGGCAGTGGAACAAAACAGTGAATACGTTGTTCAATAAAGTTCTTGGTGAAAATGAAAAATGTGTCTTTTATTTTTACTTAAAAACCGAAGGAACTGTTTGGCCAACCCAATATTATTATCTCCATTTTACAGGTGAGGAATCTGAGGCAGAGAGAGCAACTTTCTCAGAATCACACAGCAAGTAAGTGGTGAGACTGACCAGGCAGTCTAGCTGTATAGTCTGTGCTCTAATACTGCTTCTCAGACTGTTTCTTACCAGAACAATACTTCCTCCAACACAGATATTCTTATGAAAGAGAGTTAAACTGGACAATTGGCCTAGGTAAAATTGAATGTCATAGTATTAACAGGGCATGAATAATATTTTGAGAATTTAGCAGTAACATTTTACAATCAGGATTAAGTTCTTAATGCACAGTTCACTAGCAAGATTAGGGCTAAAACTAGATCTCCTGACTTCTAATAATCTTTCCAATTACCTCCACACCACTCCACACAAGGAAGAAATGCTCAAAACCATGTTTATTTCATGTTTGGGTATTCCTATTATTTCAAGATCCCTGAACTTTCTTAACTCTCTTCTCTTCTATTTGAGTATTTATAGGCTTTAAAGAATTAAGTATTACACTTTATCAATAGTAGCTTTCATATATGATGTGATGTTTTTATATATATGTACATATACATATTTCATTTGAGCCTTTTTGGTTAAAAGATCACAATATTACTTAATAAAATGTTAAGCTTAAACTTATATAAAAAATTTCTCGAATCTACTGTGTCTCTCATAACATCTAAGCTATCTAACACAGTATTGAACATAGAGTTGACATTATGTGGTGCCTCCTTATAAACTGAGTGATTTTCATTTTCTGGTAAGATTTCAGTGTACTAGGGTTACGGTTTTCATGACTGAGCAATCTTGTACTTTTTTTTTTTTTTTTTGGCCATGCTGTGTGTCTTGCGGGATCTTAGGTCTCTGACCAGGGATGGAACCCTCATCCTCGGCAGTGAAAGAGCGAAGTCCTAACCACTGGACTGCCAGGGAACTCCCCATGACTGAGCAATCTTGAGTACCTGTGTCTTAGACTTTTGTTAATAATATTAAGTCCATTAAATATAGGATGTAATGAAGAACAGAGAATATCTATAAAATAAATAGAATATGTAATGAGAAGTTTGGTAGTAAATCAATAATTGAAAATTTGGAGAAATTTTGGTAACAGTTTATATGTGCATTTATATGTATACACATATACACTTATGTTAAACTTCCCCTACAATGAATGTTACTTCTCTTTACCTTTTAGAACATAATGCAAGTAGAACAAAATGGCAAATGAAAGCTCACAGCACTCAAAATGTGGTATAGATGCCAAGCAAATATAATAAGAATTGAAATGAAAATTTGAAATACATACCAATGGACAATATTCAGAACAATCAAAGAAACAAAACAAAAAAGGGAATTATTTTCATGCTAAAAAGAATACTGTGATTGCAATAATTTAGCCCAGACTTCTCTCCAGAGTTCCAGACCCATACATCCAATGAATGCTATTAGATATTTACACTTAAATGTTCCAAAGGAACCTCAAACTAACCCATCCCCAAAATGAAGTCTTTATTTTGCACTTAAATATTTGTTCAACCCATATTCCCTATAAGATAAAATATACCACCATATATCTAAACATTTCAGTCATGCAAGATTATCTTATTCTTCCTTTTCCTTTCATCAGTAATATCCAATCGATAACTATCTTATAGATTCTACATCTTTAAATAACTTCTCATGTATCTACTGCCTCTATTGATTCAGCCCATTATGATCTCTTAACTGATTTATGCAATATCCTTATAAATGATCTTTCTGCTTATATAGCTCCGCTCCATTTTTCACCTAGTTTCCAAAGTAGTCTTTCTAGAAACAAGTATCTGATCATGTCTCTCTCTTGCTTTACACACCTCAATAACTTACACAATCTTCAGAAACCCTCCCCTGCCTTCTTTTTTTTTTTTGGAAAAGAAACAATTAGGCTTTAATTTTTAAAATTCTTTTTTTTTTTTACATCTTTATTGGAGTATAATTGCTTTACAATGGTGTGTTAGTTTCTGCTTCATACAGAAACATACATATGTTCCCATATCTCTTCCCTCTTGCGTCTCCCTCCCTCCCACCCTCCCTATCCCACTCCTCCAGGCAGTCACAAAGCACCGAGCTGATCTCCCTGTGCTATTCGGCTGCTTCCCACTAGCTATCTACCTTACGTTTGGTAGTGTATATATGTCCATGCCTCTCTCTTGCTTTGTCACAGCTTACCCTTCCCGCTCCCCATATCCTCAAGTCCATTCTCTAGTAGGTCTGTGTCTTTATTCCTGTCTTACCCCTAGGTTCTTCATGACATTTTTTCCCCTTAAATTCCATATATATGTGTTAGCATACGGTATTTGTCTTTCTCTTTCTGACTTACTTCACTCTGTATGACAGACTCTAGGTCTATCCACCTCATTACAAATAGCTCAATTTCGTTTCTTTTTATGGCTGAGTAATATTCCATTGTATATATGTGCCAGAGTTAGCAGAAGGAAAGAAATCATAAAAATCAGATCAGAAATAAATGAAAAAGAAATGGAGGAAACAATAGCAAAGATCCCGTCTTCTTTTGTCTAAACTTGTTTGAAGCCATTTTACCACATTGTTTCCTCTGCCTGTCACATTCTCTGCACACAAGGCCAACATATTTCTGGTTTTTAACGTTCAACTCAAGGATTATTGCTTCTGTGAAGTCTTTCTTGAACTAATATCCATACTGCTCAGGTGGAAATAATAACCCCATCCTTTGTGATTCCATTGTAGTCTATACATACATAAATCATGTATATATAGATTTCTCATAGCACCTATAATATTATTGAGTTTACTTGTTAAACTCACACTAGAAAAAGCCCATGAGGATGGGGGCCATTTTGTGTGTCCTGTTATTTCCAGCACCTAGAACAGTACCACACAGCATGTGCTTAATAAATGTGTTGAATGAATGTTCAAATTTTAGTCCAAGTGTTACTTCTTTCATGAAGCTTTGTCTGGCCATCTATTTGAAGCAAATTTTATTTGACTTTATACCTTTGTAGAATATATTGTTAGAGTCATCCACATTAGCACATAAACACAGCATGTTACCCACATACTTTAACTCCTCTGTGATACTGATAGCTTGTTTAGGGCATATATTAGGTCTTTAGTATTTTCCATAATCTAGCACATTGCTGAACTCAAGATAAAAATAAAATACTTTTAGAATTATGTATTAAAAAGCTGAAAACAAGTTTTAAGCCTAAAATAAACTGAAGTACAAGTTATGATTAATTTATTAATTTAATCTACCCGACTATATATAAATATACAGTTATGGAAAAAATGCATATACACCTATGACATAAAATTAATCATTTTATTTTTATCCATCTAATTGGAGCAGTTGCTGTTAAAAGTTGAATATACAACTATCTAAAATAAAAATGCCTGCAGATTTAACATTTTGTTAATATAGGAAGAGAATGAAAAATTATAAAATAAGTAAAAAAAGTAAAAGATTTCTAAGGCAAGTTAGATAAATGAAAAATAACAAAGAAAAGCAGTAGAAGAGACAGACCTGCACGTCTTCTCCTTGTGGAGTCCACTTCTTCTGTGATCACATCGTGTAATGGACAGACATAGACAAAGGAGATGGATGTGAGTGGATGTACTCAAAAGGTAAAAAGTGACACTGAAGGAAAGGGCCTCAAATCATTTTGAGAAAAGATCCTGTGCACAGTTGTAAGGAAGATATAATCATATACATACCATATTAAAAGAAAAAAAATATGGAAGAACTGATGGTGAACTGGTTAAGCCACTATGGGTTAGCAGGATCAGAAAAATAAAGTTAGTGTAGAAATAAAGAGGATTCAAAAGTTTACAGTTATTTATGGACAGCCAATCCTGAACAGTGATGCTGAAGAAAGATACCATTAGTAAAAACAACATTACTTGTATGACCATATTGTTTAAGACATTACTGAGTCCATTTAAGATTTGTGAAAATGCTTTTAGAACTTTTACTTATCATTGAAAGGAAAGAACTTAATTGAATCATCTTAAAAAGAGCAATAAAAATAGCTTGATCAGACTTCTGTGCCTTTTAAGTTTCCTAAATTGATGAGTACATACATGAAAATAAGTATGACCATTAGGCCAATAATTCATTGAGTTACTTCAGTATAGCAAAATATTATTATAAAAATATTCTAGAGAGTAACAAATATAATAAAACTCATTATAAAAAAGAGTAGCTGAAATATATGGCTTAAGTTAAATATTAAAGATTCAAGTTAATCTTCAATTTAGACAAATTTTCTTTGATCATATTCCCTTATGAGGCTTACTTATTCAGAAAATTCTTACAGACACCACATAACAGATCATTGATGTTTCCATTTAAATTTGCCCATCCAAGTCCAACATCTACTATAACAGATACAGCACATATTTTGGAAACACTTCCTTACCCATTGGTAGTGGAGAAGTTCAGAAGACATTTTATACAGTGATTAAGCAGGAAATGTCTGCTCAACTGAGCATTCTAAGAAAACTTTTTTCCAAAAGATATTAATGAGTTAGTATTAGTGTGACTGATACAGATAAACAATATAACACAAAACCAAAATGTCCTATTTTAATTACCTTCTTAGCTTCAAATTAGGTATTACAAAGTTCTTAATTCAAAACACCATATTCATTTCTGTAATACTTGTATCATAGTTTCTGAACGATTTATAGAAAAACATGTTATACCAAAATATATTTGGAATATTGATATATTGAAATGATAACTCTTGAGAGAAATCTTTCCAATAACAAATTTATCTCTTTCTCTGAATAGTGAGAAAATGAAAATTTTCCACTAGGAAAGAAGGGCTGAGATATCCAAAACTTTTTTTCTAAGAGAAAAGAGAAATCCTATTATAGAGAACTGAAAAAAAATGACCATTTTGAAACTTAACAATGTCATTTTGATTATTATGTGAGCACACCTTTGACCTGTTCAAAATTAGACAGTAAATCTCATCACGATTATATTACAAACTAGACTTTGCCAATAGGATTGACCACTAGAAAAGTATTATCCTCCTGAAATGTACTCCTACATTAACATGTTATATGCCATATTTTCTTTTGCATCCCCAGTCCACCCATTTCTCAAAGAAGATAAAATAGAAAAATCTGAGCTATATTAACATCATAGGTTAATGCTGAATTGTATCATATTTTGCATTATGTTTTATAGGCAAAATTTCCCTATATACACATTTACCACACTACTAACGAAGTTTCCACACATGCTAAATTGAAATTGGTACGAACTGGATGAAATAACTGCTTAAGTATATTCTACCTCTAAGAAAACATTTTATTTTTTTGCAGAAAACATAAAAACAACATAAATAAATATCCTTTCACTACGTAGTATTTTCCCGTACATTGACTATTTTATAATGGCATTGAGGTAATATTTTTCATGTTGTATGGATTCAAAACATTCAAATTTCTTTCCAACCCATTTATTAGTTTATTATAGAGAATAACTGAAGCACATAGAGTTCAAGTGACTTACCCAAGGTCATAAAACAAGTTCAATGGCAGAACCAGAAATAGAACAGAGGTCTCCTGATTACCAGGTCAAATTTCTTTCTACTAGATGCTATATGACCCAATAAAAACATGTGAAATAAAAAGTCTAGTAAGGGAAAAAAATCTTTTTATGTTGATACCTGAACTGGACATTTTATTACATAGTATTAATTAGAACGTTTTTAAAAAGAGGTACATGGTACAACTATGCAAGTAATTCACCAATACTTTTTACTCTTGTGAGGAATATGTAACTTAGCACCAACAATTTAATTGTTTTTAGAAAATAATACAAAATTTATATTTTAGAAAAGGATGAAAATGAAAGATTTTGACCAGGATCTCACTATTAACTGAAAGTGCCCATTAAATCATTTTTCCATCACTATGTGAATATGATCCATTAATAAATAGATCATAATTAATCTTATATAAAAAATCACTTAACTTTAATTAGCAGATAGAATACTAATTTAAATCATAAAATTTCAATGTATAACTTTCAATTATACCAAATATATTTTTTAAATTTTTGACTTTCTTTTCTTCTTCGTGGCTACAGTTTTTAATATATACTATTTGTATTAAACCAGTCACATTTAAAAAGAGAAACTATATCCTTTAAATACCTAGGTCTTATTTAAATGGCAATAAACTATAAAAACTTATTTCATATATATTATTGTAATGAATTTCAGACTTCAGTGAACCTTGAAGGAGGTAAGAGTACCCCCTTCACTCTTCCTATCTCCCTAATTCTCCTTTAATCGTGACTTTGCCACAGTCAAACATTCTACTTTCAGCGCTGTTAATGGCAGTTCTAATGAGAAATCTTTCCAACACTTCATTTAACCAATAACCAGTTAGAGTGATTAAAGATAGTAAAAGTATACCCTCTCTTAGGTGTCTATTACTGTCACAACTATGGCTGGATCTTAGTTTCAGATACAGAAAATATAAAAACTGTAATAAGAGTGTACAGTATTTGGGGGAGGTTCATTACATCACATGAGCTAACAAAAGAGAAATAAAATATATTCATATACTATACTAAAAGACATTAATAAAATATAATGAACAACTCATAAATACAATTTATGGTAATTATTTTGGAAAAATATTTTTAAATTTAAAGTACCATCAATGTGCAAACTGTAAAAAGAATGGTCCTTAATCAAGCAAAGTAGTAATTATATATATATATATATATGTGTATATATATATATATATATACACACACACACACAATAAACCTGTCTGTATTGGTCCTTAAAGTTATAAAAATCTACTGAAGATAAACAGATATATAATAAAATACTCATTTTCATTAAATTATATGGTGTAAAAGTAAGTTTATGAGGATGAATATAATAGCAGCTTTTATGTAAAATTTTGTGCAAACCAAAATTTTCCTTGCCAATATAGTGTATTAACTACCATTATATTTCAAATGAACACATCTCAAGTTCAAACAGAAATAATAATCTGTAATCAACTTAATTTAAAAAGGCATAGACATGAGGCCTGTTTATGTATAAATGCAGTTTTTAACAAGGGTATATGATATTTATTTGAAAATCTGTTGACTAACAGCAGACACAATATTGGTTCTATTATCAGATTTAATTGTACTTGAGTAAATATCAATATATATTGTATAGAAGGAAGTATTCTCTTAGAAAGATTCCAGACAAAGAAACAGAAGCCTCAAGACTTTAAGTGTATATTAGAACTTGCACGTAATTAAAAGTTAATCATAATTATGAGGGCTTTTTAAAGGTCATAGGAGCCTTAGAATGTTTCCTTTTAGAGAAGGCAAGATACCTTTCAAAATAAAGCCTAAAAAAGCATCTACTTAGTAGGCGCCTCAATGATACAAAGATCAAGATAGACCTAGAACATAAAAACAAAATATTTACCAAAGTTTACAGATTTCAAACTAAAACTTCTCCACTGTGACAAAAATCTTGTCGAAAAATTCCTCAATCTAAGTTATTTGAATTTATTTTCTAAACTAATTATTACTTTCCATAATTTTGCCAACAACCATAAAATTATTGAACATTTACAAAAGCATCTACCTACCTATTGAAATGAGCAAAGTACAACCTTTTAAAATATTAAGCTATTTTTAAAGCTAACAAAAATGTTTCTTTTTTAAATGTTTTGTTTCCTAGTTCTAGCTGTGCCAGTTTTTTTTCTGATTCTATCCTTAGAGTCTGACATGTAATGCAATTTTCTTTTTGTAATGCAATTTTAAATGCAGAAGAAAGACATACTTAGAGTATTTGTTGAGGGTGTTTAAAATAATTGATTTTCAAACTATAGGATGCTATATCATAAAAAAGAAAGTCACTTAAGTACAGGCTTGGCCTTATAAACTTATCTGTATGTTTAGAGGAAACTGAACTAACTTTAAATGAGCAACTAAATTCATAAATCATGAAATCTCACTTTATTCCAGGAGAACATCCTTGTTAACAAACAATGCTGTATTTACATCTGAGGGTGTTAGTAGTACTTAATGCCAAAATTCCGTCAGTTGATTTGTGTTCTATAAGATATTTACTTAGCTTGTTTTACGTCACTTTCTTCTGCCAAAAATAAAGTACATTCATTCTACAACAATCCAGAAATAATCAGAAATTACCAACCTGCTAATATTGACCAAGAACACAACCTCGATTATTTTTACCAGATTAGATGAATTAGACTAGCATCTAATTTGAAGACTAAATTAGAATATTGAGTTAGACTGAAATAAATTGCTTCTACTTTAAAAAAGTGTCAAATTATTCAATAATGAAAGGAAGCAAAAGTTCATAACACCAAAATAGTCAAGAAAAAATTTAAATATAAAATTCACCCACAAAATACACCTTTGAATATTTACTTTTCCTGATGATAAATTTTATAAAGCATAATTCCAAAGGTTGAACTAAGTAAAAGAAAATCCCTACCTTCACCATAGTTACAAATACATAAAGAATACAATATGGAAATGTCCATGTTGGAAAAAATTAAAGGTTAATGCATTAAATCATAACAATGCTAAAACTAGGGGCTTAGGCACACAAAAGCAAGTAGTAAAACACAGCTTGTTACTTTGAATATTTTCAATTTCCAAAATACTGTATAATCATACAGTAACCCAGCAAAGTGTTTCATTGCCCTCACTTTTCCAGAAAAACACAAGGATTTATTTTCCAGATAAGATACAGGAAGGTGAGTAGCATTGTCATGATTCAGGATATTTAGAGAAAAAGTAGCTAAGTGAATTCTAGATTTTCCTAGATATAGCATACCTTCTACTTAGAAAATGACAAATCAAGGTGGGCAATCTTTTTATGAATAGTATCAAGTAATCATCAAACATAATCAGAAATCATTTATAATTACATCTCAAAGTAGATTCTGAACTATTTAAGTCCAAGACTTTTTTATTTTGGAGAAACTAAGGAACTATATCAGTTCTAAAACATTCATTTAGTCTAACTGAAGTTAGCTTTCTCACCACACTACTTTTGAGTTTATGTAAAATATGAGATAAAATATTTTATGTAAAAATATGCTCTTTTCCCAGATACTGTCCTAATTACTAGAAGAACAGATAAACTCACAAAGCGAAAATAATAAATTTCAACAGATTAAACTTTGGTTTCAATGTTTAATAACACTGCATTACTGTAGGCCATAGTATTCTCATCTAGAATCAGATAGCTCATTGAGAAAATAAACAACAGATTTTCCATGCTCATATGTCCTTGATTTGCATTAAGAATGTTTTGTTAACTTCACAGCCTAAACAAAATCTAATCCACATTCTAAATGAGGAAGACATTTAGTGATTTACTCTGAACATCATCCATAAAATCTGGGTTTTAAAATCATTTGTAGAATTCTTATATTGTATGATCACATAAAAAATACTAATATGATAAACATCATTCTCTTTACCAGGGATTTTCATCTACATTGCTGTCAGTTAAGTTAGAAATACTGGAAAAAAAATCACCCATTTTGCTCATAATTCTCTCAGAACAGCCTAGTTCAGAGATGTATTTTTCTTAAAAGAAGCAGATACTAATGCATATTACTTAAAGTTCATCTAAGTATTTGTTAACCCATTTTCTAGTCTATATAATGCCATTTAGTCCTCCAGTTCCATAGTCATATATTTAAAATAAAAATTTCAAGTGATGCTTTAATTGTTAGTATACATCCTTAAAATGGCAAAATTCCCCGGTATTGTTCTTGCATAGATTTTCATAAAACACCAAAAGGAAAAGATAACGATATATGTTATTGATACATAGCTAACTTTGCATCTTGGGTTTGGGTTCGAGTCCTTACAAACTTTTTCTAATGCCACAAGTTTACTACAATAATCCTCTGATGAAGAATCCTTGACTATTAATGGAAGATGATCTCAGATTTTAGTGAATAAAAATTATGTTTTAAACCCTGATTACAATTACTAAATTATTAATATGGTAGATGTATCTAAATATAAAACAAAGAATGAATCCAAACATGTCTTCTGTAAAGCCCAGGCTCATAAACATGTTATTGAAATGCAATTAGCCCCACCTGATATCCCACTATTTTCCTCCCATTCTATCACTCCAAAGTCTCAATAATTAAAAATATTCTCAACATATCCTACCTCACTTTTAGAAACAAACAAATAAAAATATTTATGAACACTAAAATTGAACACAGCATACGGCTTTAGCATATTGCATACTTACTCACGACATTTAGGATTTGAATTTCCAGGAATTTCCCAGTATATAGGAAAATGCATAACTGCCAAGATTGAAAATCTATAAGCAATTTAAACCATGACATTAAGGCACTCTAATTACATTAATTTTCCTCTACTGCGCACATAGTTTATATTCAGTTAGAAGGCTTAAGTGATAAAAAAATGCAATATATGAGAATACACAAATTAATAATATCTAAAGGAAATTTAAAAAAATCTTTTTTGTGAGATTTAAAAATATGTTTAGCAAATATTGCATTCTTTCATGACTTTAATAGTCAATGTAATTTATTTACTGTAGATATATATGGCCACAAACATATTCATGTAATCAGAAATGATGGCAAACAAGACAAATAAATAATAATTTATGACCAAGGATAACCTACATCACACAACACAGCAAGGAGACACTTTGAGAGTAATAGTTTTTGTTGTATAAATCATAACATAAAACCCATTTTATACTTTGTTTACTTTTTAAAATCCTCTGAAATATATTAAGCTAATTATTATTTTCCAAATAAGCTAAGTGATTCTTAATTGAAGATTTGAAAAAACAGGTAAGATATTTTTCTTACAACTGCATGAATATATTTAAATTTTCAATGTGAATTCCAGTTTATTTACTTATTTTCAGTATGTAACTGTTTCACTAAAAGAGAATTCACAGATTAAGCCATTTGCACTATGGCATTTTTCCTTGCTCTCCAGACTTATGTAACATAATACTTTTTCTCAAAACATCCTATTATCCTTAATAGCACTATCACAATTATAATAACTAAATCTTTAGTTATAATTATTTTTAACTTACATATTTTTGCCAGAATGTAAGCTCTATGAGGGCAATTGCAGCATCATTCTTATCTACCGCAGTAACTCAGTGCCTACCATAATGCCTGGCATACTACAGGATAGCAATGAATACTTGTTAATAAATCAGTTTAATTTATATATTGACATATTTTAAACTACATGTTTCAGAGATTTAACATGAACCAAGTTACCACATAAAAATACATTAACCCTATTACTATAGACTCAGCCATTTAATGATGATAGTGTTATAAAAAAATCCATCTGTATTCTAAAATTTTGAATGAAATTTTCATTGTACTCTCATCCAATTACTGATTAAAAGTAGTACTGATTATTAAGTTGATTGGTTATCTCTGCATTTTGCTTCTCTTCCTTTTACTCCTGGTTCAAGTTTTTGTCCTCTGCTTAATTAATCTTATCTCCCCAAAAAAAAGAGAAGAAAGAGAGCGAAAATAAAATCACTTCATTTCAATTTATTGGTAGAATCAATGGTTTGAAGAGGCTCTTTATTGAATTAGAATACTATGCTATCATTCCATCTTGGTTTTGTTGTAATATTTTTAGCTCCAGAATTTGTAAATAAATCATTACCAATTGGTAAGATATCTCGATAGCATTTGCAATTAAAAATAAGGAATAGCCTACGAAGACAAACTTTAAAAAAAATTATATTGAGCTTTCTATAGTACTTTTTTAGGGACGTAAGCACCTCTCATGAGGGTAGTTTAATTTGGATCAAAATAACCAAATATATAAGTTAAGTTATCATTTGTGCTTAAGTGAGTCATTTTTTTCTTAAAGAAATAATCTTAATAATAAAATAATTGTTATTTTCCCCAAAATATGTGTAATTAGTTTTCTAAACAAATCTTGAAATAAAGTTTTCACCACTTTAATCTAAACAGACTCTACACAGTCTAAAGTTCACACCAAAGTGAGAAAAATGAGGTACAACAAGCACACACATATTTAAAAAGCATGAAATGCAATGCTTATCGCCTCATGCTTTCAGGGGCTTTCCAAATCCTGACAAACCTGGCTCAGATTCGTGTTTCTTTTGCGGCAATGGTTTGTCATCACTTAATGTACCATTCACATTTTTCTGCTGGTCTTCCCATGTAACTTCTAGTATAAATCAAAAAAAATAATCAGAGTTTGTCAGAAACATTAGATAATTTGTGTAATAAGAGCCTAAAATTACTTCAGGGATCTAATTATTTTTTAATATTTTTCCCCTAAATTCTCCCATAAGCTTTCAGTAGTACGTAGTTAATGTTTTAAATATAGAAATGTGACACCTAAAATTGTTTTATAGATTTCAAAATCCAAAGCATTTAAGTTTGCTTCCAGGAAATTCTAAAATCTATTTGCAATAAAAGAATTTTTGAAGATATGAAGAAAACGATGATTTAAATGATTTGTCAAATAAAGTTTTCTTCTTAGTTGATATTAAATAATTTTATTTTAGAAATAAACATTTTGCTAAACATTACTTTAATGTGGTGAAATGAAATGTTTATATGGAACTAAAATGCAGAGATTTTCATATATATCAAGAGAAAATCTGTAACATTTTAGTATATGATAAGATGCCTATTTATTTTACTACCATATTTGGTACTTTCGTTAAACAACAGAAAAATGTATGTGCTATGGGATATTATTTCAATAAAAACTATTAACAGTTTGGTATCACTGAATATGAGTTACCTGGCTTATCTAAAATCATTTGGTGTTATCTGTAGCATAATATAATATTCATTCATTCAACAAATATATATTCAGCACCTACTATAACCCAGGCATATCTAGGCACTGGGGATACAACAGCAAAAAAAAAAAAAAATAGACAAAAACCTATGCTTTCATAAAATTTATATTCTAGTGGGAGAAATAAATTATAAACAAGATAAATGAGTAAAATATTTTGTGACAGATATTGGTAAGTACTAAGAAGACAAACATGAAGTAGGTAAGAAGTAAATAAAATGTGCAGGGTGTGATGAAAATTTGAATAGACTAGTCATGGAAATCCTCATTAAGAAGGAAGGTTTTGAGTGAAAAACTTAAGGAAGTAAGGGAGTTACCCTATGGTTATTTAGGGAGGGCATTACAGGTAGAAGAACAGCACATGCAAATGTCCTGAGGTGGGAGCATGTCTGACATGTTCTAGGAAAGCACGAAGGTCTCTGTGGCTGGAGCAGAGTGAACAAAAGGGAAAGTCATAGAAGACGAGGTTAAAGAGGTAATGGAA
Organism: Leucopleurus acutus; assembly: GCF_964270905.1. Taxonomy (NCBI): domain Eukaryota; kingdom Metazoa; phylum Chordata; class Mammalia; order Artiodactyla; family Delphinidae; genus Leucopleurus; species Leucopleurus acutus. The sequence goes on along the minus strand of NC_139159.1, from coordinate 50,903,704 downwards.
TGGAAAGTGGAGGGAGTACAGATCATGTAGGTTCTTGGAGGTCATGTATCAAAAGACTCACTGGTCACCATTTGATCTTAATCTCATAGTAGCATTCATAAACACTTAAGTGTACACTTGCTTTTCTTTTTACTCACATGTTTCTAAAGCAGTAAGTCAAGTAGACAGTTACTATCTATGTACATTTTAATCCCCAGGAAGTTTCACCATGCCATAAACAATTCTCTGGTACTTATTCACCTCTGGCCATAAATAGTGAAATACTAACCTATTTTATAATATTAAGCTAAGCAAAACATAAATAGGAAGATAAAAATCACTATCGAAAATGAAAAAAAGTATGCTATACTGCAACATCAAATATGGATGATTTTGGATACACCACTTTGATTACTTATACTGCTAGAAATGACGGCATTAAGTGTAAGGGTTTTTCAGTTCCTATACCTGAAATAAATGTTATTAATAAAGGACATTTGTTCTGGTCCAACATAAATCAGTTACTGCAAGGAAACAAACTTCTTGCTTTGGGAGTTAAATTTACACTTTGGTGTGTAGTTGACCCCCTGATTTCCTAATTGGTAAATAATCTGATAAAGATGCAATATAGTTTTCCCAAGTGGTAAACAATCTGGATAAAGATGCTATATTTGAATCAACTGCTAGTGGAAAGAAAAATCTTAAAACCTTTAAAGAATATACAAATCTTCTGGCAAATTCCAAGACTAGTTTAGCCCTCTTTAGCTAAAAGAACAAAGGAATCATCTGCTCCTTAACCAAAGTTAACCTGTAGTAACACAAAAACAACAGACTAATTTCCCCATGTTGAGGAAAATAATAAACTCATTTATAATACAGTATTTCTTGATTTTGAATAACCTGCACTTTGGGTTATCTATCAATATATAATATTTAAGATTTCACAAGCAATAAAGGGTTGTTCCTAAAATAAAATTTTCTAAAATCCTATACACTTGTCATTTAAAAAGTTGTTTCACATATCACCATTTGATAAAGTTTGTGATGTTCCAAAAAAGAAGGACACTCTACCTTCTGAAGTAAAATTGAGTGTATCGAAGTAGAAATGGCTTGTTTTGAAAATGGTTCAGCCTTTCTATATACCAGTAGAAAGCATCTTCTGAAGTGTGGAGGAAAATACCTTAACATATAACAGGGTTAATTTTTAAACACTTTCTCTGAATTGACAAACATTTTAGTTGAAGAAAATCTATTATATGGCAGTAACAACAACAACAAAAAACTCATAACCATCCATTTAAAAATAGCAGGCAATATAACAATGAAAGAAGACCTAGATCAAGGCTATCAGTGACATAAGGGAGGTAACAGATAAATTACTGGGCTGAGGAGGCTTTTAGGAACATTTCTGCCATTAACTAGCGGTATAACCTTAGATAAATGCCACAGCCCCTCTGCCTCTAATTTGTTACATTTGAGGTAAGAAAGCTGGTCTTGAAATTTCTAAGGTTATTTCCAGCTCTAAAATTAGAGTTGCTCTGGCTTCTTACCACTGATTAGTCAGGTTTTATGGGAGAGAACCTATACCAGAGATGGTAAAATTAAGACACTGAGTCTAGAAGATTTTCCAGAAGTTCTAAATGTGTCTATTATCAAATCCCACGTTGAAACCCAAGTGTCTACTTTAAAACAGAATTAAAGTCATAAAAAGAACAGAACTGACTACCAACTCATTAATTCATCACCCAAAAAGCAATGCTAAGAACAGCTCATATCTAGCCCTATTTGAATTTATAGGTCATATAATTAAAATGAAATATTTAATGTAATTAAAAGCAAACTAGTTTTATGTCAGGAAAATGCTCAAATTGTTTGAAACGTGTTTTAGTTACACTAAAGAAAAAATAGCAAAAAAGCTCTAAGTATGCAGCACCTTAAAGATAGTCTTTTCTATTAAAGGACTATTACGGTAATTTAAAAAATAAAAGTCTTCTTAATGTTAAATAATAAAGATCTTAAAATTAAAATTTAAGTACAAAGTGGTAGCCCATGATATTGTACATCTACTACCAAAGAGTAAAAGTGAAAAATGCATAATGTAATTTAATTGTGAGTATGACTTTGAAAGAATACGTCACATTGCTCAGATGCAAACTAGAAATCCATTCAAGTACAGAAAACATCCTAGAAGGGAGATAACTGCATCAAGTAAATAGTTGCGAATTTAATTTGTAGATAAGGAAGCTTAAAAATTGACTTAATAACTATTAGATAATTTGAAGAAACAATTTACTCATGAAGACTTAACTATGAGGTTAAGTGATACTTTAAAAACCCACATTTCTACAAACTATATTCCAGCTAGTTTTCATCACACCATGTAGCCAATCTTACATCAAGACAACAATTTAAAGAGCACAAATTCCTATATTAAAAGATTATACTTGTATAATACTATGTGTTTCAATCTGCTTTCACATACAGCATCATATTTGATCGTATAAAACACAGAAAGGACCTTCTATAAGGTGGTTTCTACAGGTAAGAAAACAAAGAGCTGATTAATAAGGATAAGAACTAAATAGGTATCTTGGTTCACAAACAATTTCACATGCGTTATCTCATTTGATTCTCAAAAAAGCATATTGGGAACAAAAGAGATATGATAAGATTTCCTTTTCTCAGATGAACTAACTTGGGTTAAGGGCCTAGAGTCACAAAGTTGTTCCCTAGAAAAGGCAGGCCCTGAGCCAAGGTTCCAAAACCTGTGCTCTTTCTGTAGTACCATATCACCTTCCTAAGATTATGTTATTTTCAACAAACAGAAGATGGCCTTAGGTTTGTATTTAGGAAGCCACAATGACATGTTTTGAAAAATGGCTGAAGTTTGCAGAAATGTATGAGGTGGAAGGGGTTCTCTCCTAAATCTGATTAGTCAATTGAGGCTTCGGAAGTCTAGAAGAAATAAAATGAGAAAAAGGGGAAGAAAAGAAAAATAAGGAGGAATGGTCTCCAGGAAGGAAAGGAAAGATTAGGAAAAGAAATTAGAAAATACTTGTTTACAAGTTAAGTGATAGAGTCCATCATATGATTGACTACTGAAATAACCTAAATAGTCACATGTCCTCAGTCTCTTCTCTTTCAACCATTGTGTTCATTGTCACCAAGTTATTATTCCATAAGACAGATGTAATTGAATAAAATATATGAGAAATTCCTTGCTATTTTAAAGTATCCCTGAATCTGTCCTATTTTAATTTTTGTCAAATTGTCATTTATCTAGGTTGGCAGGGAATGCTGTACTTAGGAAATATCTACCAATGCCACTATAAAATCCTTTCCTATCTAGATATCAAATTTGGATGTCAAATTTGGAAATTAAGACATGGTATTGGTATTCTCCTCACTCTAGAAGCATTCATGAGAATACAGAGAGGCAGCAAAACAAAACCTGTCCACACCCTGTTACCCTAAATGCTATCCAATTCCTTGAATGCTTACAGAAGCAAGCATCCATTATAAAGACTGTCAAAATTATTTTATTATTTTTGGTTCCTTTGTAACCTGTATTTTTAGGTTATAATGTAGGCAACTATACACTGAGACTCAAAGGAACAAAATATTTTTCCTTCCATCTCATTGTATATCTTTAGGGACCTGACTTGTGAAGGCAGTATATTAGGGTTTAGTTTATAATCCCACAGCAAATGGCTCACTAACAGACAATAGTAGGTTATACCTGTTAAGTTTCCAAAACCAAACCAAACAAACAACAATAACAACATAAGCTATAAATTAAAAACAAAACGATTTGAGACTTTACAATTTATTAGCCACATCTCCAAAACACTTAGCTTCTGTTAAAAAAAGGCTTACAGGATAGTTTATTATACAGAAGAGATAACTGAGGTTCAGGGAAATTAAAAGCTTTGCCAGAGAACATATGCTCAATAGTAGAACTGAGTTTAAGATGCAATTTATTAACTTCCAATGGAGTTCTCTAAACATTATGAAAAGTCCAAATGGTTTAAACAATTTTGACTTACGCTAAATATTTGCATGTTGAGTTTTACATGTGGATTGAAATGTACAAATGTTGGGCAATATGCAACAATTCATGCTGCAATCCAGTTGATTTCTTTCCTCCTTGTACTGTTTCTTATGCAAGCTATGTGATCAAGAATAGCAACAAGGTTACTATTTTCCTCAAAACTACTAAGTAATATGTATTGAATAATTGGTTCAGAGTGATGATCATAATCAGGTTTAGTTTCACTTTAAATCCAAAGTTTTCAGATTCTGTGCTGAAAATACAAAATTATAGCGAGAAATAATAGTACTTATTATGTGACAAGTATTGTTATAAGCAATTTAAATATACCAAATTATTTAAGAAAGTTAATTTATAGCATATCTACATAGCAAGGAATGTTATTTAGAGTAGACAGGGGCTAGTTCAAGGCAGATTTTATCATTATCACCCTTCCAAGGTACCCAGTGCTCTTCCACATTTTCCAGCATCTCTCTCCCTACACCTGACTTTCTCCATTCACAGGTTCTAACTTGCTTCCTATGAAATTTGTGTGTAATAATAACTCGGGTCAGTCCCTAAGGAATATTTACATTTCAGTGTTCTGGAAAGCCTACGCTTTATATTATTAAAATAATTAAGCCATTAAAGAATATCAGAATACTAAGTACTATCACAAGTAGTGGGAGAAATATTTGGCGCTGAAAAAATGCCCATAACACCTCAAAACTTACCTCCTCTATACGTATCACAATCTTAAGAGACTGTATGTAAGTGACATGTTATAAAATAATTTTACCAACTATGTTTCATTTGTTATCATTATATTATTACTGTTTTATTTTTCCCTTGGGAGCTCCCCAAAGCAGGAAATATATCTTATTGATCATTGCATCCTCAATGACTACCTAGTACAACAAACTAAAAATAGCAGCTATCGGTTGAATTGAGCTAAACTGTTAACTAATATCTAAAATAAAACAAACGGTTGAAACACATGCAAGGAGAATGCCATTCATGTGAAAAGGCATGGTATATAAATGCACAAGATTGGGAGTCAAGACTAGAGGTCTGCTCCTATGTGGACTGAAGAAAGCTAATTGTCCTCTAGAATTCTACTCCTTTATCAGTAAAGAAAAGCTGTTTTATTAAAAGATTTATAAGGTTCCTTCCAAATCTAAGTCTTGATTCTAAATCTAGGAGCAAAGCTACAGAACACTGATAAATGTCTTGGCAAACTATAGGCAGATGGCTTGGGGCCAGACGGCTCTATAGAACAAATTGGCAGATCTTGATTTAGAAGTCAGAGGATGAACATAAAGTTTCCCATATATCTTTCATGTATTCTTGTTCCCCTGACCTATCCTCTTAGTCTAGATTTCTATTTCCTTTCTTCCCTTTACAGCCAAACTCTTTAAAAGGTGCCTATACCATCTCCATTTCTCTCCTCTTCCAAATCCACTGTAATTGGCCTTTTACCCCCTACAACTCCACCAAAACTACTCTTAATAAAGGTTAGCACAATGACTTTGCTAAATCTAGTGATCATTTCACAGTCTTGATAATTCTCTTCTGCTTCAAGCAACTTTCTTTATTTCTATTCAGAGACACTACAATCCATGGTTTCCCCACTACCTCTCCTCCTACTCTTGATGCTCCTCAGTCTTTCCTGCTTCATTGTTTCAACTTCTAAATGTTAGAATAGTTCGGTTCATAGTCCTTGGACCTCTTCTTTTAGCTACCTATGCTTGTTCTCTCAGTGATACCAATGGGGCTCATGGTTTTAAGTCTCTGTTTGTAAGGATGAAACCTAAACCTATAACTACAGTCCAAATCTCTAACCTGAAATCCAAAACATATTTCAAACTGCCTGTTTGACATCCTATCCTACATGTCTAACAGCATCTCTAACTTATATCCAAACCTGAGCACCTGATATTCCCACCAAATCTATTAATAGAAACTCCATATTTTCCCAATTACTGAGGCCCAAAACATGGATTTTATCATGGGATCTCTCCTACCCTGTCAGTTAATTCTGTTGGTTCTATCTTTAATATCTATCCAGAATCCAACTACTCCTATCATTCTGGTCTAAGTCACCATCACCTCTTTCCTGGTTTATTGGGAATGCCTCCTAATAGTTCTCCTTGTTTCTAATCTTAATTATTTTGGGTTATTCTCAATGTAACAATCAAACTGATCTTTTTAAAAAAGCAATGGTATTGTGTCACCTTAATCAAAATCTTCCTACTCCACTCATGGAGGTCAAGAAATAGATAAAAATGACAAATATGTAAACAGACATTGGGAGCTCAGTTAAATTTTTGTGTTTTTTTATGGAGAATATTCATTAATTACAATACGTGATATAATTTCATTTATTTTGCTATACTATTTTCACCTTTTCATAATAACCTAGCATATTTTAAGAATTTTATGCTTGGAGAGGTATTAATGAATAATTAACACTCCAAAGTAAGAAGAATTATTTTAGTGCTAAATCAATCTTAAATGTGACATTGTAGACATTATTTATAAAAGATGAAGACAGGGAAGAAAGAGTATATTGAAAACTAAAGGACATTTCAACTAAATTACTGAAGCACAACACTATGCATTTCTTAATTTGGCTCAATAACAAGGGAAATTGTTAGGATAAGAAGATATTTTAGAAGGCTGATTTTTTTTTTTTTTTTTTTGCTGTTTTTTTTGATGTAACCATTTTAAAATGCTGACATTCTAAATCAACATGTGTAGCTACATTTGATTATCAATTACTGCAAAACATATACAGTCCTACTGTTTTTTGTTTTTTGGGTTTTTTTCTTGTTTTATAAAGAGCTTTAATCTTTTTGAAAACAAAGTTAGGTCAAAATGCATACAATAGGCATTTTATGTAATGTAACTTTAGCTGGCTTTAAAATCAGTCCTACTGTTTTTGACAGAACTTAGTTGTGGGGGATGACAGAATTGTCACTTATAATTATAGGAAAAACTAAATATAAGTATTAAAATCAATCATCTTTTTAAACTGCCTAGGCAATATAATAATGTATAAAACTGCAAATATTAGTTTTAGTACTGTGAAAAATCTACGAATATCACAAATGTTTAATACTGTTGAACTCATAATTAAGTTGATTTCTACTTTAAAATATTTTTAAATAGTTCAATTTTAAAATAATTTCTGGGTTGAAAAATATGCATGTTGTGTTTTTCTAAATGCATAATATCATGACCGTAACTCTCTTCCTCAGAATCTTACTCCTTATGACCAGAAAAGCAAAACTTTTTAATGCCATACATTTCAATAGAATAGGGTTGTAACAGGATCCAATAATAAGGTAAGTACTTCAGAAACAAATTTTGTATTCAGAAATGTATTTTAAAAAGAGAATACACTTTAAATATTGGATAACTTAAATTGGGACTATACTTGTATTTATACTTATTTAAGAAAGCACATTACAAATGTCAAAACAGAGTGTCTAGTATATGAAAGGCACTCTTAACTTCGTATTAGACTTGCCTTTTTTCCCATTATTAGGTGGGCTTGGTGTTTCTCCCTCATTGTCTTTATAACATTGAAAACAGACAACAGTGATTAATAATTATGGTCATTAACAACCCAAATAAAAACCAAGCACACCACAAAAGATGACATCACACACCAGAGACACAAATCCATGCACTAACATGACACCTCACATTAATGAACAGAAGAGCGAAGTATACCCTTCCTAGCCCATAAGAAAAGTAATAAAAACAAAAATAAAATGAGGAATAACGAGTCATTTTATAATAAGTTAGGAAGATTGTAGTTACGGTTTTATTCTAAGAACTAATGTAATTTATCAATTTCATTTTGAGAATTAAGCATAGGCGACAAACTGGCTCAATAAATGGACTTCTTTATCTTAATAAAGTTAAAAATAAATAAAAGTGATATTAATTACTGCTGAAGTCCCCAAACTAATGATATACTTAACAATGACTTTACTGCAAAAGCCAATTCGTGAACAGTATGAAAGCCTTTTGGTATTCGTATGGACTAGTTTCAGATACATAGGAACAGGCAAGCAGGGAAACATTAACCACACAGCTAAATTAAAATGAAATTCATTCTTACAGTATTCCCTAAAAATGTTATTCCTATAGCACTTCAAGAAAATGGAAGATGTGTGACATTCCAGTAGTTAGTACACGATATGTTCAGAACAGAGATAGTTATACTTTCTTATTGATATAAATATGAGTCTAAACTTGCCTTTGTTTTCATTACCAGATGTACTCTGATGATTTTCACCTTTATGACTTTAAAAATAGCTACTAAAAAATTTGCAATTGCAGTTTAAGAGGTTTTCTGTCCTAAACCACAAACACTACTGCAAGAATGCATCCATGAAAATACATCTTATGCACAATATACATAATAACATTGCTTTCACACAATGGTAAAGGAGAGAACAAAAGGCACATAAAGTACATGCTACCATTCATGAATACAATACTTTCAGAAATATTCTGACAAAGAAAGTGGCAAAAATTATGGTACGTAAACATAATAGGGGCTTAAAAACACCAAAATGAAGTGTCTTCATTCCATTTAGAAGAAGGACTCTTTGGGGAGAAATTAGGATTGTCAATAAATAGCGCAATACTGAGCTGGGTTGAAGATGAAGCTACAGTTAATTGTTCTTAATTTAGAAAAAAGTTTATGGATAAATTATAATAGTTTCTAAAAGTTTCAAGAACTAAAATTTTGTAATTTATATTCTGCTCTATATTTACTTGTAATTTACCTCTAAAAAATCAAAATTGTTGAGAGAAGAGACTAGAACTTCAATGAACCTACACTCAGTGAAATACAGTGTTTTAGTAGGTACCCAAAAAACATTTTTGAGTAAATATATGAACTGAATGTAAGGCTGGGGTAAAGGATAAGTATAAATCTTAGTGAGAGGCATTGTCTATAACTTCAGTTTGATTTAAACAATAAGGAGAATGTTCAAACGGGTAAATTAAATACCCTGATAATTTACCTAGCTAGCTCATGTAATATCTTTCCACTAATAAATTTAAGTAATTATTTTAAAATTAGTACTGAACAATCTGTTCTTTATTCTGTATTTATAAATTTGGAGCCTAAAGTCTTACGTGAAATAGAAAAGTCATACTTCTAAAACATTTGATTATTTATTTTGGACACACAGTCAAACACACCTGCCTTGACCTCTTCACCCTGCTTTTCTCCCCCCTGCTCTTCCACATGCTCAGTTACTTCATTAACTTCTGTATATGCAAAAGTAAAAGTAAAGAAAAGGATAAGACCAGATATGTACATCTGTTACTCTTAAGTAAAACAAAACAACAAATTTCAAATTATTCATGATATGAGTGATAATAAGGAGACAAATAGATTATTTTTAATGAGTTTCTGACATGTTATGAAAGCACATAAGTATACTGTTAATAAATTATCTTACTGTCTCCTTTTATGATAACTTTGATTTAAAAAAGAAATTGTGGCCCATGAGTATTTGTAATATGTAATAACTGTAAGACAGGCAAAATACTTCATCTATAAACTTGATATACTCTTAGAAAAATAATACTATATAACTTTTCTTCTAGAGAAACAAAAAATAATATTATAAACTCGTTTTTATTTTTATAAAATGCCAGCACATCAAAGTTAGGTGTAAATTAAAAATAATAATGCCTTACGCTTGTTTAGTACATTGTACTTTCATTATATTGTTTTGATTTTCTCTGACTCTCAGACAAAAAGAAGATGACTAATACTGTACCACTGTCAAGACCAACATATATAAGGTTTTAAATTAATTAACAGACTAAAATATATCCCAGGTCAAAAGGAATTAAATTAGGACTTGTTCATTTTTCAGCTATTGAACAGGATCAGAAAATAAACATGTCATTTCTTTGATTCTAAAACAGTGTCACAAAATTATAAAGTCTGAAAACTTTTTAAGAGATAATCCAAACATAATTCAATTTAGACCATTAATCCATAGTCAATTTTGGGTTATACCTTTAACTTCAGTTAGAAGCTGAAGACTTCTAAAGGAGATATTATATATTGCCTTTAAAGCTAAAGAAAAGATACAATCATGTATCTGCTGGAGTCTTCATATCAATATTTATGAAAACACTGCTAAAATCATTCATACTTTTAAGCAAAACAAAACAACCAAAACTCCCCAAATCCTTTTATTTCATACTGGAAGGAATAAGAGAGGTTTTTGACTCTCCTCTCTTTTATTTATAAAAATGGAAAAGTCACAATTAGAGACATTATAGGAAAACTGTGGTTTTTATAGATTCTATAGGGCAAAACCAGATAGAAAATAGAATGTTTGTTGACAAGCCCATGAAAAACTTCCCTGACCTTCAATATCAGCATTTTTTTTAAAATATCAGCTTTAATGTCAGTTTTTTTGGTATATTTATTATTACAAAGAATGGGACAACTAATATCTCAATGGACTATTGCTACAGAAGATATTAAAACTGAATTTAGAAAAAAATATGGCATGAATTATGTTTCTGACTTCATATTCCAACAAATGATGCCAAAACTCTATCTTTAAAAATTGTGGGGAGAGGAGACAAAAGATTCTGTATGTATTACAGAACTTTCCTTATGGAAAGTACTTTTAAAATTATACACTCCCATTTTTATGTAAATAATTGACAACTATAGAAATGCTAATATCTTTTTATCAGGCTGTATAACAGACCATTAGTCACGATAGCACTGAGTTGTTTACAATTATAGTTCACAGTACATAGTAAATAAAAAGGACCACAAAATAGGAGTTGATAAATCATTCAGCTACAACTAACAAGATCACAACTTGTTCTAAGTTATGTAAGGCAATAAAAGTACTGCTGCTCAAATGCAATGCACTTAAAAATGTGTTACAAATATGAATTTTACTATAAACATATATAGAATTACAAGATTATTTTAATGGTACTTTTTACACTATTTGAAGTAGCTTTTCAATTTGTAAATAAATATTTCATGCATTCATTCAACAACTCTTTACTGAAGGCCTATAATGTGCCAGGCATTATTCTATGTGCTGGAGATTCATCAGTAAATAAAACAGTTAACAATTCTTCAAAGTTACAAAGTCAATTGCAGAATTCTATAATCAGCAGAGGAATTTTTACTGTCCTGGTAAATGTATGACACGCCATGTATCATGATTCAATATTTTCTCTTGAGTCATAATGTAGCACTGACAATCAAACTGTACATATTTAACTTTGTTACACTATAAGCAGTCTTGCTACAACATGAAAAATGATGCAGGAAATACAAAGCACAATCACTATCTAATGCAATAACTTTCTTTTCTAGAAAGCCACATTTAATAATTGAAAGATCATCATAAATACAAAATGAAACATATGATGATAAATATAACTAGACTAGGTGTACATCCTCAATGACATAAACACAGACTGCAATTGATATCTTTGGTTAAAGTCTTACACAAAACATCAAATTCTATTTAAAAAGCAAATTTTTTAAAAAAGAAAATTTTACCTTGTGATTTAAAAGAAGTTAAATTCTTTGCATTCTTACTTGATTGAATCAAAAAATTTAACTCCTTTGTATATTTTCCAAGTAAGACAAAAGTCAAATACTTTACTGGAATCATAAAACAAAGTAATTTTACTGTAATAAAGGTCTATACAGTGGAGGGACATCAATTGCAGTTGGGTTTATTTTTGCTCACATAACCCCTAAAAAGGCTGTCAGCACAAAACAAACCCTCCTTTATGTACAGACCTTCACAAGGTTCTATCTCCTTGACTCCATTGTCTAGGAAAAACAAAATAATAAAACAAAAAAGGGAACCAAAGCACAGGGGTTAAAAACAACAGAAATTTCCAAAGGCACAGAATGTATCATCTATTAAAGAAAAGTTAAATGGTGACTTAAATGTGTTTGTTGGTTTGTTTGTTCTGGTAAAGCACATCCAATTACCAAATAAAGGGACCATTTTTTAAAATGACATTAAAAATTATTATATTTTATCATCCATGCTTTTAGAGGCCCTTTATCCAAGAATTTACAGATGTCTGGGGAGTACGTTCATCTGTGTGTAAGCAAATAGTGCTTCTTATGCAAAAATTTGAAAGTATTAAAGATATCAGTACAACATGCATCTTTCTTGTATATTCATGATTACCTTTTTCTGGTACTCCAGTTTTGAGAAGGATCACCATTGTTGTGCATCAGCTAACCAGTCCTTTGCAGTGTGTGAAAATTGATTTGGCTAGTTACTAATAAACTTTATGTAACTATCAACAATTACATAAACTTAGTTGTAGCAAAGAAACATCACCCAACTGCTTATTTAAGAGCATTAAGTTTACTTCTTAAAATGCATTTATTAAAGTTTGAAAAATGTGCAAGAGCAATAATGATAGGTTATTTTTGCCTGCAAAGATTATAAAATTTAAATGCAAAATATATAATATTTGTAAATATATTTATAAATATAACTACTAGCAAATGCAGCTAGGATATTCCACTGACAAAAGAAGAAAGCTAACACAAAGGTAGTAAAAAAGAATCTTGATTCACCTTAGCTTCCATGGGTATTTCCTATATGACACAAATAGAAATAAAACTTACTTCTCTCCAATGTTCCCTTTGGTGGAAGTTGTGGGAGTTGACGGCCCCTTCGTCCTGCCACTGGAGTACTTGATGGGCTTGTTTGGACAGACCCAGTACGAGGGTGAGACCTACAAGATACATCATTAATATTCATTTTTCAATAGAATGAGTTAAAACACTTTTAACACATTTGGTTCATATGACAGCTGTATGGTGCAATTTTAAAGAGGTTTAGCTGCTGATTAAAAGGTTAGGAAAGTAGGACAAAATATGGATATTTGAATGATTATCTAAATAGCAAAAGATGTTTATACTTTTATGTAATATGCATACATACACAGATACATGCACACAAAACCCTACAGTAAAATCCATGGAATTGTTAATGTAGATCAGTATTCTATCCATATGAAAGCAAGAAGAGAATTCTGCAGCTCAAAAAAATGAAAGGTAATGCTTACATTTCTTTCTACCAGATTTCAAATTCTTAACACTAACCTCCCTCCCTTGATCCTAAGAGGTTTTTGCTCAGGCTTATATTAGATATCCCTTTATTAGAAATTATCTCACAAGACTACAAATAAAACCCTGAACAATTCAAAATTCAGCTAAAGAAGATACTGGTTAATACATGATATTAGTATTGATAGAAAGAAACTAAAAATCTAGTTTTATTTATTGTCATTATGATGATTATTCCAAAAGTGATGTCTAATGGACACAAACAATTTCTCATTCTGGAGGAGAACATGATAGTCATGAGGTGCATTATGTGGGGATTTACCCAGGACTCCTGATAAATGAGAAATCACAAAACAAATGAGGTCAGGACAGTTAATAAACAAATTACAATGGCAGTCACACACTATTATATCCGCTGAATATAAATAGTGTGCTTACACTGAAAAGGTTAGTGTCGATTGTTATTAGTGATCAGCCAAGGATGATAGAAGAGACCACTTAGCTGCTGGGAAAGTAAAATGGTGTGCTGGTGGGGCAAAGGGGAAGTTAGTCTGATTGATTTATCTTTCACCTCGATAAGGCAGGTGAAGGAGGGGCAGATCTTCCAGTCATTAATGAAGGCATCGACCTCATGAGGTTTGTATCAGGACGTTCAGTGGATCGGGAGCGGGTGGCTGTCCGCTCTAGGAGAGGCCGTTGTTCTGTTGATCTGGATCTGTGATATGGCTGTCTATCTGCTGCTTCACAATCCCTGAAACGTTAGTCAAAAAGCAGCTCAGTTGATCTTTAGTGCCCTTCTGCTATTTTGTTATGATGCATCAAACTGATTTTGAAAAAGGTAATTGTTTAAAATTATTGAGTATGGAAAAAAAATGTTCTCTTCCCCAACGTATTCTGAGTAAATTCTCACTAAACTTCGTAAGAACTTTTAAGGAACCAACATCTGCCTTTAATAGCAATTCCCAGTGAAGACAATAGGAGTTGCTCAGTTATAATCAAAACAAAACTGTTTTCCAAAATGAATTCTCTAAATGGAACATGTGAAATATGTGAAGTATTCTAATGTTTGAAAAGAATTCTTTGACTTTTCCTAACATTTTCAAAAGAGAAAAGAAAACCATAAAAGCACTAATTCTCAAGTCCCTAAGCCTGTTTATTAGTATACCAACTAAGATATGAAATGGCTGTCAGCACAATCATCGTGTATTGATACACCTAAACATTCAAACAGCAGAATCAAAATGTTACGAGAAAGCTGTGCAACTTTGCAGTCTGTAGCCATATTTAAACATGGTCCAAGGCTTCCCTGGTGGCGCAGTGGTTGAGAGTCCGCCTGCCGATGCAGGGGACACGGGTTCGTGCCCTGGTCCGGGAAGATCCCACGTGCCGCGGAGCGGCTGGGCCCGTGAGCCATGGCCGCTGAGCCTACGCGTCCGGAGCCTGTACTCCGCAACGGGAGAGGCCACAGCAGTGAGAGGCCCGCGAACAGCAAAAAAAAAAAAACAAAAAAACAAAAAAAACAAAAAAACATGGTCCACAAGAAAAATCACTGTATAGAAAAGGAGTTAATCAACCAATCTATGCCATTTATCTCACTGCAGTTTAGCGATGCCAACCAACACAATTCAGGATGGGTATTAATTGACTGAAATAATAATGGTTCTGAAACAATGTGATTTCACACAATTTGACCACAAATAACTCTAACATCAAAACCTAATCCTTCTTGAAAGAAGCAGACTTAAATGAATAACCTATCAATACTAATTTTTGTATCTCTGGAGTCTAGCATAATGCTTTTACATCTAACATGTAATCAGTAAATGTCTCCTAACACCAGCCCCACTATCTATGGAACAACCCAAAAAACACTAGCTTTGGCTCTAGAACTCCAAAGTAACACATACTCCAAAGTATACTTCAAATGAAACTATTATCCCCGCACGTAGTTGTAACCACAGCAATGGAAATGTTTATATATTATAGACAGTAAAGAAAGCAGTAGTCTCCCTCAAGATTAATGTATTAAGGACTTCCACTTTACCTATAAATTCTCTCAATCTTATTTTTGATAATGAAAAATGCAAGCAATTAAAGAAAAACAAGAAAAGAAATGACACAATTTCCCAAATGTAAGTAATTACGTGGCATATTGGACCAGTAGGCATTAGATTAGATGACTTTAGGAACTGGATACTGGATTTACTCTACAACGTTACCTTGTGATTATCTTACACTTTCAATTCATAGGGTAACATGTAAGGCAAATAATTTTTTAACTATTTTTAAGTCCATGTACTATAATATGATTGATTTCTTAAGAATTTAGTTTTTTTATAAGTGTATCCAGAATATGTGAAAAGAAGCTGAGATTAAATGTAAATACATATACAATATTCAATTACTAGTCAAAGAGAGAAATGAAAAGGCAACCTGATAGTGTAAGAAATCATAATTCTATTTTTGTTCCTGAAAAACTATTTTAGAAAGAACACTCCTCTTTAGAAATAAATATGCTCAGGACTTCCCTCGTGGCATAGTGGTTAAGAATCTGCCTGCCAATGTAGGGGATACAGGTTTGATCCCTGGGCCGGGAAGATCCCACATGCCGCGGAGCAAATAGGCCCATGCACCACAACTACTGAGCCTGAGCTCTAGAGCTCGCGAGCCACAACTATTGAGCCCACGTGCCACAACTACTGAAGCCCACGTGCCTAGAGTCCACACAGTGCAATGAAGAGTAGCCCCTGCTCACTGCAACTAGAGAAAGCCCATGCACAGCAACAAAGACCCAATGCAGCCCAAAATAAATAAATAAATAAATTTATTTTTTAAAAAAAAGAGGGCTTTCCTGGTGGCGCAGTGGTTGAGAGTCCGCCTGCCGACGCAGGGGACACGGGTTCGTGCCCTGGTCCGGGAAGATCCCACATGCTGTGGAGCGGCTGGGCCCGTGAGCCATGGCCGCTGAGCCTGCGCGTCTGGAGCCTGTGCTCCGCAACGGGAGAGGCCACAGCAGTGAGAGGCCCAAGTACCACAAAAAAAAAAAAAAAAAAAAAGAAAAAGAAAAAAAAAAGAAAGAAAGAAATATGCTCAATATTTGTTAAATGTTGTTGGTGTACATATCTTTGAATATATTCAGCACAATAGGTAACCAGAATCAAAGGGATGTATATACCTTAGATTCCTTAAAACCTATTTTTGGAAAGTACCAATCTTTAATTTATTTTCATATTTCCTATTATCTTAAATTAGTAATAAGCTTATTTCATTACATAACATGTAGTAACACAACTTTCTGGAATATCTATGACTATCCCAACAGAAAATTAAGCTAATATTTCACTTGTTTATGCAAAATTTGATTTATTCTGATTCCACCAAGTAATTTTTCCGAGTGGAACGTGAAATATCAGGATATACACTTACACTTCTTTGACACTGTATTTTAATAATTGAAATATATAATCGTGAGTGGAATCCAGAGAATTATTTCAAATGTGTTGCTAAGTTCTATGTCCTTGAAAGGATACTATTATTTTTACAGCAAACAGGTCACTATTTAGGAAATATCCCTTAAAAAAACTCTTTAGTGAAAACATTGTTTGAAGATTATAATCAATGTTTTAAAACTTATATTTTCTTTCCATATTCATCAATAATATGAATTATATGATTTCCATAGTGTGAAATGAAAATTGTTTAATAAGTGGAACATGACAAGAACCACAGTAGAAGGTAGAAATTTACTGAAATGTTCCACCACAGTTAAGGGGAGGGGAAAGCTATCATATTTTAAACTTTGATAACACAGTAGAAGGTCAAGATAGGCTCCTGCTCCCACAGTTGGGTAAGAAAAGGTCTTACTAGGTGAGAACTAAGATTATTGCTGAGAAAATTGAAAGCAGCAATGCCTAAGTCTCATATATAATACCCAGCTTCACAGCAGGTTCTTTAAGGGACTGAGATATAAAACTTGCCAACTTCCACCTAAATTCTTAGTGAGTTTTAATTTTAAGGTAAGAACTTATAAATAATTAATTTTGAATAGTAGCAACTGAGGCATGGGAAATAATAGATAACCGTTTGCAAGGCATAAAATATTTAAGTGTTTACCTGGGTTTCTGAATTTGGGGTCTATATTTCAATGTAAATAGTTTCCTTTGTGATCCTACTTATTTACTTTATATTACCTTATGTATTTCAAAATATTATTCTAAAAAGGGTAAACAGATTTTACAAGACTGACAAAATCAAGCCATATACAAGTTAGGAAACACTGACCTGTATATTTAAATCTTTCTTAGGTAAATAATTTGGTTGTCTTTTAAAAGTGATTTAATATCTGTCAGAATTCTATTCTTAAATAGTTTACATTTTCTGATATGTTTATAATAGTTCAGAGTTTGTATGTGCCATTTACCTGGATAGATACAGATTATAGCTCTGCTTATTTAGTGGCTGCTATTCCAAACTGCAAGCATTTGCAGAGGATACTCCACAAATAGAGCTAATTCATATTTTTTTAAACCACAGAATTTATTTTCTTACAGCTCTGGAGCCTGGAAGTTCAAGATCAAGTAGTTGGCAGGATTGGTTTCTCCTGAAACTTCTCTCCTCGGCTGGTACATGGCTGTCTTCTCCCTGTGTCTTCACAACATCTTTTTTTTTTTTTAACATCTTTACTGGAGTATAATTGCTTTACAATGGTGTGTTAGCTTCTGCTTTATAACAAAGTGAATCAGCTATACATATACATATATCTCCATATCTCCTCCCTCTTGCGTCTCCCTCCCACCCTCCGAATCCCACCCCTCTAGGTGGTCACAAAGCACTGAGCTGATCTCCCTGTGCTATGGGGCTGCTTCCCACTAGCTATCTATTTTACATTTGGTAGTGTATATATGTCCATGTCACTCTCTCACTTTGTCCCAGCTTACCCTTCCCCCTCCCCATGTCCTCAAGTTCATTCTCTATGTCTGTGTCTTTATTCCTGTCCTGCCCCTAGGTTCTTCAGAACCATTTTTTTTTCTTTTTAGATTCCATATATATGTGTTAGCATACGGTATTTGTTTTTCTCTTTCTGACTTACTTCACTCTGTATGACAGACTCTAGGTCCATCCACCTCACTACAAATAACTCAATTTCGTTTCTTTTTATGGCTGAGTAATATTCCATTGTATATATGTGCCACATCTTCTTTATCCATTCACCTGTCAATGGGCACTTAGGTTGCTTCCATGTCCTGGCTATTGTAAATAGAGCTGCAATAAACATTGTGGTACATGACTCTTTTTGAATTATATTGACTGACACTATTGAAACAAGACCCAGTATTGTAACAACCCAGCTTTAAAAGCATATGATAGTACATGCAGATTTGATGAGGATTTCTAAGGGAAAAATCATTTTATAATGATCAAGTGAAGTTGTACGTTTTCAATCATTTTTCCTCTCGTATAGTCGCCTTTGAAAGATTTTTTAATTTCCAGGTATCTGGCACAGCTTCCTACTTATTTCATCACCTTTGCTACTTACTTCTCCTAGTCTCAAAGTACATGGGAGTTATGCAGTGTAACAGAAAAGAATAGGCCAGTGAGCATTTTCTTTCACTTATATACAACCATTGCAATGATATAACTCCAGATCAACATAAGCTCAATGTAGACTATCTCTCTAAATACGATAGAAGAATACTAAAAAAAATGAAAAACAAACATCACAGTGCTTCAAAGTATTATTCAGATATCAATGAAAATTGTCCTAGAATGTAACTCAGACTTTAGAGTCTATGTTAAATCAGACAGACTTATTTTGCATTTATACTGTAAAGATAAGTAAATGTAATAGGGTTTTTTTAAAAATAGACTTGTAAAAAGTAAAGCTACTTAGGAATTACTATTTTTTCTTTTTTATAAAGAAATTATTTCTTTATAAAGCTGAAATCTTAAAAATAAATTTGAATGTATCTCTGAAGGACAAGAAGTATAATCTCATGTTTGGGGCAAGAAATGACTTCCCTACATCTATATTATGTAATATAGTAAGCTGATTAACAGCAGCAGCATTATACTTTGGATAAAACACCTTCAACATTTAGAGCTTGTCTGAGCATTAGCTGCATAATTGAAGAAATAAATATATTACAGAATTTTAAAATGAGATATTTTAGGGTAATTAATATAAAATATGTTATATATTTGTATAACGTATCAAGTAATTTAAAGCAATTATATGATTCAACTCTATAATTTTCATGCTCATCATATTGTGCAAGGTACAGTTTAACTTTTTAAAAACTCTATATTATTTTAGCATTGCTTCCAAAATTATTTTAGCATTGCTTCCAAAGTTAAGAGAATTGCAAGTGCATAAAATACCATGGTAATAAGTACATATTCAGAAATACTTATTTACCACGTATATGAAGAGTAATATTTTATTATTTTGGAGGAAGATAGATTAATTTTCCTTGGGCATGACAGCATTTTTTTTTTTTTTGCAGAACATTTCTGTTCAATTAAACATTAAATTCTTATGTTAGTTAAAAGTAAATGATTTTATTCAAAAATAACAGCAATATCTAGGGTCAGCCAAGTTAATAACAATCTAACATGTGAAAATGGTAATAATACACATATTGATGAGAGAAACCAAACACTTTTAATGTAGAAAAACATGTTACTATTTCTCATAACCCTATTTTATCAACAAAAAGAGAAGTAAAGTGTTCCCTTATCTATAGAAGTATTTTCTAAAAAATAGTCAATGTTGGAAACAGCAAGAAGAAAAGATTACCCTAATTTTGTCCAGAATAAAGATATATTGTATTAGTAGACATGCACACACAGAAACATGTAAAATATAAATATCTTGAGGATATTTTGAGTATTTTATTAGTAGTTATAGCAGTTATAGTAGTTATAATTCTCAATGTTATTTCATTTTTACTTCAAAAATAGCAGAAACAAAACAAATAAGCAAGATTATTTACTCAGCAACTACAGCAAATTAATACATCTTTAAAATATGTTTTTTGGGGGCTTCCCTGGTGGCACAGTGGTTGAGAGTCCGCCTGCCGATGCAGGGGACACGGGTTCGTGTCCCGGTCTGGGAAGATCCCACATGCCGCGGAGCGGCTGGGCCCGTGAGCCATGGCTGCTGAGCCTGCGCGTCCGGAGCCTGTGCTCCGCAATGGGAGGGGCCACAACAGTGAGCGGCCCGCGTATCGCAAAATATATATATATATATATATATATATATATGTTTTTTCAAAATCCTGAGAGATGATATAATAATCACCTATCTATAAAATTCTTATTTTACTAAATAGTTTCCATTTTCAGTGGATGTTGAAGTATAATACCATTTTGTTAACTGTAAGAAATTCAAGTTATCTCACTAAAGCATTGATAGTATGTTTTCCCTTCCCAGGTCCTCAAAGATTCCATAAAATAACAAACATCTTAAAGATGTATCTCTAAAGAACCAAATTATGCATTGCTATTGTATGACATGAGTAAATGTGATTAGGCATATTCCTCACTCTAGAATATCTGAGTGCCATGTTCAAAAGTTTCATTGGTCAACTTTGAACAATTCACTAGCATTTCTTTTGTTTGCTAGTTTTACATGGATAGTGGAAACTCCTCATATACACTGCTGCCTGCTGCCCCTAGCTGTTACTTCATAATGTCAGTTCAAATCACATAGAGGTAGTAGTCACAGGACTGATTAATCCCCTCCTAAATACACATACATACACACAGAACAAAAGGTATGCACATGTTCAGGCACAAATACTATCTGCCTCAGTCACTAATGATGACATGATGTCTAACAGTCAAAATTACTAGAAACACCAAAAAGCAAGAAAGATAAGGCCCACTGTCAAGAGACAAAGCAATCAACAGAGTCAGACTCAGCTAGGACACATGTTGGGACTATCAGGCAGGGAATTTAAAATATTATATGATTCACATGTTAAAGACTATCTTAGAAAGGATGGACAATATCTCCTGCATGAAAAGCTGAAGAAATATCAGCAGATAGACGGCAACCATAAAAAAGAGTCAAATGGGAGGCCAGTGGTGAAGAAGGACGCCATGTGCTGTGCGGTCCTGGGCCTGGCACACAGTGGGTGGGATGAAGACGACTTCTGAGTAGCACTTGGAGGACACAGTGAAGAATCCATCCATTGATGGAGCCCTGGTCACAGATTCACAGGGACTTAACCTGGGCTGCCGTGGGACCTGGTCAGATGAGCAGGCTTGGGTGATATCTGTTCTAGCCCAGCAAGCAGCTAAGCTAACCTCTGACCCCACTGATATTCCTGTGTTGTGTCTAGAATTAGACAATGGGAACATCATGATCCAGAAACACAAAGGCGTCACAGTGGCATTGCACAAAGTGGCCTTCTGACGTCTCATGTCAGTTCTCCAGAAGCCTGTGATAGGGACTACAGTCTACCTATGTTAATTATCTTAAAGAGTTATTAGAGTTTCAATAGTTAGGTCATTCATTTAATATGCATTGGACATTTTTCTGTTAATTTTAGAGTAAGCACTTTTTGACATTGTATGGACTGACCTATCAAAATGTTAGTAAGAAAAGATCTTGTTTTGAAGCAACAGGTCTAGATCACTTTGTATATAGAATTTTGTTATGGTCAATAAATCTGGTTGGAGGGGAGAAAAAGAGTCAAATGGAACTACTAGAAATAACAGAAAGTAGAATGTGGTAAAATGTTAGAAAATTAGCTTGGAGTCAGTTTACAGAGATCTTAAACATCTAGTTAAGAGGTTAAGACAGGGTTTAATTTTCAATGAGAGTGACCAAAAAGTTCTGAACAAAGGTACTTTTTAAGTAATGAATTAAGAAGATGACTTCAGCAGTAGTGTATGGAATGAATTAGAGTAGGAAAAGGCTGACTTGTAGTAAAAGTTTGGAAACAGAAGAAGGTATGGATGACAAACATAAATCACAATGTACAAAATATACAATATACAGAATTACACAGACAGAATTTTAGGGTTAGAAGGAATCTCAGAAATTGTATAATTCAATCTCTCTCATTTTAGAAATAAGCAAACTAAGGCTCACAGAAACTTGGTCAAAGTCACACAATTAGATATTTTTTGAGCTGGAATTTGAATTGTGCTTTCTTGGTTCTAAAGCCTGTTAACTTCTTTGACCAGGGATGGTTTTTTTTTTTCCTCTATATAATGTTTGGCTAATCACCATACGAATTAAATGAAAGACATGAATAAAACAAGGAAAGAGCCTGAAATTCCCAGCCTCCAAAATGAAAGGATGATCTATTAACAGAAATAGAAGAATTCTTGGGAAGAACGAGAGTAACTTCAGGTTTGGACTTAAATTTGTGAAGCGTTGCAAGAATATCCTTGTACAGATGTCAGTCAGATAATCAGACAGTTGGAGAAGTCACTGTATTATATTAATATTTCACTATTCATTAGAGAGGCTAAAAAGAGAAGTGGTTAATAATGGCAGACGCAAGGACATAACAAGGATAAATATGTGTAAAAAGATACAGCAAATAAGAACCATGGAGAAAATCATTTAAAATAAAGTGCTGGAAGCAGAGGTCAGACTGTAGAGGGTTAATGCTTAGGAGCTGATGAAGGAGTGGAGAAAGCATATGTAAAAATACATAGTCAAGAAACATGACCTAAGTAAGAGAGAGAAATTGATCATTCTCAAGGGAGCTTGAAGGTGTGGCAGAATAGAAAGAAGGTATTATCAAGGAGATTTCAACAGTCCTCCGTAACAACAATTTGAGGAAAAACAAATTAGTAAAGTAAGAGAGATTGAAATGTAAGGGAAACAAGAAATAATGAATGGAGGAAAATTCCAGAGAAATTAAGAAAGCGTACAGTCAGAAACACAAATAGATTACTTGTGATGGAGAAGAAAATGCTTCTAAGAGGAAAGGAGGTTTGTAACAATGCAAAGAAATTAAGGCAAAAAGGGGAGGGGTAGCTCAGGAAGTGTGAATTACTTAGATTTGATCCCATTCACTAAGGGCTTTCAGTATACTTCTCAGATAGGGCATCTACAGGAAAACATTCTACATTCCACACAGGAATCTCATCCTCCTGTGACTCCACTAGTTTTGTCAGAAACCTTTCTCTAATTAGGGTCCTAGTCATGGCCCCAAATACCTTAAGAAAAGACCATTCACTGCCTCTCTTCAAACGCTATGGCATCCCTCAGCACTACTCTAGCCTCAGGTCAGACCCTTCCCAGAACGTAACTCAGTTCTGGCACCAAAACAACTTCCAATTCTGGCACCAAAACAACTTAGGATAAATTTAGGATAGTTGAGGTATATCACTTCTATTTAAGCATCTTATCTCTGTAATTCTTAGTATCAAGTAAAGGGCAAGCCCAATTGCCCCCTGATATCTTCTCTCTAAATTCTTCATTTCTTGTACTCTCTTCTGTACCACTTTAATCTTCTCTGATTCTCTTAGCTATATTTTCAAGAATCCTTATCCACTGTTAACTAACTTCCTTACGTCATCAACCATTCTGTAGAATGGTTTCTGCATATCCCTACCTTAAATAACATTTAGCTCAACGCTGCAGACTCTCCTTCCAGTGTAACTCTCACCTGCAGAAGCTACTTATTCTTTCACATTTCAAAGTCCATGGATTTAGGAGAGATTGGTTCCCTAGAGACACTCTGGCCATTACTCTCCCACTGTAATGTACATGTCCTTATTTCTATTCAGCATGCCCCTTGGCTATAAGATCCATTATTAATTCAGGTTGCTAATATCTATCCCACTTCCAATCACTATGCCTTAGTCATCGATAATTTGAGGAATTGGGTGTCTGCCGTCTTCTTTACCATAATTCCTATGGTAATGCTAGGAGATTTCAATGCACGTGCAGAAAATTGTTCAATAATCTTGAACCACAACTCTTGGATCTTCAAAACTTCAATAATTGTCACTTTTTTCCTGCATCAACGCTCCCTCCTAGGGAAACACTGTGGATCTTAGAATCCAATGAAACTATTTAAACTCAGAAATATTAAACTCCAATATCTCAAACTGATGACAATCATTATTTCTGTCAGGTGTTTTATAATCTCACTCCCAACTTACTTAATCTCCATTTGATACTTTTTGTTCCTTGGTCCAACCAATTCCTGCCAGTATATAGCACCCTCTTTGCTTTTCTTCCATCCTTCTCATCCTAGACTCTGTGACTGATCATCTGAACCCCTCCTATAAAAACACTCAGATTCCCTTTTATACCAAATCTTTCAAACATTCATCAAAACCCTAAAATTGGTTCAATTCAATAATCTGATTCTTCAACATCTAGGCAACTGGGTATTGCTTAAGCAAAGCATACATTCATACAGGTTGGCACATTACAAATTCATGGTTTCCAACATTTGCCGTGGTTGCATCACCAAAAATCTTTTTACTTATATTTAATCAGTTCCCATCAGTTTTTACCCAACAACTATTTAAACTTTCTCATTTTCAATCAAACATCGTATTCAACCTCTGGGAATCCTCAGGATTTGTCTCAAAAACAATCATGTAATCTCAATTACAGCAACAACAAAACTGAGGTTATCAAACAAAATTACCTTCAATTTAACATCCTTTAAAAACTTACTTAGTTCCAACTCTCTCATCTATTTTCCTCCTGTCTCAATGGTAAATAAGAGCTTCTTTATGTTTACAAACTCCACCTGTGTGGCTAGCCCTACCTACTGCTCTAAGACCTTTCTTCCAGTCATCCTCTTTTTTTCCTGTGTTTTCAACCTATCTTTTTTTCCTAAAGCATTCTTTCCTCCAAGCCTATCAACACAGGGTATATTTCTTATTCTAAAAGAAAGAAACCTACTCTGGTATCACATACCCCTATCTAATACTTCTCCTCCACACGCTTTTGGTGTATTTATTTTCTTATCTCTCAGTCATGCCTCAGGCCACTGAATTCTGCCTTTCTTCCCTCACTACCCTTCCAAAATCATCAGTGGAAGTCACCAATGACTTCTCCCTTGACAAATCAATGGGCATTTTTCATTTATTATTTTTATTGCTGACATTATTTCTTCTTTCTTAAAACTCTCTAATTTTTTAGCTCTATTCTTCTTACTTTTCTCATTCTTCCTTCACTATGTCCTTCAGAAATTTCTCTTCCTTCATCTACCACTTAAATGATAATGTTTCCCATGGCAGAGGAAAACTCCTTGGCTCCATTTCATGGGTAGTCTTTCTGGTTGATTTCACTTTCATTTTGTGGCTACTTCCCACTAGTAGTAAATTTACTCGCAAATTGCTCTACGTAGACTAAACTACTTTAAGCTTGAAAATTATTTATTTTACTCCTTGCTAGAGGTTTCCTCTTAGCCCTCTCAATAATTCCAGAACTGAACTTGTCTCTCACCGAAACTGATTCCTCTCCTAACAATTCCCCCCATCTTTTTAAGGTACCACAGGCACCCAGTTACCCAAGCTGTAAGACTAGGAGCATTTCTTGACTCTTGGTTCCCCCACAACATCCAAATCCCATTGTTTACCAAGTATTATTGATTTTAATTGATTAACTTTCATCTTCTATCTCTCCATCCACTACCTTACTTAGTTCAGGCCCTCAAAGAGTTTCTGCTGTCCTAGAACAAGGCAAATACCTCGGTATGTGCTTTTCTTTTCCATACCCTTTTCTCTCAAATCAACCACCCACAGAGTCTCTAGAGTAATTATTCTAGAGTGAATAAATGTATTATAGCCATCCCCAAACTAAAACTCTTCAAAGTACCTCTATCACATACAGTCTTAGATCTAAGTTCCTTAAGAGAGTATACAAGGTTATTCATAATCAGGACTATCTCTATCATTCCAGATTCATTTCTTGCTATTCCCTGCCTTGTGGCTAATGCTCCAACAGCACTAAAACACGGTGTTTATTACTTTAGTAACTTTGCTCATATATTTCTTGAAAATTCCACCAACATCCTACCTTACCTCCCCCTAAATAATTCTTATTCTTCCTTTAAGACATAGCCTAGTTGTCATCTCCTCCATCACATTTTTATGTAAAAGTTGCCACGTTGTCCACCAGCAATGTCAGTGATTCCTTAATATGCTATGTATAGCTTTAAGTAAAGATAATTACTAGGAGGAAAAGTAGGGCTGGGGGTAAATTTTAAAATATAAAAGATATATTTATTGAAATAAAGGATCTTAAAGGGAAATCAATAAAAGGTAACCTGATATCCATTCTAAATATGTTTGTTTAAATGTTGAATGTGTTTTAAAATACACAATGATCAGAGATAATTTTGCACTGGTCAGCATAACCTGTTCAGAAGAAAAAGAAGTTTTGATTCTTAATATTAGTTAAATATTTGTTTCCTGAAGTAATATAAAAGAAGTTTAGCAAACATTATTTAAGCTTCTCTTTATCTGTTCCAAAGAGAAAGCACTCATAATATTTCATTTTACAAACATGAAACAGAGAGACCAATTGTTCTGATTCTTCACATATTGGAGATGCCATGTTGAGTTTACTACATTTATTCCATTCAGAAAATTCCAGATTTCATACAGCCAAACTATGGTCTACTTGGAACTATTAACATATATTTATTCACAGAACGGGAATTCCCAGACCATGATAGTTAATGCCACCTTGAAATCTAGACCAGGAAACTGGATACTTAGAAAGTTGGTGCCAATTTCTTTTCATTCTTTCCACAATCCTCAATAAAGAGGTCACTTTTCCTTTAAATGTTCAGTTATTTTTTCTCAAGTAGGTAGTTAGGGAGAACTTGGGTAATTTAGATAAAAAACCATTTGGCAAGAGACAGAGATTGATCCACATTTGGACTTTGTCAAATAGGTAAAAGCAGAACAATGTAGCAAGGGAACTGAGGATATTTCTGAGAATGGATTCAACCTCTGGATATGTAAGTAAGTAAAGAAAAGTGGAGACTAATTGGGAAAGGTAAATGGGTAAAGAGAGTGGAGTTGTCTATTGAGATAAAAGGACCAATGAGTTAAAAGTAACTCAATGAAAGAATAAGAAGGAACCATGTGTAGTTCTTGTCCAAGAGTGAAGTATTTTGTATTAATTGTAAATGGAAAGTAACCTTTAAAAATTATATAAAATATTAAATTTTTTTAAAAAATTAAAAAGATTTCAAAGGTAGAACAATTTCAAGTGACGATAATATTCAGAGCATGGTCATGGGAGTGACTGAGTGAAGTAGAACTGGGGGTAAAGTTCACTACCTCCAATTTGAGATGGTCAAGGAAGTGAGTGGGTGCTGAATAGATCATTCAGGTGAATGCTAACAGCACTCAGGCTCATGGCAGAAATTGTGATAAAGAGGAAAACTAAAGCCACATGCATAAAATAGCATAACCAAGAGGTCAACAGATGATATCAATGTGTAAGGGAAATGGGTGATTGTGTTCAGTTGTATTACCTACAAAGGTTCAGGGGTTAAACAAGAAGCATGGAATGTTACAGTAATAAATAAAGAAGAAGGGATAGGTGACTAGAAGAGTTTTTATATTTTCAACAATCCCCAGAATCTCATAGTGGATTTAAGTGGGAGTCAGCGGGACTGAGTAACTCAGAAAGTTAGCAGAGTGAAATAAATGATCAAAGTCACTTTAAAAAAAAAACAAAGGAAGGAAATATTAAGCTGAATGTTCAGTACAGCATTTACTACTTCTTTGGAAGAGGCATACGAATGCAATAGGCAAGGAGCCTATAGGTAGATGCAAGGAGTATAACCAACCATATATTCTGGTTCTTGGTTTGGGTAGTAGATTCATAAATGCTTATTTTATTACTATGCTTTGAAACATGCACACATTCTTTTGTATGTGTCAAAGTAATAACGATAAAAGATAATATTTTTAAAAGCAACTAAAGACTGCATTCTCACAAAATCTATCCAACTTTTCCGGAGTAGGTATACACTAGACTCACAGATTTGAATCATTTAAGTGACAGCAAATCTTATAGTAAGTTATTTGATAACTTGTTTTCTAAAACTGATTTTTCTAACCTTGTATTACTTTAATATAAACATCAATGATATTGTGTTTCCTGAATATAAACTAAATTATGGCACAAAAGACAATTCAGAAATCTCTCTATCAAAATAGGCCAGCTAGGCTGAGACTGAGAATTTGAGTAAGTATATGAAATTGATAACCAACCTAGAGCTGATAAAGAACTGGTTCTATCTATGTTGGGTTACTGAAAGAATAAATGATATGAAGCAGACAAGCTACTTATTGATAATTAAGAAAAATACAGAGTATAAAAAACTAATGTGGTTCATGATCTTAATTTATATTTAACTGGAAAGATACCAGTGTAAGAAGAATAAGCCTATAATCAGTAATGTCTCATTCACGCCACCCACCTTAAGAAAGGTCTTGCCCAATTATAAGGATTATAAAACTGTTTTTTGCCCAATTATAAATTATAAAACTGCTTTTCACATTTCCGTAAGATAAATGTATGATCATTGCAACCAAAAGATAGTCTGAATGTAATATACAGCAATAATAAAAATAAAAGTCATTAACAACAACAAAGTAAAAATTATTTAGTATTGAAGCAAAATAACAGAAAAAGAGACTGAGAAATGTAAAAGAAAATAAAATATAGCAATAACCACTATCATATAATAAACTGGAAGGCACTAAATTTCAATTACATTTACTGAAAGACATCACAAAATTTGAATTATTAGGAATTTATTATTGATGATATCTCTATGTTTCCTTCCACATTTGTCTAAATGAATTCAATCCTTAGGAATTTACCCATTAGTTTCAATTATTTTTTTCTAAGCTCTTTCATTATCAACTCTTAATTAACTAAACTAATAGGATAAAAGTGGTCACACATAACCCAAATCACTTTGAAACCATAGTCAGAGTGAGTACAGCACATAATTCCTTATCTATACAGCTAAATCCACAACCACATTATTATTGCCGTTTTCTCTGCCTACCAGGCCTAAAAATGTTGTCACTGAACTGGCTCAAATCCCTAAAGCTACGTTTAGCCTTGAGAAACTGCAAGCTTTACAGACCTTCTTTCCCCACTCGATTTCCTTCTAGGATTAACTAGAAAGCTAATCTTCCTTTCTGTTAAATGCCAGGTAATTTATATTTCCCTTCAGTACAAGGAGAATGGTGGTAGACTAGAAATACTGGGTCTGGGTAGACAGACTCAGTATTCTCCAGGGATCTGGGTTCATCTACCATAACCAATGAGTAGATCACAGCCACCTTTGACATGGTAACCATAAACCTGAGTTTACCCTCATAAACCTCAGCCCAACCTAAGCACTTTCAAGGACTGACTGCAGAGGGAGGTGGGGGAAGTGGGTTGTTAAGATATGTACCAATCAACTAGTTCTGCCTAAATATCTAATTATCAACTAGTGCTGCAGAGGAAGGTGGGCTGTCAAATGCAATTAATTTTTAATAATACTGTTATTCTACTTTTGTATGTAATAAGAGTCAAATGTAATTTCTGGTGAGTTAAACTTTTAGAATCATCAGAGATGATCCTAGCCCATTAAGGGAAGCTATATTTTTGACATCCTAACACAATTAAAGTGTTTATATATGCTTTATTTTCTACTATTTTATAAGGATAATACTTCTATGTTTCATCAATAACCATATATGTATATATAAAAAACAAAAATAGAAGTGAGTTATATCATATCAATAGATAGGCACATGCAATTCTACGAACAGACTCAATTGTAAGAAAAATATACCTGCCATCCCTGTGATGATGTTCAATGGTCTGACTGTATCTGGAGCGAGGTAGAGTAAGAAAATGACTGCAAGCATGGTAGAAACAAGAATATAAATGAGACTCAGGAAAGAAATGAGAAAGTACATTTTAATTTTTAAAAGTGAGATTCAAAAAAGATAAGCAGATAGTAAGCAAAGCAAATGAAAACTGTTACTGGAAAGCTTGCTCCTTCCTCCCAATGTCCATTGTAATATGGCAGTGCTAAAGGTTAAAATATGCTAAATATTCTAAAACAGAACACAAGAAAATGTAACAAATTGAGATTAAACAAATAATATTTCAAAATAAAATCTTATCAATTATCACTCAACATCTTTAGCACCATCTATAAAATGTTATACAATACAGATGCTTTCTCATTTTTTAGGAGGAAAGGTAGAAAGAGAAAAATAATAAAATAACCAGAAAGCTTAAGAGGAAAATAATAAAAGAGGTAATTTCTAATACTTATCACACTTAGGAGATTTTATAAGGTTGCTATTTCTTTTTCAATCATTACTAATTAAAAGTAACTAAAAGAGTTTATAAAATTCCATTTAGAAAGGAGCAAACTGATTCAAATTCCTTTAATTGAATGCTAATTTTATTTTGTAAATGTATCAGATGCTATCCATTTTCCATTCACTATGTTTATTATATGTTTATTACATGCTATTGGCTCTGCTACACTTCATGCCTCATGACTACCATAAGCCATCAAAGTAGCACATTGACCTTTTTACCCTTCTGTAGCTAATTCTCTTCTTTCTATAGCACTGATCTAAAATTTTTCTATTTTTTTAAGTCTTTCATGTCAAAACACTTAATTTTGGCAGAAGATCATTATGTTTCAGTAAAAAATGGAAACCAATCTTGGTCTCTCTCAACACCTCTAAATATAGAGTACATATATATTTATATCTCCACTTGTCCTCTTTTGCAGCAAACGAAGAGGCAATTCCTCTACTTGTAATCCTACTTCCCACATGACCTTGCTTCATTCATTTTTGTCTCATGCCTTCCCTTCCACAACTGCACTTAATCCTAAAAATAAAACTTCACTAACCTTGCCTTCCTCTGACTTTTTTTCATCATAAAACATCTTAGACATATCTACAATTCTTGCTACCACTTTCTCACTTCTCATGCTTAAAGCTTACTGTGATTTGATTTCTGTCTCTATCATTCTCTTGAAGCTGTGAATATTACCTGTGAAATTCTAAAAAGTCCTTTAATTTCCTCTTGATCTTCATCACACTCCACTTATCTATGGTTTTAGACAATGATTTTCAACCTCTATT
The DNA here is from genome assembly GCF_964270905.1 of Leucopleurus acutus. Taxonomy (NCBI): domain Eukaryota; kingdom Metazoa; phylum Chordata; class Mammalia; order Artiodactyla; family Delphinidae; genus Leucopleurus; species Leucopleurus acutus. The sequence goes on along the minus strand of NC_139159.1, from coordinate 50,872,436 downwards.
TCTTGACACTCTCTTGGTTTCTGAAACACTATTCTCTCTGGCTATTAGAAGTTTAGAATGGATAACCAACAAGGCCCTATTGTATAGTCCAGGGAACTATATTCAATATCCTGTGATAAACCATAATGGAAAAGAATATTTAAAAATGTCTATATGTGTATAACTGAGTCATTTTGCTGCACAGCAGAGATTGGCATGACATTGTAAATCAACTATACTTCAATGAAAAAAAATAGTGTTTATATAACACTTAACTATGTGCCACATACTCCATTAAAGCTTTGTCTAGATCTCATTTGCTTCCCGTAACAACTCTTTGAGATAGGGTCTAGTATTCCCACAGACAGAGAAACTAGGCTGTGAGTGCTTGCGCACGGCCGTAAAGTAAGTAGCAGGACTGGCTTCAAACTCTGGGCTTTCTTCAGCCAAAATTCAGGCTCTTAACATGTACACATTGGTCTGGTCTCTGCCTATTAAGTGCTTCTTTATCCATTTCACTTACTGATTCCCTTTCTTTTTATTCCTCAGAGACAGTGGTTTCCCAAGATTTGTTCCTCGACCTTCTTTATACTCCAACACCTTCTTTCTGGATAATATTATTTGCTTTTATAGTGTAAATTCTCACTTTGGTTTATACTTGATTTGTCTTTGGGTTTCACATTTCCAGGGGCTTCCTGGGATCTCCACATGGCTGCTTGAGTGTCATGTAGGCATTTTAGAAAAACACATGTTAATTGTGAGACAAGCAAGACATTGGCCTATTTGGACATCTGGTGCTACATTTGTGAAATAAGGGGGCTGGAGCAGTAGTTTTCCAACTTTCTTTTTGAGCGGAAGACCAGTTGTTTTTCAAACAAAATTTTATGTAAAACCAATATTTAGGAATTCAATAAAATCAAAATGGCACTGCTACAGAGGGAGGAAGAAGCCTAGACCCTACCCATTTGGCTTCATCCTTACCTACAACAGCAATTCTTCACGTACCTCTTTAGAACATAGTACCCTATAATCTCTAAAGGCCCTTCTAGTTTCATATATAACTCTTTAATCCCCCTTTGGAATTTAATATAATACTTTAGCTATTCCTTTTCTTTTAATTCCACTTTCAACTAAGGATTTAAATATTTACTTAATAAACCAAGCTTTAAAATCTCAAAATTTAACTCCTCCATTTTCCTTATTTTCCACATTCAATTGATTTACAAACATTGCTCATTCTAATGCCTAAATAACTCAGATTTATTCCTTCTTTTCCTTTTCTTCTGCCACTACCTTAAATCAGGCTTACCATGTCCACTGAAATAACCTTCTATTAGGTCTCCTTTCCTTCAGAATCCAACCCTCTCCTGGTCCACTCTGTCTATGGAAGTATATTTACAAAGTATGTTTCTGATCATGTAGGCACATTGCTCCAAATCCTTCAATGCCTTCCCATATCAAAAAACAAGTATATATTCTTTAAAATGGTACGCCAACTAAGTTGTAAGCTACATTCAATCTTCATCTCCTATTACTTCCCTTTTCCCATACCACAACTTTTTATCTAGGTACAACAGACTACCTAAGATTCTCTAAATATATCCCATACTCTCCTGACTTCCAGACTCTGTTCATGCTCATCACTCATCCAAGAATGCCCATCATACTCCCTGTCTCCACTTCATTGCCTTTCAAAATTCTTCTCATTTTTAAAGTCCAACTTCTCTTTGAAGGTCTTTCCAATAGATACAAGCAAGTAATTTTCTCTCCAATCTGTTCCAACACTACTATGCTTAGGCCTCCCAGTCCTCTACATTTTATAACTAGTTGGTATATTGTATAATTAGTTGGTATGAATTACTTAGTATAATCAGTTGGATCATCTGTTTATCTAGACCAGGAGGAAGCCTATTTTAAATCTTTGTGCATAATGCTTGACCCACTCAATAAATATATTTTGGGTTGAACTAAAAAGTATAACACAATTACACTGCTTTCATGGTCAGCCTACTGTCCAAAGAGAGCAGTTGTTCACATAATCATAGAAACATTCTAGAACTGTAAACAAAAAATTACAAACCTATGTAGTATAAGAAAATAAGGAAAATGGTATCAAAAAGAGACTTTCTTGGCTTTACAAGAGGAGAAAGAAAATCCAGCAGTAGTGATGTTGGGATTTATTGCATTAAAAAGGAATCAACTGTCTCTGAAAATTACTTAAGAGTAACAAAAATGTGTAAAATTCAAAGCTTGTTAAAATTTTCATATCATAGAACATATATATCATCATCCAATTTCTAATATTTTCCTTGGGGAGGTTTATAATTAATTTTGTCTCTATAACACGAAAGAAAACATTGTAAAGGAATCACCTTCATCAAGCAACAGTTTGTTTTATTTCACTTTTTGTGATGGTTAATTTTATGTGTCAACTTAATTGGCCAAGGGGTGTCCACATTAAACATATTTCTGGGTATGTATGTGAAGGTGTCTCAGGATGAGATTCTCATTTGAATCAGTGGAATCAGTAGATTTCCCTCTTCATTGTGGGTGGACCTCAGGCAATCTGGTGAGAGCTTGAGTAGAACAAAAGTAAGAAGAAGGAGGAATTTTTCCCTTTTTTCCTGCCTCATTTTTGAGCTAGACATCTCATAACTCTCTGGCCCTCTGACTGAGATTTATACCATCAGCTCTCAGGTTCTCTGGCTTTTGGACTTGGTCTGAATTATACCACCATTTCATGGGTCTCCACCTTGCAGACAGCAGATGGTAGAATTTTTCAGCCTCCATATTCATGTGAGCCAATTCCTCAAAATAAATCCCTCTCTCTCTATCCAACCTACTAGTTCTGTTTCTCTGGAGAACCCTGACTATATACTTTTCTATAGATATGTTATACCTCTTAACCTAATCTGGTCATGATCCTGCCTTGAGATGGAGTGAAAAGTATAAAGACGCATCTATGAATATTACACAAATTAACCATACTGTTTTAGTAAGCCCCCTAAAATCCACTTAAGATACAGAAGTCCTTTGCTGCATCCAATTAGTACAACTTAAAAACATTTTATTTATACTTCTCTATTAAAGCATTCTTACTTTTCTCCCCAAATTAACAGATATTATAAAATCTAAGCAATAGTCATGAATATACATAATGAGTTAAAGTTGTTATATTACAAAATGCATTTAATCCAATTTGTTTGAAATTTTTAAAAAATTGAGCAGAGCTGTAATTCACTGTAAAAGAATAAAATAGAAAACTAAAAAAGTGACTAAATTTTAAAAAGAGAAAGAAATGAAGTAACAGATTCTCAGATCATGAGAAAAAAATATCACTATTCAAAGAACTGAACAAGATTACTGATCCAATTTCCTGACACACTCTGATTCTTACTAAGAAATATAATCTTTGAAGACAAAACAAAATTATATTTTTAATGAATTATCCTTCTATATATTTCATTAGCCTGAATGTTACCTTTTAGGACTAGCAGATACATAAAAAGGACTGCAAAAGGAGATAAAAATCTTATTCTTAAGTAACCTGTAGATTTTGAAAGCTAAGTTTCCAACAATCTCAACCTAATTCCAAACTTTCTGCTCTGTCTCTGATATTGTTACTGTTTTGCTACCTTATAGTTCCTAAAATATACTATGATTTAAATAAGCTAAAATATATTCCTGAAATATAATGAATAAAAAGTTGTATTGTTTTTGTATGATGAATTCTCTCTTTTCATTTACTTTCTCTATATTTTCAAACTTTCAGAGATGCATTTCTCTCATAGTTTATAACTGAAAGGACCACAAAAAGACTATAAATAGTTATAGGTATGTTTGGCACTTTCTGGTAGCTGGTTGCCTGATAAAGAGTAGAGAAATAGCATGTGTGTGAGGTATTTCAGAGATCCATATAACAGGGCATTTTTCTTTTTAGAATATAAATGCATTCATTGAATGCATAGAAGAAAAAAGTTTATGAAGTAATATATCTCCTGCCAGTGTTATGTTTTTTTTCTTTTTATGCTAAAAGTATACTCTATGGAATTAAATGCAACCAATATATTTTGGTCTCTAAGATAGACATAAAAATATGTACTGTAAGATATCTCTGACATGCTACAGAAATAGTATCTAGTACTCCACACTTATTCTAATAGTAAATTAACTCCTATAAACAAATAAGCTCTTGAAATATTTCTAATACTAAAGTCACATGGTTTGCCCCAGAAAAATGATGTTCCTTGTTGTAGTAGTTACCAGGATTTACCAGAGAAACAATGATACAAAAAGTATGGGCGATGAAAAGGAAGATGAAAGATGTCCATTACAATTAATCATTTTTAGTTAATATCCTTGTATCCAAGTTTCTGAATTACTTGTAATGAACCTACTTTCTTTTCAAAACATAATAGGAATTTGACTCATGAAAATAAAGTGAGATGTGCAAAGATCCAATCAAAATTTTATATATAATTTTTTTTATGTTACCTATAGGAAAAGGATATTGTTACACACTTAAGTTTAACCAGGTACTACAAATTAATGTCAAATAGCATCATTTCTCACCCAATATAGCCAATGTAAAAGCCATTATCTTCATTCACACTTTCCAATATGTTTCCAAGTCCTGCATCCTTCGTACTGGGTCTTTCTGATGTACATGTGTATTCTGCATCTGTGTCTTTGCTTTTGTTCTTGCCTGAATAAACATGCCCATTTTTTCAAGGTACAACTCATGTCCTATATTCTCTACAAACGTCTTTAAAAAACACCTGAATTGACTGATTTCTTTCTTAATTGATAAGCACATTAAAATGTAAATTATTTGTAAGCCAAAAATCCTTTTAAAATGTTAAGAGTAAGGCACCTTTTTTGAGTACCATGCAACTGGAGGCACTATGTCACTTAATCTACCCAACAACCCTATAAAGTTGGTACTAATATTCTAATTTTATAGATAAGGAAATCAAGTGTTAAAGAGATTCGTTTTCACAAAGATACACCGCTAGCAAGTGGCAAAAAGCTTAAATTCAAACCCAATGCCACTTGGTTCCAAATCCTATGAAAAAAGTACATTCCATGAAATGCTATTAAGGTCAGTGTGTCAATTCTTACTGACAAGAAAGGTTAATGCACCACTCAAAATACCTAAATTTTACCTACTCTCTCAAAGGAAATTCTCTTTTAGGCTTTTTAATCAACAGTATTATTGATTGACTCTATAAAATGCTGTTCATGAAAGTTCACTGTAAGAGGTCTAAAGTATTCTTACCTTCTAAATAGTACATAAAAATTACAATGCTTTCACATGCATTCTATTATAGAAAATCTTTTAGAATATTAGGATAAAACAGAAATTAAGAACCCATTGTTTAATAATATGATAGACTACCTACATGAATAATACTGTATTTTTATTTTTGATTCTTCATGTTAATGAAGAATGATTACAAAAATAATTCAAAATTAATATATTAGAAATGGTTTTACAGTCCTATTTAAATGAAATTCTATTTTATTTATTTCAAAAAGGATTTGAAACAGCTCACAATTAAGAGTAATTATGATCTGGTAATGTACAACACAAAAGTAATGAAACCACATGGATCATCTTTCCCCAAAACTTCTGAATTACTTGAACATTTTTGCTAAACTAAAAGATTCATAAAGTTATAAAGTAAACAAGAAAATATGACATTTCAATTATGACTAATTCAAATATTAACTAATACCAAGGATTTAATAGCATTTTTCTGGTCACTAGCCTTAGGGCTATATGTCTTAAAATATTGATAAAATATTATGCATTTGATATGATAATGACTATTTTTGTTTGTAAGTATAATTCTAGAGGTTAATTTTATTCTATTCTTCTCTGCAAGATTTAGACCATACCGTATTATCTTCAGAGAAAATATCAAGTCCATTTTATATAAACTTGGAAGATTTAAAGCCATTTCAGACTTTTCTCCCTCATTGTTTAACAAACATTCAATGAACAAGGAGTTTATGAATCATTACATAAATAATTTCCAAAAATTACTTAAGTTCTGTTAGGTATCAAAAAAACTCATTTATCCACCCTAATATGACTCCTTCCTAATCACACTAACATATTCACTATTATTGTACTTGATAAGCATCAATTTCTATAGGTAGCATGCCTATAATTACCCCTAAAGACACAGACCACTATGAAAAAGTCAAATAAATGAAAAAGAAATAAAACATTACATTAACTTTCATTCAACACTAAGAAAGATATTAATTTAATAAGTTCTTATTTCTTCTTAGATCTCAGACACAAAAGCCAACACTTGTTTGACACTATTAAAGACTAAGATATTCTCTATCTTTTCTTTTGGAAAAGTGTACTCCAACACAATGAAATCATAAGCATGAACTGAGTATAACCCTAGATTTAGATAAAACAATTAAATATATAAATATTGACAGCAAATTTTCATATCAATTGATTGAAAACCCACAAGTGTTTTTACTAAAATTAGTTTAGGATGCATACAAAGAGACTTCTGAGTTCCCGTGTTATTTCATCATAATATTCTCTGAATAGTAATTTAAGCTTTCTATCCTAATCCTTATCTTAAATCCTTTTAATAGTTTTGGGGATATATCATAGCATTTTCTATTTTATATGTAACCAAACCATGAATTAGAGGGTTAACCAATTTGCTTAACTTAAAAAAATTAGTAGTAATTAACGTATGTATTGAAACATAGCATATTACTTCTAAGTATATCACATTTAATAGAGCAAATTCAGAGAAGTCTCTCAAGTACAGCAGCTGACAAGCATGATTCTTGAAGTTGCTTAAAAGGTTTACTGAAAGCCATGAGGAAAAACCTCTTCATGAATCAGTTTTTGCGTCTGTTTCCTCAACAAACCAAACTTGTCTTAACACTTTTATATAAAACAAGTCACACTTATTTCCCAGATGAATGTAAAAGACTTTAAATCCGTTGTCTCATGAAAGTATTTTTCTATATGATAATTGGTTATGATACGGTAAAAATAATAAAACATCTTGTTTTCCTCATGATTATCATTATAACCTCATGTGCAAATTCACTAACTTAACTGGTTTGATTTAACAAAGTACCAAAATTGAAAGAGCAAAATGAATATTTTTTCTTACCAAACAAAAGGTTATTTTTGTTTCTTTAATTTTTTTTAATGATGTGGCAATCACAAGAATCAATGTAGGTATTATAAAGGAAGCATATGGTTTTAGAAACTAAGATAAGAAATACCCAAGTTCAGGATGAAAATATTTTATGGTAATACCTTCTTCCTGAAGGCAGCAATTATAATAAGCTCTAATAGTATTTGATCATATTTACCTGTCTCTATCTGGAGAATAATGGTCATCCATGACACGATGTCTATCCATTCGGCTAATTGTATTATAATGTCCCGTAGTAGAGCGTGTCCCTCGAAGTCCCTGTTCCACATTCCGACTGAAATAGCAAGATCCATTAAATATCTTAATAGACCATAGTCACATATTATACTAAGAAACAAAGTTTATTAATAAAGATAGTAGAAAAAGACAAAAATCACTGTAATGTCAAGTCCAAGGTTTTTGTTTTGTTTTAACTAACAGGAAATTGCTGCTGTAACAGAGGTATAACATAAAAGTAAGCTAATATCAATGGGGATGGAGATAAGGATTATCAAAACTATGAATGGATGACTCCCAGGTGTATAGTAGTGATAGCGATATATGTAACACAGGAGGAGGAATAGATTTGTATGGTGAAAATGAGTTCAGCATGTTGCTTATAGACAATATATTGGTGGATCTTATTTTAGGGATATTAATTGCTATTTCTTTTAAAATCTAAACTGATGTCTTTAGAATTGATTAATGACTATTTTTTTAAGCTGCCATTCTTGGCCTGGATTGTCTACTTACATACTTCTTTTTCATGATGGAATAAACCTTTTACATAAGCTACTGTTATTACGGGCTTTCTATTATGTGCAGGTGAATCTAATCTAAAACCCATGCCAATTTTCTATTGGCATGTTCAAATACTTTTTCCCTGGTAAAAGTCAAGCATACTTTTTTTTTTTTTAACAAGAAAGGACTTAATTTATTAAAGCTACAAATTCAAAATCTCTTTCTCTCTTGCACTTTAAATTTCAGATTACAAATCTTATTACTCTACTGATAGGCCTACCACATTTAAACAATTACTTTTCAGAAGACTTTTAATAATTTTAGTCCCATTTATAAATTTAGTTAATTCAACATCTTCAAACATTTTAAACTATGTTTGTTAACTTAACATATTAGATTTTCTCTTCAATTAATTGTCTAAATTAACACTTTTAAAGTCCTTAATATCCTTATAAGTTGTTAAATTTATAAATATAATAAACCTTTTCTCTTAAATAATCCAATACCATGTATAAAATTAAGATTACAATTTAAAATTCTAAGTCTAAATGCCTAAAACTAACTCAATTACTCATTTAAAATAAGTGTTATAAGGCTGTCATTCTAAGAGTTCAAATTTCCTTAAACATTGCAAGTATATAAAATGTGAAATTATGCACATATTTCCTGTTAGGAAACACATTATTTCCATGGTTCTTACTCCATTAAGGCTTTCTGTACTTAACTGGATTGATCAGAGTTTTCCACTAAGCATAAGACTTGGAGTTGCAGATTTTCCAAGCAATTCTTCCCACTGCCCATGCATTCCTTTTTAGTCTTCTCATGATTGTTCTTAATTGTATAGCTCCATCAAATGTTCTTTTTTCCAATTTCTTAAATTATCAATATCTATATCATTCATGAGTATAATTAGTTGGGTCTAACTAGATCTGCTCAATATACATATGAGACTGGAAGTTGGATCTTCTTTATAACTGTAACTATAAAATTATATATAGGTCATCTAAAGTTACAAAGTAGCCCATATTTCATCTTACTCTCATTATATAAGCTATTGATAGCAGGTATGTTTTTCCCTAAGTAACTTTTTTCTACAAGAATTTATTATCTTTGAAAATTTCCAATAATATTTTATGATAAATAGGCTTATAATATCATCTTACAAATAAAATGTTATGCTGTCTTACCTCTGTGGAGGAGGGACACTGGGCGACCAAGATCTAGTCCTTCCTATAACATCCACTCGGTGAGGAGACCCTGATGGTGAACAATAATTTGATGACATTACTTGTTCTGGCACTGACAATGTTGAGCTTTGAAGATCTCGACCATTGTGTCGATAATCTAAAGGTGGAAATATTAAGATTATAGTTATCTATACACTAAGATCTCTTGTATTTTGTATTTCACTGAAAAAACATAAAATGTTAGTGAAGTTGAAAAGCTCTGAATATACTAAATGTAAAGCATAACAGTAAGATAAAATAATATTTTATAAACACTTAAATTGAAAAGGAAAGACAAATATTCAAATATTTAGAGAGCTACTATGTCCAAGGCCCTATGCTAGGTAGAGTAAAACTTTTTTACACAGTTAATAATCTTCAGTAAAAGATTCAAGTTTATTCTAAGAACATTTTCATCTCTTCATTGACCTAGAAGAGCTTCAAATAATTCTCAACAATTATAAAGGAGGGAGGCTCCAATAAAGATTTAAAAAAAAAAAAAAAGTGGGAGGGGATATGGGGATATATGTATGCATATGGCTGATTCACTTTGTTGTACAACAGAAACTAACACAGTATTGTGAAGCAATTATACTCCAATAAAGATCTATTTAAAAAAATAAAATAGGGAGTTCCGGGAAGATGGCGGAAGAGTAAGACGCGGAGATCACCTTCCTCTCCACAGATACACCAGAAATACATCTACGCGTGGAACAACTCCTACGGAGCACCTACTGAACGCTGGCAGAAGACCTCAGACCTCCCAAAAGGCAAGGAACCCCCCACGTACCTGGTTAGGGCAAAAGAAAAAACTAAACAGAGACAAAAGAATAGGGACGGGTCCTGCACCAGCGGGAGAGAGCTGTGAAGGAGGAAAAGTGTCCACACACTAGGAGCCCCTTCGCGGGTGGAGACTTCGGGAGGCGGAGTGGGGGAGCTTGGGAGCCGCGGAGGAGAGCACAGCAACAGGGGTGCGGAGGGAAAAGCGGACAGATTCCAGCGCAGAGGATCGGGCCGACCGGCACTCACCAGCCGACAGGCTTGTCTGCTCGCCCGCCGGGGCGGGCGGGACTGGGAGCTGAGGCTCCGGCTTTTGTCGGAGCGCCGGGAGAGGACTGAGGTTGGCGGCGTGAACACAGCCTGCAGGGCGTTGGTGCGCCGCGGCTGGCCGGGAGAGAGTCTGGGGAGGGGTCTGGACCTGCCGAAGAGGCAAGAGACTTTTACGTCCCTCTTTGTTTCCTGGTGCACGAGGAGGGGGGATTGGGAACGCTGCTTGGGAGAGCTCCGGAGACGGGCGCGAGCCGCGGCCAGGAGTGCGGAGCCCAGAGACGGACATGGGACGCTAAGGCCGCTGCTGCCGCCGCCAGGAGGCCTGTGTGCGAGCGCAGGTCACTAGCCACACGCCCTTCCGGGGAGCCTGTGCAGCCCGCCGCTGCCGGGGTCCCGGGATCTGGGGACGGCTCCCCCGGGAGAGCGCACGGCGCGCCTCAGGCTGCAGCTTCACGCCGGCCTCTGCCGCTGCAGGCCCGCCCTGCACTCTGTGACCCTCCCTACCCCCCGGCCTGGGTGAGCCAGAGCCTCCGAATCAGCGGCTCCTTTAACCCCGTCCTGTCTGAGCAAAGAACAGACGCCCTCCGGCGACCTACACGCACAGGCGGGGCCAAATCCAAAGCTGAGCCCCTGGGAGCTGTGAGAACAAAGAAGAGAAAGGGAAATCTCTTCCAGCAGCCTCAGAAGCAGCGGATTAAAGCTCCACAATCAACTTGATATACCCTGCATCTGTGGAATACCTGAATAGACAACGAATCATCCCAAATTAAGGAGCCCTGTGGATGAAAGGCTCTTGGTGCTGCAGCCAGGACTCAGTGCTGTGCCTCTGAGGTGGGAGAGCCAACTTCAGGACACTGGTCCACAAGAGGCCTCCCAGCTGCACATAATATCAAACAGCAAAAATCTCCGAGAGATCTCCATCTCAACGCCAGCACCCAGCTTCACTCAACGACCAGCAAGCTACAGTGCTGGACATCCTATGCCAAACAACTAGCAAGACAGGAACACAACCCCACCCATTAGCAGAGAGGCTGCCCAAAATCATAATAAGTCTACAGACACCCCAAAACACACCACCAGACGTGGACCTGCCCACCAGAAAGACAAGATCCAGCCTCATACACCAGAACACAGGCACTAGTACCCTCCACCAGGAAGCCTACACAACCCACTGAACCAACCTTAGCCACTGGGGACAGACTCAAAAAACAACAGGAACTACGAACCTTCAGCCTGCAAAAAAAAAAAAAAGGAGACCCCAAACACAGTAAGATAAGCAAAATGAAAAGACAGAAAAACACACAGCAGATGAAGGAGCAAGATAAAAACCCACCAGACCTAACAAATGAAGAGGAAATAGGCAGTCTACCTGAAAAAGAATTCAGAATAATGATAGTAAGGTTGATCCGAAATCTTGGAGATAGAATGGACAATAGAATGGACAAATTGCAAGAATCAGTTAACAAGGACCTAGAAGAACTAAAGATGAAACAAGCAACGATGAACAACACAATAAATGAAATTAAAAGTACTCTAGATGGGATCAATAGCAGAATAACTGAGGCAGAAGAACGGATAAGTGACCTGGAAGATAAAATAGTGGAAATAACTACTGCAGAGCAGAATAAAGAAAAAAGAATGAAAAGAACTGAGGACAGTCTCAGAGACCTCTGGGACAACATTAAACGCACCAACATTCGAATTATAGGGGTTCCAGAAGAAGAAGAGAAAAAGAAAGGGACTGAGAAAATATTTGAAGAGATTATAGTTGAAAACTTCCCTAATATGGGAAAGGAAATAGTTAATCAAGTCCAGGAAGCACAGAGAGTCCCATACAGGATAAATCCAAGGAGAAATACGCCAAGACACATATTAATCAAACTGTCAAAAATTAAATACAAAGAAAACATATTAAAAGCAGCAAGGGAAAAACAACAAATAACACACAAGGGAATCCCCATAAGGTTAACAGCTGATCTTTCAGCAGAAACTCTGCAAGCCAGAAGGGAGTGGCAGGACATATTGAAAGTGTTGAAGGAGAAAAACCTGCAACCAAGATTACTCTACCCAGCAAGGATCTCATTCAGATTTGATGGAGAAATTAAAACCTTTACAGACAAGCAAAAGCTGAGAGAGTTCAGCACCACCAAACCACCTCTACAACAACTGCTAAAGGAACTTCTCTAGGCAAGAAACACAAAAGAAGGAAAGGACCTACAATAACAAACCCAAAACAATGAAGAAAATGGGAATAGGAACACACATATCGATAATTACCTTAAATGTAAATGGACTAAATGCTCCCACCAAAAGACACAGATTGGCTGAATGGATACAAAAACAAGACCCATATATTTGCTGTCTACAAGAGACCCACTTCAGACCTAGAGACACATACAGACTGAAAGTAAGGGGATGGAAAAAGGTATTTCATGCAAGTGGAAACCAAAAGAAAGCTGGAGTAGCAATTCTCATATCAGACAAAATAGACTTTAAAACAAAGACTATTAGAAGAGACAAAGAAGGACACTACATAATGATCAAGGGATCAATCCAAGAGGAAGATATAACAATTGTAAATATTTAAGCACCCAACATAGGTGCACCTCAATACATAAGGCAAATACTGACAACCATAAAAGGGGAAATCGACAGTAACACATTCATAGTAGGGGACTTTAACACCCCACTTTCACCAATGGACAGATCATCCAAAATGAAAATAAATAAGGAAACACAAGCTTTAAATGATACATTAAACGACATGGAGTTAATTGATATTTATAGGACATTCCATCCAAAAACAACAGAATACACATTTTTCTCAAGTGCTCATGGAACATTCTCCAGGATAGATCATATCTTGGGTCACAAATCAAGCCTTGGTAAATTTAAGAAAATTGAAATTGTATCAAGTATCTTTTCTGACCACAATGCCATGAGACTAGATATCAATTACAGGAAAAGATCTGTAAAAAATACAAACACATGGAGGCTAAACAATACACTACTTAATAATGAAGATATCACTGAAGAAATCAAAGAGGAAATCAAAAAATACCTAGAAACAAATGACAATGGAGACACAACGACCCAAAACCTGTGGGATGCAGCAAAAGCAGTTCTAAGGGGGAAGTTTATAGCAATACAAGCCCACCTTAAGAAGCAGGAAGCATCTCGAATAAACAACCTAACCTTGCACCTCAAGCAATTAGAGAAAGAAGAACAAAAAAACCCCAAAGCTAGCAGAAGGAAAGAAATCATAAAAATCAGATCAGAAATAAATGAAAAAGAAATGAAGGAAACAATAGCAAAGATCAATAAAACTAAAAGCTGGTTCTTTGAGAAGATAAACAAAATAGATAAACCACTAGCCAGACTCATCAAGAAAAAAAGGGAGAAGACCCAAATCAATAGAATTAGAAATGAAAAAGGAGAGGTAACAACTGACACTGCAGAAATAAAAGAGATCATGAGAGATTACTACAAGCAACTCTATGCCAATAAAATGGACAATCTGGAAGAAATGGACAAATTCTTAGAAAGGCACAACCTGCCAAGACTGAATCAGGAAGAAATAGAAAATATGAACAGACCAATCACAAGCACTGAAATTGAAACTGTGATTAAAAATCTTCCAACAAAGAAAAGCCCTGGACCAGATGGCTTCACAGGCGAATTCTATCAAACATTTAGAGAAGAGCTAACACCTATCCTTCTCAAACTCTTCCAAAATATAGCAGAGGGAGGAACACTCCCAAACTCCTTCTACGAGGCCACCATCACCTTGATACCAAAACCAGACAAGGATGTCACAAAGAAAGAAAACTACAGGCCAATATCACTGATGAACATAGATGCAAAAATCCTCAACAAAATACTAGCAAACAGAATCCAACAGCACATTAAAAAGATCATACACCATGATCAAGTGGGGTTTATTCCAGGAATGCAAGGATTCTTCAATATACGCAAATCTATCAATGTGATAAACCATATTAACAAACTGAAGGAGAAAAACCATATGATCATCTCAATAGATGCAGAGAAAGCTTTTGACAAAATTCAACACCCATTTATGATAAAAACCCTGCAGAAAGTAGGCATAGAGGGAACTTTCCTCAACATAATAAAGGCCATATATGACAAGCCCACAGCAAACATCATCCTCAATGGTGAAAAACTGAAAGCATTTCCACTAAGATCAGGAACAAGACAAGGTTGCCCACTCTCACCACTCTTATTCAACATAGTTTTAGAAGTTTTAGCCACAGCAATCAGAGAAGAAAAGGAAATAAAAGGAATCCAAATCGGAAAAGAAGAAGTAAAGCTGTCACTGTTTGCAGATGACATGATCCTATACATAGAGAACCCTAAAGATGCTACCAGAAAACTACTAGAGCTAATCAATGAATTTGGTAAAGTGGCAGGATACAAAATTAATGCACAGAAATCTCTGGCATTCCTATATACTAATGATGAAAAATCTGAAAGTGAAATCAAGTAAACACTCCCATTTACCATTGCAACAAAAAGAATAAAATATCTAGGAATAAACCTACCTAAGGAGACAAAAGACCTGTATGCAGAAAATTATAAGACACTGATGAAAGAAATTAAAGATGATACAAATAGATGGAGAGATATACCATGTTCTTGGATTGGAAGAATCAACATTGTGAAAATGACTCTACTACCCAAAGCAATCTATAGATTCAATGCAATCCCTATCAAACTACCACTGGAATTTTTCACAGAACTAGAACAAAAAATTTCACAATTTGTGTGGAAACACAAAAGACCCCGAATAGCCAAAGCAATCTTGAGAACGAAAGAAGGAACTGGAGGAATCAGGCTCCCTGACTTCAGACTATACTACAAAGCTACAGTTATCAAGACGGTATGGTACTGGCACAAAAACAGAAAGATAGATCAATGGAACAGGATAGAAAGCCCAGAGATAAACCCATGCACATATGGACACCTTATCTTTGATAAAGGTGGCAGTAATGTACAATGGAGAAAGGACAGCCTCTTCAATAAGTGGTGCTGGGAAAACTGGACAGGTACATGTAAAAGTATGAGATTAGATCACTCCCTAACACCATACACAAAAATAAGCTCAAAATGGATTAAAGACCTAAATGTAAGGCCAGAAACTATTAAACTCTTAGAGGAAAACATAGGCAGAACACTCTATGACATAAATCACAGCAAGATCCTTTCTGACCCACCTCCTAGAGTAATGGAAGTAAAAACAAAAATAAACAAATGGGACCTAATGAAACTTCAAAGCTTTTGCACAGCAAAGGAAACCTTAAACAGGACCAAAAGACAACCCTCAGAATGGGAGAAAATATTTGCAAATGAAGCAACCGACAAAGGATTAATCTCCAAAATTTACAAGCAGCTCATGCAGCTCAATAACAAGAAAACAAACAACCCAATCCAAAAATGGGCAGAAGACCTAAATAGACATTTCTCCAAAGAAGATATACAGACTGCCAAGAAACACATGAAAGAATGCTCAACATCATTAATCATTAGAGAAATGCAAATCAAAACTACAATGAGATATCATCTCACACCAGTCAGAATGGCCATCATCAAAAAATCTAGAAACAATAAATGCTGGAGAGGGTGTGGAGAAAAGGGAACACTCTTGCACTGCTGGTGGGAATGTGAATTGGTTCAGCCACTATGGAGAACAGTATGGAGGTTCCTTAAAAAACTACAAATAGAACTACCATATGACCCAGCAATCCCACTACTGGGCATATACCCTGAGAAAACCAAAATTCAAAAAGAGTCATGTACCAAAATGTTCATTGCAGCTCTATTTACAATAGCCCGGAGATGGAAACAACCTAAGTGCCCGTCATCGGATGAATGGATAAAGAAGATGTGGCACATATATACAATGGAATATTACTCAGCCATAAAAAGAAACGAAATTGAGCTATTTGTAATGAGGTGGATAGACCTAGAGTCTGTCATACAGAGTGAAGTAAGTCAGAAAGAAAAAGACAAATACCGTATGCTAACACATATATATGGAATTTAAGGAAAAAAATGTCATGAAGAACCTAGGGGTAAAGCAGGAATAAAGACGCAGACCTTCTAGAGAACGGACTTGAGGTTATGGGGAGGGGAAGGGTGAGCTGTGACAGGGCGAGAGAGAGTCATGGGCATATACACACTAACAAACGTAGTAAGGTAGATAGCTAGTGGGAAGCAGCCGCATGGCACAGGGATATTGGCTCGGTGCTTTGTGACAGCCTGGAGGGGTGGGATAGGGAGGGTGGGAGGGAGGGAGACGCAACAGGGAAGACATATGGGAACATATGTTTATGTATGACTGATTCACTTTGTTATAAAGCAGAAACTAACACACCATTGTAAAGCAATTATACCCCAATAAAGATGTTAAAAAAAAAAAAAAAAAAAAAAAAAGAAAACACTCCCATTTACCATTGCAACAAAAAGAATAAAATATCTAGGAATAAACCTACCTAAGGAGACAAAAGATCTGTATGCAGAAAATTATAAGACACTGATGAAAGAAATTAAAGATGATACAAATAGATGGAGAGATATACCATGTTCTTGGATCGGAAGAATCAACATTGTGAAAATGACTCTACTACCGAAAGAAATCTATAGATTCAATGCAATCCCTATCAAACTACCACTGGCATTTTTCACAGAACTAGAACAAAAAATTTTGCAATTTGTATGGAAACACAAAAGACCCCGAATAGCCAAAGCAATCTTGAGAACGAAAGAAGGAACTGGAGGAATCAGGCTCCCAGACTTCAGACTATACTACAAAGCTACAGTTATCAAGACGGTATGGTACTGGCACAAAAACAGAAAGATAGATCAATGGAACAGGATAGAAAGCCCAGAGATAAACCCACGCACATATGGTCACCTTATCTTTGACAAAGGAGGCAGAAATGTACAGTGGAGAAAGGACAGCCTATTCAATAAGTGGTGCTGGGAAAACTGGACAGCTACATGTAAAAGTATGAAATTAGATCACTCCCTAACACCGTACACAAAAATAAGCTCAAAATGGATTAAAGACCTAAATGTAAGGCCAGAAACTATCAAACTCTTAGAGGAAAACATAGGCAGAACACTCTATGACATAAATCACAGCAAGGTCCTTTTTGACCCACCTCCTAGAGAAATGGAAATAAAAACAAGAGTAAACAAATGGGACCTAATGAAACTTAAAAGCTTTTGCACAGCAAAGGAAACCATAAAGAAGACCAAAAGACAACCCTCAGAATGGGAGAAAATATTTGCAAATGAAGCAACTGACAAAGGATTGATCTCCAAAATTTATAAGCAGCTCATGCAGCTTAATAACAAAAAAACAAACAACCCAATCCAAAAATGGGCAGAAGACCTAAATAGACATTTCTCCAAAGAAGATATACAGAGTGCCAACAAACACATGAAAGAATGCTCAACATCACTAATCATGAGAGAAATGCAAATCAAAACTACAATGAGATATCATCTTACACCAGTCAGAATGGCCATCATCAAAAAATCTAGAAACAATAAATGCTGGAGAGGGTGTGGAGAAAAGGGAACCCTCTTACACTGTTGGTGGGAATGTAAATTGATACAGCCACTGTGGAGAACAGTATGGAGGTTCCTTAAAAAGCTACAAATAGAACTACCATATGACCCAGCAATCCCACTACTGGGCATATACCCTGAGAAAACCATATTTCAAAAAGAGTCATGTACCAAAATGTTCATTGCAGCTCTATTTACAATAGCCCAGAGATGGAAACAACCTAAGTGTCCATCATCGGATGAATGGATAAAGAAGATGTGGCACATATATACAATGGAATATTACTCAGCCATAAAAAGAGACGAAATTGAGCTATTTGTAATGAGGTGGATAGACCTACAGTCTGTCATACAGACTGAAGTAAGTCAGAAAGAGAGAGACAAATACCGTATGCTAACACATATATATGGAATTTAAAAAAAAAAAATGTCATGAAAAACCTAGGGGTGAAACAGGAATAAAGACACAGACTTACTAGAGAATGGACTTGAGGCTATGGGGAGGGGGAAGGGTAAACGGTGACAAAGCGATAAAGAGGCATGGACATATATACACTACCAAACGTAAGGTAGATAGCTAGTGGGAAGCAGCCGCATAGCACAGGGAGATCAGCTCGGTGCTTTGTGACCGCCTGGAGGGGTGGGATAGGGAGGGTGGGAGGGAGGGAGACGCAAGCGGGAAGAGATATGGGAATATATGTATATATATAACTGATTCATTTTGTTGTGAAGCTGAAACTAACATACCATTGTAAAGCAATTATACTCCAATAAAGATGTTAAAAATAAATAAATAAATAAAATAAAATAAAATAAAATAAATAAATAAATAAAATGATTACCTTGACAAAAAGTTTCTAATTTCTATACTCTATAGTTATTTCTTTAAGAAATAAACAATATTAGAAAGCACTCTGAATACCATTTGAAGTAAATATGTAAATTCTGATATATTCCAAGCATTTGAAGTTATCTCCATATCCTTTTTATAAACATCAAAATCAGGACTATGGTACTGTAGTTTCTGAAATGTTATCTTTCAAATGCATTATTAAAATATGGTATATGATGAAAAAACCATGTCTCAAAAATTACACTGGATTTCAAAATAACAACATATAGGATATTACAGCAGTCTTTTTTCCTCAATGGATTATTAAATGATTCACTATATAGTAAAAAAAATTAATAACAACATTGAGACAAGAAACCATGATGTTTCATGGTAGCAAAAAGTAATGAACCCAGGGTAAACACTTTGAATTGTGTAGGTTTGTGAAATACTATTCTGTAACAACAAAAATTTTTCCAAAGAGTATATTAACCAAAATAATGAATGATTCCTGAAAAGTTTTTTTTCAAAAGATACAGTTCCTTTAACAGAATGGAAACATAATAACATGATCATTTTTTTGTCATCCTGGAAGTAGAAAATAAAAGAATTGAGATATGCCAAAAATGGCATCAAGATAAAGAGCTTTAATGACCTGAAGGAAAATATTTTGGGTGGAAAAAATCTGATGTGGCTAGATATTTAATAAAGAGAAGAAGTTGAAAAGTCAATTAAAGGACTAGAACACAAGCAGGAAAAAACTGCTAACGATCTCCAAGCAAGAGATCATGAGAAATATGACTTTTTAAGGTTTAATTCACAAACCATAAAACACGAAAAATATTTTTGCAGTCTTAGTGAATTAATATATTGTTAACCCTTAGTGCAAAAAATAAAGACTAAAAGATATTCATTGGGTTTTTTAAAAGTAGTACACTGGTAGCATGCAAACTGACTCATATTCTATCAAAAACTGTCCAACAAAAACTATCAGTCACTGATGCAACTGCAGCACGTCTTACATACAATAAAACATATTTTGTTCATGATAAAATTAGTTATGCTTATGAAATTTGCTGAGCTAATTAACCTTCAAGAAGAAGAGAATCAAACATTTTTATAATATTTTGAGTATAATATATATAAAAATTTTGCCAGAATTTATTAAAAAATAGCTACTTACCTAAAATATTAAATCATCAGATAAATTTCTAACCATAAATGAGGCAATATTTTAAACCACAATACCATAATTTCAAAATGTAGCTGCACCTGATACTAATCCACATAACAACAATGAAAAAAATTTCAAAAAGTGGATTCAAATATTTGACATACTTGGGTATGTTAGTGATGTTAGAAAGATTTTTTTCACAGTTAGTGAAGTATAAAGAAGTTTCAGTTATATAACTTCTCAAATTTATAGTGAAATCCTTATTACTTAGTAGTTTAAAAATAGAAAATTGGTATTACTTATGAGACATCTTTCAATAGAATATTCAATCTAAGAACTGGTACAGGTATTCCAGCAACTAGAATTATTCAGTTTAAATTGCCATAGGCTGTTTCGGGGGAGGGGGCATAAAGAGGCAAGTCCTTTGTACCTCATTACATTTATCTATCTATTTACATATTTACTGGTAAATAATGATGAGTCACACTTCCTTATTATCACTATAAAATAATTCTGAAATTCTTACCTGATACTACACCAATTCCATCATCGCAGTCATAGTCAGAGACTTCACTATCACTTATTCTCTTAGACCCTATGAAGCAAACAATAGCAATAATTAAAATTGCTGATCATTTAAGGAAAAAACCCCTCACCAACCTGAAAAACAAATGAAAGGATTTTGAATGGAATACTTGAGAATAAAAAAAAGAGAGAGAGAAGAAAAGTCATTTTGACCTTACAAACACCTGTTTTTACATATATTTCATTATGTGAGGGTATTATTTTTGAAATGTATAAGGTAAAGTTCCTAAAAGGATTAAAGCCTGAAATAATATTAAATAATACATGTTAGTGATTTGATGCTGATTGATAAAATCTATTGGACAAAAAGCCGAGTCAAAAATAGCTCAATCAGGTCAGTTTTAGATGCTTTTAGACAAAGGCATTTAAATCTAGTAAACTTCAAAATACAAACAATGTTATATTCAAAGACATTCATGTGTCTTCTTCTAATATGCATGACTAATGAATTAAATATACCCAATTCTTTAATCTTTACTTTTCACACTCATGGAGAGGAAGCATAATTTAAGACATCTTAAATGTTCTTCCCTTACTATTACTTTAGTTGTTTTCTGTTGCTTTGAGAAAAATACGAGAAATAAGTCATCCACAAACTGACTTACACATTGTGAACTGTGTTATGTTTTCTAAGAAACAACATAAGACAGAACAATAATAATTACTATAATTCAAGAGCCCTGTGTCTGTTTTCCTTACAACACAAATCTATAACAAAACTTTAAAACGTTAAGCATGCTATGGCAAAAGTAACATTAAATTGAATTAAGTAGAGCTTTGATGGCTAAAGCAGACTGTCCTCACACTTAATGATGACATATATCACATATATAAATAAACATGTTATAATTTGTTTTTTAATCTATCTTTTCTCCTACATGGAGAAAACACCTACATGGAGGTGTGCCTACAGGAATAGGCACACCTTACATAAGAGAAACTTCTATTTAAAGCATTTTTCCCTTCTTTGGTATCAGAAAATATTTAATGATAAATGAAGACAGTGTTGCTATTCAAAAGAGAACTTGTTTTGTCCGTCTACTTACATAATTCATTACTCATTACACAGACTAAATAAACTCTGTTATCAGAAAATAAGTACTTTCCTGTAAGGTTTATAAAACACTGAAAGCTCATGTTGCATAAAATAGCAATAATTAAAATGTTCTAGGAATGCCCTCCAACATTTGCAACCTCCCCTTAGAAATACTCTCTCTATATTTTGTTGTAATCCCTGCCTTCTTGGGAGAGGGGGTCTTTCTTTTTTGCCAGGAACTGCAGTTCTTGTTTTTCTCCTTTTAATGATTAGGTAATACCTATCATTTTTGGTCATGTCGTCCCACTGAATGTACTCACTACTATTTTCCTTCCAAATCCATATGTCATAAAGTTTTGGACCCAATTGAATCTGAGGCTCTTATAGCACCAGTTAATATGGAAACTACATTATCTGACAACATCCCAACAGAATGCTCACAAAAGGATTTATAGAATTAGGACATACATTCTAAATGAACTTGGGAGAAAGGAGGGATAACACAGATGAGGCTATTGAGGAGACTTAAGAAGAATTGCTCCGCTTGTAACAAGATTTCACCTTGTAAATGATCAAGGACAAAGCAATGATTAGTTTAATGTGCCAGGTACAGTACAGAGCATAAAGATTACGTGCTTTTCATATTGATCAAGGATCAGATCTGCCTTTAATGTAAAATAAGAATGACACCAGCAAAAGATGAAGTTCATTTTATCAGCCTTTATGAGCCCTCTTGTGTGTGAGGGTGCGGGTGAGAGTGGGAGGTGAGGTATATATGTGGTTTGTAAATGCTACTGCCTTTCAGAATCTTGATTACTTTCCTGATGGAAGTCTTGACCTATTTTGATATTAATCCTATAGAGGTTAAATATATTGCAGTTATGTTCTATGTGGATCTTGTCACATTCTGATGAAATCAAGTAATTAAGTTTAATGTCACGGAATGGATCAATCTTCTCTTTTAAAGAGAAGAAATTTTAAAATTTCTTTAAGAAATTTCCTGAGCTTTTATACAAGCACAGAGATACCCTTATTTTCTTCTGAAAGTTTAAAAATTTTGCTCTGTGCATTTATATCCTATCCATCTTGAACTAAGTTTCTGTACGGCATGAGATATGGATGCAACTGAACATTCTATATGGATAACACGTATCTCAGCATTGTTTATTTAATCATTCTATCTTTCCACAATGATCTGCAATGTCACTTCTGCTATAAATAAATGTATTCTATCTGCTAGGATCTGTTTGGTGCTCTACTTCTTTTTCCTTGTACAGGTTGTCTATCTATAAACAGTAACTCACTGTCTTTGTTATTACAATGTTATATATTGAAAAGCAAATCGTTTACCTAATTATTCATATATTTGATATTTCTCCTTTGCTCTTCCATTTAAATTTTAGATTCAGGTTATCAAACTGCACAAAAACATCCTATAGGGACTTTGATTTGAAATGCATTGAATCTATACATCAATTCAGTGGGAAATGGCATATTTTACAGCATTGTTTTACTAGCCATGAACATGGCATTCTCTTCATTTAAGTTTTCTTTAAGATCTCTCTATGAAATTTTTAACTTCGGTCACTCAAATTTTCCACATTTGTTGGATTTATCCTTTGTATCTTATCATTTCTATTGCTATTAGAAATACTGTTAAAATTATGTTTTCTAACCTAATTGCTCATAAACAGAAATGCAATTTTATTGTAAAATAATGTTAATCAACCATCTTGTTAAAGTCTCTTTTTTTCTTTACTTCTAATAAATTTATTATTGTTTAATTGGAATTTTTCTATGGAGACAATTTACTTCCCAGTCCTAATGTCTTTTTTCTTTCTTTTTCCTGTCTTTCTATGCTAGTAAGCATAATACTGGAAAGAACCAGAGAAAGTTTACAGTTCTTTCTAAATTCTGATTTTAAATAGAATTTTTCTAATATTTATCCATTTAAAGTGATATCTGCTGATTTTACATTCTGTAACATTGAGGAAAGTCTCTTATAAGTTCAGTGATATTTCATAAAGGATTTTCAATTTTTATTTACAATTCATTCTGGCCTGTTTCCTTCCTGTACTAACCTTTTGGTTTAGAAGCAAGGTTACACTAGCCCAACTAAATATTGAGAATTAGTCCTTTTTTATTCTCTGGGAGAATTTGTGTAGATTAAAAAAAAAATCTGTTCTTTGAAATTTTGAGAGAATTAATCTATAAAATTACCATGGTCTGGTGTTTCCTTTGTGGATATATTTTATTTTATTATTATTTTTTTGTGTGTGGTACGCGGGCCTCTCACTGTTGTGGCCTCTCCCGCTGCGGAGCACAGGCTCCGGATGCGCAGGCCCAGTGGCCATGGCTCACGGGCCCAGCCGCTCCGCGGCATGCAGGATCTTCCCAGACCGGGGCTCGAACCCGTGTCCCCTGCATCGGCAGGCGGACTCCCAACCACTGCGCCACCAGGGAAGCCCTGTGGGTATATTTTAAATTGCTAATTCCACTTTTTGGTAGATGTAGAATGACCTATTAATTCAAGGTTTAGTAAATTATATATTTTACAGGAATTTGTTCACTTTGTGTAAGTTTTCAAAGTGCTTGCTACAATGTTTAAATTTTATTTTATAATCTATTTTCTGATATATCAATTATACATCCATTTGAATACTAACCGTACCTTCTTTTTATTTCTTTACTACAGGTTTTTTTCTGGTTTTTTTTTTTTTTGGTACGCGGACCTCTCACTGTTGTGGCCTCTCCCGTTGCGGAGCACAGACTCCGGACGCGCAGGCTCAGCGGCCATGGCTCACGGGCCTAGCCGCTCCGCGGCATGTGGGATCCTCCCGGACCGGGGCACAAAGCCGTGTCCCCTGCATCGGCAAGCGTACTCTCAAGCACTGCGCCACCAGGGAAGCCCACTACAGGTTTATTTTGTAATTCACTTAAAGGATTAAATTTTGGGCTCCATAATCCTTAACTAGAAATTTGTTTTAGACTCTTCTTTAATGGTGGTACATTTGTTGATTTTTCTCTCTAGTTCTAATTTAATGCTTATTGAAGTTATTTCGTTTATACATGCAAGTTTAAAATTATTTTAATAGATGTAAAAAAATCATGTGAAAAAGTTTAACCCCCATTCATGATAAAATGTATCAGCAAACTACTGAGAAGGAAACTTCCTCAAACTGATAAAGGGCATCTACAAAAAACAAATCAAAGGATTATACTATTAAAACTGTAAAAAGGGCATCACTATAATCAATATAGAATTAAAGACATTAACGTTTTCAAACTGTAGCTCTTTCTCCACAAATATTGTAAAGTACCTAATATTTTAAAATGACCTTAGAGAGTGAATATGAGTGTTTTCTGTCAAGGATATAGTTCTTTCATCTTTCTAAAATTAAAATTTCTGTTCACTATTTTAAAAATCACAATATATAAAAAGTTTTCAAGTAAGGAAATAGGTTAGTTGTTAAAATATTTCAAGATATTAATTAAAGCTTACATTTTTATTGCAGACATTTTAATAATAAATAGACAAATACAGGAAAGCCATTTCCCCCTAATTTTTTTCATTGCAGTTTGCTGCTTTCCCTAATATCTACTACATTTGATATCCTCCAATTCCAAAATACATGAATCTTCATTTATAAGCAAGATAGACATTTGTCTTTACCCTTCCAAACTTACTGTTTACTTCTCTCACCTCTATTTACTGAAATTCTACTTATTCTTTACCCTGCTAAAGGACAAGACTTGGCAGAATCTGTAAGAAGATAATGGTTAAAGAGCCTTGTAAATAATAGGAATCCAGGTTCTAGGACCTCTCCAGAGTCCAGTGATACTTTAGGATTCCAGGATAGTAGCTACATGATGCATCTGGGAAGGCGGGATGCTAAGTACCACAGCAACCAGCATTAGTAAAAATTGCCATGGGTAGACCTGGCTTCAAGTAACCATTGCACACTGGGACATATCAGTGAAGCTCAATAAGGAATAAAAATTAGTGGGTCTTTCCTGAACGTTGTCTTTTTTTAGAGTTTTCTAAGCCTAGGGTTTTTTTAGAGGTTTTCTAGAACCTCTGTTGAGTGTTGGGAATAGGTAAGGAGAAGGAATAAGACAGATATTTGACTAGGAAAATGGGTACCTAAGAGTCAGATTAAATATAATTTTTTTAAAATTGTATTTCATATACATGTTTGTAAATAAGGGTTTTGCTTGCTACCTAAGTATAATGAATCTTTGGACCAATCACAATATCAAGCACAATAAACATAACAGGCAACTAAATATTTGTTGATGTCATTAAAATAATGTAGATTTCAAAAGAAAGCAAGAAAGGAGAAAAAAAGACAAACCAAAAATAAATGATGTGTAAAATATTAAGCAAAATTTATAAGAAATTACATTAAATGTAAATGTAAAATTATCCCAATAAAAGATAAATCTTATCAGAATGGATTTAAGAAGAGAAACTCTACATTGTTTTCAATAGACAAATCTTAAATATAAGGACACAAAGAGGTGGAAGATAAAAGGATTGAAAAAGATATACCATACAAAAACAAGTAACAGCAACAACAAAAAAGCAGCTGCAGCAAACATCAAACAAAGCAGGTCTTAAGGAAGAAGTATTCCTAGATAGAGAGACACTATGTAATGACAAAATTATCAGTCTATTAGGAAAAATATATAACAATTCTGGATTTGTATGTATGTACCTAGTAACATAACTTCAAAATATATAAAGCAAACAGTGACAAATTTACAAGGAGAAAAGTCCACAATCACACATGGAGATTTTAACATACTTCTCTCAATAACTGATGGAGTAATCAGATGAAAAATCAGAAAAAACAACCCAGAAAATTTGAAAAACAAAGTTAATAAACCTGATAAACTTGATATATGTTGAACATGAACCACACAGTGACAAAATAAACATTCTTTTCAAGAACACTTACCAAAATTGATTACATGTAGCACCATAAAGCAAACAACTAATTTTATAGATTCCAATTATTTAAAGTATGTACTCTGATAAGAGGGCAATTATGCTCAATATCGATATTTTAAGAATCCCTAGAGTTTGGAAATTTAATAATACACTCCTAAATAGTCCACAGGTAAATTAAAGTACAATAACATTATCACACCACATTAAAAATTATCTATGTATCCTTCTGAAATGAGGAGAAACAAACAAATTAAACTTAAAGAAAGGAAAGAAATAACAAGAATAAGAAGAAAATTTAATGGAAAAGAAAACAAACATACAGCCTAGAAGTAAACAAAACAAAAAGTTCACTGTTTGAAAGACTAGTAAAATCGATAGCTCATCAGCAAGTCTGACCAAGAACAAAAAAAGGAAAAGGAACAAATTACCATATAAGGGAAAAGAGGACATGACTACACATTCAACAGACATTAAATGGATAATAAGATGCTATTATGAACAATTTAGTGCAAATAAATTTTTTAAAAATTGGAGAAATATTCAAATTCTAAGAAAAATCCAACTTAACAAAGCTAACACAAGAAAACATAAAATTTTGAATAGTTCTAAATCTAGTAGAGAAATTGGAATTGGAACTGGAATTCAACACCTACACACAGAGAAACTGCCAACCCTGGAAACATACATGGTGAATACTTCTAACCACGTACAGAAAAAAAAATACCAATAATGTACATATTCTGTCAAACAACAGAAAATGAGGATACACTTCCAAACACTTTATGAGGCCAGAAAAACATTTAAAACTTTTATCGACCAAAAGATCCCATTAAAGAGTGGAAAGGCCAGCCATAGAGTAGAATACATTTTCAATACATATATCCTATAACTAATTCAAATCTATACTTTAGAAAACACTCATAAATCAATAAAAAAATAAAGAACCCCAAAGAAAAATGGGCAAGACATTTGACTAGGCTCTTCATAAAGGGGGATATCTAAATGGCCAGTTAACCTAAGAAAAGGTTATTAGAGAAATGTAAATTAAAGCCACAATGAGGTAATAATGCACACCCACCTGAATGGGTGGGTGAAAACAACTAAAAATACCAAATATAAAGTAAGATATAAGGAAACTCAAACCCTCATTCACTGCTGTAGGAAGTATAAATCTGGACAGTTTGGGAAAACTTTGACAATATCTACTGTAATTGAATATATGTATGGCCTATTACCTATCTATTCTATTACTAGGTATATCCATAGCAAAAATGAACACATATGATTACCAAAATGCATGTATAAGAATGTTAACATAAGCACTTTTAGGACTGGCCAAAATCTGAAAGCAAACTATCAATCAACTGTAGATTTTTAAAAATTAATTAAATAATTTAATTCAAAAAAATCAGACTTTAAATCAGACTTTAAAGCCAAGATAAGCAACCCCTTTGTATAGTTATTACCTCTGATCAATTCATAAGAAATTACTTAGACAAATAGCTTTCATAACCAACCTAAAAATAGGATATATTGGTGTATATTTATAGAAAGAAACTGTATATGGCAATGAAAATAAATTTCAATTATATGCAACAATACTGATAAATCTTACAAAACAGTGGTAAGAAAAAAGTCACATGTAAAAGAAATATATTGTGTAATCTCATTTCTACAAAATTCATATATGTGTGCGTATTCCATTTATATGAAGTTAAAAATAAGTGAAAATATTCTATGGTATTTGTTATCTTGACGGGGGAATAATTAGTGGAAGAGAGCAAGAGAGAGGCTGGAAGGATGCTGGTGATGTTTTATTTCTTGATGTGGGTGCTAGTTACATGGTATGGTTACTTGGTCAAAATTTATCCATGAGAATATTTACTATTTATACATGTTTCTATATGAATTCTATACTTCTGTAAAAAGTTTACTTAAAAATGTAGAGTTCTGCCTCTGAGAATGATAGAATAGCTTATATCGAACTAACTCTCCTGCCAGTAATAATTCTAAATTCTGGAAAAATATTTTAATAAAAAAACTGTTTAAAGACACCAGAGAACAAATAAATTCAGGCAGAAATTGGTAATATGACCTTTGAAATAAGAAAAGCACCTATTTAACCAGTTTTCCCCTAAGGGCCTTCCCAATTTGGTTCACTGCAGAGGAATTACTGCTCAGGAAAAAACCTCAGTCTTACAAGGCTAAGCCAAAGGTCAGAATTCAGAGTTGTGAGAGCAGACAGAATTGTAGGGGAAATCCTGGAAAGGGTGAGCCAGATAAGGAGGAGACCCAAAATTTACACTCAGTGGTCCCAAAAATCCTTACCTAAATTACAAATTGCAGAGAGAAAAACAAGAAGAAACTCAGCAGAAAGCCACAGCTGAAAGACTAAAAGAGCTGCAAGAAAATTTCAGCAAATTCCTAATGTACAGGATACAGAGGTTAGAGATTAAATCCCATTAATTATAGGTTTTGGCCAATATCTTGAACTTTTGCCTACAGTTCAAAACTAGACATAAGAACCACAAACTAGACTAAGGACTATACCTTAGAACTATGCAAAGAATGAAAATAGAATGAAAATAAAAACTTAACACATCTTTCATTGGTTTAGCATGTCTGCTAAAATGACATGCAGTAATTCTTCAAAATCCAGAGTCTCTAAAATGTATTGAACACAATGTCCAGTACACAAAAACATTAGTAGATATATAAAACATACAGAATGTGACCCCCTAATCAAAGGAAAAAAGAGAAATTTTAGTAAGCCCACAGAAGACTAAGATGTTGGAATTAGCAGGCTTTAAAATAAACTATAGATATATTAAAGAATTTACAGGATTATATATATGGATAGAAATATATATTATTATTGTATTATATTTATACACATATATATTTATATCAACATATGCGTAGATATAATCTAATCCTATAAATTCTTTAATATATCTACATATACCTACACATATTTGTTTGTATACACATACACACATACAATAGAACAAGGGGAATTTCAGGAAGGATACAGAAACTTCTAAGAACACCAAATATAAAGCTTGAAATGAAAAACACAGTATATTTAATAAGACAACTCATAGTATGGTTTTAGCAGAAAATTGGACACTGTAGAAGAAACTGTCAACTTGAAGACAAGTAAATAAAAATATCAAAACTGAGGAACAGAGAAAAAATGATTAAAATAAAAAACAACACAGACTCAATAACCTGTGGAAAAATGTCAATAGGTCTTTATACATGTAACTGCCGTCCAAGAAGGATAGAGGTGAGACAACTGGGTAGAGGAACTGAAAGAAATATTGGCCCCAAATCCCCCAAAATAGTTGAAATCCTGAGAAACCTTAATTATGAAATCATGTCTCTTTTATCTTACACCTTTCAATAGTATCATTTTAGTTTAATCTCAATGATTTGTTTCCATTCACTTTTCTTTGAAGACTAGTGGTCATGAGGGTGAATAAAAGTATAGTAGATACAATGTTTTCTATTTTAAAAAGTGAAAGGGGTGATATATTATACTTCTCCAAGTAAAGAATTAATATTTGAGATGTCAAAGAGATGAATCTGGTTAATATGAGAGAAAAAAAATGAAGGATCAAATTAAAGAAAACTCTGATTGGATCGTTATGGTTCAAATTGTGATGAGAATTGTTAATAAGATATCAAGGAGCCAGTGCCGGCAACACTGAGGCTTGTCCGCTGCGAGCTCCGGAGAGGGAGGAACCTGCTCCTACTGCTGGGGTCTTGGACAGCTCAAGTTTTTTCCAGCTCTTGTTCCAATCAGGTTTTTGAAGATGGACCAAAAGACCACAGTCACCCTCCTTGAGCTTGCTACATAGAGTCTGCTGAATAATGAGCCTGCAGCTATCCATGCCCTGGACGAAATCCCAAGAGACCTCTTTGTTCCATTGTTCAACGCTGCCTTCTCCGGTGGGCATAAGACGAAACTAAAGGCAATGAGTTGCACCACCTCAGTTGGATTCACTGTATCTACCTTACTGTCGCCTTTCTAACAGAGATGTCACTGTCCTGTCCCAGAGCTCTCAGGCCACCCACCTCAGGGTATTGAGTCTCAGTAACAACCAGATCTTCTCAGAAGTTTATGAGCCCTTCCAGACTCTGCTGGAGAAGGTCTCAAGCACCCTGCAACATCTGGAGATAAACAATTGTATGATAACTGATTCTACTCTCTCTGTCGTCCTCCCAGCCCTGAGCCACTGTACCCACCTCCGTGTCCTTAGCTTTGCCTTCAATCTCATTACGATGCCTGTGCTCAAGAGCCTTCTGCAGCACTTGACATCCTTGATGAAGCTGAAGTATGTGATTTATCCTGTCCCTGTCCATTGCTACAAGGAATGGAATGACAGTTTGAACCGACAGAAACTTGCTGAAGTTCAGGCTCAGCTGGAGGCGATGCTGCACGGGGCACAGCGGAACGACATGAAATGGGCCACTCGTTCAGAGTGATTTCCACAGTACAGGGAGGTCTTTCAACACTGATGTGTGGCCATGAAAGCGTTCACTTTTTTTTTTGCCTGAAACCCAAGTTTGTAGAGACACATATGTAAAGTTCTACTGTTCTAGGAAACTGGGGTTAGGAACACTGGATATGTAAACTGATCTCTATAAAAGAGGAACTTTAAAAAGGAAATAGAGGAGTTTGAAAGGTCCGCTGGATCTCTTGCCCACTGCCCTCTACATCTTCTGGTTACTAACCACAGTGTTGGGTATGTGACGTAAGCTGACCCAGTCATGGTACATCATTTCCTTATCCACACTGATTGGTTCACTTATCCATTTATGGGCACTTGACACAAGTCAGATCAATTGAAACTCTTCCTAGAGGTGGTAGCTGTTGAATAATTTTACCCTCTAGGGACCTGCAAACTTCTTGTGTTTCTGATTACCTCAGGTGGTTTATGAGAAACCGTATGCAACTAAAAGGAAACAAACTATGCCCACTACCTACTGGTATCTTCATCAGCATATTGCTGCCTGATTTCCCAGGTCTCAGACCCCTGGCTCAGTTATTCCTTATTCCACACACATTCACCAAGTATCTGTTATGATTTAGGTACTTTTCCAGGTGCTAAGAAAGATAAAGTCCCTGATCTCACTCAGAGTGTAGACATTCCTATGATTTATCAGTTTCTCTACTCTTTCTTGGAAGACTTGGGAAATTATTTATTCCCCCATAACACAGTATTTTTTTCACTTTTTCCCCTTACATAGTCTGCTCAAATGATATTGGCCTTTTTATGCTGTTGAGTAGCTGCTCAGGCCTCAGGTCATGGCTTAAACATTACCTCCTCAGATAGGTTTTCTCTTACTTCCCCATTTAAGTAGATTTATTCTGCTGCTGCTTTTGCTTAAGGTACCATGTATATTTCCTTCATGGTACTCATTGTTTCATATGTATTTGCTCCCTCCGCCCTTCTACTAGAGTTGCACTGCTCAGTATGGTGCACACTAACCATATGTGGCTTCTGAACTCTAGAAATTTGGCTACTCTCAAATGTGATGTACACTAGGTGTTGAATGCATACTGTGTATCCAAGAGTTAGTAAGAAACAAAGGATGTAGAATAACTAATTGATAATTTACATGTATTGTTTACATGTTGAAATGATAACATACTGCATAACAAAGACAGTAAAGATAAAAGAATGTACATTAAATTCTTTATATCCTTACGTGTTAAAATGATAGCATTGTATTTCAAAGACTTAGTAAGAAAATGTTATAATAATTACGTGTTTATATGTTTACATGTCAACATGAAAAAACATTGCATTCCAAAGACTAATTGAGAGAAAATAAAGTTAATTAATAGGTTGTTCCTACTGTTTATATGTTGAAATGGTAACATAGAAAATGTCAACGATCTGATAACAGAAAAGAATGGAAAAAATAATTAGTATTTTGTGTATAGTGTTTCCTTGTTGAAGTGAAAACAGATTGCATTTTCCTTGTTGAAATGAAAACAGGTTGCAGTTTAAAGACTTAGTAAGAAAGAAGAATGTAAAAGTAATGAATGTTGTTTACATTGTTTCCTTGTTGAAATGATAACACACACATTTTAAAGACTCAGTAAAAAATTTTTTACAATTATTTTTTCTTATTGCTTACATGTTGAAGTGATAAACTACATTTCAAAAACAGATAAAATAAAATAAAAAAAACAGATAAAATAATGTAAAACTTAATTAATAAAAATAGTTAATAAAAAATATCAAGGAATAAACATATTTATAAAGGAAGATTTTTGCCTTAAGACACTATACACTATACCCTGAGAAAACCGTAATTCAAAAAGAGTCATGTACCAAAATGTTCATTGCAGCTCTATTTACAATAGCCCAGAGATGGAAACAACCTAAGTGTCCATCATTGGATGAATGGATAAAGAAGATGTGGCACATATATACAATGGAATATTACTCAGCCATAAAAAGAAATGAAATTGAGCTATTTGTAATGAGGTGGATAGACCTAGAGTCTGTCATACAGACTGAAGTAAGTCAGAAAGAGAAAAACAAATACTGTATGCTAACACATATATATGGAATCTAAGAAAAAAAATGTCATTAAGAACCTAGGGGTAAGATGGGAATAAAGACACAGACCTACTAGAGAATGGACTTGAGGATATGGGGAGGGGGAAGGGTAAGCTGTGACAAAGTGAGAGAGAGGTATGGACATATATACACTACCAAATGTAAGGTAGATAGCTAGTGGGAAGCAGCTGCATAGCACAGGGAGATCAGCTCGGTGCTTTGTGACCACCTAGAGGGGTGGGATAGGGAGGCTAGGAGGGAGATGCAAGAGGGAAGAGATATGGGAACATATGTATATGTATAACTGATTCACTTTGTTATAAAGCAGAAACTAACACACCATTGTAAAGCAATTATACTCCAATAAAAAAAAAAGATACTATACAACTTTAACTGAATAACAGTAAAGAATACAACAATAAAAATGTAAATATCAAAATACACTTTTCAGAACAATCTTTTTAAGTTTCAGGAAAGTAATGAATAAAGTTTCTCATCAATGAATCAAAAATAAAATTATGTGAATATGTGAGATATTTTGCCAACCTCACTTCTCTATTGATACATTTTAATTATTTGAACTCATAGCTTTAGTCTTGCATACATTTTCAAAAATGCTTAATCAATCACTCTTTGAAATATGCACTGCTCTTCCCATCCTTTGGTAATGTCAAAACAACAATGTCTGTGAAGGGAGTGGGCAAGAGCAGCCTGAAGAAAAATTGTTGGAGGAAATGTTAATTCCTCATCATCAAAATTTTGATTTCTCATAGCCTAATTTCTTTCAAAGTTTTGAACAATGAGCATGTGATCATTACTAGATTTTTTAATACATACAACCTTCTTATTTTTCCACATGCAGGAATACTGGTATAAGAGGTCATCTATTTCAAATACTTTTACCAATATCTTTATTTGGGAAATCATTTAAAGTTTATAATCAAAGTTGTCTGGACTCCGTCTAGAAAAGATTTTTTTCAGAATATTTAAACTAACTACAAAATATGAAACAATTATTTTTAGAATGGTTTTTATATATTTCCTTATATGTTAGTAAATAAGTTACTAATATCTGTTTAATGAAGTATTGCTTTGAATCATTTGAATCTACAAATTTAAAATAGGAAATCGTCATGGGAAGAACAGAATCCCAACACCAACAACATTACCATTTATTTATTCTGAATAACAGTAAATGTCCATGTACATTTAATAAGTTCATAGACTCAGAATGTTACTCATAAGCCTCAGAGATTGAATTACCAAAACATGATGTGAATGTAGGGAATAAATAAGGGGTTACTATACATTTTTGATGGTTAACTGTTCATACATATATGTTCTATATATGATCTTTGACAGTTTCAACATACTTGTAAATAAATTTCATATAGACCTTTCCATGGAGAAAAACCCTAAAGGAGGTTCTTGTCATCAATAAAATTTTACAATAATTCATGTAGTTACTTATTAATACCCTAACTTGAACTTGTCATTGATGAGCAATATATATCAATACTTAGCCAATGGTACTGTCTTTAACTTTCTGACTATTCCTGAGTGTTATTTCCTAATCTTCTTTTAGCATATCATTTTTATCTATCTTTACACCTACATATTGCTAATAAATTATGACAACATTTTAGGCGTAAAGCACCAAATTCAGTCATATATTCAAATATTGAAAATTAATTTTATTAGAGGTTAGTTGATAGTGGCAAGACTCACAGAGTACAACATGGAGCTATTATATTACCCAGGGGTAAATTTAACATTATTAATGATTAAGTAACAGAAGAGCCATTGTGAGGATGGAAAATATTAAAATCTGCAAAATTGATTAAACTAAACTAATTGCACGAAAATCCATGATTTATACAACTAACTAGAAAGTACTCTATTTTTGTTGTTCCTCACGTACAGTATTCTTAGCTAGGGCAGAAAAAAATAATGAAAATTATCGGTAGATTTAAGAGTTTCAGATAATGAGAGTCATCAAACCTACTCCTTATTCCAATAACAACTGGAGTAAATAGAGAAGAGGCCAATCCTATAAGAAAGGGCAATAGTAGCTAGCAATAATAGCCTATAAACCTAAACTATAAGAATTAGCAGAAAATGAATTATACTAGTAAACTTCATGTAGTAACCCATCACCCCACATTGTGATTTAGAGACAATGTACTGAATAGATTACAGTGGCCAGAAAGAGCAGACACTCTGAATTTAGTCCATATAAATCTCATGGTAATGTAGATACAACAAAGGATGTTGTAATGGCAACTGCAAATAAGGGTGGGTAGATGTTTACTCTGTGAGGAAGCTGAAAAAAGTGAGCGCTGTAAAATTAATGTTAAATTAATGCCCTCCAAGGGTAAGAGACTGTATCTAATGGAAATAAAATTCCAGTCATTAGAGACATTATTTTCAAAAGAAGTGAAGATAATTCTCTACGCTTTCCTATGACTAACTATCCCATAAGACCAATGCTTTGCTCTACTTCTCTATTCAACAAACAGCCTTCTGATATGTAATTTAGCCCTCTATTCAGCAGAAAGGGTGTGATCCATTTAGACAAGAGTTATTTGTTATATGGCCAAGTATCCTTTCCATGATTGGTGCCATGACGACATGGCATTCAGGCTTATAAATTTACACTTCTGAAATTTGGTTAATCTCAATCAGTTCTCCATTACTTGACAAAAATGTTGCTAAACCTGAAACATGATGGCTCCATGAAGATAAAATTATCCCATGAATACTATCCAAAGCAAAAAGCACCCCCTTCACCTTTCAATAAGATTCATCAGAAAAAAACAAATAAATTTGAGCTGTAGGAGCATCAAAACAACAATGCCACTTGTCAATGTGGAAAACATTTCTGAGTTTCCTCTAAGATTCTCTGGATTGATCTGTTTTATAATTTGGACTGTGCATAATTCAGAGTAAAATGCAAACACTGATAATAATAATAATGACAACAACAACAACAATAATAACATCAGTTTACATTCCAGAGATTAACTCTTAGAACCACTCTGTGATGTAGGTACTATTATTTCCATTTCCTAAATGAGGAAAGTGAAACAGAGAGAGATGACCTACCTCAAGTCATACAACTCTCTCTCTTTTTTTTTTTTTTTTTGCGGTACGCGGGCCTCTCACCGTTGTGGCCTCTCCCGCTGCAGAGCACAAGCTCCGGACGCGCAGGCTCAGCGGCCATGGCTCATGGGCCCAGCCGCTCCGCGGCATGTGGGATCCTCCCAGACCAGGGCACGAACCCGTGTTCCCTGAATCGGCAGGCGGACTCTCAACCACTGCGCCACCAGGGAAGCCCCCATACAACTCTTAAGTGAGAGGATTAATATTTACACTCAAGTTTGTCTGAGTAATGTTAATGGTCATGGTTTCAACCACTATGCTATACTTGTTATCCTACATATTCATAAAATACTTGGCTTAATGACAGTGGAAATCATAATTTCAGATATCTACAGGTACATCACCAAATTCTACTACGTTAGCTATCTCATTCCTATATTTTAGATTCTAAGAGGTAAAATTAAAACATAACTATGCTTCATTGTGTGTCATACTGTGATGAGTGAGTACTACATGTATACAGTTGAGTGTATCAAACAATTTAAAAGCTTCAATAAAAGCTATGAAAATACTAACAGATGACTGTTAACACCCATAATGGTATCTTCAAATTCTATGTCATATATATCATTCAAGATAATTCAGTAAAGGTACAATAAATTTTACTGAAAACTTACTTTGCAACCTCCGTGTTGGGCTCTCTCCATGTAGTTGTCGTCGTGGCATATATGGAGAAGGGTGGGGAAGTGGCAATGAAGAAAGATCGTGGGTCTGAAGTTTGTACCAATGTGGTTCATCATCTAATAAGGCTGTTTCTAATTCAATTAAAATCTACAAAGCCAAGAGAAAGGACTGTCTTATGACAATAATATAGAAATTCTCTTAAATGGTTTCATTATAATAATGATAATTATAATAGTAATGCTATTAGGTCGAAAGCAAGGTTATGCTGCAGAATTGCCCACATGTTTGACAGTAACTAAATAAGAGATAAGTATATATAACT
Organism: Leucopleurus acutus; assembly: GCF_964270905.1. Lineage (NCBI taxonomy): Eukaryota > Metazoa > Chordata > Mammalia > Artiodactyla > Delphinidae > Leucopleurus > Leucopleurus acutus. Next base: position 50,835,384 of record NC_139159.1, on the reverse strand, counting down.
TCTTATTGAGTTAATGGCTTTGAATTTCTAAGACATTTATTTTGTAGACCCTTGAACACCTATCTGCTAGAGGCTGTTAAATATGCCATTACATAAATAGCACTTACTACTAAAAGTCTGTAATAATAACTGGTATATATATGCCATTTTACAGTTTAAAAAACATTTTCATTTACATTCATTAATTTAACCTTCACAAACTCTGAAATGGAGAGATTAAAAACAAATTAGAAGTGCTTACTGTGTGTTAAGAACCATGTCATATGTTATCTTAATTCTCAGGAAAAAACTACTAGGTTGGTCTTATTATTCAACTTTTACAAATAAGGATACCAAGGCTGAAAAAGGTTAAAAAACTTGTTTAAGCCCACATCATTGGTTAGTGAAAGAGCCGTAATATAAGTCAAAGGCTGTCTTACTTAAAATTCTGTTTAACATATCATGCTGCTAAGGATTCAAAACAGGAAAGGAAAGAAAAAAAAAAAAGAATGGATTTTCAATATGAACCATGTTATAATATGAATATCTAATAAATTTACAAAGGAAATCAGTCCATAGAAATAAATGATTCTTTTTATTTTCTTTTAAAGTCATGTGCAAATATGACAGTGTCTGGTTTAAGTATATGAGAACTGCTATATGATGATAAATCACTATTTAGCTATGGGAGGTAAAAATGTAAAACAACTAAGGTACTCTTCATTCTTCCTAAATTTTCCCTAGTCATTTTCAAAATTATAAGCACTGTGTTCCAAATGGTCACACACACACTCTCACACACACACACACACACACACACATTTAATTCTCACTCTAACCCTGAATTGCATACTACTATCATTCTCACTTGATTGAAGAGGAAACTAAAGTACAAATATATTAAATAACTTGCTCAAGGACCAAGGCCAGGAAGTAGTAGTGTCAGGAATGCAGAACCAGGCAGCTGGCACTAATCTCTGCTGCTAGTCATTATGTTACCCTTCTTTCCAACTGGTTTACCACTCTTTGATTCCTTAGCTAACAACATTCAGTTTAATATTTCTATGGATTGTTGCTTTTCCCATGGTATTACATTTAATTTACTCAGGAAAACCAACCACACTGAAAAAACTGAAAGCAGTTCTCTTAGTACGTTAATAGCTGGAAAACTGCCTCTCATCCGCCCCTCTCCAATTCATTCTCCACATTACAGCTAGAAATATTTTTCTCAAGTACAAATGCAATCAAGCCAGTCTTTTTAAAACCTGTCATTTGTTCCCATTATCTACAGGATAATATCCAAACTCTTAATATGATATATGAAGGTGTCATGTTTAACCCTCAAGACTCATTTCTTACCACATTCTTTTCCCATTTCAATACAGTTGTCCAAGACCCCCTCAACTCTAGTATTTTGTTATTCCCTCTGCAGGAACTTTACTTCCCTTGACTATGCTAAATTCCAGTTTCTCTGTGGATCCTTCCATGGACCACTTCCCCTTCCCTGCACAGCAATTATGTATTCCTACTGCACTTCCCTGAAAGAGCATCTGCCATACTATGTTATAGTTGTTCACTCACTTGTGTGTATCCCAGTGGATTATAAATTCCTTGAAGAAAGTAATATACCTTATTGACCTTTGATACCTCAGTCCCTAGCACATTACAGATACAGTACAGGGCTGAAAAACTGATCTATAAATAAATGATTTAATTACTAGTTGTACAATTGGTTCAGTAAACTGAAATACATGTACTATAGAGGCATCAATAAGTTTTTTCTTAAAACAGCAGCTAAATACATTCTGTTAAATTATGTCTAGGTGTTTCAGTTATTCAAAATATAATATTTTACTGATAGTCATATAAACAAAAGTATTCAGGATGACATGAATAGTCAAAGCTTTAAAATAGTTCCAGATACCTCTCCTAAGAATTCACTTTCTTCCTCTCGAACTCGAGCTTGATCCCAAAGGGTAATCTCCAGCATTCGTTCCCGAAATTCTCTTCGGTGGACTGGAGAATAAATGAATGTTTGGTTCCATTTGGGTTCCAATGTTTTCTTTACTGTTTTAGTTCTTCTTTTGTTTTTATCACTATGAAAAAAATAAGAATATATGAGCTTATATAAATCTTCATTTTAACTTTTGCCCTAAAATTTATTAATTTAAAATTTCTCAGGAAAGAAGTTTTCCCACAAATTTATCATACCTTAAATATACTGTAATCTTTAAAATTACTATTAAAATTTATAAGGTATATAATTATATCACCTTATAAGTATGACTTAATAATAGAAATATTTCAATAAATCTTAAAATTTTCCATGATAGATAATTAAAAACTTAACCTTTCTCAAATTCTAAATAAAACCAGACTGAAGAATCTTAACTCTAATTTTTTTTAACACATTGCCCTATTGGAAACCTTTAAATTGGAAATTGACCTGTTAGTTACATATAGTAGTACTTTTAGTATTTGTACATATGCAAATGCAAATACTGTACTTAGTACTTGTAACCAATATACTATTCACTTAAACTAACGGAAGTCCCTTGTACAATAAGTTTGGTGAATTGCGATGTTCACAACTTTATATCCATATAGTTTAGCTAATAAGCAATTGTAATTACATCTTATCAAGTTACACACTTATGTATAATTAATACATACTTGCTCATTCGACATCTATCAAGTCTTTAAAGACATAGTAAAATTATTTCTGTGTGAGGCAGCCACTATAATCTGGGCTGGAAATGCAAGCTGGCCATCCTGATAGACAGAACTTCCAACTCAGAAGCTTTCATACATTTTTTTGACTTCATATTTCTATCAAGTGAATGCTTTTGATTATGCATTCCATTGTATACACATATTTTTATAAATTATATGTATGTATTACTATATTGTTGTACTAATATATTGTATTCATTGGTAAATATACAAAAATAGGAATTAAAGATAGGTGAAAATGAAAATTCAAGTATTTCTTTATGAACTCCAATGAATTGTTTCATACAACTCCTGGGTACATCCGTTCTTCTTGGAGATCACTACTCTAGCTTATTAGAGAGGATCAGTGTCTGAATAGGAATGAAGAAAATCATCTAGGACGGCAATGTTAAGCTATTAGAAGAGCCTATTTGAAGTGAGAAGTGCCACTGAACTCCAAGTGGAACCATATTAACTTCTACAAATTCTCTCAACACAGCACAGTTCTAAGAGTGTTGGGAAATAGGAAGCAGGGAGAACTAAGAAGGGACAGAGTGCCTCCAAATTAGGGAGGGTATGCAACTTCTCCCAGGTGAAACAGAGCTTAATGTTTAATACAGATTTGACTTAATCAAGAACATGTATGTTTCCAAAGCATATATATTTAATGTAGCAGAAAGCCATTTTAAAGCAATGTATCTTTATTAATTTCTAAGGCCTCCATAGGAAAATAACTTTGGAAACCCACGTAGGAAATTTTATCTCCATTCAAATTTATGAAAAAGAAGTGGTACTGCAAATAAAAATACCTAAATAAGAGAAATAATGACAAGGACTATGACTTATGACTCTTGTCACTTCCTCCTTCTAAGATTTTAACAAATATTTTTAAAGCATCTACTTATATTCTATCCATTAAAGAATGAACTATGAAACCCTGTCAGAGATAAAATTCCTTCCACCAAGGTCAGGAAGAAAGCATTCGGGGGGAACCTTGCCATCTAATCCAAGATTGGTTTATACTGCAACGTGAACGGAAACAGAAGAATAAGCTTTGACTTCCTCTTAAGGAGTGAAAAAAGTTCTCAAAGAATGACTATTTTAGGGGGGATTTCTAATCCTGGATAGGAGGGAGACTAGATTATCTCTGAAGTTCCTCACTAACCTACCTTATATGATTACAATTTAATAAGGCAATTTTGTGTGTATTAAAGCACCAATCCATGAAAATAACCATGGAAAGTTACCTTATCTTCAGCAAATTACAAAAAAAGTAAATGAGTTATTCTTTTCAAGAAGTATAACTAAAGCCTTCAAAATAAGATCATTCTGTATAAGTCAAATACTGAAAAGTTGCTAAAATTATTTAAAAACTAAGATCAGTAAGCATGCTATAGAGATATTTTTAAATAGCAGCCTAAGGATAATAAAATAGATAATTGATCTCTAACAACATCATTAAAATGTTGAGAAAGTATTTTTTAAAAAATCTAATTAAAGTTTTTTCTATTTATTTTCATGTTACCAGTACTTTTGTTTTCCATTTGATTTAACAGCATGCAAAGACTTGATATTTTTACTCAAAATGAAGGGAAAAATATATTTTGACTGGCAACCAATATAAAAAAAGATATAAAAAAGTGTTAGACCATACCTAGCTATTTTTTAGGGTACTAGCATATTATATAGAAAATAAATGTTTTGAATGGCTTAACTGACATACTGACATTCTAGACTAAATTCCTTCTATGTAGCCTCACTTGTCCCTCCAGGAATTCTTATCAATAAAAAGGCATCAACTGTTTTTTCTGTTTACTTAGGCAAGTTGGCTCTCAGTTGGCTCTCAGTATCCACAGATGCAGAGCTATGTCATTTTATATAAGCAACTTGAGCATTGCAGATTTTGGTATCCATGGGCTTCTTGGGACCTGTAGTTTTTCTCACAAGAAATTGTCAGGAAAAAAGAAATAACTCATACCAAAAGCACAAATAGTCCTTTATTCATGTGTAAAAACTTGTATCAACAGGAAAAAAAAAAAGTCGAGATGATAATGTAGCTGTTTGAGTTGACCAGAGAATTCTTTTTTCCGTTAAGGATAAAACCCTGACACAACTCTATCAATAAAGTGAGCTACAAACTTGCCTAAATATTCTTCAAATTCCTGATAACTGTCAAGAAAACTCAGCTGAGAAATAACCTGAGAAAAAAATATCCAAATGTTTCTCACATTCTTTGCTATTGAGAAAAGATAAAAACCCTACATCTGGAATATAAAGGAGTCTTTGAAGGGACTTTCCCTTCCATTTGACCTCTATCTGCTTAGAAAGTGAGGGGAGGTATAAAAAATAAAACTAAACACAAGTAGTCAACCAAAAAACAAAAATTTGAGAGACTTTTATCATCTTGAAAAGCAAGCATTTTTCTTCAAAGGTCTGAATAAGTAGAAACTTAAGTTATGTGTGTGCATAAAAGCACAGCACTTTCTGCGAGGTTTTTTTTTTTTTTTTTTTTTTTTATTTGCGGTACGCGGGCCTCTCAGTGCTGTGGCCTCTCCCGTTGCGGAGCACAGGCTCCGAATGCGCAGGCTCAACGGCCATGGCTCATGGGCCCAGCCGCTCCGCGGCATGTGGGATCTTCCCGGACCGGGGCACGAACCCATGTCCCCTGCATCGGCAGGCGGACTCTCAACCACTGTGCCACCAGGGAAGCCCTCTGCGAGTTTTTATGATGGCATTCTAAGGATGCTTAGACTAATAAACTGTGCTCTGAGAAGCCAAGTGACTTGGCCTCCATCCAGGATGGTAGGTAATATGGCTGTGACATCTGTCATCCAACTGAAGTTTAAGCTGGAGTTGAGTTAAGTTATTGCATATCCTCTTCTTCCCTTGCAGTTCAAAGTGTATCCCTCTCCAAAAGACAACCTAAGCTGTTAGAGAACAACCTCCTTCGAGTCAACTTTGTAAGATAAAATTATATGGCACAGCTTCTAATAGCTTAAGAGGCTATGGCACCCTTGCATATTTTCTAATTCATTTTACAAATTTTATTTCAAAATATATATCAAATAAAGTGTAAGACCTTTGCTAATTGCCTACTTCCTTTCCTTTATTTTCTTTGTTGAAATTGTTCTTCAGATGATACTTTGGCACTCAACACTGATGACTTTTAACTTGAACTGAGTAATAGAGGGTCCAAACGTGTATAAATATGTTTAAGATCACATCTGTGCCCAGCTGCTTCCAACCTGAGAAAAATGAACAGCCCAGCCCTGAAAACCAGTGTTGCAGAAGAGCTGGGGAAAGGGAAATTGGTGCATTACTTCTTTCTTTTTTTATGATACTTATTGAATAATCTCTTCTATTTTGTATGTGTCTGAAATTAAGAATGATTATATGATTTTTGAAAAGCTATTTCTCCTATTCTGATTCCTCTATTTAAATCAGGATAGATCAATATCATGTATGTTGATTAGCATGGACACAAAGCAAAGGTCACTTTAGGTAGCTGATTCTAGGCCCAGTGGTAAAGATTCCTTGGTGATATGGGTGGTGAAATATAAAGCACATTCACTAATTTTACATAATATAGAGAAATAATATCTTAGTAAAAGGAGGTAAAAATTGTAGAGGAACATGATGAGTATCCTTTAGTACCATTTCCAGCTTTCTGCCTCTGTAGTTTATGTTAAAAATGTATTGACTTAAAGGAGCATAATTTTAATGAGTTTGATTTTAAAAAAATACATTATTTAAGAAGTAAACCACACAATCTAAAATAAATATTTAATAAAATAATCTATATTATAAACATTTGACATAGGTTTTAAAACAATCTCAAAGTATTTACTGTCACTATTTTGATTCTTAAGAATCATTATGCTTATATTAAACTTCATAAGTATCTAACTGGCATGATATTTTAAAATAAATGATACAGAATCAAAACACCTCCTGCTATTAACATTTCTCATTTATTTTCAAGAACATTTATTTTTGTTTCATATCCCTACCTTCTGTCTGGAAGAAAGTAAATTTTAACATAAGGATTCCTTGGCCTCCCATCTTCCCTGGAAGGGAGATCCTTTGCTCCCAAAATTGTAACTATTAATTGGTGACCAACCTTGTCAAACCATAGTTTTATCTGAAAAGCAAAAATATTCATTTATCAGTTTAAACATTTACTAATATAACATAACATTTACATTCCCAATCTTTGCCCCATTCTCTTTACACTAATATTAGCACAGAATATAAACTTCTCTTTGTAAATTGCAGTTAAGGTAAAAGGATATGCTATAATAACTTCAATGAACAGAGAAATTATTTCAAATATTTTAGTTTGATTGATAAATCACTTGAACTTTTTATAATCTAATTTGATAGCTTATTAACATGCACATAATAATTACACTACCATAACTAAGGACTTTATATAGGATTGCTTTGTGTCTACCTTTATGCAGGAATCACGGTAGTTCATTTTGGTTCCCCTACAATAGTGAGTTCAGAATAAGTGCTCAAAATGAATTGAATAGATAAGTTCCTTATATGGCATTCATAGGGAATTTTTAAGCAAATGTTTTATGTTATACCACAGCAAAGACCTTTCAAAAATTATAAGTACCTGGGAATTACTAGAAGCTTTAGTAAATCTACTCCTTAAGTTTGTATTTAAAACTGTAATAAATTCGTCTTTTAAAATTTCTTACGCAGACATAAAGTCTTTTTTTTTTGTTTGTGAAGCAAATGTATTTATCCTCAGAATAATAAGCGTATATTTTATAATTCGAGATGAGAAAATTAGAATAATTTGCCTATGCCATAATTAAGGATTAGAACTTCACATTCAGCTGCTGAATTCATTTGACTTAATAATTGTCACCTCCCACACACATACCTCACACTCCCACACCTAGCTAGTTGATTTTACCATATCAGGATCTATGATGACTATGGCTCTGATCCACATTCGGTTCAGAATTCAGCACATCTCTGACCACTATCTTGAAACTGAAATTGAATCGGAAATTTGGAATTTGGGAAAAAGTTCTATTTAGGTAATATGTATTTTTCATTTTATATGTGTATATATGTGTGTGTGTGTGTGTGTGTGTGTGTGTGTGTGTGTGTGTATCCAATGGTTTGATTTTTTTCTTTTAACTTGGATTTACAATGTTTGCGGTAGTTTAAAAAACTTAAATATATATCTCATGTCAGTCCCTTCCTCTCTTCTCTAAAGCAGACAGTCAGCTCTGGGCCAGGCTCTAGGATATATAAATAAATATAGACCATCTACATAAAAATCATACAAATAAATATATGTATATATGATATATCAGTAGTTCAGTTCCAATTCTAACATGGCTTTGTTGAGTCCCTCACTTCATATCTTAGAGAATGAGAGGCCGAGCAAGACTTTTAAGTCAGAAGACAAATGGCCCAGAAGAGTATATAAAATTATTTACACACTTTTCTTTTCGGTCAAATGGAATTAGTCCTCAAGCATTTAAATTTTTAAAATGATTATTACTTCTCTTTATGTTAAGTCCTTATGTTTAACGCAGGTATTACCCTGAGGCTGTGTAACAAAAAGTTTTTTGAATCCAGTTGGTAAGTACAGACTCTAGACAAGTGTTTCTTAAACTGTGGTTCACAAAACTCCTGCAACAGTATTATCTGGAAAGTTACAAATTCCTGTGGCCCACCTTTCACTTACTGAATCAGAATGGGGCCCAGGGAATTTGCATTTTAACAAGTGCTCCAGGTGATTCTCATTGCCATTAAAGCTTGAGAACCACTGCCTTAGACTAGGGGACCAAGAACCTGAAAAAAAACCTCTGACATTTAAATGGGAAAGAAAGTTCAACACCTGAAACTAACACAACGTTGTAAATTATACTCCAATATAAATTTTTTTTTAATTCCTATAAAAAAAGAAAAAAGAGTTCAAATATTTGCTTGCCTGACAATAGTAGAACAAAGATACAGATGAGGATAAATGGAAAAAAGAGACCATTATGTTAAAAGATATGAGGAGAGGAAAAAAAAGTAAGAAATACTAGAGTGTCTCATGTATGAGATCAAACAGGTGTTGTCAGAGAGCACCATGGTTCCTCTAAATTTGTGACCAAAACCACATTAACTTCTAATATTCTTTATTTTCTATATCAATAAAAAACCTTATGGCTTTATCTTCCATGATATTAAAGAACTTCTTAAAGGCTAAAAATTTGTTTTACAATAAATAGTACATTTAAAAAACAAAGAAAAATGTATTACTAGACTAAGCTCATAGTTATTGGAGCAAATTATTGATTTCTGTGAGGTTTTTTTTTTTCAGGGATTGAGACTACCTTTGCTGTCATTTCCACTGGCAATATTTTTGCTTCTTTAAAATCATTACAGGTAAACATTTAAGATATATGTTTCAAATGCCTGATAAATAGTATTATTTTTAGATTTTCTTATGCCATGGAAAACCAAAAAGATCACTTATTAATAATATTCATTTCTCACACAAACAGATATTAGGCATATGGCTTTCATATTTTCATATTAATACTTTAGTTTATTAAATTATACTTTACAAATATATAAATATTAAAATAATATAGATATGAAACAGGCACACTTTAATTTTACTGAGTTTTTTATCAAAATTATACCTTTTAATAAACTGTCAAACTGGGCATTTGATCAATAGCCTTAATTTTCATTTTATATTACAGGACTTGCATTGAAGTTTTTAATAGATATCCACTTTAAACTATCAAAAAAGAATTATTTTATTTGCTAGATTCTTTATCACATTCCTAAATATCTTCTCTGTGTTTTTTAAATGAATGATTAGAATATATCTGTTGATTCTTCAAAATAAAACAAATGTGTTTCCACAATTCTAGATATGATATACTTCTTATTTTACCTCATTTTCATTAATAAAAATCTTGATATCATTTTAATTGCTTTAATACAATTTCCATGTAACCACTTTTAAATTTCCCAAGCAGAACATAAGTCTAAGTAAATATTTTACACTACATAGTGTTAATTAGAACTCCAATTTTTTTTAATTTAAACTAAATTAGTATTAAAAACCAACAACAGCAACAACCAAAAAAAACCATGCAGCAAAGCAAGAATTATACTACTTTAAAAAAAAAAAACTTTGTTGACATTACTTTACCATATAAGGGTTTCCTAATGAAAAGAGGCAAACAACTTGTACCCAAGTATTACAGTAAAATTAAATGGAATTACAATTACAAAATGTAAACAAAATAAACCCAACATATTTTATTTGGATTGTGATTTTTGTTCTTTCAAAATAATATACTTTCAAAAAGTTGAACCTTATATATAATATGCAAAAAATTCATATTTTAGATAAGGTACAAATTTATTTGCCAATCTCCTCAAGGAGTTATTACTTGGAAAATGCAAGAGAATGTAGATGTTAAGTGATATAATGAATGATTTAAAGAGACAGCAACCTTAGTGTAATAAAGGAAAATATCAACAGTATCAAATCAGCTATTTCTGTCAATATTACCAATGTAAGTGGAATCTACATTAAATGCCAACCAGAAACCTATGAGTTTCAGTATTCAGTCCATCATATAAAACCACTAACAAAGATTGTCTCTTTAAATTTTTATTGTATTTTAATCCCCATGCAGAATTTTACAAGCTGGCTCATAAAATGATTTGAAAGTCAATAATATGGTTTGGAGCAACACACCAAAAAAAGTTTTCCTACTACGCATTTTCCAAAAACATACAAATAAGGGTTAAAACACAACTTTAGTTTCTATCAGGCAGACAAGGCCTTTACCTGAACCCTAGGAACAAAAGGCGTTGTTCTTCTACTAAGGCTTTGGCTCTGGTAAGCAAAATTAAAGAAAAAAGCAATAAAACAAAACCAAAAAGGACAACACGCTGGAACTAAGAGACCAAAAGTAAAAAACACATACAACTATCCCTTAAGTACATTTTTCCATGACAATATATATCTAAATTAAGTAGTTCAATGTAATGAATAAATTAATTTCCCCAAAATGCTTAAATAGATAAAAACTATATAAAATCTTAGAAGTTTTAAATCAGATTTTTAAATGTAATCAACATAACAGGAATTAAGACTGAATGTAAAATAACAGATTTGGGCTAATATTTTCTGAAAGAATGAGTGTAAACATAATACAAAGTCAAGATATTTCAAGTTTCACCCTTGAACACACAACATAGAAAAAAAATCATAGTCCAAGATGAAGTCAGATTAAAATACATTATACAATTATTAGTGAAAAGTCATCTGTAGAAGTAATGTTTCCAAAGGGACATACATGTAGCTTTCCAAAGGGATAATATGGCTAACAAAAGTCTAAAAAACATTAGCCAAGTTGGCTTTAGCATTTCTTAAAAGAATAAACACAGAAAGATAAAACGTGTGCTGGAACACACTGGAATAATTAGTTGATTCATACTTTAAGAATCTATAACAGGCTCTAGTATTTAAACATCATTTTCAGACATTTATTGTGCACCATCTGAGATAACACTGTTTAGAGCTAATCATACTTATTAATGACAATAATATCACATTTCTTTTTATTTATACAGCTCTTCATATTTTTTTAAGCCTTTACTGACAGTTACTGCAAGTTTATTGCCTCTAACAATGCTGGGAGGTAGTTGCTGTTATCTCCAATATGCAGATGAGGAAACAGAGACATTTTAAAAAGACTAGACAGACTTGCTCACCCAACCAAAAAGTAAGATAGTGTAAAGGTAGAAAATAAAACCCTGGGATTTCTCTGGTGGTCCAGTGGTTAAGAATCTGCCTTCCAATGCAGGGGACGGGTTTGATTCTTGGTCCGGGAACTAAGATTCCACATGCCGCTGGGCAACTAAGCCCGTGCACCGCAGCTACTGAGCCCGCGCGCTCTAGAGCCCACGCGTCGCAATTAGAAAGCCTGCACACTGCAACTAGAGAAGCCCATGCACTGCAACAGAGCCCGCACGCTGCAACAAAGACCCAGCACAGCCAAAATTTTTTTAAAAAGAAAGAAAATAAAGCTCAGTTCTGACTAAATCATTTTATTTCAAATTCTTAGAATAAAATCAGATTTCTTTTTTTTCTTCTTCTAACTTATTTTGTTTTCATTTTGAAACAGTTTCCAAAGATACCACAATCATCAGAATGTTGTGCCTTTATTAAGGCATGTTAACAGCTAAAAGAGGAACAAAATCAGATGCAAGTCTCTGTGTTTGGGAATGGATTTCAGGGCATTTAATCTTTGTTCTTTCACCAAGATTCCATCCCATTCCTCGCATTTCTCATGGATGTCTCTCTTGTGTACTTAACAGCTGTAAATAGTTAAAAGGCTTCAGACTTTTCCACTGCTACATGGAAACAGATGATAGGTACTAGGAGGACTGTTGTGGAATTCAACGATCATCAGACAGACCCTGAAGATAGTTTAAGACATAAATCTAAAACCCAAAAGAAAGCAAACCTTAAAAGCAGACTATCATTCAATCATGAGTCATCTTTCTCTTCAAAAACCAAGAAGGTCTCAAGTCTAAGATGTCTTCCTTTTTGTGTGGAGACATTTCCAAAGGAAGAAAGGAATGTTTAGATATGGAGTGTTACTGATATCTGTCTGTATAACCCTAGATGGATAATTCTCTAGCCAATGGGTAAGGGATATATGAAATTCATAGAGATTAACTAGGCATGCTGAAGAAAAGGATAAACAAGTCACTCAATTTAGAAAAAGATCTTATTTTTCTTGCCTTCTCACCTGTCCTACCTGTTTTAGACCAAAAATATCAAGGTAATGAAAGGTTTTTGCAAGTAAATATGACTTTATAACTAAAAGATTTACTTTGAAAGAAACAGTACTTTGAAATAAAGTAATCCTTTAAGGTAAACTTTTTTGCATCTTCTAAAATGACCTCAAATGAGCAACTCACAGATTTTTTGAAATCAATTGTCTAAAATCTATGCCAGTTTAAACCTAATCTTCACCTGTAAGCTTATACATTAAACTTGGCTACATAAACATAATTTGTTTTGTCAGCTTATTTTAAATTGAGGTGACATTAAAATAACACGCAATTAACCATTTTAAAGTGTACAACTCGGTGGCATTTAGTGCATCCACAATGCTGTGTCACCACCACCTCCCTCTAGTTTCAAAACTTTTTTATCACACCAGAAGAATATCCTGTACCTATTAAGTAATCAGTCACTCCCCATTTCCCCATTGCCCCAATTTCTGGCAACTACTAAGCTGCTTTCTATCTCTTCAGATTCTAGATATTTCATAAAGAAATGAAGTATTATGTATCTCACTGCAATTTGTAATTAATATTAATTCATTTATTTTAAGCATGAAATATCTGATAATATTTATAACAATTCAGCCTCACACAAATGAAGAATTTGAATTTGTACACCACAATTTATTTTGTATTTTTAATGTCCTTCCTACTTTATACAGCACTACTAACTTCAGGGCATTCCTTTTATGCAATGCTTCTAAAATAACACGGTTGTAACAATGACATATAAAAGATAAAAACTCAAAGAAAAACCTTTCATTTACAGAAAGTTTTTAAAAGACTATCGAGTTTCTAAGTAGATATAAAGGACACATGCCTATTCTTCAGTGACTTATTCCCTTTAAATGGGAATATAAAATGGATATGTACAATATTTACAAGCTCATCACTAAAAGTGGAGTCAGAAAAATATTAAAACAAAGTAACTTAGGGAAACATTGCAACCATAAGTCAGCCACAGACCCTGAAGTAAAATAAAATATGTTTGTCAACAAGAATTAATGTGTTCCTATAGAAAGAAAGAATTCTGAGCCATTCCTCACTTTGAAAAAAGTTAAAGGCTATATCTTATTTTAGCACTCTATCAAAATATTAGTCAAAGGCTGTAAATTAATTTTAAAATATTGAGAGAATTACAAAAGTAATCCTCCAAACAAGAAAACTGCTAAATTATGTTAGAACACAAATTTTAAAAAGAATCAAAATAAGGGAGTGCTGACACTGAAAGGCTAATATACAGTCCAGGTGTCATAAACGTGAGCTCATACTAATTTTCTCACCAAATACATTAATGGCGCTTTCATAGTTATGCCCTAGAATAATAACAAGTAGCAGCACAATTCAAGCATGGAAAAGAAATAAATGGAATAATTTTTTAAAGTCATCAACAGCCTTGTGCATGAAAATTTAAATAACAATTTGCATTATATGTATATTATATATTTGAGAAAATATCAGTCCATGAACTGACATAAATATATTAGGAAGGTCAGATTATCTCAAATTATCTTTGTTGTCAGGCATTAGTAACGTCATGATTTTGTAAGTGAGCTAAGGGCCCAGGTAAAATCTCACCAAAAGCAAAAATACCCAAAGGTAGAATAGAAGGATATAGGAATCATAATGTTGCCTTGTGACTTCCTAGAAGTTTCCTCGAAGGATGATATTTGTGGACAAATATTTTCTCAACCTCTACATCATTAGAGCAAACCAAAATTGTCTCCAGTTGGCAGAAATGGGGTTAAATATAAAGGAAAATACTATATCCAAAAGGGTATCTTGCTTATGTCTTGCTGCATGCAAAGAATGAACATAAAATTAAGTTTCATGATGGCAAAATCCATGGCTATCTGTTCACTGTTGTATTCTCAGCTACTAGGATTATGGGGATAGATCTTAAAATACATTACTTGAATTGATAATTGTAGCTTAATTTGGTAAAAATATTTTGGAGAAAAATTTTGGTAAAAGATTTCAAGAATCTTAAAAGTTTTTTTTCTTTCATATTGTTACATCTGGAAAAGTTATTCTAACAAAGGAATTTTGACCTAACAAAATATGCAAGATTTATATTCAAGGATTTCCATGGCATCATTATTTAAAATACTATAAATTAGAAACAAGCAAGATATCCTATAATAGCAAATTAAGTTAAAATGGAGTATTAAATAGCTATTAAAATCATTTTAGGAGGAATTTTTAAAGAAAAATGTTTAAAGGAAAAGTACACTATATATTACTAGTGAAAAAGCAAGTTTCAAAATAGTATACACAGATTTATTACAGTTTTGTTTAAAACTTTATATGTATGTAAATGATTATGTTTTAGTGGCAAGATTACAGGTGATTTTTAGTTTTTATTTATTTATTTGTGCTTTCTAGATTTACCAAAACAAATATGTATTATATTTATAAACATTATCTTGCTGGAACATACTCCTTCTGAGTCATAAAAATTGATAAAATGGTACTCATTTTAAATTACAGTTATATGGATTTTAAACCAACATCACTTATAAATACAAATACCACATACTGTTAAGTTTATATTTCCCCCCAATATTTAACAGTCTTACCTTTCTACCATATTCACTTCGAACCATGAGGAAAAGTAGTTGAATCTGAAATCTGTCTAAATGCCTGCACTATCCTCCTCAATCTCCCCTCCTAGTCCAATTTCTAATACAGCCTTGGGATTTCAAAAGAAGCAACAAAGTGGTACTTACTTATTATGGAAGTCTAACTTCTGCTCCCTCATCCACCAAGTGAAGCCAACTACATACACACACACACACACACACACACACACACACACACATTTATTTATATACTGGCATCATCAGCCACTCAGAGCATTATTTATAGGCGGAATATTTAAAGGGAGCCACAATTAAAAATAAAAAAGCTAACATTTATTAGCACTTTCTAAAATGGTGGAAGAAAATACACATATATTCGTAACCATAAATGACAACATCTGCGCTGTCAATATATGTAAGAGAATAAATAAAAAGATGCTACTTATTGTGGAAAATGGAAAAAACACCACTGTCCTCAAATGAAAAAGCTCACTCTGTTTATGAAAGAGAAAGGAAAAGAAAATAATAAAGAGAAGAAATTCATTTTAGTAAGACATTTACAATCTACTACTAGTATCTCATCTTCTTTCTTACATAGCTCTTCTGTTATTACCACTTTTGTGATCAAAGTAATCCCAGAACAGATGTGTCTAATGACTTTTACTATGTTAATTCAGCTTATACTTCCTGTATCTCCATTTAATTAATGAAAATTCTTCAGAAAAATCAAACACTTCTCCTCCCTCCAGAAAATAAAAGGAGAAATTTTGTACCTGATTTAACAAAAAGCTAGAAATTACTCTTAAAATATAAGCCCAAGAATAGTTTAGTTTTTAACTATAACATTAACAATTATCCAAAATTCAATGTCTGAATTTTGAGAATCTAAGTAGTTTTTAATACTTATAAAATTTTAAGTTTAGTAACTCAACAAAATTAGTGTCAATATTAATCTGTTTGTTTCTAAAATATAGCTGGATAAATTTTAATATTTTAAATTTTAGAAATTAATAAAATGTGAGAGCCTGAATTTGCAAAGCTCTTCTAATATGGGTATATGATGGTTAACTGAATTTTAAACTTTTATTATAAAATGTTCAAATTAGGGATCACTTAATATGAAATCTACCTGATATACTCAGTAATCTATTATATATTTCCCTATTTACTTAGTTGAGCAAAAATCATGACTTTGAATTTTGGAATAATATTACTAAGGTGAAAAACGTTTTAGATAGCATCACAAATTCTAATTCTCATTAAATTCCAGAAAATCTAACTCTAATAAAGAAAGCACTCTGCTAGATAATTATAATTAAATTTAGATTAATTAAAATTACTAAGAATGAGAAAGTTGATGGTTAAAAGCACAATTATATTCCAAACAGAACTTGGTTTACAAAAAAAATACCATCATATAGTTAAAACACTACTTGATAGTCCAAAAAGAGAAATTAATCTAGTGATTACATACTGAAAGTTGTCCAGATAAGAACTGTGGAACATCCCTCAACATGCCAGGACTCATGGGAGACGTAACGGAAATAGAAGGACGATCCATTTTTTGAGATTCAAATGAGCTAGAACCTGAAATGGTAATTATACATAAAGAATAATAACAATGGCTCTTCATTAGTATTTAATAATCTTTACCATGTATCTTTTATTTTTAATGCACACAAAATGCCATTATATACATCATTTTCTTAGCCACAATGTTCCAGATATACTTAGAGAGGTTTCTTAAAGCATAAGTGCAGCTTAGGGATTCTCTCAAGACCAAGGGTAAACCATTTTCTGTGCCAATTATAGTAGAGACAGACCTCAGAACTTAGTTACTTCATCTGTTGTGTGTACTAAACTCATATCTTACAATAACACACCAGGAAAAATTTAAAATAGAAACTTAGGGAGGAAAAACCAAAACCTAAATCAATAAAGCAACTCAAAGATGGTCTAAACTTGTAATGTTAAAACCTTAAGTACTAGAATGCTAACTGTGAAAAGTTTTCAGGAAGTGATTTTTAACCATATCTGGAAGAATATAATAAATTAGATGGGCAAAAAGGAAGTGAGGGGCTATGAAAAAAAGATACAGAAGAGCAGAAAAAGCAGAACTTCAATACCCAGAAGTTATATGTACGAATTTATTTGTATGGAAGGGAAGGAACAAATTGGAAAGTGAATAAAAATGGGGCGAATGAGATACTGACAGAATGAAATGCCTGGAATTCTGGGCTACAAATTTTGGCACTAATAAAATATCCATGCTAAACTTTTATGAGTAAGGTAATAAAAACTGCATTTGAGGAAGATGTCTTTACCATCTTTTTAAAGTGTAGACTGAATTGAGTGAGATGGAAAACAGTTAAGAACAAGTGGAATTCAATAAAATAATAACAGGAATGACTAGAAAGTGGAATGGAAAGAAAGAATGAGGCAATATTACAAAATTAGAAAATAAGGACTCAGAAACTAATTAGATATGAGAGATAAACGAAAAAGGGGGGAAAACATGAAGATTTCAAGTCCTCTAACCAGATATGGAAACAAGAAAGTCCCCTATGTTTCTGTCTTGTCCTCTGCACAGGACAGTGCTGATATTCCCTGGGCTGTAGAACACTGGAGAAGTCCTGTGTGTTAGGGAATGGCTGGAGAAGTTAATTTGGAACCTGTCACAGTGACCCTGTGACACCTCAGAGACGTCCGAGGGGAAATGCAAAGCAGGTAACAGGATATGTGGATGGGACCAAATGTTGAGTAGATAATTAGTGTTAGAAATTAAACTGTAAAGTGTCTCCCTAATTGGAGGCCCAAATGGATAAAATTCACTTCTAGAGAGAGTATAGTGTAAAATGAAAGGGGAAACTGCAAGCCTTGGGATCAGAAGTAATGGTGAAACCTTAAATAGTATTTAGAACTGGAAAGAATGCTTCCTTTATACTAAGAAATAAGCCAAGTTTTCTATATGCTAAGCTTCAAGTAACAGGAAGACACTTAGAACATATTCTTTAAACATCCAGAGATGAAGGGACAATGATAGATAATTTTGATAATGTAAACTTAGGAGTCATATGGCAATTAAAACCATACGAAGAGAAAAATTTACTGAGGAACTAAAAACAGAAGGTTAAGAATTGGCCCTTGGAGAAAGCTATTCTTCAACTTTTAAAGCATAAATAATTGAATCTAATTTGAAAAAGGACCCCTGTCCTTACAGGAACAATTTTGGAAATGTAGCCTAGAGGCTTTTCAAATAGCTATAGTAAGATAAAGGATTCCACACTGCTCACACAATATCTGAGTGATATAATGTAAGTGAATGAAAATTTTACCTACTTCATAGATTGCTGTGAAAACTAAGTGGGATAGTGTAGGTACAACATCTAGCACAGTTCCAGGCGCTTATGATGATGATATTATTATACATAATAATTATTATCATTATGTTAGTACTTATAGTTTTATGTGATCATGATATTATTTTGGATAAAATGATTTAGCAACTAGCCAAAAGTACTAAATCAAATAGGTCATACAATCATATTTTAAAGTTTAGAGCTATGCCATTCTAAAAGGATTTCACCTCTCTGGTAAAGATTTTTTTAAAATGTATACTCATAATTGTAATACAATGTAAAAAAAAATAACATCTATTTTAACAGTACATTCTCAATTGTTGTGTGTATAGACAATCCAACCACTTCTCACCACCTTCACTGCACCCACCATGGTCTAAATTACCATAATCTCACCAAATACTGAAATAGTCTTCTCACTGGTCTCTCTGCTTTCACTCCATTTAATCTATTTTCAACATAGTAGCCTGATTTTAAAACGTTAAGTTTCTCCTCAAAAACATCCTATGTAGCTCTTGATTTCCCTTAGAGTAAAAGTCAAAGTCTTTACAGTGCCTTATAAAACCTATGCAGTTTGGCTTCCCATTACTTCCCTGTCCTCCTTCCTGCCATTCTTCCCCTTGCTCACTCTTGCAGCCACAACAGCCTTTTTGCTTTTTCTTAAATGCAACGTAGGCTTTCCTGCCTTAGAGACATTGAACCTCTGGTCCCTGTTCCTGGAGAGCTTTTCCCTCAGACTGCCACTCTTTCAAACCTTGCGCCAATCCTTCCTTCTCAATGTCTATCCTGATCAATGTATTTCAAAGTGCGACCCTCCTCCTTCTTCTTTCACAACATGACTTACTCTCAATCAACCAACAAACTTAATTCATCGGAAAAAATTCATTTGCTTAGTATCTGAAATAGTACTCAAACACAAGTAATAAAAAGTGTCTAAATATTTAATGTTATTTTAACTTATATTGCTCCATTACCACTCTGTTAAATCAGAACTATTACCCCATTTTCTCAAAATATAAATTAGAATATATGTAATTATTCACTAGATTGTCCCAAGCATTCCCTTCATTTACTGAGGATTAGTTTACAAAGTAGTAAATTTTAAAATTAGGTGAAATTTGGGGAGGGAGTGAAATTTTGGGGAGTGGTAATATGTTCATTATTTTTTATTATGATAATGGACTCACATGTATATCAAAGCTTACCTAACTGTGCACTTTAAATACATTCAGTTTATAGTAGTATATCTTAATAAGGCTATCTAAAAATACATAGTAGTTAAGACAGTGTGGTTTAAAAAAAAATCTTAAAATATTATAGACTTTTATACTTTTTTCCACAATAACATGAAATAATACTAAATTTTCCATCTTTATATGACTGCATACTTGATAACAACACTATTATATTTCTTACTTTGTATTAATAGATTAAAGACTTCATTTGACCCCTGATAATGAACGACTTTATTAATAACATTTTCTTCTAAAATAAATGAAACTTACTGGACTCCAGTTGTGCGTGTGTGCTATCAGGTATTCTAGGTATATCTCTGAAATGACAGAAAAAGAAAAAAACAAAAAATTGTTTCAACAAATAGTAGCAACTGCTATTTTGATCATTATCAAACTATATTATAATAGGACAATGTAAAATGGACAAAATTGTGTATTGTAGCAGCACTATATAAATAAGGAAAAAAATAAGTCATAGTACTTTTTGCTAATAAAAGTGTTCTGGGCTAACCCTACTACTTAAAAGGAATTAAAACTCATAAGCATTTAGAGCAGATTTGTAAAAATATATACTTTATTTCCTATGTGCTTCACTACACAATTATCCATTCTAAAAAATTTCTATATTCAACAGGGTAAGTTTTATAGATATATTTTAATTGTATTCTACTCTTTTACCTGCTGTTGTTCAAATCAGAACATTGAAATTCAAATAAAATATCACCAAAACAAAAGTTAAAATATTCAGATTGTCACTGAAATTTTTTAAACATAATAATTCTACTGAGAAAAATGCAAACATGTTTCTTATTGGACTTAACATAATTACCTTGTAACTGTATTTACACCAAAAGTATGTACATTTTTGTTTGAGATTTGCCAGGAGGGACATATATTAATGGTTAAGCTCATTCAGAAAACTGCATCAAAAATATTTAAGACATTAAACAAACATATGATTAGAGCATCCTTTAACCCTAAGAAATATATTTGATTAATACCCTAAGCTGATACAGTACAGTTTTACCACATTACAAAACTATGAAAAGACAAAATAAAAAATAGATATGATTTCATGTGACAGATTCATTACTTTTGAAAGGAACATAGTACAAAGGATTATATTTATCTGCAACTTAAAAAGTCAAAGAGTAATTGACATTTGCTTTTTTTTTTTTTTTTTTGCGGTACGCGGGCCTCTCACTGTTGTGGCCTCTCCCGTTGCGGAGCACAGGCTCCAGACGCACAGGCTCAGCGGCCATGGCTCACGGGCCCAGCCGCTCCACGGCATGTGGGATCTTCCCGGACTGGGGCACGAACCCGTGTCCCCTGCATTGGCAGGCGGACTCTCAACCACTGCGCCACCAGGGAAGCCCGACATTTGCTTATTTTTTATGTTACCTTAAAGATGTTGTTTTTCCTTAAACAGTTGCCACCATCTAGGAATAGAATGTCCTTAAGCCCTCTCTTTTTTATACGAAATCTCCATTTTGGAAAAAATATATAAAATTCATATAGTTGATTCTCATATTTACAATGTAGAGAACCATAGCTTATGAAACTTCTTTTGAAAGTAATTGTTACTACAGTCCCCTTCCACTAATTCTTTTATCCATTTCCTGAGCTACTAAGATAATAAAAATAATACACCTAAATATCCCTTCTTCTTTTGTAATTTACTGTATATTCTAGCATGATCAGATAAAAAGATGTCATGATTTTTGGTGAGGTATTTTTAGTAAAGGAGAAAAAAGCATTGTCCTCAAAATAATTTAGTTTTATAAAGCAATCAGACATTATTGGATTGCACATTACAAATTATTTAATAGTAGTCAACTTTATACATGTATGAAGTATTCAAACCAACTCACCCAATAGGCCTTGAAACAACAAGCTCCACTTGTGGCTCAGGTTTGGATTCCAGGATGATGTTATATACTTCTTCAAATGTGGCTCCTTGCAATAGTCTTCCATTCCATTCTAATACTTCATCACCTACAGTGTGTGTCAGTAATGATAATCTTAGAAAAACTAGTCCCATAAAATGCACTCGAAACAAAAGCTGTCTCAAACTGCAATTAATTTTGTAGAACAAAATTCCTTTATGGAATAAGAAACATACTGAGAACAGCTCCAGTGGCATAAAATTTGATGACCAGGATGATTAGTGTATTTCACACAAAAGGACAAGGAAGGGTCAGAGGAAAAGATTACATAAAAGTTGTATCTGTGATTTCCATAATTTTCTCAATGATGTCTTGTCCCTGAATAGTTGTTAGTTGTGTTTCTTGCAAGGGGAAGCAAGTTGGGAACAACCTATATCTCCAACTTGGTGACATCACTCTTGTCTCTGTGATTTCTCAATAGAAATTTCTCAATAGAAATAGAAACTATTAAGATAAGTTGCCTCTTTGAAAATTTTATAACTCTTTATTCTAGGATTCTCAATATACATGCAGCTGAGTACCTTGTCTAGACTGTTTTGTAAAAAGCTTAATACTAGGCATCTTACTGAATCCTCTCCAAGGCACTCAAGGATCTCTTCAATAGTATCCATTATCAAAGAGATAAGGAGTGACACATTTCAGGAAATATGTATTTATCCATGAAGTTTGTTTCCTAAATTACACTGGAAGTTCTTCAAAAGAAATAGGAAGGCTTATGGGAAACAAATTAGGTTAATTTAATCCTAGATACAGACTAGGAATATCCATCAGCAAAAAAATAAGATCAGTAAATATAAAAATATTTTTATCTTATGTGACTCAAGAACTAGTAGTTACAACTTTCCATTAATGAATAAAGATTAATATAAGTTAAATGAACTTTTTATTATCGGTGAAGTCACTTCTAAATGAGGATAACTTTTTCACAACTACTCAAGTTTAACAGTTTAAATGTAAATAATCAAAGATTGAAACCTACCTGGTCTAAGATGTCCTACAGTATCAGCTAAACTTCCTTTTTTAACTTTGGTAATAAATGCACAGAGCCGACCTGATTCAGTCATCTTTCCTCCTACAACCTGTTTAAAAGAAGAAAATGTTAAAACAAGCATATTGTTCGATGAACACAGCTGAAGATTCAAGTAAAAAATAACTAGACAATTTGCAGGTTTTGAAACTATAGTTTAATATGCTAAAAATAATTTTTAAATAATATAGTGTTACTAATAGGAACTGAGTACATGTCCCAAGTGTGGACTCTACATATTCCAAATGTTTAACAATTTAATCAATTATTTGTTGAAAATGATTCATACCTTAGAAACAACTTAACAATTTATAATTTTTGCCTTTATTACAGAATTCTTACTTTTGTCATTTCTAAAAACTTATTACAGTACTATATAATTATATTAACATTTCTAGTTATAGATGTCAAATGTCATAATATATATTTTGTTACTTTTACTATATTATCATATCTTCTAAAATTTTTATTAGTGGGTAATATTTGGGCATATTGATAACGTGCATGATGATCACGATGATGCATTTTCTCTGAGAAAGTTACAAAATATACTTAATTTCATCAGAATTAATGTAAACTTTAGATCATCTGCATCCCAATTTTTCTGCTTTTACATTTCTGTTAATACATATCTTTCAGAAAAAGAAAAAACAAAGGTTAGCAATAATGCTGTGAAGTCATATGTGTAGCTATAAGACTGGCCTCTTAAAAATTAATGCTCTGATTCTCATTAACTGCCACTCAATCAATATATCAACTTTAAGCAAATAATAGTAACCAACTTCATTGACTAGAATAGTTTTCTTCCTCTTCTAAACTGACTGAACAATACAGAATTCAAAAATCATTGATTTATCTTATTCCGTATTTAGTCCCCAGGTGCAGTGAATTACACTCAGTTGCAGTTCAGTTAATATTAACTCATTATTCCTATGTTTGGTTCTGAAAATTATATATATAGATATTATGGGCTGAAATCCCTGTGTTAATTTTGTTTTGTTTTGTTTTTTGTTTTGTTTTTGTTTTTTTGCGGTACGTGGGCCTCTCACTGTTGTGGCCTCTCCCGTTGCGGAGCACAGGCTCCAGACGCGCAGGCTCAGCGGCCATGGCTCACGGGCCCAGCCGCTCCGCAGCATGTGGGATCTTCCCGGACCGGGGCACGAATCCGTGTCCCCTGCATCGGCAGGCGGACTCCCAACCACTGCGCCACCAGGGAAGCCCCCTGTGTTAATATTTTTAAAGTTTCTTGGCTTGATAAACTTTAATAATAATAATTATACTGATTATATTATTATTGAAATCTGAGAGTGCCAGGCACTGTACTAAATGTTTGTATACTGCTTTATTTAGTCTTATTTGATAAAAATTCAGTAAGTATTATTATCTCCATTGTACAGATGAGGAGTCTGAGGCTGAGAGGTTTAGCTGCCTAACGTCATGTAGCTAGTAATGCTATAACTAGAAATCAAGCCAAGACTTTTCAACCTCTATACTACGCTGCTCTAACAGTATACTGGGCAGATCTGGATTTAATTCTCACCTTCATCACCATCTTTAAGACCAAGGGCAAGTTATGACACCTCTCTAAGCTTATTTCTTATCTGTTGTGAGTGTTAATAAAATGATAGATATAAAGTGCTCAGATGAGTGCCAACTGCATGGCAACCAGCCAATAAGTGATGCTCAATTTTATTTACAACCAAAGTTTTCAAATATATCTCACTTACTGGAATCTACACAACTACTTCTGTAGCAATGGCTTAACTCTAAAACATTTACTCTCTTCGCATTTCAGTTTTTAATTCACCTTATAGATGCACAAAAAATAAACAGAGCTTTCTTTGGTGTACTTACCAAATAATTATCTGGTATTTTACAGTAAAATATAAATCAATATTTATATTAAATCTCCTAACATAAGTATTTTTGAGTTTCCAGACTTCAAACAGTATTCTCTCTCTCTCACACACACACAAATACACACAAACGCACACACATTTTGCTACTCTAATACAAAAATTATATTCCTGTGTAATATGTAATACATATATGTATTTCCCAAGTTTGTACATTTAATAATTGAACGAAGCTATCATTTTAAAAGAATATAAACACATATATAGACTTAAAGGACAAACTATAGGTAAAATAAGTTTGAAGAACTCAAGTATGTAACTCAAGTTCTATTTTCCAAAATTATATAAATAAGTATTATTGTAGAATAATGGCAACTTCTTAAATAATACTTGGAAAATGAAAAGGTTTTGGATAATGAGTGGAAATATTTAGGAATTCTTGAAAATAGAAAAAAACCCCACTAAATTGGTATAGTGTTATTATATCTTTTGCTTTTCTGATTAAGCTGTAAATGAGTATAGAGAAACATCTCATATATTTCATCACATACCTTCAAGCCAAGCATTGTTCCTGAATCTCGAGGTACACTTCCATCTTTTAAACGCTTATTTAATAAAATGCGACCAATTAAACGATCTCCGTCTTTAGATGGCTGCCACGTCACAGGGTGCTGACATATTGCATCAATAAACACAAAATTAATGTTATTTTATGATAAATGACCCCTTAGTGTGCAATCTCTCTAAACTTCCAACTTCCAAAGTGTTATGATTACACAAACCAGTTTTTATTCAAAACATTGATCAAAAGGGTTTACTAGATTATGTTTATAACCTCATTTTAATAATCTCAAGTTTTTTCAAAATCCAGTTACTGCAAATTCTAACAGTGCTCTGACACAATACTGAAGTTCTATAGTTCTACAAAATCTGAGAAAGCTTGAAAACACATGCAAACTCTAATTATCTACACACTGAAGATTAAAAATTCACAAGCAGAAAAGAGACTGCAATTCTATGCAATCGAACTCATTTAAAAATGAGCATTTAATCTTCAAACACTTTTGGAAGACTTGGAAAGACTTTATTACAGTCAAAGTTAAAAGGTCACACTATATTAAAACATGAATTTGAACCTCTGATGAGGGCTTTCTTGAAGTAGGTTTCTAGATTAAAATTATTAAAAATACACAAGCTCCAGTAACTTTCCAAATGAACGTTCATGGGAGAAACAGGCCTAATTCAAAGGTGATGATAGACTATATTTCTCACTTTTTGGAGGGTCCTTGATTCTTTCAGGTCTCTGATCTATTTAGCAAATTAATTTTATTTGATAATTCAATGGTATCCATTGTTAAACAACGTTGAAAATATTAGTAGTTTATCTCAGGGCAGAACCAAGCCTTTTATAAATCATGATACCATTCCATTATAAATCATATATCAAATAACAAAGTAAATGATTTGTGTAATCACAGTTTCACAGTTATCTGAAAGTAACATGCACATCTTCATGCAAAATTTAGCAGGCAAAAGACAAGTTCCAGTAAATCACATCTATATGGTAAAAAGATTTCAAAAGTCTCACTATAGTAAAAGCAAAATAATAAATACCAAAGCAGATGGCAATGGTTCTAATACTAATTAATACTACACTAAAATGCTATGACAATATAACAAAAGAGCAAAATGACAGTGAAAGGGAAAAAAGAAAAACAACTTTTTCTGTGCAAACAGACCCAATCATCTCCCTTTTGCCTGGGATTCAAACTGTTGATAATTTAATTTTCATCCCAAGGAAAATATATGCAAGCAATCAAATAAGCCAATCCAAAAAAATTCTTTATATTTGTGGTATATAATAACATTACAAAGTTCTTTCATGCGACCATAAACAAAACATTCCTTTGTTCCTAATTTTTATTTTCAATTACTTATTTTTGGTATGCCGTCAAAAAACAAAAACAGCAAAGCAAGCAAGAAGTATTTTGGTTGGTTAGTTTGTTTTGGTTTTGTTTTTCTTTTCTGCACCTTAAGAAATGCTACATTGACCCTTGAAATGCCCTGTCCTTTTATTATGTTCTGTTTGAATGAGTGACAGAGAGCAAACGAAGACCAAATGAGCAGGTTAAAAGGCAGGCTCCACAATCTCAGTACCTTATCACTATGGCTATGCTCCTCGTTAAGGGTTGTGCTACTACACGTATCTACCCCAGAGTCCTTAATCTGAGGCTCAGACCATTCCAAATCCTCTTCCAAAGAGTGGCCACCAAAGTACATCATTTTCTTTTGTCTCTCAGACCTGGTGTTAGAGTCCGACAAAACTGCCTGCTCACTAGTTTTTCTTTTTCCCTTTTGACTGTCCCCTACAGGTGTGGGATAAAAAAAAAAAATACAAAAAAGAAAACATGCAAAGGTGTAAATCAAAAAGGAAAAGTGAAATGATAACGGAAATTAAAAAGTAAGGCTCCACATGTCTCACCAAAGACATTAGGGATGCCTCACTGCTATGCCAAGACGTATGGTCCAACCAGTTGTAATCCATGTCTCCTGTGAGAGTCAGACAGACAAAAGAGGGAAGTAAAGGAGACAGCAAAAGAAAGGACAGAGAAAGACATAATAAACATTTTAAACTGTGTGATCCTCTCCGGTTTTAAGAACTTTGTCTGTAGTACTCACTATATTTATCAAGAGAAAGCTAAGATTTCAAATGACTAAAATTTATAGAATACAGAATATATAGTTTATGTACTCTAGACAGACCCTACAGGACAAAAGTGCTGCAAGAAGAGAAAAGGCTAATAATAAACAGGAATAGAAACAAAAAAAATTATATATTCTGAAAAAGAAAAAGACTTTCAGCTAGGTCTGTTACTCGTGCTATTTTTTCATGCTGGCATACAGACATGAGTTTTTTCTCCAAAGATTAAGGAACATTTAAAAAATTAAACAGTGGTTTGCTAATAAACACTACAATTAAAAGTGAAGTACTTAAAGGTTGTTTCTGGAAGGTAGTATGATATTCCTTATAATGCTGAAACCGCCTAAAAATTTTGAGTGATTAAAAAAAAAGAATTGGTTACACAAAAGATTATATGAAAAGGACAAAACAGGTTCACTCAATTTCTATTAGTAGAAATAAACTTTCCTTAAATATCTTGAATTACTTAATATTACTTTGAAACAATTTTTCAAGGTTTTTTTCAGAAATTGCATTCTCCTAAAAAATAAATTTTCTTTAAAAATAATTTTTTCAGACAATTTATGTAATTGGCAACTAAGAATGAATATCCATTTCCCAAACTTATGTGCTCCTTATTTGCCTTACCTTTGAAAAAGAATTTTTTCATCTATATGTGCACATGTCTTTTTAAGCTCTATTCATACTTTCATTTATTTAAAAATATTTAGTAAACACCTTCCATTTGCTATGCATTGTGCTAAGTCTAGCATAAGGGGTAATGAGACATGCAGCAGAATGGAGATAAATGCAATATACAAATCATCAGTGTCATATAGGAGAGTACAAAACACTGAAAGAGTACAATAACATCTAATTTAGATTTGGGGGTCAGTAAACACCTCTAAGAAAAGTGATGTTTAAGATGAGAACTGAAATATGTGACTTAAAGGACAGGTAAAGATAAAGGCAGATGAAAAGCATAGGAAAGAGCATTCCAGGAAGAAGTAACAAGATGGTACTGTAAAAAGACTGATGGAACACCAGTGTGTCTGAACCAAAAAGACTGAGGGAGAATATGGTGCTAAATGAGACTGGGGAGGCAACATAGACCAGTTTAGAGAGGGCTTCTTATACCATCTTAAACATTATGAATTTCATTCACTGAAGGATTTTAAGCAAGATACATGAACTGATTTACATTTTTTAAAGATGAATCTAAATACTAAAGAGAGGTTGGGTTGGAAGACACCATGAGTTAAAAGACAGTTGCGGGACTTCCCTGGTGGTGCAGTGGTTAAGAATCCACCTGCGAATGCAGGGGACATGGGTTCAAGCCCTGGTCTGGGAAGATCCCACGTGTCGCGAGGCAACTAAGCCCATGCGCCACAACTACTGAGACTGAGCACCTAGAGCCCGTGCTCCGCGACAAGAGAAGCCACCGCAATGAGAAGCCCACGCACCGCAATGAAGAGTAGCCCCCGCTTGCTGCAACTAGAGAAAGCCCACAAACAGCAACAAAGACCCAATGGAGTCAAAATAAATAAATAGATCTATTTTTTTAAAAAAAGTTGCAATAACTCATGCAACAGGTGATTATGGCTTGAACATAGGTGACGGTAATAGACATGGTAAGAAAGGGAACTGAGAGATGTTTTGGAGGTAGAAATAAGAGTGTTAAGAAGGACAAACAAAGAGTAAGGTAAGATATGAAGAGGACCCAGATTGAATTCTAACAGAGTTTGATTTGAGATGAGAGAGAGAGACTGAGAGCATGTAGAGATAGAAAAGAAGAAAGGAGGGAGAAAGATGGAGGTCTCCAGACCAAAGAGAAAGAGAATTTCTTAAACAGGAGGGGAAATCAACTACAGAATGATTTCTACACATCACCTAAGATAAGGAACTGAAAATTATGCATTTGATTTGGCAACATTAATATCAGGAAGGATGTTAGAAAAAGCACTCTGGGTAGAATGATGAAATTAAAATCAGACTGAAGTAACTGAAGAGTCAAAGGAAAATGAGGAAGTAGGAAAATTCTGTGTAGATGAATGGTTCACAAAATCCCTAAAATAGCATAATCAATAGCACCTGGGAACTTGTTAGAAATGCAGATTCTTGGGTACCACCTAGACTTAATCAGGAATTCTGTAGGTGATGCCTAGAAATTTGGTTTAACAAGCCCACCAGGTGATTATGATCCCACTGTTTGAGAGGAACAGGAGACAATTCTTTTTTTTTTAACTTTATTGAGATATAATTCACATACCATAAAACTCACCCATTTAAAGTGTACAATTCAATAGTTTTTAGTATATTCACAGAAGTTTATTTGTGTAGGATGATGAAGCTGTGCTATTAACATATGCAAAGTTCAATTTGTAGGGAAAAAAATACATTCTTCAACCTGTTAACTAGAGAAGTGCTTCCCAATCCTTTTCACTGCACAAATGACAATTAAGATTTTATGGCTACCCAAAACCCTGAGCATATCTGTATTTCAGAAAACCTGTAACTCTTTCGAAATACACCACTGTTCCACAACAAAGTATTGATAAATCTCTGAATTGGATTAAATATAATATGGAGACTATAAATAAAAATTTTTGGCTGGTTTATGTGAAGATGTGAGACTTCAGCTTGCAATCTCTCTTCTCCCGTATGCCTACAAACTACCAAAATTGCGGAAATGTAGTTTTTCCCTCTGTACATAAATAAGAAGTCAGCTGTCTGACCATTTGAAGCTAAAGCAAAAATATCAAACAAACAAAAAAAGTCACATACGGTAAGCCCTCAGTAAACATTTCTTACATGAGTAAATATTAGTGTTACTGTAAGAATTAAATAAGGTAATCAGAACATGTAGAATACATATAGAAAATATATAGAAAGTAGTCCTGAACTATCAGGACTGCTAATATTTAGATAATAATACTTATCACTTAGTATTCTTATTTTATATAGCTTCAAAGGGCAGAACTAAGATGTTTTTCCTTTAGTAGCAGTCAAGAATGTACTGCTGAACTTTCCAGTTCTAGAACAAGAAATAGAAGACAAAAAGAACAAAATGGAAATTTTAGAACTTTTTGAAAAATGACTGAAATTTTAAAAGCAAATGGATGGGTTCAAGAACAGAATGGAAAGGACAGAGGAACAACAATGTACTTGAAAATAGAGCAGAAATAACCCAATCTGAAAAACAGAGAGACAATAGATAAATAATAGAATAAACAGAGCCTCAGGGACTTTGGTGATTATAATATATAATTAAAATAATAGAAGATTCATGTCATTGTAGTTCCAGGAGAGGAGAAAGATGGGGTCAGAAAAAGTATTTGAAGAAATAATGACTGAAAATTTCCCAGATTTGCAAAACATGTAAGCCTACTGATTCAAGAAACTACATAAGCCCCCAAACAAGAATTACACAAAGAAATCTGTGCCAAGACACATCATAATCAACCTAAAAACTAAAGACAAACTGTTTTGAAAGAGGCAAGAAAGAAACAACAACTGATCTAAAGGGGAAAGACAATTCCAATGACAGTGATAAAATTTCTCATCAGAAACCTTGGAGGCCAGAAAGAAATGGCACAATATTTTTCAATTGCTGAAATAAAAGAAATGTCAACCCTGAATTGAAACAAAAAAAGAAGGAACCTGAAAATATCAAGAAGGAATAAAGAACATGGTAAGTAAAAATATGGGTGAATACAATAGGCTTTCCTCCTCCTCTTCAGTTTTCTAAATTATGTTGATGTTTGAAGCAAAAAGTATACATTGTCTGATATGCCTTTCAACATACATAGAAGAAATATTTAAGATAATTACCTTATAAACAGGGAAAGATAAAAGAACTTAAAGTATGTAAGTTTCTACATCTGTCTAACTAGTAAAATATCAACACCAGCAGGATGTGATAAGTTATACATATGTATACACAGTACTTAGAGCAACCACTAGAAAAAAATCTTTGCAAAGAAATACACTCAAAAACACTACAGATGAATCAAAATGCAATTGTTTTAAAAAAGTTCAAATAACCTATAGAAAGGCAAGAAAAAGAAAGCAAAAATAAAAAACGGAACAGAAAACAAAAAAGAAAATGGCAAACAAGAAAAATGCAGACCAACTCCCTCATAAATACAGACACATAAATCCTTAACAGAATATTAGCAAACATAATTCAGCAATATATAAAAAGAATTATACACTCTGACCAAATGGGGTTTATTGCTAGAATGCAAGGCTGGTTGAATATTAAAAATCAATGTAGAGCTTCCCTGGTGGTGCAGTGGTTGAGAGTCCGCCTGCCAATGCAGCGGACACGGGTTCGTGCCCCGATCCGGGAAGATCCCACATGCCGCAGAGCGGCTGGGCCCGTGAGCCATGGCCGCTGAGCCTGCGCATTCGGAGCCTGTGCTCCGCAATGGGAGAGGCCACAACAGTGAGAGGCCCGCATACCGCAAAAAAAAAAAAAATCAATGTAAGCTATCACATTCACAAGTTACAAAAGAAAAAATATCATGATCCTATTAATTGACGCAGAAAAAACTCATGATTTAAAATAAAAAATACAACTCATAGAAAGCAAGGAATGAGGAGAACTTGCTCAAATAAATAAAGGACATCAACCAAAAACCTAGTTAAGATCATACTTAAGACAAAAGGCAAAATGCTTTATGTGATGAGAATTCTCACGAAAAAGGATATCTTTATTTGTAACAGCCAAAAAGTGGAAACAAACAAAATGTCCTTTAATAGGCAAATGGCTAAACAAACTGTGTTATATCCATACCATGGAATAATACTCACTAATAAAAAGGAAAAAACTATTGATACGTACAACATAGATGCACCTCAAGGGTAATATGCTGAATGAAAAAGAAAATAACAAAATATCACATACCACATGATTTCATTTATATAGTATAAATAATAAAATTATAGAAATAGAGAATAAATTAGTGGTTAGCAGAGGTTAGGGACAGGGTGGGGAGGGACGAAGGTGTTACTAAATATAAAGTGGCAGCATAAGGAAGATCTCTGTGATGGTACAGCTCTGTATCTTTGTAACAGTGGTACTTATATGAATCCATATATGTGATGTCACAAACCTAAACAAACACATTGTTCCAATGTCAATTTCCTGGTTTTGATATTGTTCTATAGTTAAACAAGATATAACCATTGGGGGAAACTAGGTAAAGGGCACATGGGATCTCTATGTATTAACTTTGCAATTTCCTGCAAATTTATAATTATTCTGAAATTAAAAGTTAAAAATAATGTGTTGCTGCCTTCATAGGTATTGATAATCCCATCACTGGAAGTGTTCAAAGAAAAGCTGGAGTACCACTTGTTAGCATGATATAGTGAACAATCAGTGTAATAAAGTTACATTAAAAGAGCACTAAATCCTACCGATCTCTGATATTCAGTGATTCTATTAGTTTGAATTAAACACATTTAAATATAAAACCTGGTTAAAAATAATGAAAAGATTCACATCTTAGGCTAAGATTTTCTCCTTCACTTATCTCTACTGCAAAATATAAACTAACCCAATAGTACGTGTGTCTGTGTCATGTTGTGTTTGATGCACAGAGGAAAAAAAGTTCAGATATTCTATTTATAACATTTTCCCTACAGTCATTAAATGAATGCAAGAATTTATAAACTGTTTTATGTCACAGTTTTTCATTTGTTTAGGTTAATAAATGTTTTCAATTAAATCACATAGTATACAAAGGTATTCTTCAACATCTTTATTTTTAACTTAATCATGTTTATAAAGTCACAGCATGTTGCAACAGAAAGAGTTTTATAGCTGAAGCCACAAAACCTATGTTAAAGTATTGGCTCCACTCCTTACTAATTTTATGACTTGGGCAAATCACATAATACATTAGGCCTCATTTACATAAAAAGAGATTAATCGTGATATCACAGATTGTTGAGAGGCTTAAGTAAGATAATGGTCATGAAAGTGTTTGGCAAATTATAGAGTCATGCCAATGTTGATGGTATCATAACCATCTTCATCATTATTAAAGTAAAATAATCATAATTTCATTCTAAATAGATAGGGAAAATTTATCTATGGCCCTTTTATTTTTCCTC
Organism: Leucopleurus acutus; assembly: GCF_964270905.1. Taxonomy (NCBI): domain Eukaryota; kingdom Metazoa; phylum Chordata; class Mammalia; order Artiodactyla; family Delphinidae; genus Leucopleurus; species Leucopleurus acutus. Next base: position 50,802,039 of record NC_139159.1, on the reverse strand, counting down.
TCATTTTTCTTCTTTGTATTTTACTTTCTTCCTCAGCTTGTCAGGCTATTTGTGTTGGCATTTTCCAACAGGAAACACTGCTTCTGCAAAATGTTAATAGGCTTGAGTGATATAAAGGTCCTCTAGTCAAATAAGCTTAGAAAACTCTGGATTAAATGCAATTAAATAGATTTCTTGAGTGCAGAATTTTTCCTATAGTAATGACAATATGCTTCTGTACAAGAATTATGTAATCTACAGTTTCCACAAACTTATTTGGAACACTAACCTTTCCCATAGGACAAGTGTTCCAAGAACTATATTTTGATACATAATGCTGAAACCTTCCTGGAGGGTCATTTTCCCTAAGAAAGCCATTAAAACTGATCATAAGGCTTAAGTCCTTCAAGGAAAATATTCAGTACTAAGGGAGACTAATAGCCCAAGTTAAAAAAAAAAAAGTTATACATTGGGAATATTATCAAAGGCAATGGTTTTCAAACTATGTTCCATGGAGTTGCTTCAGAGACAACTATTGGGGTGAGTGTGGAGAACTGAGTCTAAAATGATGCCCATAATCCCCACCTCATAGTGTTCATGCCTTTGTAAAGGATCTGTGACTTGCTCCTAATCAAGGTGGTGGAATGGCATAGTGATGGAATGTCACTCTCATGATACTGTTAAAATATCCACCCTAGCTAGTGAACTTGCTCTAAGCCTCCTTTGCCTGCTTGATGAAGTAAGCAGCCCACGTGGCAAGGAAGAGCAGGCAGTCTTTAGGAACGATGGGCACCATCTAGGAACTTCAAGTTGCATCCAATCACAAAGATATGAATTCTGCCAACAATCTGATTGAACCTGAAATTAGATTCTTCCCCCATCAAGCCTCCAGAAACACAGCCCAGGCAACAACCTAATTGTAGCTTGAGATCCTAAACAGAATACTCAGTGAAGCCATGCTGAGACTCCTGAACAACAGAAATTGTAAGGTGGTAAACATGTGTTGTTTTAAGCCACTAAGTTTGTGGTAATGTGCTCTTAATGCATTGCCAGCTCTGAAAGCAGCAGATTTTAAAGATAGGGACCAAACCATAAAAGTCAGTAGATCTAAGGGGCCAGATACGCTTCAACCAACTCTCAAGTTCCAAAACAAAACCAAGGCTAGCTAAAATGCAATATCTGCAATAGGAAGGTAAATTATTCTCCATAATTAGCTTATTTTTTAAACATCTTGCTCCTTTGGTATTACCAATGTATTCTTCTTTAATAACAAGTGACTGATTAAATGATTGTATAGATTACACACATCAGAATTCATTTTAATGATTACACAGTGTGAAACTGTTTTAGGATCTGTGGGTGCAAATAGGACCTCAAGAAACTTACATTCAAGAAAGGTAGACAGACAGGTAAAATATACGACAGCACAGCTTACTGTAACATACCTTAATATATATCCATGCTATCCTATTTCATTACAGCTAAGTTGCTATCAATTAAAATATGCACAATTATTTTATATATCACTAGAAAGGAAAAAATGCTACCATTAAACGATGCCAAGCATTTGATGGCAAAAAGAATTTATATTTTCAAAATGTTATAATGTGAAAAAAATTTGCTTCTTAGTATGAAAAAACTATGGCATTTCATGAAAAATGTTGATTATTCAGAAAGGGGAGAGATTTTTTAAAACTTAAGAAACGCTTCACTATAGAGGTGATATTTAAACTGTACCTTGAGAGATGCAGTAAGATTTTACTTATTGGAGGATTTTACTTTTTTAGAGGAAAACAACTGGACAATCCTGGCAGAGAAAAGAGAATATATCAAACTACTGCTGCCAATATGAATATATATAATATATTTGGGAAATGGCAGATAGTAGATTATTAACAAGTAACCTTTTCCTAGATCTGTAATTGGATATTGTTTCATGATCTGGATCAGTAGTTCTCAACCACTATGTTGTAACACAGTTGTAAAGTGTGTCACAAGTAATGCTACTACTGATAAAGTAACATAGTTTACAAACAAATTTTTAAAATAGAGTAAATTTTAAATTAGAATAATTTCAACTTTGCATCTATATTAATGTAAATCTCAGTTAATGTCTTAAGTAAGAGGGAAAGGAAAGGAGTAAAACTACCAAAAGAAATTAGAAATTGCCCATCAGTAGGAAAGCATTAAGGCCTGAGTATGAATTATGTTTCATATTGTAAAAAATGTTTGGGAATTGTTGATCTTTATTATCAATTCACATAACTAATTTTATCAGATGTAAGACAACATTGATTGCTTTATGTATTACCAAGGGAAAAAAATAAAATGCTGCAATTCTGTCCTAATTTCGGAGATGATAAAACTGTGGGGAAAATGTGTAGATTTGATGAAATACTATACTTAATCCTGGGAGCTACTCAAAGAGAATTATGAATCAGAAGACAAGAATCAAAATCCAGGCCGTGAACTGGATTATGATCTGAAGCCAATCATTTTACAAAGCGAACCACTTTGCAAAGATCCTTTCCCTTCTAATACAGTGCGATTAGTGAATAAAAGACTGATTGAATAACTATACATGATAACCTGCTATGGTACCACTGCCACCCTAAGGTACTTATCCAGAATTGAGGCCTCATTTCAGGTTTTATTTAATAATAATAATGACACTTATTGAGTACTTACTCTGTGCCAGGAATTGGGATAAACACTTGAGTGGATTGTATTTTCCAAAGGTGGCTACACCATTACATACCCCATTCCACATGTTCTTCTTAAAATGTGACAATGACATCCCTCTACTGAGAGGACAATGTCTATATTCCCTCCCCTTGAACCCAGGAGGATCTAGGACCAACAGAGTGTGGTAGAAGTAACACTTCTATCTTCTGAGGCTAGGTTTAAAAGGACAGCATGGTTTCTTCCTCAGTCTCTCTCAGGACACATAGCTTGGGAGCTGTGAATCTATGTGTAAGAAATACACATATCTAGAGAAAAACACAAAACCACACTAACTAGTCGCCATGAAAATTTATAACCACTAATTCCAGGTCAGTTCTTATTGCTTCCAGGTAATTGTACTACATTTCCTTAATTCATTATCATCTCCATTCTCCTAGAAAAGAATTTCATATTTTTTCTATCCATAGAACTTTAACCTCCTCCCCTGATCCTGATTCTCAGATAATGGTCCTGCTACCTTTTCCATTTCCAGAAAAAAAGAAAAAAATTAGATGAGACATTCCACGCTAAATATGGTTTAGAACCAACCATATTTATCAAACAACATGCATCTGTTTTCATATTTTCTGCCTTCCTTCCTATTATTATAAACACACTGCTCCTATTCCTTTAGCAAGTCATCCCACCTACTAATGCACTAAATCCTATCATCTTTCATTACTTAAGGATAAGGTTCAAACAATTGTCCTCTCTCTCTCCAGCATCAACAAATTTCCCCTTGCTATCACTGCTATGAGAACACAGACATGCTGTCTTATCTCCTATCTTTTAAAAATCCCTCTCTCTAGCCATCAATTCCTTCTCTGTTGTTGTTCCTCTCTACAGCAAAACTCCGCAAAAGAGCTGTCTGTACTATTTCCGATTCCTTCCTTTCCTTTATTTCTTGAGCCCACTTCAGACTTCCAACTCCACCACTACACTAAAAGTACTCCTGTCAAGGTCACCAACACCAGCAATCTGTTCCTGCATTGCTAAATCTAGTGGTTAATGATCAATCAATCCACATCGAATTTGACTCCTAAGCAACAACTGACACAATCAATACTTCTTTTTCTAACATCTTTATTGGAGTAAATTGCTTTACAATGGTGTGTTAGTTCCTGCTGTATAACAAAGTGAATCAACTGTATGTATACATATATCCCCATATCCCCTCCATCTTGCGTCTCCCTCCCACCCTGCCTATCCCACCCCTCTAGGTGGTCACAAAGCACCAAGCTGATCTCCCCTTGAAATCCTTTCTTTAGTTGGATTCTGGGATATCACTTTCCTTCTGGTTTTCCCCCAACTTCACTGGCCAGTTAGTCTCAATTTCTTTGGCTGGCTTTTTCTCATCCTCTTCTAATTGTGGGAGTATTCCCCAGGTTAATCCTGCAATCTCTTTTTCCTAGAAACATACTCCCCTAGTAGTCTCTTCCAGCTGCCTGGCTTTAAATATCATACATATATTGATGACTTCCAAATGTATGTATCCAAACCTAACCATGCCAGTGAGCTCCAGATTAGTATATCTGCTAGGTTACTCACCACCTCCACTAGATATCTAATAGGAAAATTGAACAATATGTACGAAACTGAATGGCTGATCCTCCCTGCACTCTCCCAAAAATCTGTGTCTGCCACAATTTCCTTATGTTAATTAATGGCGACTCTTTGCTTCAATTTGCTTAGGCAAAAATCTTTGCAGTAATCCTTAACTTACTCCTCTCTTACTGTCACACCCATCTCTAAACCATCAGAAAATTCTGCTGCCTGTACTTCCAAAATATATCCAAAATCTGACTACCTCGCTTCACTTCAACTACTACCAAGTTGGTACAAACAACCATCGTCTCTCATTAGGTATTGGATTAGCCACCTAACTGGTCTCCCTGAATTCATCTTTGCCCCTCTCAAATATGTTTTCAACACAGCATCAAGAGTACTCCTCAAAAGGTAAATGAGATGAAGTCATCTGGTTTCTCATCTCATTTAGAATGAAAGCCAAAGTTCTTGCAATGACTTACAAAGCCCTACATGATCTGGCGTCTTACTACTTCTTTGACCTCAGGAAATTTGCCTATTTTTTGTTTGTTTGTTTAACTATTGTAGCCTCTGGCACACATAGAAGTGCCTGGAACACAAAAATTAATTGAATAAATTTGTTGATGAACTAAAATATCAAGTCATCATTTTCACACTACTTTATGCAGTGGAGTCTCTTTCCTAACAGAACTCCCTAATATAAAAGTGATTAGGAGCAAAATTTGGTTGAAACAAAGTGGAAGATCCCTGATAGTCACCCATGCTCTCTGACCTTCTTCAGCAGTTCCTGAAACATTACCACAGAAATCTGGTGCTCTGGTTTTGGTATCAGGGTGATGGTGGCCTCATAGAATGAGTTTGGGAGTATTCCTTCCTCTGCAATTGTTTGGAAGAGTTTGAGAAGGATTGGTGTTAGCTCTTCTGTAAATGTTTGATAGAATTCACCTGTGAAGACATCTGGTCTTGGACTTTTGTTTGTTGGAAGATTTTTAATCACAATTTCAATTTCATTACTTGTGATTGGTTTACTCATATTTTCTATTTCTTCCTGGTTCAGTCTTGGAAGGTTATACCTTCCTAAGAATTTGTCCATTTCTTCCTGGTTGTCCATTTTATTGGCACAGAGTTGTTTGTAGTAGTCTCTTATGATGCATTGTATTTCTGCAGTGTCCATTGTAAATTACAGACCAATATCACTGATGAATATAGATGCAAAAATCCCCAACAAAATACTAGCAAACAGAATCCAACAACACATTAAAAGGATCACACACCATGATCAAGTGGGACTTATCCCATGGATGCAAGGATTCTTCAATATACGTAAATCAATCAATGTGATACACCATATTAACAAATTGAAGAAGAAAAAACATATGATCATCTCAATAGATTCAGAAAAAGCTTTTGACAAAATTCAACACCCATTTATGATAAAAACTCTCCAGAAAGTGGGCACAGAGGGAACCTAACTCAACATAATAAAGGCCATATATGACAAACCCACAGCAAACATCATTCTCAATGGTGAAAAACTGAAAGCATTTCCTCTAAGATCAGGAAAAGGACAAGGATGTCCACTCTTGCCACTATTATTCAACACAGTTTTGGAAGTCCTAGCCACAGCAATCAGAGAAGAAAAAGAAATACAAGAAATATAAATTGGAAAAGAAGTTAAACTGTCACTGTTTGCAGATGACATGATACTATACATAGAGAATCCTAAAGATGCCACCAGAAAACTACTAGAGCTAATCAATGAATTTGGTAAAGTTGCAAGATACAAAATTAATGCACAGAAATCTCTTGCATTCCTATACACTAACAACGAAAGATCAGAAAGAGAAATTAAGGAAACAATCCCATTCACCATTGCAATAAAAAGAATAAAATACCTAGGAATAAACCTACCTAAGAAGCTAAAAGACCTGTACTCAGAAAACTGTAAGACGCTGATGAAAGAAATTAAAGATGATACAAACAGATGGAGAGATATACCATGTTGTTGGATTGGAAGCATCAATATTGCGAAAATGTATATACTACCCAAAGCAATCTACAGATTCAATGCAATCCCTATCAAATTACCAGTGGCATTTTTTACAGAACTAGAACAGAAAATCTTAAAATTTGTACGGAGACACAGAAGACACTGAATAGCCAAAGCAGTCTTGAGGGAAAAAAACAGAGCTGGAGGAATCAGACTCCCTGACTTCAGACTATACTACAAAGCTACAGTAATCAAGACAATATGGTACTGGCACAAAAACAGAAATATAGAACAATGGAACAGGATAGAAAGCCCAGAGATAAACCCACGCAGCTATGGTCAAAACTAATCTATGACAAAGGAGGCAAGAATATACAATGGAGAAAAGACAGTCTCTGCAATAAGTGGTGCTGAGAAAACTGGACAACTACATGTAAAAGAATGAAATTAGAACACTCCCTAACACCATACATAAAAATAAACTCAAAATGGATTAAAGACCTAAACGTAAGACCAGACACAATAAAACTCTTAGAGAAAAACATAGGAAGAACACTCTTTGACATAAATCACAGCAAGATTTTTTTTTGATCCACCTCCTAGAGGAACAGAAATAAAAACAAAAATAAACAAATGGGACCTAATGAAACTTAAAAGCTTTGCACAGCAAAGGAAACTACAAACAAGATGAAAAGACAACGTCAGAATGGGAGAAAATATTTGCAAATGAATCAACGGACAAAGGATTAATCTCCAAAATATATAAACAGCTAATGCAGCTCAATATACAACCCAATCAAGAAATGGGCAAAAGACCTAAACAGACATTTCTCCAAAGAAGACATACAGGTGCCCAAGAAGCACATGAAAAGCTGCTCAACATGACTAATTATTAGAGAAATGCAAATCAAAACTACAATGAGGTATCACCTCACACCAGTTAGAATGGGCATCATCAGAAAATCTACAAACAACAAATGCTGGAGAGGGTGTGGAGAAAAGGGAACCCTCTTGCACTGTTGGTGAGAATGTAAATTGATACAGCCACTATGGAGAACAGTATGGAGATTCCTTAAAAAACTAAAAATAGAATTACCATATGACCCAGCAATCCCACTACTGGGCATACACCTAGAGAAAACCATAATTCAAAAAGACACATGCACCCCAATGTTCATTGCAGCACTATTTACAATAGCCAGGTCATGGAAGCAACCTAAACGCCCATAGACAGATGAATGGATAAAGAAGATGTGGTAAATATATACAATGGAATATTACTCAGCCACAAAAAGGAACGAAATTGAGTTATTTGTAGTGAGGTGGATGGATCTAGAGACTGTCATACAGTGAAGTCAGAAAGAGAAAAACAAATATCGTATATTAACGCATATATGTGGAGCCTAGAAAAGTGGTACAGATGAACCAGTTTGCAGAAATAGAGACATATATGTAGAGAACAAATGTATGGACACCAAGGGGGGAAAGCTGGGGGTGGGTGGTGGTGGTGGTGGTGGTGGGATGAATTGGGAGATTGGGATTGACATGTATACACTAATATGTATAAAAGATAACTAATAAGAAACTGCTGTATAAAAAATAAATAAAATAAAATTCAAAACAAAGAAAAAGAAATCTGGTGCTCCATTTGGCATAGTTTTTAACACATTGAGTCTATTTTCTTTATTTTTGAGAGGAAATTAAAGACCAGAAAGTTAAATAACCTTCCTAAGATTACAATGGGATCACTGGCAAAGCCTTGAAAAGAATCTGGTGTGTGTATTTTCAACCCATCGCTCTAATATACCATATTGCTTCTCTCTAAAAAAGGATAATTAATAAACCTATCAACCACATTAGCTCCTCAAAGGCTTACTAATTTCTTAAGGAAAGGAAATGTCTTTCTTCATCTTTGCCCCCTCCAATGTCAAGCAGTGATTGGCAAACAGTCAGTTCTCCATAAAAACTGTTCTTACTGACATAATTGTTATACTCCAATGTGTAGAATGAGCACCTATCCCCATCCGATACCTGCTTTGTTCTCCTGGAAAATTCTATTCAACCTTCAAAACTCAATGCACATAGCAACTCCTCTGTAAAGTCCTTCCTGATAAGTCAAGGTAGAATTATCGATACCTTCTCTAAATTACATCGATGTCTCGTATTAAATTATTTCATATCTAACATATTGTATTCCTCTTGATTGCTTACATGCATCTCTCTCGAGCAGAGATCACGCTGTGCTCATCTTACACATAACACTTAGCACAGCATAAGGCACACAATAGGCATGAAATACATTTTTTTCCTACTGATTAAACAGAATTTGAGAGTGAGGTTTGAGAAAATATCGGTATTATAATCTGTATTTTATGGAAGTTTAAGCAGAAATATGCTTTCTTTCACATCACCATATGTTTCATGAGTTAAGCTAGATTCTTATCAAACTCATCATATCTGAAACCTAACAGTTATTTCTCTTTAATGACTTTTGCATTATTAATTAATTCTAATTTTCATTTCTCTTCTGCTAACCTTTACTTAGCATTTATAATTTGAATATCAATCATTTGATTTGGGTCTTCACTCTTACAAATATTTTAAAAATCATGTTTATACAATTTTTAACTACTGGAAACCACTACAAAATAGAATAAAATCAGGAAAAAATATTAGCAAATGGTAAGCATGCTTTCCTAAATCAATATATTTTCATAATAAGAATGAGTTTTAATGGGCTCTATCAGTTATAATTCATAAAACTAAATAACTATGTTATACTTTTTTCTGAACAAATTTAAAAGCTTTCCAACACCTAAAGCAGTCAAGGCTACTATTAATAAATAACATGTAAATTCAAACATAGAATGGTGGCATTATGTACTTCTAATACTAGTTACTTAATATAATTAAAATTGTGTGCGGTAATCAAGCTGATATTAAAAGTCTTGTGTCATGGGGAAATTCACACTTAAATACAATCTTAATTTCTTATAAAGTCTACCAAAAGGGAATCTGCAGGGGAGGGGGTGAAGGGGAATGGGCATTTGGTTGTACAACATATTTTCCTTTTCTGTGAGTTCTCAAGGTAGCCTACTATTAAACAAAAAGTACCTACACTAGCCCTTCTAATTTTCTAGCGTTAGAGGTATTTAATTAATAGAATCTGTTCCTCGATATGTGATTTGAACAAAATAGATTTATATTATAAAGGTGGGTTGGATTAAAAGAAAAGGATACACAATTTACAAGACTACCTGAAATATAACAAATCTTGACTGAAGGCACCACACAAAAGTGTCAAGTGCATGAAGTGGGGGTAGATAACAGAGGAGCAAAAGAGAAAGAGATGGGGAACAGGAAAGCCTCAGTGGGAAGCAGAGAGATACAGAGAAAAAGAGGAAGAACAGAGAGGGAGACAGAGCACATGGTGGGGGCATATGAACCAGCTCAGCAAAAGGGTAATAAAAGAAGCAAAGTGCAATGACAAGTAATTTTTCCAAATACAGGTAAGTATAATTGGATCACAGAAACAACTGCAGTTGTCTCAAAATAAATTAGATGAAGACTATTTAGCCAGCATTTAGTTTATTTTTGTTTACTATTTCATTCAAATAAATCTGTCAAAGTGAATGTCAAACTTCTCAATCAATAGAAGTTAACCAATGGTCAGAATATACTATTGATACCTACATTTGAATATACTTGCCTGGCCTGTAATTCAAAATCAAATTTGTCTTATTTAAAGATAGTACACATTTTCACTACAAATAAATGTATTCCAATATAGCAGTTTGGTAATATCAACACCACAAGTGCATTCATTTCAGTTTTTAATAAATAAACAGAAAAGGGAAAAATTTTATACAGCATACCTTAAAAAGCATTTATTATTTTATATAATATTTGCAAACGATTATGTGAATCAGAGATCTTAATTCATTAATGTTACTGATATTTTGGAGACGAAAAGTTTCCTTTTGAAATTTTTATTTTGTGCTAGTGGCCATTTTACACTATAATGGAATTCCTCTTTTGTGCAGAGTAGCATATGACAGAAAATAAAGATAAATCAACTAGGAGACTGTTTGCTATATTTTGATATCAACATTTTTAAAAAATGTTTTGCATCTATTGGATATAGTAATCACTTAAGTAGCCTGTCAAAAGTTTTCTCAAGTAATGAATTGTCCTATTAGATTCCATTAAAATGTTAGTCTTGAGAAACTTCCTGAAAGGACTGTTACAAGTTAAATGCTTATTTCCAGCTTGTAAAGATTCTGGGAGGCTATGTGATCTGGGTAAGTTATGCATATCAAAAGGAGATAGTAAATGAATGACTAGTTTAATTTTATTTGAATTTTAATGCAAATATAAAGATGAAGCATAAAGCATAAAAAAAGTCAACACCCTAGAAAATTTGATGGTGTTGTGAGGAAAATGTTATGGGGAAATGAATGTTGTTATAAAGTAAATAAAGGGTTTTTTTCACATTTTTTAGGCATTAAGCATGACCTACCTAATGCATAAGATTATATTCACAATATTTTTTGATACGTACTCTGAGAGTGCATGGCGGATGATCACTAAAGATGGAATACAGTTAAGACAACTTAGTTAACAGTTTCCTTTTATCATTTTTATTACATAAACATTATGGCCATACTAATGAAATTCTACTTAAAATTTTTTTTTACAAACTGTTGCCCCCCAAACTTCTAATTTATCCTTATTTCTTTCTAGTTCCACATGCATATCTCATTTTAACATAGCAGATATAACTTTTAATTCAGCTTCTAAAATAAGTTTACATTATAGCCTGGATAATCTTCCTTGCTACCACAGCCTCCATAATTATCAAAACTTCAAATAGACTTCTCCAGTTTTGCACTATTATAACCCTTACAATGAACACTTTTGGCAGGCATAATTGGTTCTCTACCCAACAATCACTTCCTATCCCCTTAGAACTATGAACTCTAAGCCAATCTTGACAATTCTAACTCCATTGCTAGCGATTAGTTAGGAACTGGCATGAGTAACAATTATGGCCCAAAAAACACATGAAGAAGTATACAGAGGAGGCTTCTAGAAAAGTTTCTCTCAGTTTCAAATGGGTATTTGAGTACAGGATGCTTAAAATTGTTATATCCCTCTTGTAAACACAAGGGGACAATACTCAGAACAAAATCTTAGTGGATGTTGTTGTATACCACCCGTATGAACCCCTCAGAACTGCACTAATTCCTCAAGCTGCCCCCAAGTGTTGCATGCTCAGTGCTCATAGCTGAGTCCTTTACCCAAGAAGTTATGCTCCCTCCCCAGGGGGCAGCCATATGGAGCCCTCCTGGCCCCTGCCTCAGTTAGGTCATCTCTGAAGATCTACACCAGCTTCAAACTCCTGTGGGATTGGTTGAGGTATCTGTTCACAATTTAACTTCCTCTTCAAAGTCTTTCTGCCCTTATTCCCTCACAGGTGTTGTTACTAATTTATCAAGTTCTAACAGTGGTAATTACAGCAGTCCCCAAACAGACAGATTTGGCATTTGGAAGAACTAATATTCCTTGGCCTGTGGGATTAAGGACTATCATAATGGGGACTACCCTGGCGGTCCAGTGGTTAGGACTCCACACTTCCACTGCAGGGAGCACGGGTTCGATCCCTGGTCGGGGAACTAAGATCCTGCATGCCACATGGTGCGGCCTAAAAAACAAACAAATAAACAAAAACTATCGTAATGGGCCAACTGGAAACCTCTGAAAATACCCTCCCCAACTGGTAAAGATTAAATAAAAAATAAGGATGCATCATCCTGCATCCTTATTTTTTATTTAACACATTACATCCCTGTTTTATTTCATTTTATATTTTATTGAAGTATAATTGACTTGCAATATTGTATTAGTTTCAGGTGTACAACATAGTGATTCAATATTTTTATATATTACAAAATGATCAACACAGTAAGTCTCATTACCACCTGTCACCATACAAAATTATTATAGTATTTTTGACTATATTCCACATAACACTCTATGAAGAAGAAAATTACACAACTGAACCCTGCCTGAGTTCCAGACTCACAAAATCATGATAAAGGAAGAACTTCTGGCTCAGTGGCTTGTAGTGTCAACTAGTTCTTGGTACAAAAAACCGAGTAGAAGCTTGGATGAAATTGTCAAGAACAACAATTGCATGGCTGTGGAAATCAAACAAAGCTACATTAAAAAATTGAGAAAAATGCTAGCGTTTCAGAAAATAACAACAGAAGTCTGTTACCTTCTTACCTGGAGCTGCTCCCACAGCCCCCTTCTGGTATACATACTTAAAGGATCAATAGTTTCAGCAGCACAAGGCTGGCTGGGAAAACCAGCAGCTTTGCTACTTGACTTGGGGTGGGGTGAAAACCCATGGCTCTGTCAGCTAGAAGAAGCAAACCCAATAGGAAAGAAAGAGAGAACCAGCAGCTTAGCTAGCCTCAGATTGCAGTCGCACATACGGTGAATAGCAGACCAGCCAGAATTTGACAGGGAAGCCCTGGAAATGAGAAACCCACAGAAAGAAAACTTGATAAACTCTCCACACATATCATACTGACGAGGAAATTATACCATGTTCAGGGTAGATCCTGAGATATTCCGGTAAAAAGTAAAATCCAAGCAAGTGACTTGAAAACTAGCTGAACTCCGAATGTGTCCCCAACACTACACACAGATTGATTAGCAGAGAGTGAAAGCCTTAAAAGCTGAGAATATTTGATCACAATTTCTGTCCAAATCTCTAGCTGGCAATTAGACTATGCAGACACAGCAGCGACCCATCGGAAGGTAAGCCTCTTATCACCAGAAAAAACTGCAATGACATATGCAAAGTACTGAGAGAGGGGGAAAAACTCTGTCAACCAAGAATCCTATATCCAAAGAAATTATTCTCCAAAAATAAAGGTGAAATTTTAAAACTTTCCCAGATTAAAGCAAAACAAAAATAGGCATATGTCTTTTATACCACAGGATCCAAGTACCTAGCTTAGTGGCTGGAACTGGCTCCTTAAATTTGCTGAATCAAATATATAAAAAGATATAATTTATTGTCACTTATGATTTCTTTGAAAAAATACATAAAGTTTAAAATTAGAAACACATATTTCCTGTTTCCTCAGTAAAATTTGGAGACTTGCCCCCTCTACTATCTCAAGAATAGGATATGAGGCCCAAATTCTAGGTTAATCAAAACCTAGGTATCCTTAATAACAAAGCAAAGGGCAATGGTCCCATGGGAAATAAAGTTTTTCTTTAAAAAATTCTCAACATGTATAGAGTAGGATATGCTGATATAAAGTGGCTTTTACAATCATCTGTAAGAAAAAAATTTAAACTTGATTGAACTGCTGACTCTTTGAACATTGTGTGCACATTCATGCATGCACACACACACTTTTGAATATGTGTACTACTGTGTAAGATATAATCATATCTATTTTTTTTAATTTTTAAATTTAATTTAATTTTTTTTTTTTACAGCAGGTTCTTATTAGTTATCCATTTTATACACGTCAGTGTATACATGTCAATCCCAATCTCCCAATGCATCCCACCACCACCACCACCCCCGCCACCTTCCCCCCTTGGTGTCCATATGTTTGTTCTCTACATCTGTGTCTCTATTTCTGCCCTGCAAACGGGTTCATCTGTACCATTTTTCTAGGTTCTACATATATAATCATATCTAAAATGCATTTGGTTTGAAGAGACTGAAATGTATTCCATTCATACTCATTTATTCTAAACCTAGAATTTTAGCATCCTTTTGTTCTCTTTTAGTTTCCTTTTTTTGATGTCCTTCATCTTACATACAGTCTAACTTTTCTTATCATCTTGATCATTCATTAAAGTTCACAGTTTTCATGATCTTACTATTTTATTCAACAATCCATTCCATGAATTAAGGTAATTATATATTTCAAGACTTGGACAAAAGTATCAGGAGCATCTTAGATCCCTATGAAATGAAACCTTCACTTATATTTAATTAGATCCTCTGTTGAAAGAGTTAACAACATTCTTGCACTCTAGGATTCCATGCTTATTGTGTCAGGCTGACTTTATTTGCTCCTGAAAGAGATCTTTACCAACCTAAGCCCTACAAAAAGAGGCAGATAAGCAGTACCAGGGAGAATGGGGTTAAGGATGGCAATAATTTGAGCTGCCCTTTTGCTTTGAAACACATCTCCCCATATCCCAAGTAATTCCTCAAGAAGCCCTTCTCATGGATACATCCTAGAAAGGAAAACAGACAGACAGCTCCAAGTTCAAGCTAACAAAAACAAAATTCCATCCTACGTACAATTTTCTTGGATGAGTCAGCTAGCATAAATGCAGTCAAATTTTCAGCACAGTTCTTACTCCTGTTCCACAAAGCTGCAATTCTAGGGTGATAGGAAATGCTTTCATAGTTCATGTTTCATACTCTAGTACTATAATTATTGATATTTAATATCTTTTAGTTGAATGATATAAAGAATGAATGAATCTACCGTATACTTCTCAAAATACTGAAATAGACTTAGACCCAACTTTTATGCTATTTCAATGCTTTTATAAGTCAAATAAAATTGGTTTGTAAAACATTTGTAACACCATTAGGGTATTTGCTCTGATATGCCTCTTACCAATTAATAGCAATATGTCCTTCACAAAGCTTTGTATTTTTCTATACATTGAACCAATTTCATCATTAAAATTTTAAAGCTATTCTAAATAGCAATATCTAGGCATCATCTACTATATTCTAGTTCAATTTAACAGAGACTTCAATGTAAGTTAAAGGTTAACGTTTCCTATTTACCAGACTAACTTCAACAACTAGTCTATAATTTAACTCTGCTTTTAATTTTTCATGCAGCTAGCTAAACACCCTCTCAAATATCCCACAAACTGAAATCTGAAATATTTTTCCCTTGATATATACTAGATATGTTTCTTGGATACTAAGTTTTCCATTAAAAACAATCCTTTTTCTTTTTTATTTTTATTTTTTTATTTTTTATTTTTTTAACATCTTTATTGGGGTATAATTGCTTTAAGATGGTGTGTTAGTTTCTGCTTTATAACAAAGTGAATCAGTTATACATATACATATGTTCCCATATGTCTTCCCTCTTGCGTCTCCCTCCCTCCCACCCTCCCTATCCCACCCCTCCAGGCTGTCACAAAGCACGGAGCCAATATCCCTGTGCCATGCGGCTGCTTCCCACTAGCTATCTACCTTACTACGTTTGTTAGTGTGTATATGTCCATGACTCTCTCTCAATCCTTTTTCTTTAGGCAAATGCTTAATGTAGTGTTTTATCCATAATTAACAAGGAAATATTTTTGCAACTAGAAGGAATTACTATCTTAAACATTTTACATGTTGCAATTTATCAAGAAACAAAAAACTCTCCTTTATTCCTATTTGTAAATCTACCTTCTGGCTATGCACTTACAAATTAATTTTGAGTTAGTTTAGCTTCTTAATATGCTTAGATATCTATCAGGTGTATTGTGGTATTCACCAAAATAAATTACAGAAATATTATAAAGTTAAAAACAATAAATAATAAAAACATGAGAAGTATACAGTTAAATATTCAACTGATTGGGGATGAATGCAAAGACTTAGCTATACTAAATTCAGTATTTCCAAATGACCAAAGAAAATTAGTAGCTAAACATCAAAATGGGAAATACATTTGGAACAGATGACAGTTAAATGGGTTAAATTCTAACCATACAAAAATATCTTATAAACCAGTAAGAGCAAAACTAATTAATACCCAATAGGACAATGGGTAGAAGAAATAAAAGCAATGAACAAGACAATTCATAGAAGAATATATCAAACACCAATAAACATACAAAACATTCATCTTCACAATAAAATTCAAATTAAAATAACAGATACTATATTTTTTTTTTGCGGTACGCAGGCCTCTCACTGTTGTGGCCTCTCCCATTGCGGAGCACAGGCTCCGGATGCGTAGGCTCAGCGGCCATGACTCACGGGCCCAGCCGCTCTGCGGCATGTGGGATCTTCCCAGACCGGGGCACGAACCCGTGTCCCCTGCATCGGCAGGCGGACTCTCAACCACTGTGCCACCAGGGAAGCCCGACAGATACTATTTTTTGTGGTCTATTCAAATGGCAAAAATGTGGTTTATCAAGACTGAAAACTCAAGCACATCTGACAGGAGAATGGAGTGTTATAATCTTTCTGGAGAGCATGTTGGTAATCTGAATTAAAAGTTTAAAAGAATCAAAGCACAAATATGTATTTGTGAAATACTCAGAAAACAGGCAAAAAATTATGTATAAAGATAACCATTATAATATTATTTATACCAGCCACTGGAAGCAACTGCAATGACCCCAGATAGATGAATAGTTTGTGGTACAGCCTTATGATAGAACATCAGTGCAGCCATTTAAAACATTTCTGAAGAACATCTAAAGGCTTGGAGAAAAGTTAATGGTATGATATCAACTGAAAAAAATCAGAATACAAAATTATACAATATGATACCAATTTTGTAGATTTGTAAAATACACATGCATTGGAAAAAGGGAAGAAAATACAACAAAATATTAGCAATAGCTATATATGGGGGAAAGGATTGTGGATAGCTTGTATTTCATTCTTTACACTGAGCAATTTTTCAGATGTTCTATAGTAAACATATTGCTCCTTTTAAACGGAAACACACAAAAAATGGTATTTTAACAACTATAGCTAATAGGTATTTTTAAATATGCCATCAAGTGATGTAAGAACATTTTCAGAAACAAAGCAAAAACCAATTCTTAAAAATGTCAATAGACTTTTCTACTACATGAATTACCAAAAATATTCACTTTTTATAACTTGAAATTTTCTTCACATAACCAGCAACATTAAAGAACTTAAAAGTAAAAGTAGAAATGTCTAACAATTAAATGTCTACTCAGAAATACAACCTAAAAAGAAAACCCTTATCTAATGAATTACAGGAAAATGTGTGATTAGAATATACTGCTTACCTTTTTCACTTACACTTTCACTTTCAATCTCAACATCATCGCAACTTGTATATTCCGGTGTAGAAGCTAATTCCTCCTCTGAACTGCTCAATGAAACCTGGCGCATTTTACCTCCTTTCTTTGATTTATGAGGCTTTGGTGGTGGAGGTCTCACTGACTCTGACTGGTCAGAACTGAGAGAATCGTTCCTTAACATTGTTTCCATTTTTTCACGTTTTGTTTTCCTTACAGCAGAGCTAGGATCTAAGTGCTGTTGTTTCCTTAGCGAGTCAGTACGTCTCATGTCTGGTCTATCAATGGGTATTGGACTCCTCCGGGGGGTAGGAGGACTATGGTTTGTGGTCCTTTGTGGATAAGAACTTGGTCCCTGAGCCTCTCGAGTTCTTTCCATTGAATAAGATCGCTGATTTTCCATGGCAGCTCTACGTTCAGATACAGATCTTTGCCTTGATGGTCTTTCCATCCTTAGCATAGAAATCCTGGAGTCTTCCAGTTCAGCATTTGCTAAAGAAACATCACTGTGCCTTCTCTCATGCCTGGCTCGTGACACTTCAGCATGGATACGCATTTGTTCTTCATAGGGCTGTGGCTTTACTGGATAACGGGCCAAATTCGGATCACTTCGATAGCGTGCCTGGTATTCCTCCTCTCTCCTTTGTCTTTCATATTCATCTCTGCTCTCTGCATCCTCATCATCTACAATATATTCTTTGGAATGTCTATGACTTCTCCTGTTGGAGTCCCTATAATTTATATGATCAGACTCTTCATAAAACTGAGGTTCACGTTGAGACCTCCTATCAGCATAATCTGATGGAGATCTAGGCATCACGCTGTCCGAAGTAGCATACTGTGAATATTCTTCTCTTTCTTCCCTTTGGTCGTATCTTCTATTCTGATCTCTGGACACTGATGGACTTCGTTTCCTAAGTAACCAAAGAAAAAGAATGAGGAAAAGAGCAGAATTTAGGCAATTTCACATTTTACTGATTCACTGGCAGGTTGATGGATAAATTCAAATACTTCTTTTGCTCCTTTTTTAAAAATTTCATTTAAAAATCAGACCATAACAAAAGTTTTACTAATATTCATTTTATTCAGTTCAAATAGGAAATTTAAAAGGTACTTTTAATATGCTTCTTAAATGCCTGGCACGCCCATATGGAATATACATTGGTCCTGAAATTAGACAATCAACATCATACTCTACTGCAGCAAAAGAACTTTTATTCTAATTTCTTTGCTTGGCTCAATACACTGAAGCTATCTCCCAATTGTTATGCAGAAGCTTAGAAAAATTCCATCTTCCTTTCTCTCTATTCCTGACACCTTGATTTCATAGTCACTTGAAAACGTGATGAAGCCAAACTGATCCAGCTCAAGAGTTGAATGCTTTCAACTGAAACTAAGGGCTGGCTCTTAAAAATCATTTTTCATTCAACATCTCCCTAGATCACTCCTAGTATCAGTTCATCTAAATCTTCATCTTATCATTATATCTCCAATCCTTTACTGCTCTAACTTGAGATAATCAATTTAAATAAATAACAACTATAATGATTTGTTCATTTAAAAAAGAAGTCAGAAAGATCTGCTATTTTTATTCCATCTTCATTAAATTAAGGCCAGCTCCACGACACTTCTCTGTCTTCACAGCTGACTCCTAATATGTCATTACAGACCCAGAAGAAGAGAGTGTTTGTTAAGTTTTCAACCTGCCCCTCTAACACCAGTACAATCTGGTAGAACTTGCAATCACACATCATACTCTTTGCCAACAAAATATTCACGCTGTCCTCTTCTCTGGCACAAACTCAGATAATGGCAATCACTAGCCACGAGAAGCAATGGAACTGGAATCCTGAAGATGACAGAAAAGGTTTAGAATAACTGTTACAGAGATTTTGCCAGGACAAATGAAATAGTGGGGTCAGATGAAGTTAAAGATGACCAAGATTAGATAGCTCAGTTGAGAATTTCTTAGACAATATTTTCTTGATTCCAAAAGAAAGAGCAGAGAAAGGATACACATGGAGTGACCCAACCCAGCAGCAGCATCATTCTCTCAATCCTCTTTTGTATCACCTAGCTCCTTTCCCCCATATCTGGAATGCAGTCTGCTAATGCATCAGTTAGGGTTCCTTAACAGAAACAAAAGTCACTCTAGGTTTTCCAGGGAGTCGGGGTTTCAATATAGAAATCAAAACTACACAACTGTTGAACCTGCTAAGGAATGAAGGTCAGAGAAGATAATGCTGTTCTTAGCCTGGAGAACCAAAGACAGGGTTCTCAAAATGGTCATTAGGAAACTGCTGTGAATTCGAAAAGTCTTGAGGAATTTGCCACCAATTACCTCAGCTGCCTACAGCATTAGGGTGGTCAATTAAAAGGAGTTTCATCTAGGAGCCACTAAGACTTTCACATCTGCCTATCTGCCTGCCAACAACTCTGCTTGACAATTATGGTTTCTATAACTCTTCTACCTTTCAAATCTCACACATGTGCATTGCTAGGGTTGACTCTAACCTAGAGCCATAAAGGGAAAAGTATTGCAGTAAATGAAGGAGCTGGCCTGTTCCCTTAAATGTTTTATGATTAAGCAAGTGTATGCACTTTTTTTTTACATTTACATATAAAACATTTAGGACTTAATTACAAATCTTTTAGGTTCCAATTGTTACATAATACCATAGATTCCTACAGTTTAGAATATACAATCAAAACAGAGCACTCAAAATAAATTATACAGTATTAACCTACATAATATCCTATTTATGTGTCTGTTATGCATAATTCATTTTACTTTTTGTCATTATTTTTATACATATGAATAAAGAAAAAATACTCTAGTATGGTAGCAATGTATCATGAAAAGAACACTAGAGTTAAGGGATCTGGGTTTCTTAGTCCTACTTCTGCTATTAACCAGTTACTTGAACCTATAAAGCCATTTAATCTTTGAGAGTCTGTGCTTTAAAGTGAGAGACATAGATTATACACATTAACTCAAATATTATTTTAACAAATATGTATTAGGTAAGAACTAAATGCCGCACACTATAATATAGATTAGGAATACAGGAATGATTAAGAGATAACCCTTATATGAAGCTGAATGATTCTAAAACCTTCTTTCATTTCTTAGAGATTATGATCTTATAATATTGATACCACAACTTCATCAAGTTAATATGCCTAAATGAAAGCTTAAAGCATCGCAAAAAATGATGCTCTTATCAAGATGTAATTAACTGACTAGTGCCAATTTTCAATATACTCACATCTCATTAACTAGCTACTTAGTACTAACTATACTAAAAATATATATACTAACTGAGATAAGTGAGAATTTCTCTAGGGAACTCTAAAGAATAAGCAATTAAATTAGTTCCTTCTCAAACTGACCATCTAACATCCATTAGATTAGATGTAGAATTTATGTTAGGAATTCAAATTCATTTCAGTATGTTTAAAATAATATAACAAGTTTTTTCAATCTAAGTTAATAAATTTATTTTCTCTAAAAATGTGTTATTCATAAATCTAATTTAATATAAACAAATTGATACTGTTTCAAGAGTAAGGCTAGTGTTTCTCAGATTTATATGGTACATAAGAATTTTTTTAATTTCATTTAGCGATTGCTTAATAAAATAAATTTTAATTTCCTTAAAATTCAGTGTGGACTGAATAGGAAATTTTATAGCTATATATAAGCATATGAATTTTGGAAACATAATAAAAAGGAAGTAAAATGTGATTTGCTAAATGAAAGCAGTATTATTTCATTACAATAGGCCAGTAAGAGCAGCTCATCAGCTAGAGCTCACTTTTGTGCCTTTGTGTTTCCCCAGCATATTACTACTCATCCTACAGACAATTACCTAACTAGTGTTCTGTACTGTCCACTAGACTTCAAATTTTGAACCAGAAAGGGCTATGTCTAACATACCTTTGTACCTCCAGTATTTATTCAGTCACTCAACGAATATTTATTTAGTGCTTACTATGGGCCAGGTATGATTCTGGTTGCTGGAAATGCAACAGAAAAATGACACATAAGGTCTCAGCCCTCAAGAAGTTCTTTCTAGTAGGGAAGACAGACAGTAAGCATATAAACAAATCAAGGTAATTTCATATAGTAATAAGTCCTATAGAAGAAAACTGAAACAGGGTAAAATTACAAAAAGTGACTGAGTGAAGCTACTTTCAATAAGGAAGTTCTTTCTAAAAAAGTACACTTGAACTAAGACCTGAAGAGCATAGTTACATGATATGTAGCCCATTTATATAAAACATACAGCTTTGCTGGAGAAGTTTTGGGTATTCTCATTAAGCTGCTATTCTTTTCTTTTCTTTCCCTTATTATTATTATTTTTTACTCAAAGCTGTTTTATAAAATATAAATTTACTGAATTCTTAATTGTTATTTTATTGAATCTAGGATTTTCCAGGGTAGTTCATCTCTAGAACCCATCTAAAAGCAGTCCACTAAGCCTTTTTCACATGCTCCTCCCTTTCAAAAGATTTCATGCTCCCAAATGAGTAAACTGTAATTTACCATATTTGGTAAATACTTCATTATATTTTATTTCAGTTGAAAGTCAAAAGAAAAACAAGCAGACTAAATCAGAATGAATGGACACTGGTTTTACAATATTATCAAAAATACTTACATGCCTAAGATTGTTAATACAAATTAATCTCTAAAATGTGGAACTTAAAGCCATACAAGAAAGTGAAGTAAAAAATTTCAGAAAATGTTCAGGGAAAAATTGGATATTTTGAAGGACGGTCAACTTAATGATGGCCTTCTTCCTCACTGCACTTCTTCCCTAGGTAATCTAACCCATTTCTATCCAGAAATGTCTATAATACTCCTTTGTTAAGTTTCAAGAGAACAGGCAACCTGGGTCTAAGGAGGATGTCAGATAGTAGGTGCTCAATCTTCTGAATTAAAGAACCGATCGATTAATTCTCCCTTAGGTTATCTCTACTTTTCATGGCTTGCTCTCTTTTTCTGTACTCAAACCCACTGATGTGCTAAAATAGTCTAGATCTTCTCTTTCCCCTACTACTCCCATGGCAGTAATAGGGCCTTAAGTGCAATGAAGAAACTACTTTTATTAGTAGTGTAATTTAGCTCTATTGTATGTTAATTTGGCTTTTGTTGAACTTCAGACTATTGTTTATAAAATGACTTCTTTGGCAAAAATTTATTTTGAGTATCAATCCCTTTAGAACTAAACATTTAGAAAAAATCTCTTTGTAAATTAGGGATTTCTAGTAATACATTTAACATCATGCTGGATATGGACAGAAATGGGGAGAAAAAAAGCAACACTTCATTCCTGAGGAATTAACATAAATTTTTGAAAGTAAGTAGGGTAAAAGTGAATATAGTGAACCTTTATAACACAGGAAATATATATTCCATTGTATTGATAAATAAAAATATTCATTATACAGTTCAATTCTAAAAGAACTTCTATTATTAATTAGACCTTAGCAAGCTATTTAAGTGCTTTTTAAAGATCATACCTTAGGAAAACTGAATCCAATATTAAATCCAGCAATCACTTTGTTCTAGAGATTATAAAATTTGCCTGAAGCATGTGAATCAGACTGTAGATGCTGATTTGTACTGGATTTAAGTAAAAATAGAACACTGGTCATGATTTCTGAAATTGGGATGACTATTGTCACTGTTCCTTAACATAATTTCTGAAATTGGGATGACTATTGTCACTGTTACTTAACTCTATGCTTTCAGGTAGAGTACTTGATAGTATATTTATTAAAGCCATGTTAGAAGCAAGGCCAGATTTTATTCTAAGAATACTCTTACCAAACAATGATGAATCTGCTATCAGTTATTCTAAAATATTCAAATACTCATCAAAACAATTTTTACCAGTCATATCATTAATTATTTCATATATACTTTCTTAAACTTAAAATTGCTATATATCTTAGACACTATATTATTTCAGAAGCTGAAGAAAATCCATGAAAATATAAGTACTATATCTCTAACCTTTATTTTCCCTACTGGTCTTTATAAGCAGGCCCTAGCATTTATTATTATCAAATGGAAAACATTTAATATGAAAAAGAATATAGTGATAATCTGTACACTTCTCTGGATAATCATAAAGCATTTAACAGTATTTAACCCATAAATTTTAATTCAGAAGAATGTAGCAATTCATCTAAGATGTTATATTTCACTTAATCCTTCAAAGACCCTTAGAAATTAAAAGGCAGAATCCAGAATTATGACTTTTTTAGAATAAAATGTATTTGTGACACTATGTAGTGCCTTAATTTTCACTCCTATTCATCAATCTCTAGTTCTAATATATAACAATATCAGTATTATATTCACTTTGTATTTACCTAATATCTGTTCATCTTACTTCTCTTTATTAAAACCTAGGTTCTACAATTATTTTCTCTTTCACCATATTATAGTGGTCTTAACTGGAACTAGTTTATAGAAAAATCACATAAAGAAATGTCCTAAATCTATTATTATTATTATTATTTTTACTTTGGGCTGTGTTGCGTCTTTGTTGCTGTCCGCGGGCTTTCTTTAGTTGCAGTGAGCGAGCTTCTCATTGCGGTGGCTTCTCTTCTTGCAGAGCACAGGCTCTAGGTGCACAGGCTCCAGTAGTTGTGGCTTGCGGGCTCTAGAGCGCAGACTCAGTAGTTGTGGTGCATGGGCTTAGTGGCTTCGCCGCACGTGGGATCTTCCCCAACCAGGGCTCGAACCCGTGTCCCCTGCGTTGGCAGGCAGATTCTTAACCACTGCCCCACCAGGGAAGCCCCTAAATCTACTTTAATCAGTAGCATTTCTTGTTCACTGCTTATAAGTTTTTTGTCATATGGACTAATTATTCAATCTATTTCTAAATATTCTAGCTGTATATTCACACCCACTCCATTATAAATGTCTGATTAGGCATAATAGGTTGAGCAAAAAACTCTACCAATTAGTCTCTTTAAAATTCCATGTCTAAAAATCATATTGACTGATAGAGAAACTCCAAATTAAAAGATTCTTTCCCAATTAAAGCCACTTTTGACAATTTCCCAAAGGCAGTCTCAATTTATATACTGTATACTAATTCATGATGTTTTTAATATTAGTTTCTATTTTAATATTTACAATCTTTAACATCCTATGTGTTTGTGTTATTATACTACCTAGAATACTGACCATATATACTATAAAATAATCATCAAGTTTCTGAAAATATAATCCAGTAAACATTCGAAAACATTTACAAGGACAGTGAAAGGTTACGTGGAAACTTAAGTTTTAATATTCATATATTTTTAACTCTTAAGACTTATGCAATTTTTAAGAATCATAATGACAATGAGAGAAGAGTGAAGAATTTGAAGATTACGAATTTCTGTAAATTCAAATCTATGTTATTACAATTAAGCACTACCTATATGAGAATCTCTTACTCTTGTTTAATTAGTAGAGATTATTAAATAATTGTCATTTTATATATAAAAGAATAGAAATGACATTTGAAGAGTCAATAATCTGAAAAAACCTCCAACTTTTTAAAAGCTTAATAAGGCATGATGCTGCTAAATAAATTGAAATACTTCATTAATTCAATTACAAAATGCTAGCCATACAGTTTAAACATAATATTGCAATCAAATTCTGAAATTTGAAGCTGTTGAGACACATTAAATCAAGGATTTAACAGAAGCATACGATCCTGTAAAACATAAAATATGTAGGTTCTATTCCTATAATTCCTACAAAAAGGAATTTTTACAAATCAAACAATTTATATTCATCATAAAACATGAAAAAAAACAATCTTTTTTTACATTTCTCAGTATTCAACATATTTTTACCTTTCGCTCAACCAATGCACATCTGTCGAGCATGAAGCATCATGTTGACAAAAATACATCGGCACTATGCCGGGCAGTGCTTTCATTTAATCCTTCTAGCTCTAGCAAAATCATAGGAGCCATCCTTAATCAGATGATTTGAAAGTCTCTACTTGCTCACAATCATTTTATTTCAAATCTCAATTACCAAAAAAGTTACACATAAAACAAAACTCATTCACGGATGGAGTCATAAAATCCTCTAGTGATGGGACTGTTAAGAAAAAGGTTATTCCTTAATGCCGTTACTATGTGGCTGTATATAGCTCAGGTCAAGTAAGAATGTACCCTGTAAGAAGGATTATGGTACTTAGCTGATTAGAGCCCCACAATACTGAACACCAGATGCATCCTACATCCAAGGCATTTCTGGGCACTATACTTAAAACGGACAGATTCAAAAATTGTAAACCACATTCTCCTATATGAATTACAATATTTCTAAAATAACAGGATTTGTTGTGTTTGCTATTGATGTCTACCACACTGCTTTCACTATAAAATGTAGAGTGATAGTAAAAGATGGCAATGGTTTAACACGTCTACTCTATCATTTCTTTTCAATTATTCAGTAAGAAGTTTCCTAATCTTTACTAAAAAGAGAATGTTCCCCTAAAGGCGTAACGAAACATGAAGTAGCAGTTTCTGTAAAAATTTAATTGAAAATGTGTTCCGTGAGCTAAGAATTTGGTTAGACACTGAGTTTAAATCAAGCTTTGCTCACTTTATTACTTCAACGCCTCTATTCAGTCATTCAAAAAACTAAAAAATAGGAAAAAAAGATAACACCATGGATTCCTTTCTACCAAAAGCCAATTACCTAGATGTTAATGTTATACTTCTGAGAATTATGTTTAAGTGATTCCAAATAAACTTATATAAAACTGAGAAAAAGTCAGTGTTTGAAGAGTAGGGAGAGA
Source organism: Leucopleurus acutus (assembly GCF_964270905.1). Lineage (NCBI taxonomy): Eukaryota > Metazoa > Chordata > Mammalia > Artiodactyla > Delphinidae > Leucopleurus > Leucopleurus acutus. The sequence goes on along the minus strand of NC_139159.1, from coordinate 50,775,900 downwards.
TGCAAAAGTAGTGTGCTGTGTTTTGGTCTCCCAAATTTCAAGTTTAAATGAGGGTTTAGGAATATGTTGTAGCACCATTCAACTACTTATGCAGTATTCATCTACAGAATTCTCTCCTAAAATGTAGACCTTGGAGACATTGGGCACAAGGGGCGGGTAGGGGGAGGCAGGGTGTGGGGAATAGGGACAGATAAAGTCATTTTTACCCTCTGAGATTCCTAATACAGACGTGTAGACTATTCAAACAGAAATGCAATAAAAATTAGAAATGCAAGTTAATTCATTTTTACAGAAATATTAACCAATAATAAAATTCAACCACTTAGACCCCACAGTTCATTTCAAACTGAAAAAAAAAAAAATCCACATAGTATTTTGATTCTTCCAAGCTGGTAAGTCCAGAAGATTTCAGAAACAATATTACAGGTGATGCTATGATAGCAAACTGTCTTCTTTACTTTTCCTTCCATTCACTTCTACCCCTTCAGTGAGCTCTTGGCAATGTGTTCCCAATGGTAATGCACACTCTGCTGCCCGTCCTCTCTCCCATTAACCTTGCTTCTAGCTCCTCTCAGACTGTCCACCTCAGATTGTCTTTCGTATCATTTCTAGCACCACTGCTGCTTTCTCTTTACTCTCTACAGATTGTTCTATGGCTCCAATTTCTTCTTCCCCACCCTTTGAGAGTTATTGAGTTGGCCAAAAACTTCGGGTTTTCCATAACATCTTAGGAAAACCCCGAACGAACTATTTGGCCAACCCAATATCTTGTCCTTTTTCAAACTCTTTACTTTGACTTTTTTTTTTTCAATTATTCCCTAGATAAGTACTTCTTATGCATTCAAATTTATGAAGGTCCAATTTGGGGTTTAAAAAGTTTTCATGAGAATATTACAATTTTAGTATCCATTGACCACTTCAGAAATACAAAATAACAAAAAGATTCTGTGAATCAGATACCAGCTTAAATTAATTTTATTTTATTCATGATAATATTTTCAACTTATATTTGAAAGATGAAGACCTAGTACATGCAAATCTCTAGAAAATGGTGCACAAATGATGCTCCCTTATAGTAACACATTGGGCTACTCCCCTTTCCCCACTATCCCTCCCAAAATTGCTATGTCAAAAAGAGACACAAAGACTAGGAACCATTCTATACTAGAAGGTAATTTGAACCTGTAGTAATTTTATTTCCCTTCTTTAATGTGCTCTATCGAAGTCTATGGCAGCCTTAGAAACAATCCTACAATAAAGATTCACTGGAATCAATACAAAGAAGTACAATGAGCAACATAGAAGACATAAAAGAGGGAAAAAAAGAATAAATAAGTTTATCTAAACTTCCATAATCATCAGAGAAAGGCCCTAGAGTTATTTTGTTCTATTTTCCACTGAAAAATTTATATTCTTTTAATATTACTGCCCCTCTACTGAACTTCAATTATTGGTTTCATACACTTGTTCCATTCTCTCCTCCTATTTCTATTTGCTCCAAAGAGGCAACAGATTTTTGGTTAGGGCCTGCAACTACAGTTATTCAGAGAAGAGAAATATTTTCCTGTAAAATGAAACAAACATATCTAGAAGTGTATATTGAAATTAAAAAGAGATGCTGTTTATCTGCAAATCAATCATGCATATAATTAATTTTCATCTTAAGGGTTTATTTCCTTATTGAGAAAAAGAATCATACAGTGTTTTAAAATATAGAAAATACAGGTCAGTGGTTTTAAGGAGAAGCGGCATTTTCTGTCTCAGTTAATGGTTATTCTTTCCTTCTAGTTATTCATCCAATCCATGAGGAAATTCTGCTGCGTCTATCTTCAGAATATATCCAGAACCCAAACACTTCTCACCAACTCCACCAGTACAAGCCTGATTTAACCAGTATTTCTGGTGTGAATTACTGAAAAACTTCCTAACTGGTCTCCCTGCTTCTATTCTATCCCCCTTCAGATCAGTCTCAACACAGCAGCAATAATGTACGTCAGATCGTATCATTAACACGCTTGAAACACTTCAGCAACTCCCTGTTTTGCTTACAAGGCCTATAGGATCCGGCACCCACTGCTCCCTGTACTCCTCACCAGTTACTCACTCAGATCCAGCCACGCTGGCTTCCCTGCATGTTTTCACTTAAGACCATTGCTCTGGCAGCTCCCTCTGCCTGGAATGCTGTTCCTCCAGATATCACTAGAGATATCTAGTCGGCTAGTCAGTAGAGAGCTTCCTCAATTCTTCCCTCATATCTCACTTTCTCAAAGTGAAACGTGGTCTCAAGGAGGCCTACCCTGGCCACCCTACTGAATACTTCAATCTCTGTCTCCATCGCCACCCTCCAAATCCCAATCCCATTAACCTGCCTTACTTTTTAAACTTTTTCATAACATTTATCACCTTCTAATTATGATACATTTTTTTATCCCACTTTTTATTCCCTGGATTTTTTTGAAATTTTGAATTTAATTTTACTTATTTTTTTATACAGCAGGTTCTTATTAGTTATCCACTTTATACATATTAGTGTATACATGTCAATCCCAATCTCCCAATTCATCACACCACCACCACACCCCTGCCACTTTCCCCCCTTGGTGTCCATACGTTTGTTCTCTACATCTGTGTCTCTATTTCTGCCCTGCAAACTGGTTGATCTGTACAATTTTTATAGGTTCCACATATATGTGTTAATATACAATATTTGTTTTTCTCTTTCACTTACTTCACTTTGTATGACAGTCTCTAGATCCATCCACCTCACTACAAATAACTGAATTTCATTCCTCATTATGGCTGAGTAATATTCCACTGTATATATGTACCACAACTTCTTTATCCATTCGTCTGTTGATGGGCATTTAGGTTGCTTCTATTACCTGGCTATTGTAAATAGTGTTGCAATGAACACTGGGGTAAATGTAACTTTTTGAATTATGGTTTTCTGTGGGTATATGACCAGTAGTGGGATTGCTGGGTCATATGATAATTCTATTTTTAGTTTTCTAAGGAACCTCCATACTGTTCTCCATACTGGCTGTATCAGTTTACATTCCCACCAACAGTGCAAGAGGGTTCCCTTTTCTCCACACCCTCTCCAGCATTTGTTGTTTGTAGATTTTCTGATGATTCCCATTCTAACTGGTGTGAGGTAATACCTCATTGTAGTTTTGATTTGCATTTCTCTGATAATTAGTCATGTTGAGCAGCTTTTCATGTGCTTCTTGGCCACCTGTATGTCATCTTTGGAGAAATGTCTATTTAGGTCTTCTGCCCATTTTCGGATTGGGTTGTTTGTTTATTTAATATTGAGCTGCATGAGCTGTTTATATATTTTGGAGATTAATCCTTTGTCTGTTGATTCGTTTGCAAATATTTTCTCCCATTCTGACATTGTCTTTTCGTCTTGTTTGTAGTTTCCTTTGCTTGGCAAAAGCTTTTAAGTTTCATTAGGTCCCATTTGTTTATTTTTGTTTTTATTTCTATTCCTCTAGGAGGTGGATCAAAAAGATCTTGCTGTGATTTAATTCAAAGAGTGTTCTTCCTATGTTCTCCTCTAAGAGTTTTATAGTCTCCAGTCTTAAATTTAGGTCTCTAATCCATTTTGAGTTTATTTTTGTGTATGGTGTTAGGGAGTGTTCTAACTTCATTCTTTTACATGTTGCTGTCCAGTTTTCCCAGCACCACTTATTGCAGAGACTGTCTTTTCTCCATTGTATATCCTTGCCTCCTTTGTCATAGATAAGTTGACCATAGGTGCATGGGTTTACCTCTGGGCTTTCTCTGCTGTTCCATTGATCTATATTTCTGTTTTTCTGCCAGTACCATATTGTGTTGATTACTGTAGCTTTGTAGTATAGTCGGAAGTCAGGAAGTCTGATTCCTCCAGCTCCATTTTTTCCCTCAAGACTGCTTTAGCTATTCGGGGTCTTTTGTGTCTCCATACAGATTTTAAGATTTTGTTCCGGTTCTGTGAAAAATGCCATTGGTAGTTTGATAGGGATTGCATTGGATCTGTAGATTGCTTTGGGTAGTACAGTCATTTTCACAATAGTGATTCTTCCAATCCAAGAACATGGTATATCTCTCCATCTGTTTGTATCATTTTAATTTCTTTCATCAGTTTTCTGAGTACAGGTCTTTCGTCTCCCTAGGTAGGATTATTCCTAGGTAATTCTTTTCGTAATTCTTTTTGTTGCAATGGTATATGGAAGTGTTGCCTTAATTTCTCTTTCAGGTTTTTCATCATTAGTGTATAGGAATGCAAGAGATTTCTGTGCATTAATTTTGTATCCTGCAAACATTCTAATCATAAAAAATGAGTATGTGCTTTAAAAAAAGTTACAAACTTCTAGTTGTAAGATAAATAAGCACCAGAGATGTAATGCACAAAATGATAAGTATAATTACCACTGCTGTGTGTTATATATGAAAGTTGTTAAGAGAGCAAATCCCAAGAGCTCTCATCACAGGAAAAATATTCTTTTCTATTTCTTTAATTTTGTATCTATATGAGTTGATGGATGTTCAGTAAATTTATTGTGATAATCATTTCATGATGTATGTAAGTCAAATCATTATGCTGTATACCTTAAACTTATACAGTGCTGTACGTCAGTTATACGTCAATAAAACTAGAAGACAAAAACAAAAATAAATAGAAAGAAAGAAATTACATCCTAAGTCACATTCTATGAGATTCAGGATCAATCCTCACCTGAAGCAACATGTACCTCCAGAGTTTTGATTCAGGTAAACCAATAAATTCCCTTTATTTCCTAAACCAGTCTCAGTTGAGTTTTCTATTACTTGCAACTAAAATCTTCCTGTCTGGCACACAATCTGTAATACAGACTCTAAAGTCTGTATATTACTTCTCATCAGCTGTCATGATTCTTATGAACTCTGTTTCTATGAAAATTGGTTTTTCCTTTGTGAAAAGCCAGCACACTGGGACTCATATGCCCTGTAGTCATGTGGTTTCTTTAAAGTAGTTTTACACTAAAAACAGTCATTTAGTGAGATCAAAATCTTTCCTGGGATCAAAAATCGCAAGACTGAATGTTTAATATTACATTTCATTTGGTAATTATGATAGTAGACTGATTCTACTTAAGCCCAGAAAGCAATAAAAACAAATCACACCCCGACAAGTCTCAAGCAACGGTAACAAGCTGCTTTTTTTTTTTTGCGGTACTCGGGCCTCTCACTGTTGTGGCCTCTCCCGTTGCAGAGCACAGGCTCCGGACGCGCAGGCTCAGCGGCCATGACTCACGGGCCCAGGCGCTCTGCAGCATGTGGGATTTTCCTGGACCGGGGCACAAACCCGTGTCCCCTGCACCGGCAGGAGGACTCTCAACAACAACGCCGCCAGGGAAACCCCTAAGACTATTTATTTTATAGCCTGTCCCTGTAAAACTCAAGGCAGGAACAGAAGAGAATGCAAGCTGTGAGCAACTTGTTCCCAAGAGAAGCAGGAAAGAAACAGAAAGTGCTACTTACACTCAGTCAATTCCTTATCCCCAAGGGCAAAGTAGAATGGCAAGTGGAGGGAAGCCAGGAATAGTATTCTAGAGCAGCATTCTCCATGTAGAAGGAACCATAGGAATAAGGAAAAAGGGTATCCTATCTACTAAAACCCTGGAACATTTAAGTCTAGAACTGTGTTAAGTTAAAGCAGCTCTACTGAACATAGGACTTCATAATTTAGGGTTCCAAATACACTTTGCTTAAACTGTTAGTTGATGAGACAATAATAGGGAATTAGCTTTATAAAGTTCATAGGGGTGAACCAGGACAAAAGGCAAAAGAGAATGTGGCAGACACAGTTGGTTGTGTCTTTTCTTTCTTACAAATAGAATCATAATCTTATTCAGATCAACAATGTGCTTAGTCTAAAAAAACTATTTTCCAGGCGCTCTTGTGGCTAGGGGTGTTTATGTGACATAGTTCAGGCAAATAATATTTAGATAGACGTTTACTAAGTACAGCTTCTACAAAGCTAATTATTCCTAAGTAAGAGATAGACCCAACTGGCATATACCTTTCATACTTTGCCCTTCCTCCTTTATGACTGGAATGTTGTCCTACTTCCTATAACTCAGCCCTCTTTTAATCATAAGTTTGAAAGCCACACACTGTGGGTAGCAGGGCAAAAAGAAAGAAAAGAAAAAAACAGAGTATAGGTCTCTGTTGATTTCCTTGAGCAGTCTATCTCCAGTCTTGTTTTTACATGAGAAAAACATAAACTCCTTTATTTAAGCATTGTACTTATGATATTTGTGTTACGTATAGCTAAACACAACGCTAACTGAGGCCAGAGAGAGACTTGTCTCTAGGAAGAAGTGTAAGGCATCTGGAGTCATTAGCTACTTGGCTCTATTTCAGTGGAAAATAAACAAGTAAATAAGAGGCTACCACAGGTGAAAAGGTCTAGGAACAGAAAATAGGTGCAGGTTATCTAATGAATATAAGCCAAGGGGAGAATGATTTCAAATGACAGAGGCAGAATAGTATAGTGCAGATTTTAATTCCTTATCCAGTGGTGCACTGGAGCCAAGAGCCCATTGTAAACATTTCCTCCCAACTCTGTGTTCAGTGAAGTCACAATGGCAGCTTAAAATCACGCATGCTGGCAATATTTACATCATGAAAATCGGCAAATGCTACAAACCGGGGTTTTTATTTTTCCCTGTGGAAAGCTGATTGTCAAATATTTACCAGCACACCACTAGTTATACCCCACTGCTCAGCTAAACAAGAACCTAGAAAAAAGTGCAATGGTTAGCCAAAGAGCTACCACTATTCATCTGAGCCTTCATTAGTGCAAAGAATATATAATAGAGAGCCTGACATTTAGCAGTTCAGTCACTGTTTGAGAAAGGAAGAGAAGAAGGGAGAATAAAAGAATTCTTTCTCAGTCATTGATAACTATAGAGTTAATTTGACTTTTCAAAAGAACTAAAAACAGGAAAACAAACTCCTCAGGTTTTAATTTAATGATACCTGAAAATCTCTGCAATTCTTTGAATATGGCATTCCACTCCCAATCCTACACTCTTTTGTTTGAATTGCATGTTGTGACAGAGTTTAAGTGTATTTATAAAATCAAAACATGTTAGAGCTTAAAAAAACCTTAGTAAGCATGATGTCCAAAGATCCAGTGGTCAGTGTAATGACAGCAGACAGGGAAAGAGGGTGTCAAAGAGCATTTAAAGTTCCCGAGTTATACAGAGAAAACTGAAAGTAGTTACCACTAGATGGCACTATATTATACAACCGAATCTACATCTTGAGATACAATAAAGAACTATTCTCATTTTTTCATTATTCTAGATTTTTACATTATGCAAAATCCCTTTACATTGTTTTATTTATTGGAGTTATGTATGTGTAATTCTTGGCACAAAAATTTTAAATGGCACAAAAAGTAAAATACAGAAAAAAGTTAAGTAGAAACAGAAAACCAGAATCAAACTCAGGAGTGGCACAAGAGGCCAGAAATGAAAGCTGGGTGAAGATTCAGAAGGCTCGTGTACCATGCTAAGCATTTTGAGGCTTTTATCCTGTAGGCAAAGGGGAGGTCATCAGATGTTTTGTGTTAGCAAGTTAACTCAAGCAATAATCTGGTTAAACTGAGGGACAGAAGCAAGTCTAATGGCAGGGAGATCAATTGGATTATTCCAATGATTCTGGTAAGAAATTATGAGGTCCTTAACTAAGGCAGTGGAAGGAAGAATGAAACAAAATATATTTAAGAGGCTAAATCTGTGAAAGTTTTTGACAGATTTGATGCAGGAGGTAAGAAAAAAGAAACAAAAGCTGTCTATGAATTTTATTTCTTGAGGGACTGAATAAATAAGATTTAGAGCAGAAGAAAAGGAAAAAGTTTGTAGGAAAAATACATATTCTATTGTCCAATGAGTAAATGTATTTCATAAATGACATTGCACAGTAAGAATCTGGCAGTGTTCCTCCATCACTGAACAAAGGAGAAGATATCCTAACTAGCCAACATGAGCACTTTTGTCTACTTGGTAGATTATATTTTATAATCAATCAAATTATTGATTTTATCATTATGTGGTAGTGGTGGTTGTTTAGCCAAACTGAGCACTGACTGTGTACCAGGTAATTTTATACGTATCCACTTTCAAGATAATCCTGTGAAGAAGGTACCATTATCATCATCCCCATTTTTCTGATGTGTAAATGGAACACAGAGTGATTTACCTTGCCTAAAATCACACAGCTGGAAAATGGTACAGGAAGAATTTGAAACTAGTAAAAGAAAAAGTTTCCCTTACAGCCATCAGCTTGTAGCTGGCCTAGTTGCTATTGGTTAGGCTTGTATGCCCCCAGTAAATGTAAACAATTTCATAGAATATCACCATCAGACAAGAGCTTTCTGTGACTATTATGGAACAACGCAAAAGCAATACCACTCCACAATCAGATCTGAACAGAGATAAAACCAAAGACACTGTGCAATCAAAATGAGCAAACATTCCCCTCTTTAAGCTGCAAAGTGACTACTGCTTCTTCTCCAGTAGTAGTGCTAGCACTGTTCTGTTCCTCCCACCTCCTAAATAAAAATTAAGATATTCAAACTGCCCCTGTTTTCTAACAAGCATCCAATTCAACATAGATCTCCATTTCTTTGAATGCTCTCCCAAACCACCTAATACAAACCCAAATCCTGTAACAAGCTTCCCTTGACCCCTTCTGGCAAAGATACCCCACAATTTCACAAGGTGTGTGGTCTTCCTTGTGCAGCAAAGAGTAAGACCCAACTTTCTTTGACTAGAGATCTGTTCCTGGTTGTCTTTGGTTAGTGGACAACACTAGCTCTTCAGGCTCTAGCGCTTCTGCATTAAACACTATGCTGTATGTGAACACCCCTCACACATGAAAGATACATGGTATCAGGGAAACTGTCACTCTTGAAGCCAATTGAATAGCTGGCAAAACTAACAAATAAAATGAAAACTAAAAACTAATGGATTTGATTTAAAATAATAAGCACTTGCAGTTAAATGTTTAACCTATATGCCTAATTAATAATGATGCATGGGATGTTATATGTTTCATTAGATTTTTTTCTGTCTTATTCCACAAGGGAACTATATACTACATTCACATTTCATTGCTTATAAAAAATGAAATATGATCACAGTTTAACAAAATAATAGGCAGAGTCAGTTTTAAACCTAGCTCTTTTAAAAAAGTTAAATGAGATAATATATATTCAGTGCTTAACACAATGCCTAGCATACAGTAAGTACTCAGTGATGAAAAGCATTGTTTTTGGATGTTTCTTCTCACTGGGAATGCAGAGATTACATAGTATAAAAAGCAAATTTTCTATCTTTACTTGAACCTAAAAGAAATGTTGAATTTTTTTAAATTTGTGAAACATATTCTCTCACATCTTTTACTCTACACCTAGTTTACCCTTTCCTTAAGCTCCCAAAGGCCTAACAACAATGATGGCCATTAACATTTATTGAATACTTATCTGCTAAATTCTACGCATAGCAATTCACTATACCATCTCATTTACTTCTAACAAACAACCCTATGAAGAAAGTTCTATTATAATACCCTTTGTGCAAATAAGTAAAACTCAGAGAGATTAAGTAAAAGAAAACAATGAGGGAGTGACAGAGCCTGAATTTGAGCCCAGTTTGTTTTACTCCAGAACCTGTAGTCTTAAGACACTCCATTCCTTGACGTGTGCAATTTAGTGAGTTGTCTCAGCTTGCCAGGGAATAAATATGAAAATGTTATTATTTTTCTCCAATCAGTGCATTCAACTATGTTCTGTTGAATCTACCTTTCTCATTCCATAATGACATCTAGAATAGCTCAAGTATAGCCAACTTCAATGATGTTGACCTGACCTACAGGAAATTCACTGTCGTAGATACTACTAGAGTCCTGTGATACCAAAGTATCCTCCCCTTCTGAGCACGCAGATGACTGTACTTATCTCCCTTTCGCAACGGGAGAGGCCAAGTGATTGATCCTGTCCAATGAGCTTTGACGGAAAGTGTATCATTTCTGGGCTGAGGTGGTTAAAAAAAAAAAAAAAAAAAAGCCCATGCCCAATTCTCCAATGTCTCTCCTTCTGCCCAGATACTAGATAGTACAGCTGCAAGATGACGGAGTTGGTATGGCTGAACCACATGTGAAGAAATTCCTCTGGAAAGTCACCCTTATTCAGAGTACCACACTATACCATACTACACAAGACCAAGAAGTAAGCATTTTTCTATGTTAAGCATTGATATTTTAGAGCTGCTTGTTACTGCTACATAACTTTGCCCATCATGAACAATACTCTTACACATTCCCTTCTACCTCACTTGGAAATACAGGCTGTTCTCTGACCATGCCCCCTACTCCCACTCCCTTTCCAATTCCCTTTTCCTCTGATGAAATAAGCACAGGTTAGATAGATCAATAACTCAACTACCTAAGTACGTAGCTAACCAGAGAATAGAATGCTCTCTATCCCCTTCCTGATTAGAACCTCTAATCGCTACAAATAACTCAGAGATTCCCTTCACTTGGTTTTTGGTAGAGAGGGATAGTATATTCCTTCCCAAAGTGGTAGAAAGGGGAGGAGAAGGTCACTGCACTCCCCAACTAGGCTCCAGATTCATTATTCGAGTTGCTTTCTTCCTACTTCCCTCTTCCTGGTCTCTTTCTTATTATGCAAAGTGAAGATTCCCCTGGGGGTGATGGCTCAAGGTGGCTGCCAGTTTATCTAATATTGGAAAACCCTGAGAGAAGTGTTGGGTCCCAATTAACTGGCGGGACTTTTGTTTAATGATGGGGTATTTAATGCTTTTTTGTTCAACATTAGCTTCAGTCTCTAATTCCAAAGCAACAGGAAAAGACCCACTTTAGTGTCTTATGTTATCGCAAGCTAGCATTTTTAGTACTAATTTAAGCTTATTCAACACTGAAAATTTCTTCAAGCCACAATTATCTATTTCAACTGTATGTTATAAAGAACCACTCAGATTGAATCCATTTATACCCATGTATAAATGACAAAAATATCCATCTAAGGGGCCTCTACTTTCCCTTCTCTGTAAGATGCATGATTCAAACTAGAAAATGGAGATCCCCTCTAGTTCTACCTTACTGCAGTCCTGTAATACTGTATACTCTATTGTTGTAAGTTATGATCCTATAATACTAACTACACTGTTATATAATTTTTACTACCCATCCAGGAGAAATACACCACGATAACTTTAGGTAATTAGGTTCTGAGTTAAGGTTAGCCCAGCTAATCTCCATGCTAATTTAATTCTCTTAATGTTACATGATAATCCAATGTTTTTCTATATACCAACATTAAAACAAATTGGAAAGTTCACTTTTTTACTTTAATATTTAAAATTGAAGGAGCATTTTCCTTTACGATTGAAAAAAGGCACAGAGGATCCAACGACTACTACCAAAATGAATATCAAATTTTTAAATATATACCACAATCTAAAGAAAGTTATCTAATTAACATTAACACTTCGTAAATAATAATGTCAGCAGCAATTTTCATTTGTTCGAGGGTTTCTGTACTTCCTATTATGGGTAGGAGGTTGGCATATTTATAAACTAATATTCTCCTGGCTACGTTAAAGCTGGTAAATCAAACAAACAATTAATGGAAATATTTACTTAATGTCTATCATAGCTAGTATTAGATATATGCTGTTTTTATCATAAGTAGAATCAGTGTTTTGGTTATTTAAAAATGAATGTTTTTAGACATAGCCTGAAAACTGTAAAACGTCTTCAACTTTCTCCTTTTCTTGTGCCCAATTTTATCCCACTTTTCAAATTGCCAGGTGAATTTGTTCCTAACAAATTACTCAGTAACAACTGAAAATTATCATGAAGCAGACATGACAACATCTGAATAACAGATGTTTTGGAATGCCCTCCCAATGCAAAAGTCACCGATGAGATGCACTTTTATATTACTATGTGCCACGTTAGCCAGTTAAAACTTGTATGTAAAAATGCTTTGTAAACTGCAAAATTTATATTTTACTACTGTAATATTACCTATGACCTTCCTTCAAAATTCAAATAAAGAAAAACATTTTGGTGTACTTAACTCATTGATAAACTGCTAAAATTAGTTCCAATTCCCTACATGAGTCTATTGCTAAGGCTACACCCATACTATATATATTCTGTTTGTCACTAGCTGTGTTTCTTAGTTCTATTAGTGCTGATTCCCCTCATGAAAACCAGCTGCTGTGTCATAAGAAAAAAAACAGAATCCTGGTCTTGCTGGAAGTTGCAACCATAGTTTTACCATCAAAGTAGCCTCTTCATTCTCTAATATAGTGTTTCGGGGAGAAAAAGTCATTAGTATCCATCCTATCTTAGAGTAAGGGAAAGGATACAGAAACTACAGTAGAAGACTAAATATCCATCTGCCTCAATATCACCTGCAGCATCTACACAGGAGAGGATAGGGAGCTACAATTCACGTGTCTCTGCTCTTTTCTTGGCTCTTTACAGTGATAAATCATAAAATAATTAACGATTTTTCTAAAAGTACAATTACATTTTCATGTTTTATTTACCCTTACAGTACAATCAAGAATATAAACAGAAAATGAAGTCATAATATATATTCTGTCCCATTTTTGACATCACTGTAAATAATTTCTTTGGCTTTATTTATTTAAGACCAAACTATGTCATCTTTTTAATCTTCAGCTTTTGGGCTGGACACGTGTGTACGTGTGTACATATAATACACACAGGTATACACACATATACATACACAATCAGCCTGCAGCTAGCAATTGTAAGAATATTGAAGTCAAACTATTTTCTGAGCATGAAGAAAATGAAAAAAATATACACAACTGTTAGTCACATATTTGAAAGCTAATTGTTCTACCTATGTAGAATACAACTTTTTTATTTACATTCTTTTTCTTAGATTTCTTATTCCACTCATTTCAAGGACTCCTCCCTATAACATTATCAGACTTTTTTCATATTTTATGGACATTACAAATATTATTAAATTATCAAAATTACAGGGCAACTTTACAAATAACTAGCAAAACATAATAACAACTAGCCCATAATTCTTATCAAAAATATACCAATAGAAAATTCACAACCATTTTAACAATTTTCCTGGCTCTAAAAAATATCAGTAAGAAAAATGATATATAAGTATTTGACTATAACTCTGAACTTTTTATTTCCCTTTTGATCTACCGTATTACTTCATAAAGAAGAAAACTTTAAATGAATATTAAAAGAGTTGTTCACTATGCAATGCCGTTCATGCCTGAATGTAAAAATTCACATCAGGTATGACAGTAAATAATTTATAATATGAAGCTATAAAGTATAATGAGAGTTTAAAATTAATTTTCCAAAACTCTGACAAAGTGAATAAATGCCTAGGATGTTCTTTAACATTTATATAAAAGTTACCAGAAGCTCGCCCCACTCAAAGACATGGCAGATTTAATATAGAAAATAATATAGTTAATGCACTTTATACTCAAGAATTAGCTGTCTTATCCAGTAGCAGGTACTGGATAAGAAAGAATGCAGGATTCTAAATATACTTCCAAATAAGAAGATCATGTGCAACAGGGCAGATCCAATATATTTTAATCATTCGTATTAAAAATACATGACTTACCTACTAAACCCCAAGTCTACTTTCTTAGCTCTGCTCCCTTAGAGCTGTTAACAGGAAATACAAGTGCAAAGTAAAATTAGAAAGTCATAGTCATGCAGAAAGAATAGGCAGCTACAAAAGATAAAAAGATCAGAATGACGGTGCCTCCAGTTTCTTCACCCGCCACCAAAAACCAGAGCATTTGGTCTTTGGCATTCATTGGAGAGCTAAAGAGGCACCAAGGAGCTACACAGGAAGATGATCCTTCCTCCAAGATAGCAGTCTCTGTAACAGGACTCCAAATGGCACACACACCAGAGGAAGTTACTGAGCCATCAATGACTTAGGGACCTCGAGTGTCAGGGAATGAGAATTTGATTGACAATTTGTTATCACTACAAAGTTTATATTACATTTTAAAATTAAATACCCATTTCATTAAAATGTTTTCTTAAAATGGGATAGTATTTTATTCTCTTCCTCTGCAAACAAGTTACAGATGCACATCTTGGAGATTTTTCATATGTAATCATGTGATTAAATAACTACATTTAAACAGTGAGTATTCCATCAGTAATGTTATCTTCAAGTACAAAGAAAAATTTCTGGAAAAGTGAGTGAAAAACAATGTTAATACCTTATTAGATAAGATATTGAAAAATTTCCCAATTTTAAACTATTGCTATCTTTGCAGTATGAAATCCATTCAATATTTGAGGTTTTCTACATTCATCCTCTTTACCCAAGTTATACGTAAACACATATTTAGATCATTTTTCCTCTCAACACTTTTCCTCACTAATTACTCTATGAAATATATAGATTCCTCCTTCTCTAGCCAAAACAGCCAATTCTATATGAAAGGGTAAAACACTGAAATCAATCCTTAAGTCTCTTTATTCCAAGAAGTGCACGTAATTTTTCTTTCTCCTTATGGCAGACACTGTTAGTGTCCTTCCCAGCTCCCCGTCGCCAGGCTGATGAATCCTCCCCGCAGCTGCTGTGTTGGCTGCTATAATGACATGCACTCCCCCGCTTCAGAAAACTGCCCTCCTCAACTAACACGAGTCACCTCCTCTGGAAAGTAGCATGGCCATTTCCTCCCCAGGTATAGCCCAGAGCCAATCCCCTACTGAGATGGAGATACCAAAGTCTGCCACTCTTGCCTCAAAGGAGAAAACACTGTCTTGTGATTAACTCAAGATCCAAGCCCCCAAACATACACCTTCCCATGCATACACATAACCAGGCTAAGGAAGGCTAGGCCAAGACAAGGCTTTACCTGAGACCACAGCCCTCTTCAGCTCTTTTCCCTTCCCTAGCCTGCTTCTATCACCTCCTTAAAGGTTTTTCTGGAAGAACAGTTCCTTAATAAATCATACACACAGAAATCCCTATCTCAGTCTCTGCTTCTAATGAACTTGACCTAAGATAATTAATACTAGGAGTGAACCTAGGACAGACTCTAAGAAAGATTCTGGATTTGGCTCACTCGCTGGCTAACGGGAAATGAGTAACCTATTATTGGTGTAAGTGCAATACTGATGGTCCCCGACATGCAATGGTAATGAAGTTGTAAAGATTTTCACCTGTAGTGAATTGGAATGGATTATAGGTAGAAAGGGATACATTGGATCGTGCAATATCTCTGTCATTTGAGGAGTATGAGAGAAAGAGTAATTGTAAGGAATGAAATTGGATGGCTAGTGCTGAATGCCAGTCAGATGCGTTGAAAATAAAAAATGACAAGCTCAGGGCAGCCAGTCACCAATATAAAGCAAAGTGTGAGAGTCAAAGGGCCTCCCCAGCCTCATTTAAAGGGTCCTCTTCCATTAAAGCCAGAAGAAAGACAGAACTGAAGACTAGCTCAGAATTTAATTACAAGAGTGCAAGAATTTCAGAAAAGTCTAAATTCTCAGCCTAGGCAAATTGTCTATGTCGAAGTGAGGGCCCTGACAGGGCAGCAATGGGAACATGAGACTTGAGCTGGGACTCCCTAAGTAGTTTCACAAGAGGTCGCTAAAACTCAGATTCCCTGAATCCTTTAGGCCTATGGAAGTGACCTACCCTCCCCACCTCCACTTATTGGAAGATGGAGCACCCCCTTGATTGAAGACTGTGCAGAAGCCTCAAGTGAGGTAGGGGCCTTCCAGCACTGTGCTGGCTTCCCTCGGGATCTGCCACCTGATCAGAAAGGGTCAAATTTTAACAGAATCCAACTGAGAAAGTGCTGGCCTTGCTAAGGATAAAAAGAGATTATACCTCAAAACCAAATCTAGCTAACACATTCCAATAGGAACTGGGAGAGTACGACTGGCAGTGAATCCTAGAAGTGCAGAGTCAAAGAGGGTAAAATATAAAGCTAGATAAGAGAATTTAGATAAGACAGGATTTTAACTCTGGCAATGGCCACAGCAGATGGTATTAATATGCAACTAGATTGCTCCTGAAAGCTTAAAAGTGATGATTTACATTAAATGAAATAGAGATGCCAGTACTGCCCTGGAAAATTGTTGAGGGAGGGAGCAAAAAACTCAGTGAAGTGTGTATGATGGAATAGTTCTGCTATATAAGACTGGAAAATGTACTGGCTGACTATGTTCCTCAGGAGAACTTGGAGAACATTCCACTTACCAGCTTGGTACAAAAATACACTGGTAAGGGGGACATGAACATAGCTGATGAGCTAGTGGTGGCCATCCTCTACAGGCCCAGGCTAAGAGTAGAAGATGCTATTAGAAAACTGGGCTCCCTAGTGTCAATGGGGAAAGGGGAATATCCAGACCTTTTGAGGGGTGGATACATGATCCACATGGACACTAATATCCAGGGACCTAAGCACCATCATAACCCACCCCCCACCAATTAGAGAAGGGGCATGTAGTGTCAGATAATAAATGAAGTCCCAGCCCATGTCTGCCTCACAGTGGACCCAGCCGGGGGTTATTTACCTGATTCCCAAATGTATCATCAGAATGGATATACTCAGCAATTGGCAGAAACATAAGATTGGTTTTTTAACCTGGAGAGCACCTGTAACCTCACCACCACTGTCAAGATAGTAAGTGAAAAACAATTTGCATTCTGAGGGAAATGTCAGTGATTAGGGCCACTCTCAAAGATGTAAATGGTGATTCATTGGTGGTCCCCGTAATCTGCCCATTTAACTTACCAGTCTGGCCTTTGCTAATCCAAATGGACCATGGAAGATAATGATATACTACTGTAAACATCACCAAGCAGTAGCCCCAGATGCAACCATGCTGTGCCAACCATGGTATCTTTACCAGAATTGATGAACACAATATTGAATAAGTGATGTGTTGTTATTCATTTGGTGAAACTATTTTTCCACCATCAGAAAGAAGGATTAGATGCAATTTACATGCACATAGGCCAAACAACTGTATATATTCAGACTTACCCCAAGGTTATGTTAATTCTCCTTCTCTCTGATATAATATAGTCAGAAGGAAACTTACTAACTAAATACATGTTCCACAGAAATCACTTTGGCCAACTACTTTGATAACAGCATGTTAACTGGACCAGAACAGCAACCTGAGGGTAATGTACATACATTCCAGAAGAGGAAGTGACAGAGAAACCTCAAAAGTTTAAGTTTTTAGGATTTCAAGGGTATGGAACATTCCAGAACATCTCCAACATAAAGGAATGTTGATTGCACCTTGGACCTCCAAACACTAAGAAAAAAGTCTAAAATTTGTTAGAACCCTTTGAGTTTTGAAGGTGGCATTTTCTGTACTTGAGAATACTGCTCTGACCCTTTCTGGCAGAGAAAAAAAGGGCTGCTTAGTGTGAGTAGGGCCCAGAGCAAAAAAAAAAAATATCTGCAGTGGATCCAGGCTGCTATACAATCCCATAGAACCCATGGTACTAGAGATATCTGTGGTCGAAAAAGAAGCCATGTGGAGTCTCTGGAAGTCCCGATAGGAGAACTGCAACACAAACACACGGGATTCTAGAACAAGACCATGCTATCAAAGCAGAGAACCACTCAAAAAACTGCTTCTGTCATGCTGCTGGGTCCCAGAGGAGATGGAACATCTGACCTTGGGGTATCAAGTGACCGTACATCCAGAAGAGCCCATCATGAGACCAGCAAACCATAAAGTCGGACAGGCTCAGCAGCATCCCATAAAAAAATGAAAGCAATTCATCTCGGATTAGGGTTGAGCAGGTCCAGAGGGAACAAGTAAGTTGCCCAAACAGGTGGCCCAGGCTACCAAGCGTCAATGCTTCCCCTGAAGTTCATATCCACTTACAATCAGCTGAAGAGGAAAGAAAAAGGCTGAGCTTGGGTAACGAATGGGCCAGCTCTGTACGTGAGTATAAGCTAAAAATGGAGTGCTGCTAGACCTCAGATTCAAGGTTGCCCCGAAGAGCAGTGATGAGGGGCAATCCTCTCAACAGGCAGAGCTTATCCACTTTGTGTGATGAGAAGAAAACAGATGGACTGATGGATAGTGGTGAATAGCTTAGCTGATGGATCAGGGGCCAGAACAGAAGCAAGACTGAAAGATGTGAGACAAGGAGTTCCAATAAAGAGATATGTAGATGGAACTATGAGAGTGAGCTAAAGGTATCTGGACCTTTGTACTGCACATTACATGTACCAGAGAAAAACTGCTACAAAAGACGCATTAAATAACCAAGTAGACCAACGAATTGGCCAGCCTCTGTCCTCACCAACCCCACCCAACTCCATAAGTGAAATAAAGCCATGGTGGCAGATATGTAAGCTATGCATGTACCCAACAGCATATTCCATTCTTACCATGATTGATAAAACTCCTTCACCTGCTGAATGTCTGACCTGTCAAGGACAGAATGCCTGCAATATGATTCCATTCTTCAAAGAGAACAACTGGACGTTTGGTAATAAATTGGCCGCACTGGACACTTTACACCCTATAAGGGCCTATAATTCGTTCAAACAGGCATTCAGGTATGGGTTTGCCTTTCCTGCCCAAAATGCCTCAGCAAGTACCACTGTACTATGAGAGTCAGTCTATGTAGCAGGCGAGTCACTTAGACCAAAAGAAGTGGGGGGAAAAGGGGAGTTGATAAGTATCAATTATGGCCATAGGGTCAACTGCAGTGGTAGGAGAGAGCCCTCCTATAAATTTTTACAGAAACTGTGAATACAGAATCCTGGAGGACTTGTGCCTGAATGGACTAAACTTAATTGTCAGAGGCAATTGTCTCCAAATGGTGAAAGGGATACAATAAAGTACACATTGTTGGTGGCTTGCCCAAATCCCCTTTGTCAGGTCAGTGCACCCATCTTCCAGCTGCTGTTGAGTGTTGGCAGCTAACTGCTCACAGCTACCCTTGCTCACCAAAGAAATGCCCCCAAATGATGACAGCCATCTCACCCAGGAGGGTACCCTCATCCAAGAGATAGCACTCAACCAATGAGGGACTGAAAGAGGAGTACGTAGATAGGAGGAACAACTCTGAGGAATGATTCATGCTCAAGAGACCCCCACCCCAATGGCTAGACTTAACCTGAGACCACATCCTTGACTAGTTCTGCCCCATCCCACTTCACTCATTCCCTTATAGTTTTTTTCTTAAAGAACCTCACTCAATAAAGTCTATGCACCTGCATTCCTGTCAGGCTCTGTTTCTAGACAACTTGCACCAAGATATCCTCTTTTTCTTTTTCTAACTCTTGGCATAAATTCTACTGAACTGGACTTTTTACATGCAAGACAGCAAGAAGAAAGTAGACTTCAAGATTAATATTAATTAAATACCAATATTCTGACTTCTAGTCCTCAAGCCCCAGATTCCATACAAACTAAAAAAGGAAGTGAGAGAGTCAGTCATCTGCAAGTGACTTTTCAGTTAGAGCAGAATCAAGGCGGAACCAAAAGCCTAGTATAAGAATGGTTCTTTTAAACATATGTTTTCCTTGTAGTGAGTTAACATGTCACAGTATAAGTTCTCCAAGGATAGAGGCCTTGGATACTGTCTTTTTCACCAACTTCCCCCCCAGTGCCTATAGGGCACTTGGAAAATTGTAGGTACTTAAGAAATATTTGTAAAATGAAGTACTTGATAGCTGCCTTTGTTTAAAACAGATGCTTTTTACCTTGTTGGAGGGAGAAAATTATGACTACCTGGTGCCCCAGAAAAGGACTTAGCAAAAGTTAATACCGATAGCAGGGTCAAGGTTCCAGATTAAAATTAAAGAATATGGCTAAGTTTTGTCTAAGGTTGTGCAAATCTCCACAAAGGTAGAAAAGCAGAGAAAAAAGAATCTGCACAGAAAAGGTTGTGGAAGAAAAAAGCCAAGTAACATTTCCAAAAGTGCATAAGACACCAAATTAGGAAAAGCAGGTAAAGAAGCAAATCAGTAGATGATAAACTACTGAGAAAGCATCAAAAACATAAAAACTTTGAGATGAAGGGCAGGTAACATTTATCTCACTTGATTTGATCAAATCCTTCTACTACTCCTCCTATAATGGAACCATATTTGGGGCCCAGGGATATCTCAATCCAGTTAAAACCTGGAAAATGATTATCAAACATCCTTGCAAAGGCTATGAATTCCTTTCTATGACCTCTCTTGCTCTTTCTTGCATTTGTTTTATTCTGCAGTCTGTATATTCAGATCGGAATTATCTACCTATTCCTCTTTTACTTAACTAACCATTATGTTTCCTTCTGGCCAGAATTATTCCACTGATAACAACATGCTAGCAGCATATGAGTGCATGCCATAGTAGAAATGTCTGAATTAGGAACAGTGTCTTAATCCAATCTGACTGGAGTCTTTTTAAAAGAAATCTGGACACACGAAGAGACACCAGGAATGCATGCTCACAGAGGAAAGACAATGTGAGGTCACAGAAAGAAAGTGGCCATCTGCAAGCCCAGGAAGGAGGCCTCAGGAGAAACCAAACCTACAGACACCTTGATCTTGGACTTCTAGCCTCCAGACTGTGAGAAAAAAATGTCTGTTTTTTAAGCCACTCAGTCTGTGGTACTTTGTTATGGCAGCCCTAGCAAACTAATGTAGATGTGTACACGGGTATTTTTTAGTATTTTAAAAATCTATTTAATAACTAATGAAATTAAAAGTAGGACAATATAAAAGCAACCAAAGCCAATTATGAAAAGCAATTTTATATGTTCATTTGGAAATGTAATTAGCTTAACCTTTTAGGAAAGCAATTCAGCAGTAAGAGGAGTCTTAAGTTGATAGCTTTTGACCCAGTAATTGGACTTCAGGGAATCTTTCAGAGTGAAATCCTGAATAGAGAAAAAGGTGTAATTAATAATAATAATTAACATGGGCTTCCCTGGTAGCACAGTGGTTAGGAATCCGCCTGCCAACGCAGGGGACACGAGTTCGAACCCTGGTCCGGGAAGATCCCACATGCCGCAGAGCAACTAAACCCATGTGCCACAACTACTGAGCCTGTGCTCTAGAGCCCACAAGCCACAACTACTGAGCCTGCTCGCCACAACTACTGAAGCCCATGCACCTAGAGCCCGTGCTCTGCAACAAGAGAAGTCACCACACTAAGAAGCCCACGCACCACAACAGAGTAGCCCCTGCTTGCTGTAACTAGAGAAAGCCCACACGCAGCAATGAAGACCCAACGCAGCCAAAAATAAATAAATAAAATAAATTTAAAAATAATAATAATTACTATTATTATTTACTTAGTGTTTATTATTTGTCAGGCCATGTTCTAAATGCTTTACATATTTTAGCTCATTTAATTTTCATAAAATTTGTCATCTTGTTTATTTTTTAGTTATATTTTAAATTATAAAACCCAAAGCATTTGCTGTTAATATTTTGGTATATTTTCTTCATTTGTTTTTTCTATGCTTTTTTCTTATTTGTAAAACAAAAACAAAAACCACATCTATATTCTTTTTTCATTTGACATGGGTGAGGTCAAAAAGCATTATTCTGTTACTAAATCACTGAAAGTATAAAGGAAGTCAACAGAAAACTGGGAGTTTGCTTTTTGTGCAAGATTTTACGAACCCACACAAAATGAAGTTAAGCTTTATTTCTTTGAATACCCTAATTTCATACATTTTTAGCTTTGTTTTTGTTTATTTTTCACTTCAATTATAGCTGCACTAAAAGTAATGCTAGTATCGGATAAGTATCAGACATAAAGTTATTTCTTAATGCCAATCCTCAAATGTCTACAGATGTATAATCAAATGTAACCACAAATAGGATTCAAACAAATTTGGTGAAAGCAGTTTGAGAATTTTAAACAGATGCTAAGAAACATCCGAACCATCTGTAAGATTCGATGGAGGAAGATACCAGCTGACTAGCTTAACAAGGCTCACCTGCGTTTCTGCACTAGCGACAATGAGATAGGGCACTGACAGGCTGTGAGGACTGAAAATCTTACTCTGATTCATTTGCTTGCATCTTATTGCTGATAATGGACATGCACACTGACAGAAAACTGACAAGTCTAGTGTTTACAGTGTTTTACAATAAACATCCAAATAAAAAAAGATAATTCATAAAGTAACATCAGGTAGGAGAGAAAGAAGTTTTAAAATAAAACCTATTCTTCAGAGGTAATAAGAAAGAAGGCAGCAATTTCAAATGTGGAAACAAGTTTTACAGATTTAGCATTTATTGTTTCAGATAAAAATAAGATAAAAATCCAGAAGAAATCCATTTCCCGATAGAGGTGTGTGCAGAGGAGAGGGAAATTGTGATAACTAATTAATTGAGAATAAATTAAATAATTCCCAAGCGACAGCATTAAGGACCTAGATGAGCCTCATTTAATAATGCTACTGACAACACAGTTTTTCTCAGCAATCTGGAGATTTTATCCATAAAAATGCTAGACCTTTTTTTTTCTTTAAGGCCTGCTCTACACCCACTGCTGCTTCCAATTTCAAAGGTCTTCTCTTACTGATGTAGGAAAGTTTTATACCTTGCTTTGGTAGAAAAAAAGAAAGAAGGAAGGGGAAGGAAGAAGGGAGGGAGGGAGGAAGGAAGAAACGGACGGGGGGAGGAAGAAAACTTCTAGTATGTGCACACTCATTTAAAATACATTAATTCTATGACTGTTTTCCTCAAATTAACAAGTGCACCTCCTGGAGATAGCTATGTTTAAAATTGTTCAACTTTTTCTATTAAAGTTTTACTCTTGAATTGTTTCGTTCCCACTTATGAATGCATTGAACTATCATTGTCTAAAAAACTTGTAAGAAAACACTTTGGTATTACCTCAAAGTTGAACATAAAAATGCAATATATCTAAGAGAAACTCCTGAGGGAGAGGGGGAAGATGGTGGAAGAGTAAGACGCGGAGATCATCTTCCTCCCCACAGATACACCATAAATACATCTACACGTGGAACAACCCCTACAGAACACCTACTGAACGCTAGCAAAAGACCTCAGACCTCCCAAAAGGCAAGAAACTCCCCACGTACCTGGGTAGGGCAAAAGAAAAAAGAATAAACAGAGACAAAAGAATAGGGACGGGACCTGCACCAGTGGGAGGGAGCTGTGAAGGAGGAAAGGTATCCACACACTAGGAAGCCCCTTCGCGGGCGGAGACTGCGGGTGGCAGAAGGGGGAAGCTTCGGAGCCACGGAGGAGAGCACAGCAACCGGGGAGTAGAGGGCAAAGCAGAGAGATTCCCGCACAGAGGATCACGGCCGACCGGCACTTACCAAACCTACGGCTTGTCTGCTCACCCGCCGGGGCGGGCGGGGCTGCGAGCTGAGGCTCGGGCTTCGGTCGGAGCGCAGGGAGAGGACTGGGGCTGGTGGCGTGAGCACAGCCTGAAAGGGTTAGTGCGACACGGCTAGCCGGGAGGGAGTCCAGGGAAAAGTCTGGACCTGCCGAAGGGGCAAGAGACTTTTTCTTCCCTCTTTGTCTCCTGGTGCGCGAGGAGAGGGGACTAAGAGCGCTGCTTAAAGGAGCTCCAGAGACGCGCGCGAGCCGCGGCTAAAAGCGCGGACCCCAGAGACCGGCATGAGACGCTAAGACTGCTGCTGCCGCCACCAAGAAGCCTGTTTGCGAGCACAGGTCACTCTCCACACCCCTCTTCCGGGAGCCTCTGCAGCCCGCCACTGCCAGGGTCCCGGGATACAGGAACAACTTCCCCGGGAGAACGAACGGCAAGCCTCAGGTTGGTGCAACGGCAGAGCCGACGCAGGCCCACCACGCACTCCGTGCCCCTCCCTCCCCCCCGGCCTGAGTGACCTAGAACCCCCGAGTCAGCGGCTCCTTTAACCCCGTCCTGTCTGAGCGAAGAACAGACGCTCTCAGGCGACCTACACGCAGAGGCGGGGCCAAATCCAAAGCTGAGCCCCCGGGAGCTGTGCAAACAAAGAAGAGAAAGGGGAATCTCTCCCAGCAGCATCAGAAGCACCGGATTAAATGTCCACAATCAACTTGCTGTACCCTGCATCTGTGGAATACCTGACTAGACAACGAATCATCCCAAATTGAGGAGGTGGACTTTGAGAGCAAGATTTATGATTTTTTCCCCTTTTCCTCTTTTTGTGAGTGTGTATGTGTATGCTTCTGTGTCAGATTTTGTCTGTATAGCTTTGCTTTCACCATTTGTCCTAGGGTCCCATCCATCCGTGTTTATTTTTTTTCCTTAAAAAATTTTTTTTTCCTTAATAATTATTTTTTATTTTAATAACTTTATTTTTTCTTACTTTATTTTATGGTTTCTCTCTCTCTCTCTCTCTCTCTCTCTCTCTCTCTCTCTCTCTCCCCCCCCCCCGACTTTCTTTCTACTTTTCCTCCCTTTTATTCTGAGCCGGGTGGATGAAAGGCTCTTGGTGCTGTAGCCAGGAGTCAGTGCTGTGCCTCTGACGTGGGAGAGCCAACTGCAGGACACTGGTCCACAAGAGACCTCCCAGCTCTACATAATATCAAATGGCGCAAATCTCCCAGAGATCTCCATCTCAACACCAGCACCCAGCTTCACTCAACGACCAGCAAGCTACAGTGCTGGACACCCCATGCCAAACAACTAGCAAGGCAGGAACACAACCCCACCCATTAGCAGAGAGGCTGCCTAAAATCATAATAAGGCCACAGACACCCAAAAACACACCACCAGACGTGGACCTGCCCACCAGAAAGACAAAATCCAGCCTCTTCCACCAGGACACAGGCACTAGTCTCCTCCACCAGGAAGCCTACACAACCCACTGAAACAACTTTAGCCACTGGGGACAGACACCAAAAACAACGGGAACTACGAACCTGCAGCCTGCAAAAAGGAGACCCCAAACACACTTAAGATAAGCAAAATGAGAAGACAGAAAAACACACAGCAGATGAAAGAGCAAGATAAAAACCCATCAGACCTAACAAATGAAGGGAAATAGGCAGTCTACCTGAAAAAGAATTCAGAATAATGATAGTAAAGATGATCCAAAATCTTGGAAGTAGAATAGACAAAATGCAAGAAACATTTAACAAGGACCTAGAAGAACTAAAGATGAAACAATCAATGATGAACAACACAATAAATGAAATTAAAAATACTCTAGAAGGGATCAATAGCAGAATAACTGAGGCAGAAGAACGGATAAGTGACCTGGAAGATAAAATAGTGGAAATAACTGCTGCAGAGCAGAATAAAGAAAAAAGAATGAAAAGAACTGAGGACAGTCTCAGAGACCTCTGGGACAACATTAAACACACCAACATTCGAATTATAGGAGTCCAGAAGAAGAAGAGAAAAAGAAAGGGACTGAGAAAATATTTGAAAAGATTATAGTTGAAAACTTCCCTAATATGGGAAAGGAAATAGTTAATCAAGTCCAGGAAGAACAGAGAGGCCCATACAGGATAAATCCAAGGAGAAATATGCCAAGACACATATTAATCAAACTGTCAAAAATTAAATACAAAGAAAACATATTAAAAGCAGCAAGGGAAAAACAACAAATAACACACAAGGGAAACCCCATATGGTTAACAGCTGATCTTGCAGGAGAAACTCTGCAAGCCAGAAGGGACTGGCAGGACACATTTAAAGGGATGAAGGAGAAAAACCTACAACCAAGATTACTCTACCCAGCAAGGATCTCATTCAGATTTGATGGAGAAATTAAAACCTTTACAGATAAACAAAAGCTGAGAGAGTTCAGCACCACCAAACCAGCTTTACAACAAATGCTAAAGGAACTTCTCTAGGCAAGAAACACAAGAGAAGGAAAAGACCTACAATAAGAAACCCAAAACAATTAAGAACATGGGAATAGGAACATACATATCAATAATTACCTTAAATGTAAGTGGATTAAATGCTCCCACCAAAAGACACAGACTGGCTGAATGGATACAAAAACAAGACCCATATATTTGCTGTCTACAAGAGACCCACTTCAGACCTAGATACACATACAGACTGAAAGTAAGGGGATGGAAAAATATCTCATGCAAATGGAAACCAAAAGAAAGCTGGAGTAGCAATTCTCATATCAGACAAAATAGACTTAAAATAAAGAATATTAGAATAGACATAGAAGGACACTACATAATGATCAAGGGATCGATCCAAGAAGAAGATATAACAATTGTAAATATTTATGCACCCAACATAGGAGCACCTCAATACATAAGGAAATACCAACATCCAAAAAAGGGGAAATCGACAGCAACACATTCATAGTAGGGGACTTTAACACCCCACTTTCACCAATGGACAGATCATCCAAAATGAAAATAAATAAGGAAACACAAGTTTTAAATGATACATTAAACAAGATGGACTTAATTGATATTTATAGGATATTCCATCCAAAAACAACAGAATACACATTTTTCTCAAATGCTCATGGAACATTCTCCAGGATAGATCATATCTTCGGTCACAAATCAAGCCTTGGTAAATTTAAGAAAATTGAAATTGTATCAAGTATCTTTTCCGAAAACAACGCTATGAGACTAGGTATCAATTACATGAAAAGATCTGTAAAAAATACAAACACATGGAGGCTAAACAATACACTACTTAATAACGAAGTGATCACTGAAGAAATCAAAGAGGAAATCAAAAATTACCTAGAAACAAATGACAATGGAGACACGATGACCCAAAACCTATGGGATGCAGCAAAAGCAGTTCTAAGAGGGAAGTTTATAACAATACAATCCTACCTTAAGAAACAGGAAACATCTCGAATAAACAACCTAACCTTGCACCTAAAGCAATTAGAGAAAGAGGAACAAAAAAACCCCAAACTTAGCAGAAGGAAAGAAATCATAAAAATCAGATCAGAAATAAATGAAAAAGAAATGAAGGAAATGATAGCAAAGATCAATAAAACTAAAAGCTGGTTCTTTGAGAAGATAAACAAAATTGATAAACCATTAGCCAGACTCATCAAGAAAAAAAGGGAGAAGACTCAAATCAATAGAATTAGAAATGAAAAAGGAGAAGTAACAACTGACACCGCAGAAATACAAAACATCATGAGAGATTACTACAAGCAACTCTATGCCAATAAAATGGACAATCTGGAAGAAATGGACAAATTCTTAGAAATGCACAACCTGCCAAGACTGAATCAGGAAGAAATAGAAAATATGAACAGACCAATCACAAGCACTGAAATTGAAACTGTGATTAAAAATCTTCCAACAAACAAAAGCCCAGGACCAGATGGCTTCACAGGCAAATTCTATCAAACATTTAGAGAACTGCTAACATCTATCCTTCTCAAACTCTTCCAAAATATAGCAGAGGGAGGAACACTCCCAAACTCCTTCTACGAGGCCACCATCACCCTGATACCAAAACCAGACAAGGATGTCACGAAGAAAGAAAACTACAGGCCAATATCACTGATGAACATAGATGCAAAAATCCTCAACAAAATACTAGCAAACCGAATCCAACAGCACATTAAAAGGATCATACACCATGATCAAGTGGGGTTTATTCGACGAATGCAACGATTCTTCCATATACGCAAACCAATCAACATGATACACCATATTAACAAATTGAAGGAGAAAAACCATATGATCATCTCAATACATGCAGAGAAACTTTTTGATAAAATTCAATACCCATTTATGATAAAAACCCTGCAGAAAGTAGGCATAGAGGGAACTTTCCTCAACATAATAAAGGCCATATATGACAAACCCACAGCCAACATCATCCTCAATGGTGAAAAACTGAAAGCACTTCCACTAAGATCAGGAACAAGACAAGGTTGCCCACTCTCACCACTCTTATTCAACATAGTTTTGGAAGTTTTAGCCACAGCAATCAGAGAAGAAAAGGAAATAAAAGGAATCCAAATCAGAAAAGAAGTAAAACTGTCACTGTTTGCAGATGACATGATACTATACATAGAGAATCCTAAAGATGCTACCAAAAAACTACTAGAGCTAATCAAAGAATTTCGTAAAGTAGCAGGATACAAAATTAATGCACAGAAATCTCTGGCATCCCTATACACTAATGATGAAAAATCTGAAAGTGAAATCAAGAAAACACTCCCATTTTCCATTGCAACAAAAAGAATAAAATACATAGGAATAAACCTACCTAAGGAGACAAAAGACCTGTATGCAGAAAATTATAAGACACTGATGAAAGAAATTAAAGATGATACAAATAGATGGAGAGATATACCATGTTCTTGGATACCCAAACCAATCTACAGATTCAATGCAATCCCTATCAAACTACCCCTGGAATTTTTCACAGAACTAGAACAAAAAATTTCACAATTTGTATGGAAACACAAAAGACCCCGAATAGCCAAAGCAATCTTGAGAACGAAAAATGGAGCTGGAGGAATCAGGCTCCTTGACTTCAGACTATACTACAAAGCTACAGTAATCAAGAGAGTATGGTACTGGCACAAAAACAGAAAGAAAGATCAATGGAACAGGATAGAAAGCCCAGAGATAAACCCACACACATTTGGTCACCTTATCTTTGATAAAGGAGGCAGGAATGTACAGTGGAGAAAGGAGAGCCTCTTCAATAAGTGGTGCTGGGAAAACTGTACAGGTACATGTAAAAGTATGAGATTAGAACACTCCCTAACACCATACACAAAAATAAGCTCAAAATGGATTAAAGACCTAAATGTAAGGCCAGAAACTATCACACTCTTAGAGGAAAACATAGGCAGAACACTCTATGACATGAATCACAGCAAGATCCTTTTTGACCCACCTCCTAGAGAGATGGAAATAAAAACAAAAATAAACAAATGGGACCTAATGAAACTTCAAAGCTTTTGCACAGCAAAGGAAACCATAAACAAGACCAAAAGACAATCCTCAGAATGGGAGAAAATATTTGCAAATGAAGCAACTGACAAAGGATTACTCTCCAAAATTTACAAGCAGCTCATGCAGCTCAATAACAGAAAAACAAACAACCCAATGCAAAAATGGGCAGAAGACATAAATACACATTTCTCCAAAGAAGATATACAGATTGCCAACAAACACATGAAAGAATGCTCAACATCATTAATCATTAGACAAATGCAAGTCAAAACTACAGTGAGATATCATCTCACACCGGTCAGAGTGGCCATCATCAAAAAGTCTAGAAACAACAAATGCTGGAGAGGATGTCGAGAAAAGGGAACACTCTTGCACTGCTGGTGGGAATGTGAATTGGTACAGCTACTATGGAGAACAATATGGAGGTTCCTTAAAAAACTACAAATAGAACTACCATATGACCCAGCAATCCCACTACTGGGCATATACCATGAGAAAACCATAATTCAAAAACAGTCATGTACCAAAATGTTCATTGCCTCTCTATTTACAATAGCAGGAGATGGAAACAACCTAATTGTCCATCATCGGATGAATGGATAAAGAAGATGTGGCACATATATACAATGGACTATTACTCAGCCATAAAAAGAAAAGAAATTTAGTTATTTGTAGTGAGGTGGATGGACCTAGAAGTATAGGTCATACAGAGTGAAGTAAGTTAGAAAGAGAAAGTCAAATACCGTATGCTAACACATATATATGGAATCTAAGAGAAAAAAATGTCATGAAGAACCTAGGGGTAAGACGGGAATAAAGACACAGACCTACTAGAGAATGGACTTGAGGATATGGGGAGCGGGAAGGGTAAGCTGTTACAATGTGAGAGAGAGGCATGGACATATATACACTACCAAACGTAAAATAGATAGCTAGTGGGAAGCAGCCGCATAGCACAGGTAGATCAGTTTGGTGCTTTGTGACCACCTAGAGGGGTGGGATAGGGAGGGTGGGAGGGAGGGAGACGCAAGAGGGAAGAGATATGGGAACATATGTATATGTATAACTGATTCACTTTGCTATAAAGCAGAAACTAACACACCATTGTAAAGCAATTATACTTCAATAAAGATGTAATATATATATATAAAGAAAAAAAAGAAAAAAAGAGAAACTCCTACACACGTACTACAAGATATGTTCATAGCAGCGTTTTTCACAATAGCAAAGTTTAGAAACAATCCAAATACCCATCAGTGGAAGAGTGAGTTAAAAATTGTGATAAAATAACACTATGAAATATCATACAGCAGTCAAAATAAATGAACTACCACAACCCATATTAGTATGATGCAATGTAAAATTACA
This sequence comes from Leucopleurus acutus, assembly GCF_964270905.1. Taxonomy (NCBI): domain Eukaryota; kingdom Metazoa; phylum Chordata; class Mammalia; order Artiodactyla; family Delphinidae; genus Leucopleurus; species Leucopleurus acutus. Next base: position 50,745,574 of record NC_139159.1, on the reverse strand, counting down.
TGAAAAAAAATACAATACCTTTATATAATGAAAAAAACACTAATGCTTTTTAAGAATACATACATATTAATCTATCTATAGATATATATGAAATCTATTTAAAAAGAAACCTAAGGAATGATGAACATGGGTTCTATATAATAACTGCCACAAACTGAAGGAGTCAAGGAAATGGGATGAGATAAAGATAAGGTTAGATTTAAATTATTGCCAAGGTTCCAGCTCTTGTTTGAGATGGAAGGCTCATGGGTGCTTATTAAATTATTATAAAATAATTAACAGATTCCTGAGTAGCTAGTGTAAGGTTTTCCTTCTTGCCATAAACTGTATAACTGGGCAGAATAGATTACACAATCACTTTAGGGCACTGGACATGACACAGATTGAAATTCTAAGAAAGGAAAACCATTTAAGGTAAGCTTCAGTCTAGCTTTCTGGCTGGAAACAATTCCACAACTAGAGTATGAGGAATTGAAGCCCAGGCATAGAGCACAGTACTTACTAAGTATATGAAACAATCTGGTGTTAAAAACAGAGATATCAGGCTTACTAATGCAGTGGTAATTTGTGATGTAGGTTACTAGAGAGAAGGGAGCTAAGAGAAGAAACTCTAGAAACAGAGTTTTTACTCAGGTTCCTACCCAAATCCTAAACTGTACTTTAAGCAGGCTTTCAGGAGCCTGGGAGAGCACACCTATTAAGGGCTGAGAGATGAACCCAAGGCATCCAGTTGAGACACCAGAAAATTCAGGTATTAAGAGTAAGAAACCATACCCTAGAAGTAAGAGCAGTACCCCATGACAAAGAAAAAAGGAATGAGTACTGTCCAAAGCCAAAAACCGAGCTTTGACAAGACCAAGGTGATCCTCTTTAATTTTACTCCCTGACAAGATTTTTTAAAAAAGCATTCTTTAGATGAAAACATAATGTAGAATCTCTAAAATGCATCATTTACAATGTTCAGCATACAGTGAAGTTTTAAGAGACATTCAAGGAGGCAAGAAGATGAATCCATAATCAAAAGAACAAAAAATCAACAGAAAGAGTCCTAAACATGGCCAGAATGTTGCAATTAACAGACAAGGACCTCAAAATAACTACAATGAATATGTCAAAGAATTTAATGGAGAGGTGAATACAGTAGGGAAACAGAGAGAGAATTTCAGCAGATTGATAGAAGCTTGCAAAGAAACCAAGTGTCAAATCTAGACTGAAACATGCAACAAGAGAAGTACAGAATACATTACACATGCTTAACAGTAGAATGGAATAAAAACAGCACAGAGTGAACTCAAAACAAATTACTAGAACATAAAGACTGAGCACAGGAACAGAAAAAAAATGAAAACAGAAAAGCATGTGAGATTGGTAGGACAGTATCAAAAAGTAAAACACATATATTATTGGAGTCATAGAGGGAAAGGGGAAACAGATGGAGTAGAGGAAATATTTAAGGAGATAATGACCAACATTTTTAAAAATTGATGACTGAAATCATTCCATACATCCAAGCAGCTCAGTGAACCACAATGGGAATGTAAAGAAAAACACACCTAAATACTTCAAACTGTTGAAAACAAAAGACAACGTGCTACCTTAAAAGCAACCAGAGAAAAAGGACACAATACCAATAGGGAAAAAAAATAATGAAATCACAGCTGACTTGTCTCCATGAACAATGAAGGCCAAAAGACAATTGAATGACAAGCCTCAAGATACATCACATGACAAGCTAAGAATGACATATGTTTAGAATGATATATCTTGAGAGAGAAAGAAAAAATTCACCTAAATCTGTATCTAATCTGTAATGAAACACCCTTCTAAAAATTGAAGGCAAAAATAAAGATTTTTTTTTAAATCTAAAAAGGCTGAAAGAAGATCACCCATACAACATGAAATACTAACAGAAGTTCTTCAGGTAGAACAAAAATGATACCAGAAAGAGGCCCGTATCTGGAGAGAAGAATGAAGATAACCAAAAACAGTAAATATGTGGGTAATTATAAAAAAATTATTTTTTAAAATAAAAAATGTTGATAATTTAATGAAAAATTAGTAATGTATGGTAAAGTTTCTAATATTTGTGTACAGTAAAATATATAATGACAATAGCAAAAGTACAATGGAGGTAAAAATGAAATTATTCTTTTATAAGGTTCATATATGGCATAAGAATGTTACAATAGTAATTCATGGTAGAATTATAAACTAAGAACGCATATTATAATTCTAAGATCAACACTTCTAAAAAGTTATAGTTAAAAACATAGTAGAGGAGACAATATGGAATACCAAAAACTTATTAATAAATCAAACAAAAGGATTTTTAAAAAAGGAGGGCTTCCCTGGTGGCGCAGTGGTTGACAGTCCGCCTGCCGATGCAGGGGACATGGGTTCGTGCCCTGGTCCGGGAAGATCCCACATGCCATGGAGCGGCTGGGCCCATGAGCCATGGCCACTGAACCTGCGTGTCCGGAGCCTGTGCTCCGCAACGGGAGAGGCCACAACAGTGAGAGGCCCGCGTACCGCAAAAAAAAAAAAAAAAACAAACAAAAAAACAAAAAAGGAGAAAAAAAACAACAGAAGAAATACAAAGAAAATAGCAAGCTGATAGATTTAAGTCCAACTACATTAGTAATTATATGAAACGTAAATAGACTAAGCAATCCAATGAAAAAAGTGCGACTGGAGAAAAATCAGGATCCACTCATATGCTGTTTCTCTCTCTGTCTCCATCTCTCTCTGTCTCACATACACACACACACACACACACACACACACACAATATAGGAAGCCAATAGGTTAAAAGAATGGGAAAGGATATTCCACACACACACTCACCATAAAAAAGTCAATGCAGCTCAATAATATCAGACAAAATATAATCTAAGAAAAAATATTACCTGAGTTAAAGAGGAAGATTTCACAGCAATAAAGGATATATTCTTTTAAAAAAGCATAATAACTCTAAGTATTGCTATATTCAATAACAGAAAAATAAAATACATGAAGCAAGAATTATATACTACTATAAGAAATAGACAAATATGCAGTCATAGTTGGAAGTTTTAACACTCTTTTCTCGGTAAATGATGGAAAGCGGACAAAAAATTAGTAAGGATATAGAAAATGTGAAGCCACAAGAAAAGAAAATAACGGGCCATACACCTGATGAACATACATGCAAAATCCTCAAAAATATTAGCAATATGACTTCAACAATACATTAAAAGAATCATATACCATGATCAATCAAAGTGATACACCATTTAACAAAATTGATGATACAGCAATTAACAAAATGAAGGGAAAAAATTACTTGATCATTCTAACAGACATGGGAAATGCACCTGACAAAATACAACATCCATTCATGAAAAAAACTCTCAACAAAGTGGGTACAAAGAAAACATACCTCAACATAATAAAGGCCATATATGACAAGCCTACAGCTAACATTATACTCTAAGATCAGAACAAGATAAGGTGCTTTTCCTTGCCACTTTTATTCAACAAAGTACTATAAGTCCTAGTCAGAGTAATTAGTCAAGAAAAAGAATGAAAAGACATCCAAAGCAGAAAGAAGAAAAACTGTCTCTATTTGCAGATGACACGATATAATATATGTGTGCGTGTGTGTATGTATGTGTGTGTGTGTGTGTGTGTGTATATATATATATATGAATCTCTACCAAAAAAATTGTTAGAATAAACAAATTCAGTAAAGTTTCAGCAAAGAAAATCAGTATACAAAAATCAATTGCACTTGTATACACTAATAACAAACTATCAGGAAGAGAAATTAAGAAATAAGAAAACAATCCCATTTACAACTGCATGAAAAAAAAAAAAACCTAGGAACAAATTTGATCAAGGAGGTGAAAGGCCTGTACACTGAAAACTATAAAACACTGATGAAAACACTGAAGCCAAAAAAAGAGAAGAAAGAAAAAAAAAGAAATTGAAGCATACACAAATAAATGGAAAGATATTCCATGCTCATGGGATGGAAGAATTAATATAGCTAAAATGTCCATACTGCATTTTAGTATGGACATTTTAAATGTCCATACAAGCAATCTACAGATTCAATGCAATTCCTATCAAAATTCCAATGGTATTTCTCACAGAACAAGAAGAAACAATCCTAATATTTGTATGGAACCACAAAGGACCCCGAATAGCCAAAGCAATCTTGAGAAAGAAGAACAAAGCAGGAGGCATCACTCTTCCTGATTTCAAACTATATTATAAAGCTATGGTAATCAAAACAGAATACTGGCGTAAACCAGACATATAGTTCAAAGGAATAGAACAGAAAGCCCAGAAACAAACCCACACATATGTGGTCAATTAATTTATGACAAAGGAGCCATGATATATATTGGAGAAATGATGGGCTCTTCAATAAATGGCACTGGGAAGACTAGACAGCCACATACAAAAGAATGAAACTGGACCACTATCTTACACAATACACAAAAATCAACTCCAAATGGACTAAACACTTGCATGTAAGATATGAAACCATAAAACTTCTGGAAAATAACACAGAGGATGGACTTCCCTGGTGGCGCACTGGTTTGGAGTCCGCCTGCCGATGCAGGACACACGGGTTCGTGCCCCGGTCCGGGAAGATCCCATATGCCGCGGAGCGGCTGGGCCCGTGAGCCATGGCCGCTGAGCCTGTGCGTCCGGAGCCTGTGCTCCACAACGGGAGAGGCGACAACAGTGAGAGGCCCGCGTACCGCAAAAAAAAAAACCAAACAAACAAACAAAAAAAACCACAGAGAATAAGCTCCTTGACATCGGTTTTGGCAACGATATTTTGAATTTGACCACAAAAGCAAAGGCAAAAAATGCAAAAGTAAACAAGTGGGGCTACATCAAACTAAAAGGTTTTTGTACAGCAAAGGAAATCATCAAGAAAATGAGAAGGCAACATGTGGAATGGGAGAAAATATTTGCAAATCATATGTCTGAAAAGAAGTTAATATCCAAAATATACAAAGAACTCAAACAACTCAATGGGGAAAAATCCAATTAAAACATGGACAGAGGAGCTGAATAGATATTTTCCAAAGATGACAGCAAATGACCAACAGGTCCATGAAAATGTGCTCAACATCGCTCATCATCAGGAAATGCAAATCAAAACCACAAAGAGATATCACCTGTTAGAATGGCTATTATCAAAAAGACAAGAAATAACAAGTGGTGGCATAAATGTGGAAAAAAAGGAACCTTTCTGTGCTGTTAGCAAGAATGTCACTTGTTTCAGTCACTGCAGAAAACAGTATAGAGATGCCTCAAAAAATTAAAAATAGAGCTATCATATGAATCAGCAATTCCACTCTCCAGTACTTATGCAAAGTAAATGAAAACACTAACTTGAAAGGATATATGCACCCCCATGTTCACTGCAGCATTATTTACAGCAGCCAAAACATAGAAACAACTTAAGTGTCCATTGATGGATAGATAAGGAAAAGGTGTTATATAAACACAATGGAATATTATTTAGCCATAAAAGAAGGAAATCCTGCCATTTGCAACATGGATGGACCTTGAGGGCATTATGCTAAGTGAAATAAGTCAGACAGAGAAACATAAATACTATATGATCTCACTTATATGTGGAATCTAAAAATGAATTCATGGATTTGAGAAGAAATGGGTGGGTGCCAGTTGGGGTCAGCGGGGAGCGGGAGAGAGAATGGAAGGTAGTTAAAAGGTACCAACTTCCAGTTATAAGATAAATAAGTCCTGGGGATGTAATGTACAGCATGGAGACTATAGTTAACAATACTGTATTTTATATTTGAGAGTTGCTAAGAAAGTAAATCTGGAAAGTTCTCATCACAAGATTTAAAAATTGCAACTGCGTGGTGATGGATGTTAACTAAAGAACTGGGTTCTGCCAACAAACTTAAAGAACTTGGAAATAGATTCCTCCCATGATCTTCTAGATAAGAGCCCAGGCTAGCCAACATCTTCAGTCAGCCTTGTGAAACCCTAAATAGAGAAGTCAGAGCCCACCTGGACTTCCAACCTACAGAGCTGCAAATAATAAAAGGGTATTGTTTTAACCTACTAATCTTGTGGTAATATAGAGCTAATACCCATATTAAGTGTTTTATATAGTAATGAACCTTCTTTATATAAGCCAACATGAATAAAAATAACTAAAATGAGAGAATTAAAAGATTCATATGCTCATGTAGGTGATGAATTCCATATAATCTTTGGACAGTATTATCAAATTGTGGTACCATTTTTCATTAATATTGCTCATCTATATATTTGTTGTAATGTCAGTGACAAAGGATATAATGACCATTTTCTCTAGCTCTGTGGGCTTCATGGAAAATATGGTAATATTCTTTGAAACACACATTGCTCTAAGTGTATTTTCATCGTCAGATTTACATTGTGTGCAAATAGTTTTATAAAAAACTTCCATTTCTTGAGAAAAGGTAACGTATCCCATTTTTATGTTCACCAAGTTTTGTTTCAAAATTAAGATATAACTCAGCAGACCCAAAGAAGTAATGTTCAGAAAAATGTTCAATGCAAAAAATACACTGTGGCATTGGAAAAATTATTAATTTAAAAAATGGGCCATGATTACAAATAATTATCAAATTTTCAGCACACAGTTTTTATTTTTTATATTGTGACTGACACCAGTTGAAGAATCAACTGGTGACTACTCTCACAAAGAGGAGCTTCATCTTTAGCCTACTCATTGCCATCACAAACGTCATCAAATTTCCTTTAAAAATTCCCTATCGAAATTATCATTGAAATATGATGGCTTTTGTGTCTTCATTACATCTGATCATTTTCTCTTATAATTAGATCAGTTATGTCAATCTTATGCTTTCTATAAAGAAAGCCTATCCATACATTGCTCATATTTTACCACTAGCGATAGTCATTAGAATATGGATGAAGTACAGTAGTAAAGAAAGACTTTAAGCCACCAGTCATATATGCTAAGCATCTGAAACATGGCTGGTCCAAATCAAGTTGTCCTGCAAGTGTGAAATACATACCCGATTTTGAAGACCTTTTACCAAAAAAGCATAATTTAAAACATTTCATTTATCATTTTATATTGATTATGTGTTGAAATGGCAATTCTTCGGATATACTGAGTTAAATAAAATATATTATTAAAATTAATTTCCAGGGAACTCTACTCAATACTTGGTAATGACCCATATGGGAACAGAATCTAAAAATGAGTGGATATATGTATATGTATAACTGATTCACTTTGCTGTAAAGCAGAAACTAGCACAACACTGTAAATCAACTAGACTCAAAGAAAAAATAATTATTAAAAAAAATTTAGTAAAATAAAATTAATTTCAAAAAAGAAAGACTATTTAAAAGTTACATATTCTCTCTATATTCTGATGATACAATGATAATTTAACTAAAACAGGTTCGTAATCAGTCACTGTCCAATGATACTTGGAAAATCACAACAAATTACAGAGAATGAAGATGAGATTACAAAAGTAGCTACAGATATAATTTCTGCCAGCATAGCGTTTAACAAATGCAATTAAAAATACTAAAGAACAGATTCCTCTTTTGATAATGGCCAAACAGCTCCCATCAAATGAACCATCCCAAAGATAATAAGTTCTGGGCAAAATTTGAACAAAAAGTTATTTGAAGGCCCTAGAGAGTAACAAAAAGAAGACAGACACTGGGGTGCAATTGACATTTGGAAAAAGAGAATGACACTGGATGAGTTTCCCATTTTTATGGCTTTTAGCCAAATCCAATCAATACCTAAAGGCTAAATCCATATTAGAAAACTCAGTCTTACTATCTCAAAAAACCAAAGGAAAGAGTTTGAGCAAATATAGCAAGTAGAAAATGAGGACAGAATGACAAAAAGAAAGCTAAAGAAAGAAAAAATTAAATTCTGTGTATAATAAACACTGCCCAAATCTCATGCATGCAGAGGAAGAATTCAAACAGTTCAGTTAAAATTAAAATAATTAAACCAAAATTTCAGCTGTTGTACCTCAGGGGAAAACAAAGTATGTAGCTCAATCTCTGCCATATTAACTTCCTGCTTTAAAAATAATCAGCACTCAGAACAGATTTCAGAGTCTTTATCTATAAAGTATTGTTAATCATGTCCAAGATATAAATAAAATTTACTTGATATATTAAGAAATAGAAAATCATGATCCTTACTCAAGAGAAAAAACAATAAACAGAGACTGAGAGCAAACCTGGATGTTAAAATTAGCAGAAAAGGATGTTAAAGCTACTATAGTAACTATGTTAAAGGAAGTAAAGATAATATGCTCATATGAGTGAAAAGATGGGAAATCTCAACAGAGAAACAGTGACTATAAAAGATAACCAAATGGAAATTTTAGAACAAAAAATAAAATTTCTGAAATTAAAAATTCACTAGATGAGCTCTTCATCTGATAGAGATTATGAAAGAATCTTGAAAATTACAAAATCTGAAAAAGAGAGAAAAAAATTTTAATTATGAAATATCTGGGATGACTTCTAAATGGTCTAAAATACCAAAATTGGAAAATCAGAATGAAAAGAAAGTTAAGATAAAAACACTGATCAGCAAAATAGTAGACAAACAAGAGAGAAAATCAACAAAGCTAAAATAAAAAATAAACCGATCAAGCAAAAGGACGAATTTCATGAATTACAAAATACCAATACCAAAAATAAAAGAAGGGTTATCACTATCAATTCCATAGACATTAAAAAGATAATAAAGGAAAATTACAAAATTTGTAACTTTTTTTAAACTGTTAATAAACTAATGGACTATCACAACTTGTATTTAACATTGTACTATTTGTCCTAATAAGACAAGTAAAAGAAACAAAAAGCATAAATACTGGAAAAAAAAGTAGAACTGTATCTATTTGCAGATGACTTGAATGTTTACATAGGGTATCGTAACAAATCTGTAAAACAATTATTAAACTAATAAGTAAATTTGGCAAGGTCAAAAGATACAATGTTAATATTGAAAATAAATTATTTACATAAAAGCAGAAAACAACTAGAAACTGAAAATTTTAAAATAATTCCATTTATAGTATGATCAAATACTTTATATACTTATGAAAAAAAGTCATTCAAGACCTCTACCCTTAAAACTACAAAACATTCTTAGATAAATTAAAGAAGACCTAAATAAATGAAGAAATATCCAAAGGGAAAAATCAATGTTTTTAGATGTTAATTCTCCCTAAATCAATGTACAGAAATACAACACAATCCTAGACTCAATCCTAGCAAACTTTTAAATCAAAATTAACAAATTGATTATAAAATGTATATGAAAATGCAAAGGACCTAGAATATCCAGCCTATCTTGAAAAAGAATAAAGGTGGAGAACTTACACTACCTAACTTCAAGATTACTATAAAGGTAAGACATTAGGATACTGCAGAAAGATAGACAAATGGATCAATGGAACAAAATAGATAGCCCTGAAATTGAATCATACTTATACAATTATTTAATCCTCTACAAAGGTGACAAAGCAATCCAGTAGAAAGTCTTTTCAGCAAATGGTGGTAAAATACTGGATATCAACCAGGAAAAATATGAATCTTGACCCCTACTTCACACCATACACACAAAAATTAATGTGATGCACTGTATACCTAAATTAAAAAGCGAAAACTCTATAAATCTTCTGAAAGATATATAGGAGGATAGTTTGATGACTTAGGGATTGGCAAAGAATTGTTTGACAGCACACAGAAAACAAAAACTCTAAAAGAAAAACACTGATAAATTAGATTTTATCAAAATTAAAACTTCTGCTCATCTAAAGGAATTACTAAGAAAATAAACAGGCAAACAACAGACTGCAAGATATATTCACAGAGCATATATCTGACAAATGACTGATATCTAGAATAAAGAACTTTTGCAACTCATTAATAAAAACAACCTACATTTTAAAAAACTGAATAGACACTTCACAAAGGAAGATATTTTCTAAAATTTTGAACAGACACTTCACAAAGGAAGATATACAAATGGCCAATGAGCATATGAAAAAGTGCCTGACATTGTTAGTCATTAGGCAAACACTATCAAAGGGAGTTGCTATTATAAACTCACCAGAATGACACAAAATTAAAAAGATGTATATCATCAAATGTTGGAAAGTGTGTGAAACCACCAAAACTCTCAAACAAATTTGGTGAGAGTTTAATTATTTTTAAAAAATGATCTGGCATTATAAAACTAAATATAGACCTATCCTATCACCCAAGGATTCCTCTTCTAGGTATTCATCCAAGAGAAATAAAAATATATGTCCACAAGGAGATTAATATTAGAGTGTAGAATATTCATAAAATAGAATACTACTCCTAGGGAAAGAAAAAACTACTCAATATGCAACAACATGGATGAATTTTTTTTAAATTATGCTGATTAAAAGACTTTTATAAAAGAGTATCACCTACATGATTTCAATTACATGAACTTCTAGAAGAGACAAAACAATCTATACTAAGAAAAAAAAATCAGAACAATATTTGGTTCTGGAGGCTGAGGGGAGCCAGTATTGAGTGTAAAGAATCATGAGGGATATAAGTGTGGGAATTCAGAGGTTAATAAATATATAGCCCCTAATTCAAGAGGCTCACAGTATAGTGACTTCACCAATATCACATAGCCAGCAAGTAGCAGACCCAAGATGTGAACACAATTCCTGTGTTCACTGCACAATGTAAAGCTACCACGATATATGTAGAAAAGTCAGGCACAAATCAACTGCTGACTAAACATGGCAGCTCTCCTTGAGGTTTTCCTTTACCTCTATACCTGACATTTCAAAGGTCATGCAATGAAATGGAAAGTTTAAAGGAACTCAACTAAGAAGTCCTGAGTTTAAGTAAGCAGCTGAAAATCGTGTTCCTTATAGCCTAATCTGGGTCCCACGTCTCACTTTCTAAACCAGAGCTGCTCCACTTTTAACTGCTTTACATATTGAGTTAGATTTTAAAGGAAGTGTTCTCTGCTAAAATCAAAAAACAAACAAAAACCATGGCTTGAAAAACACTAGACAAAATAAAGATCCCTCATAGTTTAAGATGCCACAATTTTAACGTGCAATGGCTCTTTTCATTTTGCCCCCAAAAAAGTGCTCATAAACATTTCTGAGATCCTTAAAACTTCTCAAATTCAGAACCTAAATTCTTAGATCAGCCCTAGGAATTCTTTGCTTGGGTACATGAATCTTTGTCAGTAATTCATAAATGGATATGAAGACAGCTCATAGCATATATGAAGTGAATTCACTTTACTATTCAGTGCATAGTGCCAGAATTAAACAAAATAAGTTTACCAGTAATTATCTTCTTTGAGTTTTCTCAGATTCCTTACAATCATATAGAAGCTGATAATAAAAAAGTATAGCTAACTTTTACATGTCAGTCATCAACAAAAGCAGTAACTTTATAAAAAGTTCTTTGAATAGAGAAAATAGTACTTAGAGACTGCACATCAGTATCAGATTAAGTATCTATACTAATAATTGTGGTATATGGTTAAGATTCACAATAAACATTCTGGTAAAAATATTAATGGTACACATCTAGGAATCAAAAGTCACTCTGATTAGAAATATAAACAGACAATTGTTAAAATAAACCTTTATGTCTATAACTATTATCATAATAATTATATATTTAACAAGGTTTATACATGTACATATATGTGTGTGTAGGTATGTGCATGCACATGTGCGCATTCACACCAGACTCTTGGGTGCTTTATCTTTTAGAATACAGACTGTTCATGAAATATGTTCATATAATGGAAAATCGATTGTGCTGTGATCATAACAACTCCAAACAATGCACACTGTGCAGACTGCACTCCCAGAACTATAAAAAGTAAGCATGCTGTTCTTTCAATGTCAAAGTAGTCGTTAATGTGCCATGATGAATAACAGGTGTCTGTGCCAAAAACCCTGAGCATAAACTGATGGCTTCATTATAAACCAAATCAATAGTAAATGCTATGTAAAGGACTAAATATTTCTGACCAAAAACACTACCAGATGAAATAATTATTTCCTTTGCAAAATCAAATTTTATTTAAAATAATATTAATGCTTTAGAACTGTGGGAATGTTTCAGAGGAAAAGAGCCCATTTACACTAGGTGAATTCAAGCTTTACATTTCAGTTTTATAATTAGAGTGGCTCTGTAATTTATTGTCAAATAACAACACTTTTGAGAGAGAAAAGCAGTACTAATAATAATCAGTGGGGGACAGCAGGCATAAACTGGGACCAGTCCAGGCAAATCAGATAATATGGTTACCTTACTTGTAATTGAAAACACCAACAAATCCAAATCTTCTTTGATCTAGTAGGTTTTTTAAATCTTACTTTTAAATATTAAAGCCTGCATAACTCATTATATGTAGATGGAAAGGAGAGAAAGACTGTCTCTATTTTATTATCTATTTTGAATAAATTGCAGTCCTGTTATGCCCCTGTGTGGCCAGCAATCACAGCAAATTCACTGTCACACATTTAGCGATAGAGAAATAATTACAGGTCTGTAGGAAAATACAAGAAATGTTACTAAAAATCCGAAAATGGAAAAACTTATTAAGTACATTTTTTCCACAAATATTATCACAAAAGATAGTCATCATTATTATGTTATTTGAATACTGCTCAAAGCAATTGATTACTCAAGGCCCTGAACACTTAAAAATATACCTTCTAGCATCCCAACATTTTTGTTTGCTTCCAAAGACAAGATCACAAAATTTAGATTTTATAATTAATTTAGTACTTGAGAACTTTTTGCTGGTAACAAAAGCAATTATCTTTGTATCCTGATTAAATAATTTAATTTGGGGAAAAATGAGTTTACAGTAAGAAAATTTGATAATAAGAATTTAAAGTGTCATTTTATCAAAACCTATCAAGTGGATTTACATTGGATGCCAACACAAATTTTTTTTTCTTGTTGGACCTTCGGTTGTTTTATTTTAGCTGTAAAAGAAGATAATATCCTTCCACTTCCTTTATGCACAAAAATGGTACTCAAGAAGCACAATGATAAGAGAATCAACTAAGAACTTTCAGTGTGAAACGTAAGGGTCATTATATATGGTTTCCAACAAAAAGCCCATCTAAAATATTTCGATTTTTTTCACTCATAAATATATTTCAATTATTCATTAGATAACAAAATATTTTAACAATCTATAGTTACCTCCAGTTTAGTGACTTTTGATGCATAAATATTATTGTGTATTGAAAATCTTTGCTTCTTTGACAAGTTGAACCTGGAAATGCTTGTGGAATAATTATTATGGGAGAATTTCATTTTTAACCTTTTATTGCTTGTATGTCATAGAAGTAAACTGCCCTACCACCTGAAAATCTGATGAAAGTTGAGTTGCAAATTTAGGGACAAGATTAGTTACCTAGAAAAAGTCTCAAGAAAACTAGTTGACAGAGTTCCCTTTCGATAATAGATTGTCTACTATTAACACATAGTACTATTCTAGTAATTTCTCCTAGAAAGCAATTCAGAATAAAATATAATGCAATTGTCCATATTTATGATGTTATGTTTCTGTCACTTTAAAGATCATACTTAATGTCACAATACAATGACTGAATATTCCATTTCAACTAATCCAATTAAACAATTATTATTAATGTAATAACAACCAACACTGCTCTTCCAGAGTGACAGTTATAGAATTGATGCTTCAACTTTAAGACCTTTATTATGTCCAGTCCACAAAGTTGAAAGGCCTGTTATTTAGAAACATTTTTAAAGTTGTTGTAAGAGCACATCATCTGATGACATACTCATATCATCTTTGTTCCATAATTTTTTCTTCAAGAATGATATTTTTAGTCCACATCTTACTTTTCTGATTCAGTGTCTAAGCAGAATAAGAATTTTAAAAGTCCACTGTATCTGATCTGAACCCAAAGTAACCAAGACATTAGAATATGTGGCAATATTAATTATAAGTTCATATAAACTTATTTTCACCTTTGATACTTCTAAAATAATAACTCTTTGTATAACTGGTTTTGCTTGATTAAAAGTAAATCAAGTAGTTTGCATTTATGAAGATCAGTAGAGCTACATGTGAAAAAATTTCATGTTTTCTGAGGACTAAGAAGTCAAAAATATATAAAGGCAGGGGATTTATTCCTCCTAAAACAGAATAAATCTTTATTGATTAACTGGTAGTTTCAGATAATTTTAGATAAAAAATCAAAAAAGTTAAATAAGACTGGCCTCACAGAAGCATTAGAAACTTCACAATTTAATGTTTAACTGCAGCAACATAAAATTCCAGGTTTTTTAATAATGAGAGCATTGCAATTATAAGCATGCCAACAATAATAGAAACTTGAGGCCAAGGAAAAGAATAGTAATAGGGATGCACACGATTCCCTCAAAAAATAGATATTCTCATATTTTAAAACTACTAACATATACTTTAAAACTAATTCCATACCATGCTGTTAATAGCACCACTTCTAAAGTGAATGTATACCCAGCCCAAATATTAATATTTTTAACACATAAATTCTTGGCATAAAAAAAAGAAACAGAAATCAAACAAGGAATAGATGTATAAAGGATGAGTACCAATCCTAAAAGTCTGATAGCTTCAGATCATGGAAATTTTAAGAAAGCCATACTGCCTCTTTTATGTAAATGTAAAATGCAATACAGATTATTTTTATCATTACAGATACTCAAGCAATGTATTACTAAACTAAAAAAAAAATCTTAAAATATAGATAGCCTATTTTAGAATATCACAGAATTTCATAACTCACATATTTTAAATTAGTCCAAAAACTAAACGTAAAAAACAATCAAATTAGTTAATTGAAGAGAACTGTATGGGGAAAGAAGTGAAATTTTATAAAAAAAGATACGTTATTCTATATTCCATGAAAAGGTCATAGATATATTTATCATCAGTAAACATTTTAAATGTCAACAAATTCTAAAAGCCTCCTTTTCATTTGCTAAATCAAAACATATACTGTGTAATAGGTATTTTTTAAATCTCTAAAATAGGCTGCCTCACATTGTTCAGAGACCCTAAAAGGAAGAGACCAGCAAAAACCATTCAATATTCTATGCACTCTTAGTTCTCCCTCAATTTCCAGAAGGTTTCAGTGCATTATCATGTTCACAGAATTTCCTTCTCAGTCTTTCACCACATATATTTAGTTTAAATGGGGTCTTTTCTACACTAGGTATATAACATTAGAAATTCTCAAAATGCAAACAACTTAAATGAGGGGAGAACTGGGTGATAAAACAGCATTTTAAAAGCATTCTTTAATAGGCTATCTCTTTTAGTGTAAGCCAGAGAAACCATCTAAAACATATGTCCATAATTTAACAACCTTCACCACACACACGCACACACACACACACACACACACACACACACACACACACACCAAAAAAAGATCAGGTTGAAAAAGCAATAGGAATTTATAACAAAGCATCCTTCCAAACTAGCTGACCTAATACAAAGCGTTATTAGCAGTTCCATAATATAGCTTGTTTTAAAGTGATTATTGATCTACCCTGCATAGAGAAATGTCTTAGACCTAGAAAACATCTTCCACATGTTTTATAAAGAGCATGCATGATTGCTAATTCAGATGTTCCAACAAATCACATATGATTATATATCCCCATCCTTATATATGCAATGTAATCACTGGCGTGATCACAAAGGAAAAATGTCTATCAGACATTTTAAGTTAATCATTTTATTAGAAAATGAAATCATGAAACAGCCTGTATTATGTTTCAGAGGTCAAGCTAGTTAAATTTAAGATGCTTTTTGTGCTTTGAGGTAAGCTTATTTTCCTTCTTAAAATCAATTAAGAACTACATAAAATTTTATATTTATGATTAAAAAGACAACACCCTTATACTACTAATATTTCAATACTGAACAATTTTACAGACATATAAGATTATTATTCTGAAAATATCAATACCAGAAGAATATATAGTTTAGCTTTACCCACCTTGTATTGTTTAGTGTTTGTCCAAAAAGCTCATTTTGTAAAATATTTGGTGGGGATGAAAAAACCCCATGAAAATGAGATAAAACAGAATTGCAGACCTGGCGCAATGTCTCAAATTGCATTTTCCTTCCTTTTTTCTTCCTTCTCTTATTTTTCCTTACCACCTGTCTTTAAAGTCATCTATTTGCAGACACCATCAAATAAAAACATGCCAATCAAGTTCCATATTTCTCCTGAGCTCTGTAAAAACTGCGCTTAAATGAGCAGAGGTTGATAGTTAATTGTACAGTCATTATTCTTCTAATTCAGTCGTAGAAGATTCAGTACCCGTGCGGCTTTCGGCTTTCTCCTGACTGTAGCAAGAATTCTAAACAGCAGTAAGCTTTTTGGGCATTCCCAGCTGAAGTGCGAAGCTGAGCTGCTTTCATGTACTCTACTCATATTTCTCTCAGCCTATTAAAAACACGCAATGAATAGATGCTGTCATCAGGAGTTTCAGCACATCTGGCTACCAGCAATAAAATCTCAGAAGTAATAAAAATGGGGCAAGGTATCTTCTCAATGTTACTACTAGGTAAGAGGGAGAGAAACTATAAATTTCCCAACCCTTTTCTCTTTCCCTGAAAAATGAATAACTCCAGCAACAGAGTATATAGGTCTCATCAATGTACAGGTTGCTGCATAGGACCAGAACACTCAAAAAATAAGTAGTAGGCTTCCCTGGTGGCACAATGGCTAGGAATCCGCCTGCCAACGCAGCAGACAAGGGTTCGAGCCCTGGTCCGGGAAGATCCCACATGCTGCGGAGCAACTAAGCCCGTGTGCCATAACTACTGAGCCTGCGCTCTAGAGCCCCCGAACCACAACTACTGAAGCCTGTGTGCCTAGAGCCCATGCTCTGCAACAAGAGAAGCCACCGTGAGAAGCAATGAGAAGCCCGTGCACCGCAACGAAGAGTAGCCCCCGCTCGCCACAACTAGAGAAAGCCTGCACACAGCAACGAAGACCCAACACAGCCAAAAATAAATAAATTAAATAAATTTTTAAAAAATACTTGAAAAAAAAAGTAGTATATCCTTCTTTTGATATCATGAAGCAATACAAATATAACAGACAATAGGGCTTTTATTGCCTGCATTTATAATGCCATAATTCTCAAGAGACATTTGGAAAACATGTACTTAGTTGTCTTAATTCTTGTTTAATTTTAAAATGTCTTCATCAGGCTTCCCTGGTGGCACAGTGGCTGAGAGTCCGCCTGCCAATTCAGGGGACAAGGGTTCGTGCTCCGGTCCGGGAGGATCCCACATGCCGGGGAGTGGCTGGGCCCGTGAGCCATGGCCACTGGGCCTGCACGTCCGGAGCCTGTGCTCCGCAGCGCAAGAGGCCACAACAGTGAGAGGCCCGCGTACTGCAAAAAAAAAACAAAACAAAACAAAAAAGTCTTCATCTATTTATTTTTAAAGGAAAATGAACAATTAAAGGAAAGTAAACAATGTTCAATCTGGGCCCTTTCTAAAGGCCATACATAGTGACTACATGATATTTATGTAATGGTAGAAAAAAATTATACCTTATCAATTAAAACTCACTTAAACGGCACACATAAAATATGAACTTTCTCACAAATCAAAAAAACACAACGAAGGCCAGAGAGACTTTATCAACTATTATTAATTTATTTCAATAATGGTGGTCACAGTATTTTTCAGAAGGATACTTCCTGACGGCCCCAGTGGTCTTAGAGTACCCCAGATCACCATCCATTCTTAATGAGTAATTCTGGTTTAGATAAAATCTTAGGTTAATCTATTTCCAGAATCATCCATCTTTCTACAGCAGATGCTCTGGTGAATTTAAAACCAAATTTTAAAAATCAACTCACTTATAGAGATGATTAATATATTTATTGATCTTTAATTGTTCCTAAATCATGACATTTCTTTAACAGATACATCCCTTTTAGCCCTTTTTCCCTCAACTTTTAGCCTTAACCTCCTCTATCCCCTTTCACACACATACCACTATCAATAAATATGCACTTAAATACACTAAGAAGTTTTTTTAGAAGTGGTGAATTCTTTGACATGAATAAACATGTCATGAAATAACAACACAAAATAAACAATAATATAAATTTTTAAATGATACAAAGTAAACATGTAATAATATAAACTTTTAAACAAATCATTTACTTCTTTTATAAACTAAGGTCTTCAATTATGGATTTGTCCTCAACTAAGAGTGTTCCTATTTTGCTTATTATTTTAGATTTTTATAGGTGCACACTAATCTGTTTATGAAATATACACATAATAGTCATAAAGTATTTTTTGGCTTATAAAGTACTTCTAAATTTTTTTAATATCTAGAAAACATTATGAGTAAGTGATAATGTTGCTATTGTTTTATAGATGAAAAGAAACTTAGGTGTTAAGGGATTAAAGATCACACAGCTTGTAAAAGATAGAGTATTTGAATGAAGGTCTTTGCTTCAGACTCCACTTCACATGCTCCTTCCCTGTCATTCTATCTTCTATATACGTGCACACGTGGGCACACACACATACACATATACAGACATATATGCACATCTATTTGTAAACAGATCAGTCTCCATAGATGAACAGGAAACCTACCTGCCAGTGACCCAGTCAAGTATATTTCAGTTAGAGCAAACATCTCAAATTTTTCAGCTCACAAGTAACTTTAAATGGGTTTCTTCCATTTAACTCAAACAGAAGCAACCTGATGTGCTTCAAATTTTTAAGCCTCTGATTACAAGGTTGATTTTCACATCTATGAAAGGTCAGTTTCCATAAGTGGAAACATGCATTTTTAAATTCTTACTTTCAAAGTTTATACCATCTGTGATATACATATATATATATATATAGTTTTCCCCCTTGTGGGTAGATTCAACTTTTATAAATAATCAAAAGCCATTTTAAAGCAACTCTATTAAATAAGAAGGTGATTACACTGCAAAACACTCTCTGTCGTTAAAAAAAGTTTCTTTGAAGGCAAGCTCACAGCAAGAGTTTCAAAAATGGTCTAAGTAATAGAAAGACTACTGGAATGAGCCTCAAAATGGTTTCTTTGAAGTAAACAATATAGCAACGACCTTCCTCAGAGCCTTATTTTCCAGCTGTCACTGTACAACACACACTTCTGGTTGGCTTACTCACAGTTCCTTCAATATCTCAGAGGAGATTTCTTCTACTTTCCCACCTCATTATCACCTTTCACCTTCTCCTACTCATCCTTAAGGGCTCAAATGTCACTTTCTCAAAAAAACTTTCTTTGACCTGGATTAGGTCTCCCATTATGCACTCTCATTGTACCCTATACTTTTTCTTCATAGCATTTGATAAAAGTAGAACTATATATTTACTTGAAAAAGAATGTTTAATGTCTTTCACCCTCAGTTCCATGAGATTAAGGCCCACATTTATTTGTTTACCACAGTGCCTAGTATAGAGTAGGTGCTTAATAAATAAGAAGCCTAAATTTTATGGAAAACTTAATTATTTTTTATTCACATCCCATAAGTAGGACAGGAAACTGCTCAGGGCTTAATTTGGTTCTTAGCTTCTGTGTTTGTTTGTTTTAGCCTACCACATCATGTTATAAGGCTTAATAAATAGAAGAAAGACCAATATTTGCAACCAAAAACATTGTTCATTGGATGGACTTTGTAATTTGTTATAAATATCCTAAATATTATAAAGAATGTTTATAGCTAATATTTGTTTTAAATTTTCTACGTACTGAAGGCTCACAAGTAACTTAAATATCAGCGGCTTCTATAAGGACAGAAATAACATGGCACTTGAGGTCAAATGGCCTGGATTTAAGTACTGACTCCTAATACTATCTAGCTCTAATACTTCAGGATGTTCACTTTATATATCCGAGCTACGGTTTCTTCAAATGTAAAATAAGCTACATCACTTATTTCATAAAGTTATTATTATATGAAAACATGTAATATATATAAATGTATTTTATAAACTATAAAGTATATAGTACTTGGAAGTAACCTCACTATGAACTATCTAAGGAATCAAATTATTGGAACCAGGATTCTAACAATAATGTTAGGTATCTTTTACTTATCATATTTATTCATGCAAAAAATATTTATAGAATTTCTTTGGGTAAGTTTCTATATCCCTGTTCGTTAGATGCTGAATGAAGGGATGCAATGCTTATGCTTACACCTTTCTGCAAAAATGAGATAAATTCAGAATGTCCTTCAAGTAAGGTCAGCTCCATACTTACATCTAGTCCTACAGAGAGGCATTAACTCTCACAAATGGTGTAGCTGTTGGCAATTGTTTTCTCTATGACTGTTCTATTAGAATCTTTAGCTCCTCAATGGAAATGACAATGCTAACTAGAGTTCCCAAGGAAGAAGAGATGTTAAGAAACTTTGGGGGCTTCCCTGGTGGCGCAGTGGTTGGGAGTCTGCCTGCCGATGCAGGGGACACGGGTTCGATCCCTGGCCCGGGAAGATCCCACATGCCATGGAGCGGCTGAGCCCGTGCGCCACAACTACTGAGCCTGCGCGCTGCAACTACTGAAGCCCGCGTGCCTAGAGCCCGTGCTCCTCAACGGGAGAAGCCACCGCAGTGAGAAGCCCGTGCACCGCGACGAAGAGTAACCCCCGCTCCGCAACTAGAGAAACCCCGCAGGCAGTAACAGAGACCAGGTGCAGCCAAAACATAAATAAATAAAAATAAATTCATTAATTTAAAAAAAAAAAAAAAGAAACTTTGAGCAGCAGAGGCAATTTCATTAAAGATGATAGCAAAAAAGTCAATCAACGCTTTAAAAAGTTCAACCTAAAAGTAATCCCCAAATTTCATATAAAAATAAAAACATAATTTATTTTGCCTATTAAACTGGCAAAGTATTGCCCAGAAGGTCAGAGAATGGGCACTCTTAAACCATATTTACTGGCAGCAGTGTATACTGATAGAACCTTTTTGAGAAATATTTAGTAGTATGTAGTAAAAACTTTTAAAATGTTCAAATTCTGAGAGAACACTAGGAGCATAAACACCAAAATGTTAATATTGATGATCTCTGGGTGAAAACATCACAGAATTTTTTTTCCATTATGCTGTAGTTTTTGGTACAGTACCCACAAGAAAAGCCAAAATTTAACCTACGTAATGTGGAGACTTCTACAATTACAATGAAGTCATTCATTAACCATAATATATTAAATATGATGTTAGCCCATAAACTTTTGCTTAGCAATGCTCAAGTAAATCAAATACTAGATTATTAGTTTTCCCATGATTGGCTATACCCATTAGCACTGGTATCTATTCTCTTCTTTATCGATAAGTTCCTAAAATTCTGTAATAAGTCAAATTATTTAATTAGTACTATGAAACATCCAAATGAGATGAGAAAACAAAACTTAGTACTAACTTCTTTACATCAGGCCTGCTGTAAGAGGAGAAGGTGCTTCTTCATATCTCACACGGAGATATCTGGCTGTTAAAATGTGTGGAGGTTTTCCAAACTGTCTGCTCGTCAATAGAAGCTGTTCGTCTTGCTCACCTCCCAAGCCATAATTTGATAATTATGGCAGTTCCATTGCTTTATCCTTTTCCACTCTGTCTCCCAAATCAGTGTTTTCTAATCTTTTTTATTTTTATTTTTATTTTATTTTATTTTGCGGTACGCGGGCCTCTCACTGCTGTGGCCTCTCCCGTTGCGGAGCACAGGCTCCGGACGCGCAGGCTCAGCGGCCATGGCTCACGGGCCAGCCGCTCCGCGGCATGTGGGATCTTCCCGGACCGGGGCACGAACCCGTGTCCCCTGCATCGTCAGGCGGACTCTCAACCACTGCGCCACCAGGGAAGCCCAGTAAGTTTTTTTAAATGTGTTGATCCTCAGTTATTTTCTGATGTACCAAAAAAATTCCGTAGCATTTCCCAGGGCTTGAACTCTGTATCTATCTCCCTAGTTTTGACCAGTGAGGCAGAACAGCCTCCACAGTTTCTACCATCTAATTCAGAAAGGAAAGGGAAAACAGTGAAAGCCTCCACAAATGTATGAAGTCCCACCATCATTATCATCTCCCCAACTCCTCTTTCTAGGCCAGATATGAGGGCTAATCCTACTGTGCTTTGAATCAAGCTGCATTATTAGAAGTATTACAGAGCTGCTTCAACAGTCCAGAGCAGCTCTTACCAGAGCAGTCCCCACACCTACAAGCTGGCAGCAGGAAATACCTTTCCTATCAGACTCAAGAATCAGGCTGTAGAGTGCTAATCCTAGATTTAAACTCTAGAATGAAAATATCCAGAGTGATTATATGCTCTGACACCTAGAGGTTCTTCTATCTGTTAGAGGAAAGAGAACCAAGACCTCTGAAAATACATTCTGGTAAGTCCCTCCAGTATTAGGACTGCTAGTTCCAAGTAATTATTCCCTTGATAATTATCAAGAGAATGACTGGAAGCAACACTACAATTTCAGGGAGCAATATCCATATGAATAAGATCCAACTCCATCTCTAATAGCGCCACTGTCCAGGAACGACGGTATGGAAATATTTATAGCCTTGGGACTCCAAGCACTCAACTTAAGCTTGCAAACTGCCTCCAGAAGGCACCTCTACTACCTAGTAAATTCCAAGTATCCCTAGATTCTTCAAGAAAGAAATACTGACTGCACATTGTCATTATATGAAAATGAAAAATTATAATCATTGGCACAACTATAAATGTGTTTTAGCAAAATATGAGAACAAATGAAATACTGTGCAATAATAGTGGTCTCCAAGAGTTCCCGTCCACAATCCCTTTCTTTCTTTCTTTCTTCTTTCTTTCCTTGCTTTCTTTTTTTATCCTTTTCCATTATGGTTTATTATGGGATATTGATATTGAATATACACAATATACACAATTCCTTTCTTTCACGCAATTTCCTTCTACTCGTTACATCATGAAAAAAGGGAGGAGTGGAGACATCATAAATACACCAAAGAATTATCTCACCACATGTGGATGAAAGGACATCAATTAGAAAGTTGATACGGTAGTCAAACCAAGATATTAGTTGGCTTGAATTAAAATGATCACAGTAAAATGGAGACAAAAAAAGACTAAAAAGGTAGATGTTGAATCAACCAAGACACAATGATTGATTTGCCACAGGGGTGGGAGGTATTATATGAAGGTCAAGAGAGGAATAAAAAAAGACTCTCAGATTTCTTTCTTAAGTAATCAAGCAGATAATCTTAAAATTTGCTGAGAAAGAGAACACTAAAGGAGGAGCAGATTGAGGGAAAAGGAAGGGAAAGATGATGAGTTGTTGAATTTAAGGAGCATGTAAGATAGCTAGAAAGCCAGATAAGTAAGCAATTGGATATGTCACTATGGAGTTCAGAAAAGAGTTCTCAGCTAAAGATATAAATTCAGGAAGCATCAGCATGTTAGTAATGATTAGATGAGATCACCCAGAGCGAAAGTTCAAGGTGGAAAAAAAAAGTCTAAGACGGTATACCAGGGAACTAAGTTCCACATTGTCATCAGGTAAAGAAGAAGCATAAAGAAGAAAGAAGAGGAGAAGCCACAGAGGTAGGAGGAAATCAGGAAAGTGTGGTGGTCTCTAAGCCTTAATAAAAGACAATGTTTTAAGAAGAATGGTATGATTGGACTTCCCAGGTGGTCCAGTGGTTAAGAATCCGCCTTCCAAGACAGGGGACACGGGTTCGAGCCGTGTTCTGGGAAGACCCACATGCCACGGAGCAGCTAAGCCCGTGCACCACAACTACGGAGCCTGCACTCTTGAGTCCACGAGCCACAACTACTGAGCCCGCGTACCACAACTACTGAAGCCCGCACGCCTAGAGTCCATGCTCCGCAACAAGAGAAGCCACCGCAATGAGAAGCCCGCACATCACAACAAAGAGTATCCCTTGCCCACCTCAACTAAAGAAAGCCCGCAGGCAGCAAGGAAGACCCAACGCAGCCATAAATAAATAAATAAATAAATTTAAAATAAATAAAGTAAAATGTAAGCTACTTTTACAGTTTATAAGTGTTCCCAGAATGTAAAAAAGAAAGGATTATGTGAAAATAAAAAGACCAATGTAGGTCCTGGACATAACCATAACCCCCAAATCTCACATTTTTTGAGAGAATAAAACACAAAGATGCACTGAAGCACTGGATCAAAATATATTTAGGCAGGAGGGGGAAATACTGCAATGAAAAAATCAAATATTCATAATTCTCCCCATTCACATGACTCTAATTCTTATTAAGCAAACTCAACCAGAAGAAATGGGTTTCTTACCACTTTCCAGACAGAAGTATTAAATCAACCTCAAAACTTTCAACCATGTCAAATAATTTATACAAATGAATTTCAGACATATACCACTGAAGTGAAAAAGTTATTTTTACATCACAACAATTTTGAGTTCATATATTCTGTAGTCTTACAGTCTTGGCTGTTTGAAAAAATATAAACTTTTTCTGAGAGATGTAACTAAAATTTGTCAATCCTGCTCTATGAACACAAATCAACTCTCACACAGAGAAAAGGAAGACTAAAATAGTTTTAAAGATTGGATAAACGGAAAACTCAATACAAATTTGAAAATACTACTGAGAAAAAATAAGTTCAGAACTAACACATAAGAATAGACAAACAAAAGAATGCTCGGGTGGAAATGTAATAAAAGAAAGAACTGAAAAGAAAAAAATGGCTGGGGGTTGCATCAGTAGAGAGGGGAGGTCACCCTTAAGTTTAATTTTCCAGTTCAAGCACTGTGTAATTAGGTAAGCACAGTGCGAACTGTTTCACCAATAACCTTCAAACAAACCTTGAAAGACCTTTCCAGACAAAGAGCTCCAAATCATATCTCAGAACTTCCAACTCTGTCAAATAACATATATAAGCCTCTGTCAGGTATATATCACGGACATAGAAATAGTTGATTATAGGTAATAAAAATTTTGATTCTCTACACTATTTATTTTTGTTGCATTATTTGCTTGAAAAAACTAGAGTAGCCATAGATTACTAAAGAAGAAATCCACAAGATTCTATATTAATATTCCTAACAGCAAACTGTATCCCAAATCTTAGGACAACAGCAATTTATCATGTATTGAGCTATCTTGAGATGCATGAGACTAATTCATTCTTTAGGATTCCTAGGGATAAAAGAGATCACACAAAATTAAAACAAAAACACTTAAGAGAAATACACACTAGTACCATTATTAAATACTGTACACACACAGACAAGAATGGACACACATAATTAAAAATAAAAATGAGAATTTCTGTAAACTGCTTACAAATTTAAAAATACAATTTGAAAACTGCTCCTGAGTTTTAAACCAAATTTCTCAATGGCTGCAGCAACTTTGCAGGTAGAGGCTACAGTCAAAAGATGCCAGGATCACTTCAAGAAAAACCCCTGTCCCAATCCACTACATATTAAACATATTCCTACCACTCCTGCTAGAAACTAAAGTCAGCAAAGATCTTTTGCACTTACTTATCAGGAGGAGCAGAGCATAGACAAACTCAAGGACAAAACCAGAGAGTTTCATATACTTTAGGTTATCTTTTATAATCCTGTCTGTATATATTTAAATACTCTATTGGTGATGAAGCAGGAGACTACTAAAAATTTAATCTCCAGTCTAGCAAATCTTGAAAGTGTAGTCTAGTGACCTTAGTGGGGTCCCCAAGACTCTTTCAGAGAATCTGCAGGGTCAAACTATATTCATAATAGTACTAAAATGTTATTTGCCTTTTGGACTTTCATTTTCTCATGGGTGTACAGTGGAGTTTTCCAGAGGCTACCTTATGTGTGACATCTCAAGATAATAAATACACAAGGAGATAAAAGAGTCCAGCTGTCTTCCACTAAATCAGACATTAAAGGGATATGCAAAAATGTAAAATAATGCCAATTTTCTCACTAAATTTTTCTTTTCTTTTTGAAATACTTGAAATCTTAGTTTTTATTTACATTTTCATTTAAAATATTGAAATATTTGTTTTATATTACTGCAGAACACATCATCACACACTTGGTGGTGGCTTAACAAAACATGTATTTATTATCTTACAGTTTCTATAGGTCAGGAACTCAAGCATGGTTTAAACGGTGTAATCAAGGGGCTGGCCAGGCCACATTTCTTTCTGAAGCTCAGGGTCCTTTTCCAAGCCCATATGATGGCAGAATTCAGTTCCTTGTGGCTCCAAGATTGAGGCCCCATTTTCTTGCTGGCTGTCAGCCAGGGGATGCTCTCAGCTCCTAGAGACTCCACCACATATGCCTGCCATGTGATCCTCTCATAGCTCTTTCACAACATGGTAGCTTACTTCTTCAAAGCAAGCAGAAGAATCTCTTACTTCAGTCTAAGACATAGTCTTGCATAATGTAATATAAGCACAGAAGTGACTATCCCATCATTTTTGCCATACTCTATTAGATAGAAACAAGTCACAAGGTCCATACGTACCCAAAGGAAGGGTAACCTCTTCACAGCTCAACTTAGAATTCTATCTACTCCATATGCAGTGGGTTTACTGTTATTTTTAAATTAATTAATAAAGATATATTTTAATTTTTTCTCAGTTTTTATTCCTAATATGATAAACATCAATAAATATAATCCATATAAACAAACGCTCTTTGAGGTCCTCAATGATTTTTAAGATTGTAAAGAAATCTCAAGACCAAAATGTTTGAGAATCATTGCTCTAATCTAAGCTGCCTCTTATATTTGCTGCCTCTTAAATTTGACACATAATAAAAGATAAGAAAACAAGGGAATTCTCTGATGGTCCAGTGGTTAAGACTCTGTGCTTTCACTGCCATGGGCACAGGTTCAATCCCTGGTCGAGGAACTAAGATGCCACAAGCTGTGAGGCGCAGCCAAAAAAAAAGATATGAAAACTTACTTTCTGCAAGTAGTGTTTCTATTTTAAAAGAAACAAGCAGTAGTCATGCTCCCAATATAAAACGAAATTTTAAATTGAGGAAATGACTCAAGTTATTTAGCTTTCCATATCATATTTAGCTTGAAAATCTGAACTATAATCATTTATTTTTACAAATGTTTAAATATTCCCCATCCAATCCCATACTTTCACAATTTCAGGGAATTGTAGGAGCAATCTTCTTGAGTAGATAAAAACATGTAGGTTCTAGGCATAACTGGAACAGGGATTGTTTATCTATAGTAAAATGCAAGAAGTTAGAGAATATGAGCACAGATATTTCAGTGTAAGTGAGTACGAAAGAATTCAAAGACCTCACCATGATGCTGACTACTATTATTCATGTTATTATGGATTGATGAATTTAGATGCCTGAATCCCTGAACAATTAAAGATATCAAATAGGAAAATGTATCCTTATTTTTATTTAAAGCTTGGACTCCAAATCCCTATTTTTTAACTCTAGTGAGATATGCTAGCCTTTATATGAGCCTTGAAAAGACTATTCTTGCTCCTTAAGTTTCAGTACTAGATAAGACAAATATAGTGGCTGGCTCCTTAGTCTCACTCTTCTTCCCCTTTTTCCAAAGGGTACTTCCCAATTGTTTCATCTCAGGCCTGTCTTATCACATCAGCTATAAGAGATGAAAATATACAGTGCAAAAAATGGAAGCAGGCATTTACCTCAAAGCACTTTCATTGATTACCACTTTACTCACTTTACTAAAAGATCTGAGAAACACTTCTACACTCACCAACACTCACCCTTGCCCACCTCAATATGGCAGTCCAATTTCATAGCCCTTATCTATCACATCCTTGACCAACATCAGAACTGCTTTACTTGATGTATATCAGGAGAGCCAAAGAGTAAAGGGAGAGGTGGTGAAATCCCCTAGAAGTAAGTACATAACATTAATATTGTCATAAGCGCCAAACTAGAAGTAATATACTCCCAGAGCTCACTGTGCAGATTCACACATACATTTCTACTGCCAATATATCTGTTAAAAAAAAAAATCTGTGTAAAAGGATTATATGAACATTTATGCTAATATTAGCTTAAAATTGTTACAATTTATGAAATTTTATATGTTTACTGCATGAGTGACCCAAGTAATTCAAGATACATATTATTGTTGGAATGAAAAAACAGTCTCAAAAATGGTCATTTTGGTGTTAACCAATCATTTTCTCAGCAACAGCTTAAAAAAAAGTGCTGCTGCTAACAAAACCACCACCAATACCTAATAAATTACCCCCATCTTAATGTCTAACTAGCTATTCTCTCCTTCTAACTTTACTACAAAGCATTTTCCTTGATATCATTATCAAAACCAATATAGAGCTATATTTTGTAAGTGAATAAAAGGCACTCAAAAGAAACTTGTTAGGGCCTTCCCTGGTGGCGCAGTGGTTGAGAGTCCGCCTGCCTATGCAGGGGACACGGGTTCGTGCCCCGGTCCGGGAAGATCCCACATGCCGCGGAGCGGCTGGGCCCGTGAGCCATGGCCGCTGAGCCTGCGCGTCCGCAACGGGAGAGGCCACAACAGTGAGAGGCCCATGTACCACAAAAAAAAAAAAAAAAAAAAAAAAGAAACTTGTTAAAAATGAATTTATAGACACTTTCAAGAAAGAGTAAGTAATAAGTAGAGTCTCAGTCAATTAAATGTCACTGATTAGGAGAATGGATATTGGCTTATAATATTTCAAGTATGACTGAAAAGCAACTACTTCAAAAGTGACCAGTATAGTCAAGTCATACTCTAAAGAAAGTAACAACTTCCTTAGACTTAAAATAAGAAGAACAAAACAAGTAGACAGTAGACTAAAAGGCAAAACTTCTATAAGGCAAAGTAATTATGACTGAATGTCATTACATATAAAGTAAAAAGTCACCAAATCCAGCCAGAGACACAGAGGAGTGGTCACTGAAATTATCCCAAGGATACCAGCGTATATAAAGGTGAGTTGAAATTGGAATAAATATAGTTCTAAGATGTAGATCAGTAGGGAACATGGAAAAGGTTAAAATGGAAAGAAGTATCCTACCAAAAGGTCTTATTCTGTCTACAGCATTCTGTCTACAGTATTTTAAAAGGAAGACGATAGAATGATTTTCAAATGATTAGTGAGACATTCCCATAATGAATACAGCTGCCATGGCTTATAAAACCAGACTGTAAAAATACCCATATGCTCAAGAATAAATAAGTAATCTGAACAGTTCTATACCTATTGAAGAAACTGAATTCATAGTTTTAAAAACCTAGCCACACAAAAACCCCAGGCCCTTGGCATCAGAGACAAATTCTACCAAACGTTTAGAGAAGAAATAATGACAGTTCTACACAAACTCTATACAAAGTTCTTTCTACACAAATTTGCAGAAAATTGAAGACAGAAAACCACTTCCTAACTGCTGAGGCCAGCATTCCCTTGATACCAAAACCAATGACATTACAAGGAAAAGGCACTACACATCAATATCCTTCATGAACATAAACTGAAAAATCTCTAACAAAATATTAGTAAGTCAAATCCAGCAATAAATAAATCGAGTAACACCATCATGACCAAAAGGAGTATCCCAGGAACAAAAGATTGGTACAACATTTGAAAACAATCAGTGTCATTTCATTCTACAAACAAACCAAAGAAGAAAAATCATATTATCATCTCAATAGAGGCTGAAAAAAAGCAATTGACAAAATTCCACAGCCATTCACTATAAAAAAAATTCTCAGCAAACTAAGTATAGAATTTCCTCAACTTCATAAAGGACATCTATGAAAAACCTATAATTAACATCATATTTGATTGTGAAAGACTCAAAGGATTCACCCTAACACTGGGAATAAGACAAAGATGTCATTCTGACTACATCTATTTAACATTGAAGTGGAAGCACTAACCAAACAGTATAAAAGATGGAAAGACACAGCTTACAAATTGAAAAGTAAGAAATAAAGCTATCTTTTTTACAGGTAACATAATCATCTATGTAAAAAACACAAAAGAAAGTTTTTAGAAAAAGAGTGTGGTACTGTCACGGGATAGGTAATTAGACTAACAGGACAGAAGAGAGAACTCAAAAATGGCCCAGCTGTATTCAGGAACATGTTATAAACAGAAGTGGTACCAAAAACCAGTGGTATGTGTTTTGAATCTCTACTCCTCCTTCTTCCATCTCTTCTCTTTGACCTAGTCAGGAGAGGTTCTCCATCTGATTAGACTGGACCCACCTAGACAATCCAGGATAATCTCCCCATTTTAAGGTCCATAACCTTAATCACATCTGCAAAGTCCCTTTGGCCACACAGACTAATATATTCACAGGTTCCCAGGGATCAGGACCTAGACATCTTCGGAGACCACCATTCTGTCTACCACAGAAGATAATGCAGCAGTCTGGAGCAATGAATTAACATTCCTACATGTATCAATCTTTTAAAATGCAAGACCTAAAGCACCATATCATTTATGTAATTTAAACACATACATACACAATGCAACACTTTTTATTATTCAAAGATACATATTTAGGTGAAGAAACACAACAGAAGCCTTACACAGATCACTGAAGTGCCATAAACTGATCTGTAGGATTACCAAAACTCACTACATCTGAGAACCAAAATAAAACAAAGAGTGGCAGAACTGACACTGATGATCTAGGAATAGCTACACTACACAAATTTGCTTTCCTACTATTTTTATATCATGCTGTTATCTTCTTCTGTCTTTAAAATTCCTTCATTAAAATTCTGTTGAAGTTCTAACAAATTTACAAAACTTCCCCTAAACTGCTCTATTTTGTTCCATCATTTAGATTTGTTCATTTAATTCTCTGACTACTTCCATATATTTCTAAGTTATATTTTGTTACATGTTTTTACCAGTTTCAAATAGTTATGTTTATATAACTACATCATTAATCCTGACTTACTTATTAGATAATAAATTCTTATGGCACAGTGCATCTTTTACTGTCTTTGTATTTCTCCGTATAAACTAGTGTTATAAATAAAGTATATACTCAATAAATATTGTAGGCTAAGTACCTGCAGTAATATTTGTTACAATATAGTTCCACGGGGAACTTTCCATAAGTCTAAGTACTATGCAGTGTTTTCATTAGATATCACCTGGAAATCCTCCAAGAAGAATAGTGAGATCATGTAATTTATCTTCCACACAAGGATACTTTTGAAAGTGAAATGGGTGCTCTTAATAATTATGCTTGAAAAAAGGTATAAGCCAGAATAGGCCCTGACAAAATAGGACATAGGTCACCCTACTCAAAAATATATTGAATAACATGGAAAACAGCAATACATTAAATCAAATTCTTTAAAGTGAAGTTAAAATGTGACCGGTCAAAGCAAACAGACATAGAATTTCTTTTAAAATATATTAAAGCACTTAAAATTCCCCATCATCATTGCAGGTATCTAAGAAACAACAGAATTCTAGAGGTCAATCTTACATGTAACAACCAATAGTTAGTTCTCTTATACAGGTTAACATATTTTTACAAAGATATTACCAAAAAAAAAAAAAAAAAGAGTCTAAGAGACAGAAAAATGCAGTACTTGATACCATAAGTAAATTTAATGTTTTTAAACACAGGATAATTGCAACAGGTAAAAGTTATGGGAAAGATAGCTATCTACTTGTCTTTTCAATGATTCAATTTATTTCACTTCATTCCAATTCAACTGATATTCAATGAGTGCCTACAATTTCTAGAACCTAAACTAGACATGCATGGATGCAAAGATATAAAAGAAAGTATGCCCTCAAGTTGTTCAAAACAAAGAGGAAAAAAAAACATTGATAACAAGTACACTAAAGGTCAGACAGTGGTAAGTGCTAAAATATACAAAGTATAGATGTATATATATATGTGTGTGTGTATACATATGTGTCTATGTATACACACACATATATAAAGGTACCATATATACAAAGGTTTAAGCAAAAACTGTAATTCTTACTGGGAAAAAAATAAAAGAAAGCTTCATGTAAGTAGAGACGGGGCCTTGACTTTGAAGAAAAAGTAAGATTTAGGCAGACACACCAAGACACACCCTTACTTAAGGATCTTGGCCCTTGCAATTTTTCTGCCTAGAGTGTTCCTCCCCCAGATATCTACATGACTTACTCCTTCACCTCCCTCAAGTCTTAACTCAATGTTAAGGCCTTCCCTCACCTCTAATTAAAAATTGTTAACCATCCCCCTCAGAAATCCCCATCCCTCCTCCCCCGCCCCCCCTCTTCCCCCGCCCCCCTCCCCCCCGGTATTATTTTCCTCCGTAGCAGGGCCTGGGAGGTGCCAGCGACAGGGTGTGCCACTCACATCTACGCGAATGGCTCCCTCTAGCGTTCTTCTCTGCACAGCCCGTGAAGTCGAATGCACAGGCCTCAAGCTGTACTGCTAGCCAGTATACTAGTTACTTCCTATTCTTTTGTCTTCCCCAACTGAAAAGCAATCTCTGTGAGATATTTTGTTCATTGCTATACCCTCAGCACCTAGAAATCTGTCTCTCACACAATCAACACTTGAATTAGTGTAAATCTAGAGAGAGAACAGAATTCTAAATAAGAGGAATAGCATGAGCAAATACTTATAATTTTAAGAATGAAGGATTTTTTTAATTCATTAGTTATCTGCTGTAGCTGTAGGTTGATGGGGGGAGAGAAAAGTGAGTGATGAGGTCAGAAAGGACAGATGATAGTGAGCCTCAAAAAGTAGAATGAGGGCTTCCCTGGTGGCGCAGTGGTTGAGAGTCCGCCTGCCGATGCAGGGGACATGGGTTCGTGCCCCGGTCTGGGAAGATCCCGCATGCCGCGGAGCAGCTGGGCCTGTGAGCCATGGCTGCTGAGCCTGCGCATCCAGAGCCTGTGCTCCGCAATGGGTGAGACCACAACAGTGAGAGGTCCGCGTACAAAAAAGAAGAATGCTAGGGTTTTGAGTCAGAAAAACCAATGTTTCAATTGAAATTCTACTTCTAATTTTGGAATCTTGAGAAATCATTGCAGTATAAAAAGGGGTCTCTTAAATCCCACCTTACAACATCATTATGGAAATTAAAATTCAATGCCTTAAATTTTTTCACAGAGCCTAGAACAGAGTAGGTACTCAATAAATGCTAATTTCCCTTAGAAAACTAAGGATTGGAACTTTAAGTACAAAATGGGAAGACATCAAAAGTAAGCAAATAAATGACTTCATCATATCTCTACCTAAAAAGCACAATTCTGAAACAAAGTAGAATATGTAGAAAAGCAAATAAACTGAGAAGCAGGAAGTCAGAAAGAAAGCAAGACACAGTTAATGCCTAAACAGAGCAGTAACAAAAGTGGAATTGCCCAAAAACTTTATATGAAAATCAAGAGGAAGAGGATTAGGAAATAATACCTAGGTATCTTGACTTGGGCAGCAGGATGACTGGTGGTGCAACCAGCAGGGCTAGAGAATGACAAGAAAGCTGCTACTTTGGAAGGAAAGAGACACAAGATGCAGAACACTTTGATTCTGACATATTTGTGGAACAAAAGGGAAGACTGCACAACCTGCAGTTGAAAATACAAGTCTGGTACATGAAGACCTCAGAACTAGAGATAAACATTTTGGGGATAAATATCATATTTGAATATGAAAGGCAATGATACACAAGAAGTACTGTATCTCACAATCTCAAATGCCAGCTTAATCCACATATTAGTCTACAACCGACTCTGTATCTAGTTCAGGTGGAATAATCACAGAATTAACTTATCTTGCTTTTGAGAAGTACTTTCACCACCTGGTGGCAAAAATTATAAATACAGGTTAATTTTTAATCATTCAAAAGCTGAGATGATCCCTTACTTGTCATTTGGCTTATCAATAGCATTTCCAGCAATATATTACATGGAAAGTACCTTTCATTCTTCATTTCTATCATAACTGCTATTTCTCTTCTCATTTTTACTCTGGCCACTAACACATTCAAATTATATAACTGGAAGAAGCATTGGTAAAAACATAACCTTTCAGCTCTCCAGGACTTTCCCACTGCTTCATAATTCACTCATTGCATAGTCCAATTTACACCACAAGACAGTTAAATAACTATGAAATTAAGGGTATTACTAAAGCTCATGTTGCCAAGTTTCTTGCTTTCAACAACTAATAGTTTGGAATGTTTAAGGAATAAAATGGTTTTTGAAACTAGATACATGCTTTGAACAAACTGATCAATAGAACAGTACAGAACACCTATAAATATAACTCTAGCATATAATTCAATATGTGATAAAATGGCATCTCAAATCAGTGGGAAGAACAGATTTACCATTCAATAAATATAGTAGCCAAAGGGGTAATCGTGCAAAATAAAGTAAGGTTGGATCTGCATCTCACACCATACTTTAGTAAATTTCAGACAGCTCACTCTTTTACAATGTAAAAGTAAAATCATAATGGTATTAGAGGAAATCATAGCAATATTTTTTAATCTTAGTGAGGAGAGGGCCACAACAAAGGATTAGACACTTCTCCATTGAAGATATATAAATGATCAATAAGCACAAGAAAAGATGATAAACATCATGAATCATTAGGGAAATGTAAATTAAAACCACAATGAGATAAAACTTCACACTCAGTAGGATGACTATAATCAAAAAGATAAGACAGAAGAATCTAAAACATATGTCCACACAAAAACCTGCATAACAGCATTATTCATAATAGACAAAAAAAGTGGAAACAACTCAAATGTCCATGAATTGATGAATGGAAGGGCAAAATGTGGTATATCTGTACAATTAAATATTACTCAGCCATAAAATGAACAAACTACTGATGTACGCTACAACATGCATGAACCTTGAAAACACTGTGCTAAGTGAAAGAAGCCAGACACAAAAGGCCACATATTGTATGATTCTATTTTTATGAAATGTCCAGAACAGGCAAAACCATAGAGATATAAAGTAGATCAGTGGTGTCAGGGAGCTGATGGCAGGGGAGTATGGGGAGTAACCGTTAATGGGTATAGAGTTTCTTTGGGGGGTGATGGAAATGTTCTGGAATTAGATAGTTGTAATGGTTGCACAAATTCACCCCTTTAAAGTATAAAATCCACTGAATTTTACACTTTAAAGGGGTGAATTTTTTTGCAAATGAATTATATCTCTATTTCTTTTAAATATGGAGAGTCGTATAAGAAAAAATATTCTACTACAGTAAAAGGTGTACTTATGTTTATACACTGGAAAAAGAACAATATAAGCAAAGTCAAAAGATAATAACAAACTGGGAAAAAGTATTTGCAATCTGAGGTAAGCAGACTTCTAAAATAACCCCCAAGATTCCCACCACCCAGTGTACACACCTTGTGTTATCCCCTTCCCTGGAGTGTGAGCAGAACCTTTGGATATGATGGGATTTAACTTCCATGATCAGGTTACATTATATGACAAAAGTAAGGTGATTTTTGGATATAATTAAGATACCTACTCCACTGACTTTAAATTAATCAAAGGTAAATTATGGAACGTAAGCCTGATCAAGTAAGTTAAAAGATAGTTTATAGAGGTCAGAGAGAGAAGTCAGAGAAACTCAGAGCAGCACAGGGATTCTCTTGTTGGTTTTAAAGAATAACCGTCATGCTGCGGGGAGGGACACTTGGCAGGGAACTGTGGGTGGACTCTAAGAGCTGAGGCCCTCAGTCATACAACTGCAAGGCACTGAATTCTGCCAACGATCAGTAAGATTGGAAAAGGACCCTGAGCATCAGATGAGATCGCAGCCCCAGCCAACTCCTTGATTTCAGCCTAGTGAGACTCTGAGCTGAGGATCCAGAATAACCTGTAGCCTGATCTTGACCCACAGAAACTGAGATAATAAATTTATGTTGTTTTAGGCCACCAGGTTTGTGGTAATTTGTTACACAGCATTAGAAAATTAATATACAATCCATTCCACAAAGGGTCATTTTCCATAATACAAATGGAGATGCTAAAAATCCATTTAGATAAAGACTAACAACTCAATAGAAAAATGGGCGAGATATATGAAGAGAGAGTTCAAAGAGAAAAAAGAAATCTATACGTTCATACACATAAATGCTCAACTTGACTTATTTATGATATAAGAAGGCAAGATTAAGAGTATAATGCAGACTGGTAAAGATTAAAAGTTTTATAACATTGCATTGGCTAAAGAATTACAAAACAGGATTCCTAATAATTGTGGATAGACGTATAAATTGGTACATTCTCTATAGTAAACAATTTGGCCAACAAAAAAATAAAACTGCACATAATTTTTGACCAAGTGATTCCACTTCCGGAAATTTTAGTTTATCTTACAGATTTACTCTTATACAAAATATTTTAGTATAAACATATATATGTATCCATATATATGTGAGATTATTTATTACAACAGTGTTTGTAATAGCAAAAAAATTTGGCAATAACCTAAGTGTCAATCATTAGGGACTAAATAATTTTGACGCATCCATTAAAAATAATGGTGAAGAACAATCATTATGTACTGGTAAACATATGTTATTAAATGAAAAAAAAATAACAGGATACTATATATATGCTATCATTTTAAAGGAACACATATGTACATATATTTTATATATAAAATATTTATATATTTACATATGTAAATATTTATATATGTAAAAATATATTCTCATATTTGCCGAGAATAACTATAAAAATACTAACAAAAATAGTAACAGTGTTTGTAGAAGAAAAAGAAACTGAGTGGCTAGGGTATGGATAGGTATATAGAACAGGGAGATAATACATAGAAGAAGAAATACACTTTGAAGCATAAGACATTCCTTCCGTATGACATAAGACATAAGACATAAGACATATGACATAAGACATAAGACATTCCTTCCGTATGATCTTGAAAGTCTTAAAATTTACTCCAAAAACAAGAATTCAAAAGAATTCAAAAGAAGATGTGAATCAAAAATGTGAGTAATTATGGAATAAGATCTTAAACCATATTTCAAATTATCATAGTTATTTTTCAAGTAGCTATCAAAGCTATCTCTATAGAATAATACTAAGAATATAGAATAATACTAAGTCATTTAGGAGAAAATAACTCCTAACACTTGCTGATAAAGAAAAAATAAATTAATCTAATTTTACTAAAAATTATAGGCTATGAATGAATTCAGAAGTTGCTGCTCTTGACTTTGCACCCAGTTTAAGAGGCATGAAACATAAAATTCTATTTATATCCTTTTTTAGACCAGGTAATTTTTTTATGGTCCACTGGCAAGATCAATTTTGATATTGAATGTCACACCAAAATGCACTATATAAAATACTCTTACATAGTAAAATGGTGAGACATTTTAATAGGTTTCAAATAGCAAGAGTTTATACTCATGCTCTATCTCAACCCTAAGTAGCATAAATCCTAGTTCAACTATGTGTTATCTCAGACTTTAACTGCATTTTCATAGCAAAGTTTTGTTTCTTAACTAATCAATCTGTCTATATCGCTTTTCTTTAAGTTAACTTATCATATAAATTCCCAAGCATTATGTACAATACATATGCCAATAATATACTGATTTTCAATATGAAGGCTACTACAATACTCCTTTCATTCATTTATTCAACAAATTTCTACTGGTGGTCATCTTTCCCACCATGTAGAACAGCTGAATAGTGGAAACCATTTTGGAGAGACCAAAGAATAGAATAGATAGGCTGAGAAATAGAAAAAAAGATGCTGAGATAGAGTTTGTAGTATTTGAATCCATAACTCTAATTGTTCATAAAGTCTATCCTCATTCTTTTCCTGGGGTTCTTTCTGTCAGACACCCCAATATCCTTATAATTCATCCCCCCTTTTCCTTAAGCTATTTTATTATTCCATTCATTCAGTTTTTCAACAACTGTTCACTGAGCACACTACGTATCAATTTCTATGTGAGGTGCTAGGAATACATTGATGAAGAAGATACACATGACTCTTGCATCATAAAATTTGTTTAATTTGGTCAATTCCTCCCTTACTTTTGTAGAGAAAATTTTCAATGTCTTATAGTTGTTAACCACCATTTTTAAAATGCTTTTTAAAAGGTCAACATTTACCAGTGCAATGGTAGCCAATAATTTACTTCTTGAGTGCACAAAGAAACTTGGAATTCAAAATGACTAAAATTAATTTTAAAGCACAGTCATTTCATGTAAAAGAAAAGTCATGCTTCACAGCGTGACATATAAAATATACCTCTGTATCTGTATTATTCTGTCATTTTTGGTCCTTCTTAAAATAACTATACTAACTTTTGAAATAGATGTTGCTTTTTTACCAGATATTATTTTCTTTTTTGAATTCACGTATTCAGTGACTATGAGCCCCCTAGTAGATGGCAAATGAAACAAAAATTTTGTACAGGTTACACATAATCAGTTAAAACACATTTTCATTTTATAGCACCTTGCTGATGAAATATTTATTGCAAAAGTTTTTTAAATTACCAAATAATAAAATACATAGTTCTATGTTTACACTATGCAATAAATGACAATACCACTGTAGAAAAACATCCAGACTACTTTCCATACATTGTACAAGATTGTTCAGCCTCTATTTCTTGCACATATTTCATATGCACCTATCTAAATTTTCTAAAGTCTCACACAAACCTTGATTCCTGCATCTCAAATGCTAAAGAATGAGCCATGACAAAGCTGGCCTATACACCAAAGGGTAAGTGGGGCAGCAATGTCAAATACCTCTCACACCACCACCAGAGACCTTTCAATCACACTTCATTTTGTCAGCAAGCACTGTGCGTCCTGTCCTTAAAAGAGAAATGTTCATTACCTTGTATCCGAAAAGTTGGGGAAAAGATAGATTATTGCTGGCTGTATTTCAGATGAGAACTCTATTCACTGCACATGAATCCCACATAGAATTAAGTCATGTCAGAAGCTATAAGTACCAGGTGGAGACCTATCAAATCAACCCAGCTTATAATGCAACGCTTAATAAAATATTTCATATAAAAAAATCCAGGACAAATGCCAACCTATGCAGGCTGCCAGGAGAGCAGGTGTAAACTGGACTGTCCTGGGCAAACTGGCATGCATTGCAATTCTACTTATAGGTCACTTAAATGAAAGAAACTTGACAATGGTTCAAGCTTAATTCAATTGAAAATAGGAATACTCTCTTCTTTCACTAAATATTGACATTAAAACTATTAAAATTACTTATTCCGAGTGAACAGCCTATCTGACTTCTACACAGTCAAATCAATTCTCATAATATGTTAAACATCCTTTTAAAAAAAAGTCATAGTTTGTCTTCAGGTACTCATATCATATTCTTAAAAATAAAGACATCTCTTCAGTGTTCGCTATGTGAGAACATGCCATTATATATCTTCATGTCTACTGATTGATCGTTCTGCCAATAAAAGACAAAGATGCTACAGAAATGACACTGGTCACGTCAAAGGCATTAGTATTACAGTTTGCACTCATTCAGCATTTGCACCAACCATTTATTGAATGTGCATACATTACTGGAAGTGCCACCCAATATCTAGTCATCTTTGTTGCCTTGTTGTTTCATCTGATATTCTAAAAATTATAGAAGGAATATCTAGGAATAAAGGTTATAAGGCCACTTGCTTCCATGTTATTAACATTCTTTTTCTCCTAAGGCAACCATCGGAATTTTACCTTTTCTAGTTCCTTGGCTATTTACAGTCTAATCTCTTTCTTAACTATACGTTGTTTCCCTTTAAAAATTATTTCCCTTTACATCTCTTTATCTACCTCCTCTAATCTTCATGTTAGTTTTCCCTCGCCACATACCCCATATAACCATTTTGAATAAGATGCATAAGAATTATGTCACAGTTTCATCGGACAGCTCATAGAAACAATCCACATAGTCTGTACATCATATGTAATCCACACTTAGTAAACTCTAAATATAATTGGTTTGATTCTAGGTCTACTATCAGCATTCTATAAATATGGACATCTCTGAATCTATTAAAAAGAGCCATTGTTGAAAGATTATGAAGAAAAATTATCCACTTCTGATGCAATTTCACAACAAATCTTAAGTATTTAATACCAATAAAATTGCAATGAAACTAGCAATCTTAAAATGTAGGAAACATAAGAGAGAAGATCTTAAAGGTTCTCAGCACAAGAAAAAAAAATGTATAACCAAGTGAGGTGATGGGTGTTAACCAAACTTATTGTGGAAATCATTTTGCAGTATATACATATATCAAATCATGTTGCACACAAATTAATGCAATGTTGTACGTCAATTATATTTCAATAAAATTGGGGAGTTTTTAATTTAAACAATTTAATGTAGCAATTATGCACATAATTTCCTTTTAATTTTTTATTGAAATATAATTTACATTCAGTAAAAAGTATACAAATCTTAAGTGTAACACTACAATAGCTATTGACAAATATATACAACTAGTAATCCATATCCCTCTCAAGACACAGAACATTTCCATCACTCCAGGAAGTTTCCCCAACAAAAGCATTGTTATGATTTCTTACACTGAAGATTTGTTTTGTCTCTTGTTGACCTTAATATACATGGAATCATATATTATATACTCTTTAATGTCTAGATTCTCTCACTCAGCACAATGGTTTTGAGACATCCGTGTTTCTGTGCATGTAAATAGTTCTCTAGTTTTATTAATGAACAATACTTTTATTTGAATTTACCAAAATTTGTTTATCCATTCACCTGATTGGTGGACATGTGGGAAGTTTCCATTTGGGGGCTACTAAGAACAAAGCTGCGATAAACCTTAATACACAAGTATTTTTGTACACATATGATTCCATTTTTCTTAGGTAAATACCTAAAAGTAGAATTACTGGGGCACAAGACAAGTGTATATTTAATTTTATAAGAAACTGTCAAACACTTTTCCAAAACGCCTGTACCATTTTACATGTTTTAAACTCTCACCAGCAAAGTATTAGAGATCCAGTAGCTCCAAATCTTCACAGATGTTAAGTGATATCAGGTTTTTCATTGTTTTTTTTTTAATTGTAATTTTCCAAGTGAGTGCATCAAAGTAGCTCATGGTCATCATGCTTTGCATCTCCCAAATGACTAAAGACATAGGACATTTTTCCTTTGTTTATTAGCCATTTGTGTATTTCTGTTGTGGAGAAAATACTTTTGCACTTTTTAGGGTTATTTTTATTTCTATTATTTAAATGTTAGTGCTCTTTATATTCTTTTTAAGCTACATGAATTGCAAATATTTTCTCCTGAAATTTCTTGAAGTATAATTTGGTTATACATTTTCTTAGTATCTTTGATGAACAAAGTTTTAATTTTGATGATGTCTATTTTGTCATTTTTTTGCCTTTTATAATTAGCACTTCTTGTGTTTATCTCAAAATCCTTGCCTACGTCATGAAGATAGTCTCCTCTGGCTCCTCCTAGCAGCTTTATAGTTTTAGCCCAAAGCAAGGTCACAACAATTTTCTTCTATATTTTCTTCTAGAAGTTTTATACTTTTAATTTTTGTATTTATAGCTATGATCCATTTTGGGGGTTTTTTAATGGTAAAAAAGCAAGCTTCAAATTTCATTTTTTAAATGGATATTCACTGTTACAGTACAACCGGCTTTCAGTCTTCTCCTTTCTGTCCTTTCTCTGTTTAATTGCCTTTGTACCTTTGTTGAAAATTAGTTGTCAGTATGAGTGGGTACATATTACAGACTCTCCATTGTCTTCTATTATCTTCTAAGCATTTTTAAGTAACAAGAAAAAAGGATTATATATTTACCCAAGTATTTATCACTGCCATTGTTCTTCATTTCTTGTGTAGATACATATATCTATCTGGTATAATTTTCCTTCTGCCTAGAGGACTCTGTTTATCATTTCCTACAATGCAGTTATGCTGGTGATGAATTTTTTCAGCATTTGTATATCTGAAAAGGTATTTTTGCCTTCATTTTTCAAAGATTTTTACTGGCTATAAAATACTGGTTGATGGCTTATTTATTGTTTTTAAATCTCTTAGTACTTTAAAGACATTTGTTTCATTCTCATCTCTCTTACATTGTTCCCAACAAGAAATCTGCTGTCATCTTTATCTTTGTAAGCATGTCTATATATATAAACATGTCTTTTTTCTCTGACTGATTTTAAGATTGAGCTGCTCTATTACTTATTTTATGAAACTGGATTATGATACGCCTTAGTGTAGCTTTCTTCATGTTTCTTGTATTTGGAGTTTGTAGACCTTCTCAGAGCTAAAGATTTGTAGTTTTATGAAATATGAAAAAATTCTGGCAATCATTTCTTTACATTTTTCTTTGTACTCTGCATGCTCTCCTCCCCCTTCAAGGACATGTATATTAACTGCTTGATATTGTCCCTTAGTTGATGATTCTCCTTCACTTTTTAAATTATTTTATTCATTTTTTTATTCTGTGTTTCAATTTGGATCATTTCTATTGGTTTGTCTTCAAATCCACTAATCTTTTCTTCTTCAATACCTAAACTTCCATTATCCCCATCAAGTGCATTTTTCATTTCCAATATTATAATTCTCATCTCATTTTAGCATTAGATCATTTTAGCATTTATTTTCATATATTACATATTTCTACTTAACTTTTAAAATTATATGGAATACAATTATAGTAACTTTTTTAATGTTCTTGCCTGCTCATTCTAATATCTGTGTCACTTCTAGGTTGGTGTCCAGTGTCTGATTACTTTCTAACTATTGATTGTGCTTTCGGGCTGTTTTGCCTGGTTATTTTTGACTGAATGCCAAACACTGCGACTTTTATCTTGTTGGGTGCTGGATATTTTTGTATTCCTATAAATCTTCTTGAACTTTGTTCTGGGAGGCAATTAAGTTACTTGGAAACAGGCTGATCCTTTCAGGTCTTGTTTTCATGATTTGTTATTCTGTCTGAGAGCAGTACCCAGTTTAGCATTGATTATTCCCCACTGCTGAGGCAAGACTTTCCAAAATACTCTACCCAGAGTTCCAGGAATCTTGAGGTTTTCTAGTCTGGCTGCTGGGAACAGACACTATTCTTGGTCCTGTGTGAATGCAGGCCAGTGTTTCTCTAATCATTTTGGATGATTCTTTCCCTGGCCTCAAGTAGTTTCTTCACATGCATGTCCCAATCATTCCTCCACTGAATACACAAGAATTATCATATGTAGATCTCCAGGATATCTTGCTGTTCAGCTCTCTCCCCTCTGGTACTCTTTCTAGAAAACTCCAGCTGCCTTGGTCTCCCCATACCCTCAGAACTGTCTCCTCAACTCAGGAAGACCTCTGGGCTCTGCCTATACTCCTCTCCCTTGCAACATCCTGGAAACTCTCAAAGCAGTATGCTAAGGCAATCATAAGGCTCGCTTTATTTCCCATTTCTCAGGTATTATTCTCCTCTGTTGCCTGACGCCCAATTTCTTAAAAACCATTGTTTCAAATAGTTTGTCTATTTTTACAGATGTTTTGGGCAAAAAGGTAAATCGAGGCCCTATTATTCCATCTATACATATAGCAGAAGTCTTAAACATATATTTTAATTATTACTTTTACTTTAAAATAATCAAATGCTCACAAAGATACTTGGAAGGTCAACAGTAACAGAGAATAAAGAAATGATGGTTATTACCAAACTGTTAACTATTCATTATACAAGTTTTAACTTGCTTTAAAGCTTTACACTTTCGATCTAAGATAATCAGTTTATATTGTATTACTCTCTTGTCATCACTTACACCTGGTAGCATTTTTCACCATCTAACAAAATGCACTGAGATGTAATTTAGTCATATGACTTTTTTGTTTTTCACTCTTGTCTAATTAAAATTCCAGACAAAATCATAATGTAGTCTTTCAGTACTTTCATTGTGTCATTATTTAAGCAGTAAAATGCAGAAATAAATACTTAAGAATCTGTAATGCCTATAAAATATTGTTTCTTTGTAGTGATGCTTCTTAAAAATGCTTCATAGTCCATTAACAGCAGGTAACTCTGTTACTTTTTCCTATCACTTTTAAACTTTTGTTTCACGATAGAGTAAGGAAGTAGGGAAAATAGCATAAGAAATATTACATAGTAATACAATTATAAGATCACAGTGAAAATGTTCT
Organism: Leucopleurus acutus; assembly: GCF_964270905.1. Taxonomy (NCBI): domain Eukaryota; kingdom Metazoa; phylum Chordata; class Mammalia; order Artiodactyla; family Delphinidae; genus Leucopleurus; species Leucopleurus acutus. The sequence goes on along the minus strand of NC_139159.1, from coordinate 50,701,287 downwards.
TAGTGAAGATTTAACCTAATATTGCCAATATATTCAATTATAAATATGAATCATGGTGAAATTATTTGGCCATGTGGTAACAAGTAATATCTATACTGAAAGTCAATAAATATTTGTTGAATAAACTAATTATAATAATGAGTTTAATATGAATGAATACAATCCTCTACTAATTGAGCACAAGACTATCAATTATAGGAGAGGAAGAAAAAATGGAAGAGAATGCTTCCAAGTTTATACCATGGCAGAAGACCTTAAAATACAACATAAATAATTTTAGACCTGGAGGTCTTTTCAAGATCTTGGAGAACACCTTTCCTATTTCAGAGATCGAAAAGTGAACACAAAGAAAAGATATACATCTACAAATGCTAACAGTAAAGGGAAGAAGTTAGAACAGAACCTATATCTTCTAACTTCCAGTTTTTGTATCTCTTCTACCATACAAATTAGTCATAATATTTCTTACTTTTTAACTTCTCCCAACATTCCAGGAAGTGCTAAATAAATAAATAGTAAAATGTTACATGAAAGAAAAAAACAATTAGCTGTTTCCTAAATTTCATTAATTTTCAACTTTGGAAAATATGAGCATCCAACTTTTAAATAATTCCAAATGTATAAAACATCAACTCAATGTTGTAGAACAGTTTTACTTTGGTTTTTCTGTAATTTTTTAACAAAATAATATTGTTTTAAAAATGGCTATTTCACCCACCCTCCTCTAAATCCCATCTTAGATCCTCTAACCCAGTGGTTCACAGCCCTCTTCCAGGCCAATGCCTCTTTGTAAAACAAATTCTTTGTAACATCCCCTTTACTACCCTGAAAAGGAAATCCAGAGGAAAAAATGTCCTAAGAATTCACATAATTTTTAAGACATATATATATTCCTAACTCTATAATAAAAGGAAAAATAAATAATTTATAAAAAATAAAATATATTTAAATAAGTAAATGCTCAGGCACAACAACCCAAGATGTCATAATAAAGGAGTCAGATACTTACACCTACATGAATGTGGTCAACCTGTGCCCCACTCAGTAAATGTGTCAAAACAGTACACTCAAATGTGGAACGATGTTGCCTCTAAGAACCACAAAGGTCCACTAAGTGTTATGCCTCTTAGTGACGGAGCTACAAAGGACAACTGCCACTGAGCTATTAAAGGACACTGGTGTTTCCCTCCCTAATATATCTCTAGATGCCTTTGTGCTTTGCTACTGGTCTCCACTAGTAAGTAGTATTGGCATCACTTGGCAGTTTGTTAAAAACACAGATTCTCGGGTACTACCTCAGACCTATCAAATTCAAATCTATATTTTAATAAGATCGTCAGGTTATATGGATGTAAATTAAAGGCTGAGAAACCACTGGGCACTCCTGGGGGACATAGTAAGGAAGAGGGTAAACAAACTGCACATAACAAAAATAGTGGTTATTTCAATACGTATTTTGAAATTTAAAAAAACATATTTGAAAATCTCTAACAATATTTTGTACCTAAGTTGATAATAAACATTTGTCATTTTTATGAATAAATGAACTAAGTAAATACTCATTAACTCAAAGCTAAGGTCTAGAGCCAACTTGGTATTCATTCACCCAGTAAATACTAAAGGTCTATGTGTAAAGCACTGTGCTAAGATCTGTGAGAGAAGTAAAAAGTCATAAAACAGGTCAAAACCACTGCAGTATATAGTTAAAGATTAAACTAAAGCTCCTAAAAAGAAGGAAATGTAACACACTCTTCTCTCAAACATACTTCTAGGTTCATAGATTTAAATTTAATTAAACCAAAGTTTCTCTTTTTCAGGCCACTGGTTTCTGAATGGTATTGAAGAACAAATTACTAACAATACTTTAAACTGGAGTTATATTTTTTATGAGATGCTCCATTTTACTGTCCAAGTCAAATACTGCTGAAAGACCCATTGTGGTAAGAAAGGAGAAAAACATGGGGAGAGAGAGACAAAGACAGAGAGAGAGAAAGAGAGAGAGAGGAGCGGGAGGTAAGGCTAACAAGAAAACAGGCTTAACTGAAGTAATTTAAATAGTAACAAAAGAAAATGAGCAAAGAAAGGAGAAATTTCAACACCACTAAGAGAACTAACTACTTACTCTCTTGGGCAAGAAAAGGCAAATTTTTTTGTAAAGGGTCATAAAGTAAATATTTTAGGCTACGAAGACCATATAACATGGTCTCTTGCAGCTACTCAACTCTTATAACTACAATGGTAGCTGAAAGCAGCCATAGATAATAAGTAAACTAATAGATGTGACTGTGTTCCAATAAAACTTTATTTACAAAAGACAGATGGCACAGATTTGGTGCCAGGGATGTAGTTTGCTGATCCCTTGCTCTAGGGGAAACAATTCAAAAGGTTCAAAGATACAGGCCTAATAAATTAATATAGAATCTGCATTTAAAAAATAATAAACCATAGGCTCTTTCTTGCTGATGATAAGGGGAATTAAATTAGTCTTGAAGAGAAAGTACTTTCCAAATAAAACTTTATACAATTATAACCAGTTACATTTTCTAGGCATAACTACCAAATCTGATATTAAGCTCTAACTTCTTCCCTGACTAAAAGTAATTCTTATTAACAAAAGAAGCTATTGGTCTGACTTGTATTAGGTTCAGAAAGCAAGGAGTCATGAAAGTGTGCATTTACTAGTTACAGCTGTCAAAGGCACAAGGCAAAAGAAAAAAAGGAACTACTACACCTTGCTTCCAGATTCTACTGTTTATTCAGGCTAGTAGTTTGTCATTGAAAGAACCATTAAGAGATAATATTGAAAGAAATATATTTGTTCTTATTACCACCTTCTTCAAAGATTAGAGATATGCTTCTAGCTTCCCTACAGTGATGAATTAATTACTCGAAAATTTGTTGTATTTATTTCTAACATCCGTAACCTCCTGACAACATGCACTCCAAAACTTACTAATTGATTATGTGACCCAGTGTTTTAGTATTTCCTTTTTTCTTCCCAAACTTACCTCTCTAAAGTCCAAAGGAAACTATCTCATGCAGCTATCTAGTTTTTGAAGGAGTCTGTTCCCATTATCCATTTTATTGTCATTCATTCATTTAAAATCCTATCTCCATTGGTTATCATCTATTTTTTTTCACCCAAGCTCATATATCTTGACCATTTCACTTGCCATTTTACAAGTTTTCTTGATTTCTAAAGTCCTTGTGTAGCAGACACTGCTACTGTCTTAACCCACGTTGCCGTATCCTTCACTGTTCCCCACATAGCAATGTTATCTTACTGTATTTTTAATATTCTGCCTGAGTGCTTTCTCTGGCACAGGAGTATGCTTGAGCAATGAGTTCTAGAGAGTTAACAACCCCAGGAACAGCCCTAGACCAATAGCAAAGGAAAGTTATGGATAAATATCCCCAGCCTCCTTGCCCATTATATGGGATAACTTTGAGGTCGTGATACCGGGTCTCCCAAAAGTCCCAGTAAGATTAAGACACAGCTGCTGAAAGAGGTTACCTGCTCTTAAATGCATCCAATATTGTATTCTTTCTCTTAACTGGATCATTTCCCACTTCCCTACAGGTAAGTGCCTGGGATTGCCTTCCATATAAACGACCCGCTCTCAAATCTTTGTGTGCTTAAGGTGGTCCTCAATCTAAGATGGTCCTCTAACCTTAAAATTCCTGGGTTCCTGAGATTTTGCACTGAGAGGAGTTCATAGCACACCAGCCATGAAATCGCCAACTGTTTTGCCCAAAGGTAGGATTACATTGTTTCACTTTTGCTAGTTTTCAAAAGATCTGGCACAGCCATCATTTTATTATTCTCCCAAGACATAGCAACACACCAGAGTGATGGCTTTAGCCACCTTCTAAAGTGACTCCCAGTTACCTTACCTGTCATAACTGAGTGCTCACGTAATAGGAGCGGGTATGCCTCGCACCAAGCCACGCACAGGAGAGGCTGGGACGCTGGTGTGGGGTGGGGCACGGACGCAGGGGCGCGGTCCAGTCGGTAGCTGGCCTCGCTCAGGTTCTTCGGGCTCAGCTGAGCCCCTCTCCCAACCCTGCGTACCTGAAGGCTCACAGCCCTCCAGTTCTTGGCCAACACTCCCCTCGTTTGGGTTTGGGGCTTGAGCTTTTCCATCCCCAGCACCTGGCAGGGTGTTGGGCCAGGGAAGCCTGATCAAGTGGCCAACAGCGGCTGGAGGACAGCACCACCCCGCCCAGCGCCGGACCTCAGGCCAGCAGCCAGAGTCCAGGCTCCGAAGAAAGGCAGGTAAGGGCTGTCGCTGTGTAAATGGGCGGGGGTCAGTTGCCCTCAAGTTGGAGGAGAGTCTACATCACAAAACCTAACTCAACTTTTGTTACTAAGGGACTCGTGTTGAGCAAAATCTGATGTTAACTTTGAAGGAGAGATTTGTTCTTCGCCTTCAAATTGTAATCGGGGCGGGGCGGGCGGGCAGCCCTTAGCATTCCACCCTTAATACCTGGCCAGCGCGTGGCCGTCACGAGGCCTTAGAACAGCAGTTAGAGGTCCCGCTCTGCCAGCAGTCAGCCTCGCAGTGATCCTCCGGGCAGAAAGTGCCGTGAGCGGTGGATCGTGGCCTTCTCCCCAGGGCTCGAGGCCCTCCAGCCTCCACGCTGGTGGGTGAGCTGGGGGGCCCAGGACAGGCTGAGGGCTGTGCCCTGCAAAGTTCCAGAGCCCTTGCCATGGCCGCCCACTGGCTGGGCCCAGGCCTTGACCTAATGGCGGCGGCAGTCTCCATGGGTCCCAGTCAATGGAAGCCTCAGCACCTGCATTATATGGACACTGCCACTAAGGTAACAGCTTCAACCAGCTTCAGTCTGTCCATTCAAGTTTTGAAAATTGGTACAGCTTAGATCAGCTGCCTAACCCCCTAAGAGGTGGCCGGAGGTCAGGGGTAAGTTGCAAGAACACTGCACATCATTAGTTCAGGTCCACCTCTGTGGCTGGGGCTCTTCTCAAAGAAGGACAATTGTTGCGAGCTGGGAATTCACCTGACAGGTATTTGCTACAAGTGATTCGCTCCAGTTTAAGTGAAAAGCCTGAGAGCCAGCTGGGTCCTGGGCACTTGGCTCCCTCAATGATGACGGCTGGGCAGGGTCTGATAACCCGGCCCTGAGGGCACCACCAGCTGAGATCTGCCTCTTCAGCCAGGCCTGGGCACTGGCAGGAGGACCCAGACTGGGTGCTGGATGAACGCTCCCAGGCAGGGTAACGGCCCGCGCAGGGACCCCCTCCTCTTAGCCAGGGCCTGGACCCTGGAGGGAGAAACTTGAGCCTTGGGACTTTGCCCTTTCTTGTCAGAACGGGAAGAACATTCATTTTGGTGGAGGTTTATAGGAACATTGTTACCTGACCATGACCTGACCTCAAGAACAAAGGTTCTGACACCAGGAAGTTTGACAACTAACTACACCCCTCCCTCACATTTCCTATAAAAGGGTTTTGCTGAAAGCTTACGGGGAGTTTGGGGTTTGGGGGGCCTGAGCCACCCGTCTCCTTGCATGACCCTGCAATATACCTTTCTCCGCTCCAAACTGACGTTTTGGTATTTTTTGGCCTCACTGTGCATCGGGCACACAGACTTGCATTCGATAACGCTCAGGACTCACCATCCTATAAGTACAGTTTAGATGTGTTTTTCCACAAAATGCATGACTTTCTACTTGTTCACGTGTAAATGTATCTGCCAATTCTAGATAACAAACATAGTGTAAACCAGATTTTGTTTTTAAGCAGAGGAACGTGGTATAGAAAAATAATCTTCCCAAGAAAACTTTTCATTATCCCCCTTCCAAAAGTAGGAACTCTAAGAACCATAAACACTGTTTTAAAAAGACTAACCCTTTGAACATGGAGAAGCCCATAGAACTGAGCCAAAAGAGTAAATAACAGAGTTAGCCCATGGAAAAATCAAACTCACGAAACCCTTTCATCAATATTTACCTGCTTTGAAGACCACTTCATCCATCAACCCAAGGTAGAACCTTTGGAGACATCCTTAATCTTCCCCATTCTCTTAATTCCTCTCCCAGTTAGTCCCATCAGTTGAACCTCTCCGAAGTGTCTTAAAAAAAACATTTCTTCATTCCCCTTGCTCTTATGCCAGTTTGTCTTTCCTGTGACCATAACCTATCTAGGTTCCCTGTCTCATTTCACTTCTTTATTCTGGAAAAACCTGACACTCCCACATCAAACCTAAGACTGTTCAAACCTATAATAGCTCAAGTCCTGAACATCACTTTCAGCATTTCTATAAAACATATGGACATTTACATTATATTTAGACAACACATTTGTTGCCTAAACATTTCATGTATTTTTATTTCTGTTTGGAATGAAGATTAAAAATAATGTTTACCTAAAGATTAAGCAAAATGTTTACCTGTCTGAAGCTACGTCACTGGCAATTTGGTGCTTCACTCCTGACCCATTTTTAATAGAATCCTGTCTTGTGAGCCCATGAGATCGACTTTTCTCCACTGCAGGTACAGATAAGTCACCTGAGGGTCCTTGGAACGGGGCCTGCTCATGCAGTTTTGCTTTCTTCTCCTGAGGTGCCTCCTCATTCCGCAGTCCTCGGAGAACCTTTTGATCAGGTTGCTGTGGTGTATTAGATCCACTATTATAAAACCATGCTCCTGATTTAGTGAGGATTTCTTGTTGTTTTCGGCACAAATTACATACCCACATAACCTGCACACGAATATACAGGGAAAAGAAATTAGTGTTTCCAAAAGTTAAAAGCAAATAAAAATAGAGACAACAACTCAAGCTAACAAAAAAAGTACATGGTTATCCTTTCTGAAGTTAAAATGTAATCCTGATCAACTGCTATTGTTAATTAAATCACATATCTTAATTTTGTCAACAGACAAAACTGACAATATTTACTGGTAGTAGAAACACCAAACTAGAATGTGAAATTACTAGTTGTTTATTTATATTCTTTAATTGCTTTGTATTTAAATTAGGGGCATAGTATAATACAAAGAAAATGGATTTTGAGGTTAGAAAAACTTGGGTTTAAATACCAACTGCAAGACTGGAAACTTGGCAACCTTCAACAAGGTACTGAACATTCATAGCTATAAAACTTAGTTTCCTTAATGATAAAATAGAGAAATAGGTATAATAATATTCATCCCCTATATTGTTTTGAGGATTGAAATAATTTATATAAAACGTCTGGCACAATGCCTGGTATATGTTGGACTTCAATAGATTACCTACTAATATTAGGTTAATCTTCTATCATCAACTATATTACAGTTTCTTGAAGGGGCTTTTATTTCTTTTGAGTAGCTCCTAATGACTAAAATAAAGCTAGGAACATTGCTGATCCTCAATAGAAACCTATTAATTGCTCATAACTTTAGTAGGACACTTAACATAAAATGTACCATTTTAACCATTTTTAAGTGCACAGTTCAGTAGTATTAAGTATATTCACATTGCTGTGAAACAGATCTACAAAATGTTCATCTTGCAAAATTCAAAGTCTATATCCATTAAACAGCAAATCCCCTTTTCTCCCTCCCCCCATCCCCTGGTAACCACCATTCTACACTTGATTTTTTAATAGATATGTTTTTCAGACTCCAGGAATCTAAGAATATTAAAACTAACATCTGTTTGACCAGAAAACCTTTGCCTTCTTCTGAAAAATATTTTTCAATTAGAAAAAAAATCATACATTCATGAAATAAAAGGTAAGTTAATATTTCAAGTGTTTTCTATGTTATATGTCAAATATTGAATCTTACACAGCTCTCCAGATTGCTAAACATTTCCTCATAGTTTAAATAAATTATAATATAGAAAATCGCAGTAAAAGAAAACTTCAACATGGTATTTTCAACTGATACGAGAATGCTTTTGTAAAATACCATTTAAAATTTTTGCTTAACTTCTCATTATTCCCAGTTCACATTGTTTGTATAGTTTATATCATACAACACTGTACTTGATCATTTTTCTATTTTGTTCTCCCTTCAAATTGTATATACATTTCTCTTTTCTCCAACTAAATTGAAAGCTCACTGGGGGCAAGGTCTATATCTTCTATTTGCATAATAAGACCTTATAAATTATAGAACAGTAAGACCTTCTAAATGTTTGCTAACTTGAATTCTTTTGAAGTCTTTCTGGGGGATGTATTATAATAAAATTTTTTATACTATTACACTAAGATTTATGTTTCATCCATTTCCAAAAGAATTAGTCAGCAATAACATCAATTTCTGTGACTATCTTATTTTTAAAAGTAAATAAGAAAGTATTTTTGATATTAAAATACCGAAATCTCACTCAAATTTTAAAAAAAAAATCATAGTCCAAATTTCTTTTGGTTTGAATACATACAAAATATAAACATATCTAACTCATCTCAAAAATCAAATTTCAACCAAGATCTTCAGCCTTTCAATGCCATCTTGTGGCAATTATAGGTATTGTCGATATCTTTTAAAAGTGAAAGGCGCACTAAATATAGAACCAGAAAATATTGTTAAAATAAATTAAATTTGAATTTCAACTTTTCTGCTTTATTTTAAACAAATTACTCATTGTACAAATAGCATCATTTCCATATAGCACAAAATGAAAAAAAGACTTGGAAGCATTATGGGCTTAGTTTTCCTCATCTGTTAACACCTAATAGATATTAATATAAGATAAATGACTGTAAGTGTGAAGGATGATGTCTGACTCTCTGTGTATTAATACCCTTCCCATACTCTCTGAGCTATCCACATTGGTTGCTCTTTTTCAGACTAGATCCTATGTGCCCTCCTAAACTGCTGGCTTCTAGTAATCCTTATATCCTAACAACAAATTACCCTTCTCTTACTATCTCCTCCTACTCTTGGATTAAGAGCTTATTAATCTTTAAAGCTTAGGAAGCCTAAATTCACTCACTTAAATTAGTACAGGGACTGACACTTTCAGCTGAAAACCTTTACACACATTGCACCTTGTAAATTGATGATACTGCAGGATACCTTACAAACTCATACACATGCTATGAGATGACTTTTTACTAGTTGGCTGTGAAATAATTAACATCTATTAGAGGTAAAGTCTGTGTCCATGGAAAATAATTTAACTAATTTGGGAATATAATAGCAGGACTTTTGTTAATGGAACCCTTTAACCAATTAAGTTAACCAGCAAATGTATCTTATGATGAATGCTGTTAAAAATATCTTAGAAATATACATGCCTGTAAATCACCATGGTTAGAGCCTATTAGTGTGGCTGGTCATCATTTATCAAAAAACATCTAGGCCCCAAGAATACAAAGACATAGAGGATTCAAAATTATAAGGTATTATTATTTTCAGTTCTAAATATGCCAATATTTGGGACTTCCCTGGTGGTCCAGTGGTTAGGACTTCGCCTTCCAATGCAGGGGGTGAGGGTTCGATCCCTGGTCGAGGAGCTAAGATCCCACATGCCTCGCAGCCAAAAAACCAAAACATAAAACAGAAGCAATATTGTAACAAATTCAATAAGGACTTGAAAAAAATTGGTCCACAGGGCTTCCCTGGTGGCACAGTGGTTAAGAATCCACCTGCCAATGCAGGGGACATGGGTTCAAGCCCTGGTCCAGGAAGATCCCACATGTTGCAGAGCAACAAAGCCTGTGAGCCACAACTATTTAGCCCGCGTGCCACAACTAATGAAGCCCGTGCGCCTAGAGCCCACGCTCCGCAAGAAGAGAAGCACTGCAATGAGACGCCTGCGCACCGCAACAAAGAGTAGCCCCAGCTTGCTGCAACTAGAGGAAGCCCGCGCGCAGCCACGAAGACACAATGCAATGCGTTGTCTAAATGGTTTTACATTTGACTCCTACTAAACACTGAAAAAACAGATAATCCCAAACTTTTTCAAACTATTATAGAAAGGGGGGAAAAAAAAAGGTAAGGTTCCCAATGCAATTTATAAGACTAGAAAGATTTTAATGGCAAAATCAGAAAAGGGCAGTAATTAGTTTCCTATGGCTGCTGTAACAAATTACCACAAACTGATGGTCTAAAACAACAGAAATATATTCTCTCACAATGCTGAAGACCAAAGTCTGAATTCAAATTCAGTATCAATGGGCCAAAATCAAGGTATCAACAGGGTCATGCTCATTCAAGAGGCTCTAGGGGAAATCAGTTCTTTGCCTCTTCTGGCAGTCAGCTTCTGATGGCTACAAGCATTCTTTGGCTTGTGGCCACGTCAATCCAATCTTCAGGGACAGCATCTTCAGATCTCTCTCTGCTACAACCTCACATCATCTTCTCTGTGTGTGTGTGTAATCTCCCTCTTATAAGGATACAAATGATTATATTAAGGGCCTAGACAGATAATCTCCCCATCTCAAGATTCTTAACATAATGACATCTGCACAGATTGTTTGTTTGTTTTGCTATATAAGGTTATTCACAGGTTCAGGGATTAGGGCATGGATATTTTTTTGAGGGGCCATTTTCGGCCTACCACAGACAATATAAAAGTAGAATTATAGGCCAACAGCACAAATAAAAATGGATGCATTGATCTTAAAATCAAATGTTAAATTTCATACAGCAAATATATATGATAAAGAACAAAAAGAACCTATCATGACAAAGGGAAGATTATAACAAGAATAGTTTAATATTAGAAAATATACCAATGTAATTCACCACATTAATAGATTAAAATAGAAAAAAAGTAGTCATACTGATACGGAAAAACCATTCAGCATTCATAAAATGTAAGACTCATTCATGTGAAAATAAAATCTAGCAAATAGAAAAGCAATGCTTAAGCCTGATAAAGGGTATCTACAAAAACTTATATCCTATTTTATACTTAAAGATGAAAAGTAAGAGCATTTCCCTTTAAGTCAGGAATGAGCTAAGGATTCCAAGTATCATCATTTCTATTCAACACTGTCCTGGAGGCACTAGCTTATTAGTAAATCTCACACACACGAGACAAGAAGGATGAAATAAAACTGTCCTTATCTAAACACTATATGATTGTGAATACCATTTGATTATGACATAAAAATCCAAGAAAATCTACAGACAACATATTAGAAGTAATAAGAGAGCTCCATAAGTTTCCTAGATCAAAGATGGACAAAGATAAACAGCATTTCAGTACACCACTAATAACCAATCATAAACATTTAATTAAAAAATTTTAAAGATACCTGTTTCAAAGAAAATTAGTATACAAGAGTCTAAAAGAAGACTTACATAAATGGAAAGATATACTCTGTTGCAATAAGAAGACCAAATACCACCAGGATGTCAGTCTCCCGAATTAAATCTATAACGTTCAGTGCAATTTTAATCAGACTCCTACCATGTTTTTCATAGAATTTATCAAGCTAATTCTGAAATGAATATGGAAGAGCCAAAGATAGGAAAATCTAGATAATTCTGAAGATAAGTAACAATTTAAGGTGGACTTGCTCTACTTATTATAAAGTGACAGAAATTAAGACAGTGTGGTATTAGTAGAGAAGTGCTAAATAGAACATGGAGCATACTAGAGGCTCTAGAAACAGACTCTCACATATACCAGTGATCACATTACAAACCAGTGGAGAAAGGACACACTATTAAATTAATATAGCCAAGACAACTGGCTGTCCATAATGGGGAAAAAAATAGATTCACACCTCACACCATATACAAAAATCTGTTCCAAATGGATTAAACACTGAAACATGAAAGACAAAACTTCCAAACTTTTAGAACAAATGTCAAGAAGCAAAATATTTTTAACTCAAATACAAAAAGCACAAACTAAAATTTACTATATTAAAATGTTTAAACATTTTTGAATAGTAATATAATAAGATAAAGTAAAAGAAGAAACCACAATCTGAGAGAGGTTTTACTGCAATGTATACAGTTTATACAGGATATGCATTCAGAATATATGAGGAACTTCCATAGTTCAATAAGAAAAAGACAAACATCACAGCAAAATAATAGGTCAAGAAATGAATATACAATTCCATAGAGAACCCCAACTGGCCAATAAACAAATGAAAAGGAGCTTAATCTTATCAGTGAAAAATTACAAATTTTAAAAAATTATTTACTATTTCACTCCCATTAGTTTGACAACATTTAAAAGTCTGACAGGATGTGAGGGCGATCTGGCTGCGACATCTGTCACCCCATTGATCGCCAGGGTTGATTCGGCTGATCTGGCTGGCTAGGCGGGTGTCCCCTTCCTCCCTCACCGCTCCATGTGCGTCCCTCCCGAAGCTGCGCGCTCAGTCGAAGAGGACGACCTTCCCCGATAGAGGAGGACCGTTCTTCGGTCAAGGGTATACGAGTAGCTGCGCTCCCCTGCTAGAACCTCCAAACAAGCTCTCAAGGTCCATTTGTAGGAGAACGTAGGGTAGTCAAGCTTCCAAGACTCCAGACACATCCAAATGAGGCGCTGCACGTGGCAGTCTGCCTTTCAAAAAAAAAAAAAAAAAGTCTGACAACACCAAGCATTTCAGAGGAAGTAGAGGAGCCAGTACTCAGAAACATTCCTCCCAGGACTGCAAAACAGTTTGGAGATCCATTGTGCAATATCTAGTGAAACTGAAAATGGCTACTTATATACTCTATGATCCAGAAATGTTACTTCTACCCTAGAGAAATTACAAGAAGACATGAACAGGGATGTTCATTGAGCACCACCTCTACTAGGAAAAAATATTAGATAACCTAAATCAGTGGATAAACTAACATATTCATGCAGAAGAATTATATTCAGCAGTCAAATGAGTGAATTAGATTTAGATGAATCTAAATTTTGAGATAACTCTCAAAATATAGAGTTAAAGAAAGCAAGTTTCAGAAAAAAATATATAGTATGATCCATAATATAAAGTTTAAAACCTTGTAAAATAATACTATATATGGTTTAGCAGTGTTTAGATATTAAGCTAAACTACAAATAAAAACATGTAGAATGATAAGTATTCGAGATAACTGCTCTATCTCTAAAAAAAACAAAGAAAAATACTAAAAAGATGGCAAAATGTTAAGATTTGTATAACTGCTCGGTAGTCTCTAAACTTCCCGACATGTTTGAAATATTTCAAAATAAAAAAGAGAGAACCAGTTAAGGTTAATTGGACTAGTGAAAACATTTACTGATACTCATAATCACGCTAAAAGGAAATGTGTATTTACCATAAGTATATTAGTTAACTGAGAACTAATTAATGATTTTGCATACAAATATAATTTTTAAAATACAATACAGCTTACTTCCAGGGTTTTGTTTTGTTTTGTTTTTTATGGAGAGCTGTGACTGAAGAAGTCAGATTACATAAAAGGTAACCAATTAGCTGTACATGTTTTGTAGTGTTGTTTCTAGTTTTTCTTTTCATCAAAGCACTTGATTCATTTTATAAACTCCCTGTTCTAAATTAAATTTTATTCAAAAAACTAGGGAAGTGATTGTCAAAGTAAATTACTCATTGAGGAGAATTTAATTGTACACTGATTATTATCAGAATAAGTAGCTGCTGCCTTCATAATAAATACTTGACTTTTAAATCTTATTTTAATTAGAACTGCATTTTAAATTTAAATTTCTCTAAGTGTTTTTAAAAGAAAAGACAATTCTTAAAGCAGTAGGTATATCCAGCAATTCTAAGGGAAGTAAACATTTCTGCAGTTATTAAGTTTGCCCACTAGTCTGTGCTATAGCACTTTGTTCAATCTGGACTACTGGCTTCTTTGCATATTAGCACTACATTGTTAACCTACTTTTTTCCCTAAAAATAAATTTCAGTTAAAAATATAGTAACTTTAATAAAATTAAAAAGCGAGTTGAAAGAGTATCATTATTCTACATTATAAAATGTGATGGTATGAATTAGAATAATTATTTTCCATTGCATGTTAACTTACTCAAAAATTCAATAGAGTACAAACGTACTATCAGTTGACAGTTTCCTTTTCCAACATATATAACTTAAAAGTTATACTCATAAATTATAGAACTATAAAATCATTTCAATAAATTTAAAGTAAAATTATGGCTTAAATTGGAAGAAAGCAAGTTTAATTTTTCTTAAAATATAAAGCATATTCACCTAGGTTTCATTTAAAATGGAGAACAGGACATAATTTCTGAAGGGGACATCTTATATAGGGAGAGGCCAGAACATAATTACATGAAGGTTAGAAAATAATGCTTTATCCAAATTGAAAAGAATCAGAGGTGTAAAACTAGAGGAAATAGTAACAAATCACTAACAAAACATGGTGGCATGGAAATCACTAGAACACTCTTGGGAAAGAGAAATTTTTAAGGAAGAGGCATTAATTCAGAGAAGAAAAGTTCTTTAAAACTTTAAGATTAATGGATAAAACTATATGAGATCCTTGCAAGTAAATTTCCAGAAGCCATGCACTACTATATGAACTTCCTTTTGCAAATTGTGCTTCTTGCTCCTGTAACTGCTAAAAGGCAATAACATCACTAATCATACAGTCATCTGATCTACTTCAAAGCACAGTTCAATGTAAGGGAAGTCAAACTTGGCCCACCCAAGGGAGATTTACTATTCTATGAAAGATAAACTGTATCATAACTCTATCACAGCACAAAATTAAAAGCACTGACTTTTATCTAGTTTCAGTGCATTTGTATTTTGATTCATCTCAAACTTAACGAAGCCAAAACTGAATTCCAGACCTTCACCCCCAAACTGCTCCATCCACAGTCTTACTCCTAGCAGTTAATGGCAATTCCCCATCCTCCCATTTTGCCTCAGGCCAAAAATCTTGGAATAATCTTTTTCTCTCATACCCCACATACATTCAACTAGAAAATCGTTTTGATTCTACTTTTAAAATATATCTACAGAGATGACATCTCACCACCTTCAGCAAAACCACCCTAATCTAAGTCACCACCACCATTGCCTGCCTAAATTATTGCAATATCCTCATAACTGTTCTCCTAGATGCCACTCTTTTCTCACTCTCATTAATCTATCCCACAACAAAACCTTCAAAATGTTTTAAAATGTAAGTCACGTCATGTCACTTTTTTGGTCAGAATCTTTTCATACTCCCCATTTTGCTCAGAATAAATGCCAAAGTCCTTACAGAAGGTCCTCTGCAATCTCACTAACTTTGTGTCTCACTAGTCTCACCCACTTGTTCTGCTCCAGCCACACTGACTTCCTTGCTATTCTTCCAACATGTCAAGCATGCCCCTACCACAGGACCTTTGTATTCGCTATTACCTCAGTCTAAACTGCTTTTCCCCTAAATATCGGCAATGCTAGCTCCCTCATCTTTTTCAAGTTTTTCAAGTTGCTGCTCAACTGTCATTTTTCAAGACCATCCAAATTAAAATTCCAACATCACCCAAAATTAAGTATCTAGATTTTCATTTTCTCCAGGGCACTTAAACCTTCTAATATTTATTTATCTCATTTGTTGTGTGCATCTCCTAATTAGAATACACTCCCCAGAAAGATAAGAGGTGTTTGTCTATTTTAGTTCACTGCTATATCCCAAGTACCTAGAAAACACCAAGACATGTTCAATGAATGAGTAAATTAATATATTAACAATAAGTATGTAAATACATTACTTTCTTTAAAATCTGTTTGTCTATGGGCTTTCCTGGTGGCGCAGTGGTTGAGAGTCCGCCTGCCAATGCAGAGGACACAGGTTCGTGCCCCGGTCCCGGAAGATCCCACATACCGCAGAGCGGCTGGGCCCGTGAGCCATGGCCACTGAGCCTGTGCGTCCGGAGCCTATGCTCCGCAACAGGAGAGGCCACAACAGTGAGAGGCCCGCGTACCGCAAAAAAAAATCTGTTTGCCTAGCAAATTTCTATAATCCAAATACCATGGACCTCATGAAACTGTCTTTAAGGAAAAAATAAAATAACATTTAAGAATTTCCCAAATACAAGTATTATTATGAAATATATTTTTTCTAATCAAAAGTCAAAATGCACGAAGTATTTTAAGATTATTTTACATGTATTAAAATTGCTTAAATATTTAAACGAAAGTAAAATATGTATAGCTTACCTCAGAGGTTTCCAGACTTGTTTAATCAATGTCCTACTTTTGATCTAACCCAACTGATTTCAGAATACTACTCGGGTTTTTATTGTGGGTGAGGGAGAGATCACATTTAATTATGTATGTGTGTTTGTTTGTTTGTTTTGGAGGTGATGGACATGTTTATCACCTCAATCGAGGTGATGATTTCACGGGTGTATGCATACGTTCAAAGCCATCAAATTGTATACATTAAATATGTGCAGTTTTTTGTATAACAATTGTCCTGCAAAAAAACTGTTACAAAAATTAAAAACAAAATTGTGGGAACTGCATCGGATAAGTTGAGAATAGCAAAATGATGTACTAGACCCATGCTTCTCAAACTGTAATGTGCATTCCAATCGCCAAGGGGAACTTGTAAAATGCAGGTTCTGATTCCTAAGTCTGGAGGCAGAGAGGTAAGGATTCTGAATTTTTAACAACATCCCAGGTGATGCTCCTCCTCCTGGTCTGCAGACCACACTTTGCACAGACTGGACTGTGAGTCAAACTCTAGGCTCTAGCCACAACCCTGGTACTACTACTAATAACACCACCACCACAACCACTACCACTGCCATTGCGACGCTACTAACAACAACAACAAAGAACAGAACTTTCTGAGTTCTCACTATGTTCTAGACACTCGTCCAATTCTTGCATATTTGTTATCTCATTTAATCTACACCTTAGTTATGGATGAAGAAACTGAAGATTGAAAAGGTTAAGTCACATAGAAAAGGTCTTCCAGCCGATAAGTAATACAGCCAGAATTCAAACCCCAGCCGTTTGTGACCTAGGACATTAGATTTTTTTGCATGAAGTCCATCCTAAGTCTCATGTTTCAGATTATTTTAGCACTCCTTGGTTCACATCCGATTTCAGCCATGTCTATAGTGGACAGTGGTGGCAGCAAATGAACTCAAAAGAACTTCACACACCCTGTGATAGATATAATGTTTTTTTAAAACAGAAAATAATAAGTGCTGGTGAAGATCTAGAGATATTGTAACCTTTGTACATTCATGGTACACATAAAAAATGGTACAGTCTCTGTGGAAAAGTTTGGTAGTTCTTTAAAAATTAAAAAATAGAATTACCATATGACCTAGCAATTTCATTACTAAGTAATACCCAAGATAATTGAAAATATATGTTCACATAATTTGTAAGTATATGGTCCTAACAGCATTATTCATAATACCCCAAAAGTATAAACAACCTAGATGTCCATCAGTTGGTGAGCAAATGTACAACATATGATAAATCCATGCCATGGGATATTATTAAAGCATAAAGAGGAATGAAGTACTAATTCTTGCTACAGCACAGATACCTTAAAGGCATCATACTAAGTGAAAGAAGCCAGACACAAAAGGCCACATATTGCATAAATCCATTTATATACAATGTCCAGAATAGGCAAATCTATAGAGGAAAAAAAGTGGATTACTGGTTTCCTGGGTGTTGGGTGAGATGGCAGTGATTGCTAATGGACGCAGGGCTTCTCTTCAGGGTGATGAAAATGTTCTGGAATTAGGTAATGGTGATAGTTGCACAACATGTGAATATACTAAAAGCCACTTGAAAATGGTGAATGTTATGTTATATGAATTATAGCTCAATTTAAAAAATTTTAATACTTCTGCAGAAAATCTCAGGCCAAAATGGTTTTTCCTGTTTTGGGTTTCTCCACAATCAGATCCTAAGCCAAAGATTTGAATGCAAAGTAGTTTGTTTACTTGAAAAATGATACCAAGAAGTACAGTGAAAGAGTGGGGAAGTAAAACACGGAAGGAAAAAAAACCAATAAACAGTCAATTAAAGAGTACATTATTTCTGGAGGCAAATGGAGCTTAGTCTTGATGGAACCCTCTTAGAATCATCCCACTAAGAGGCAAGGAGGCTGGGTATTATCTACTAGCTCATTGGCACTTCTATGCCTCTCCTTCATGTTAAGCCTATTCCTTTGGCCATAAAATGCCCTTAGGCAGAGAGATGCAGGAAGCTACTGGTATGTTCAGGAACAATTTGTAGGTGTCATCTGGGGTGGGCTGAAGGCTTATCAGAAGGTTACCTAGAGCAATTGCTACAATTTTACAGGTGAATTCTACCACACTTTTAAAGGACCATTAATTCATATCCTACATAAATTGTTTCACAAAACTAAATTTAAAAAAGAACAAAACTCATATAACTCATTTTACGAAGCAAATGAATTATGACATAAGACAAGAAAAGCACAGACCAATTTCATTCACATATAGGTAGAGTCAAAACATAAACTAAAACTTAAATGACAAAATCCAAGACAAACAAACAAACAAAAAAACATGTTATATCACTATCAACCACAATTTAACCCCAGGAATGTAAGGATAGTGCAAAAGCAGAAAATCTAGTTAAGCAATCAATATAACAGATTAAAGAAGAAACATCATATGATTATCTCAATCAATGAAGAAAAGCATTTAATAAAATTCAATACCATTTTATGGTTTAAAGTAACTTAGAAAACTAGGAATACTAAATTAACTCCTAGGAAAACTAGTATCTCTTTACCTTGAAAATCAAAGTAGGAATAAAAGGGCATTTCCTTAAGTTGGTAAAAATTATATATCAAAAACCCTCAGCAAAGGTTACACTTAATGGAGAAGTTTTAGATCCCTCTGACCAAATAAAACTTCGTTTTCTCCCATACTTCCCTAGAGCATAAAGTAGTCTATGTTTGCAGATAAAAGTAGCCAGAAGAATCTGAAATATAGATCCTTATTGTTTACAGGAGATGACAGAAATGAGGCTCCAGTTGTGTCATATTGTTAATGACCTTGTTAACTGGATAAGTTGTAAATAAACTATAGTGTAATGTGTTTTTTTGTCATGACAATAATCTGGAGTTACCAATTCTAAGAGAAGATTTTCAAATCAACACTAGCATCACCTCAATGGAATAGAAACTGCAGATGAGCAAATTCACCTAGCAGTCTTATTATACATGAAATCATGATTTTCTTAACTTTGTTTCTCAATATAGCAGTTATTTATTATAGATAACTGACAAATAGCTTGAGAAGAAGGACATATGTGGCTACTTCCTGTCATATATTCATAATACAAACAATATACTTGTAGATGAGATACTGATATAAATGGAGTTGTGTCAACAGCTAATGCCAATACTTGCATATATGCGTAGAGTTTTCTTCTGTGTTCAGAGAACATTAGGGATGCTACAGTTATACATCCATGACTAACGACGGTACTGGCTGAACAAACTTTGAAAAAAGCCATAGCAAGAATCTAATTCTGATTGCAATAATACTAAAAAATATAATTTAAGGATAAGAAGCAACTGACATTATCATTTTTAATTGCCACTGTTCTTTATAAAAATATTTTAATTGCTAATAAAGTAGATCATACCTTATAATGCCTGTTTGTGATATGCTACCCAAAAATAACCTAATGCCATTTAATAACCTGCAATTTGTTAAAATCCATTCAGAGTTAAGAAGGGAGTTATGAGAATATATAAGAAAATGCCCTCGGATATATACCCCTTCTGGGAAAGTGACTCCAAACTGTGAAAGAATGCACTGCTCCAGAAAGACCATAAGAGAGACTGCTTTTGATACATTATTGTAAAACAACAGCATGAAACCATCTCTCTTGCTACACATCCTTTATTTGCAAAACATTCAAACCTTAAAGAAAGCTGTTAATGTTAGAAGAATAATACTCAAGGTATTAGAAATTTACAAGTAGAAATCAAGACTGACTTTGGAAAACTTTTACAAATTAATATTGCTCACAGTTAAAACTAGAAGGTCCCATATGATCAAAAAAAAAAAGTTATTATTCTGCTCCACAAATGAATAGCTAAAAAGATGATAGCTGGTAAGTCCATCAGCACAATTTTATTAAACCTTTATAGATACTGCCATACTTTGTAGAGGTCATAAAATTTCAGGAGGCATTTTTCAGCAAGCAGATTGTGACAATAACTGTGGTAGACAGAAGATGTTACTTACACACTGATTAATCTATAGATGTTTCCAATCATTCCCAGTTTTACTAAAAACAACATAACTGATGAAATTATAACACACAGCTACTTGCCCAGGAATCAAATGGTGACGAGATTTCAAAACTGTGAATACCAATATTCAGGTTGTTTGGGGCTTAGTTGGCAACGTAGGATCTCCATGAATGGAGGTGATTCAGTGAGTAATCCCAAGAAATAGCATTATGGATAATACCTGTAACTTTAAACCCTTCACTGAGAACATTTCTATTCATAAAGAAACTGTCCGCCAAAAGTTGAGTCCCTATTTCAGTATCAGATGCTATTATTAAAATGGGAAATATTATTACTGTAATATTAATATATAACATTCAATTTTTTTTCAAGTGACACGAGTAAATGTAGTCTACTCATAAACAGCTTTTGTCACATTTAAGAAATCACATTAAAATTATTCAAGAATATTAACTTTTTTTAATTGAAAAATAAAGTGAGATTTTTCAGAAAATTTCATTTGCCTAATTGGTTTGACGACAAGGACTAGCTTTACCTAGTAGCTCATATGTTACATATTTTCCATAAACTAAGCTAAATATGCAGTTCTAAGATATTTATAAAAATAATTTAAAGCAAATGCAAAATAAATTTATCTCTGTAAATTGTAATTGGTAGGTACTAAAATTAACATTTTCCAAATCATTTTTAGTATACTGGTTTAAACAAGATGCCTCTAAGTGAAAAAGTAATAAGAATAAATAGTCATTAATAAGTTTTGGTAAAGCCTTTTTGGTATAACTCCCAGAAACTGACAGACTGAATCACTAACTGGGTAACAAATCATTTTGCAAGCCTGGTGTTTTCAACTCCTTGCTTTGAACAAACTGAAGAAAAAACCTAAATGAATGATCAGCTCTTATATAACTCAAAATAACTTTTGATGGTAGATAGCTAGATTTTTTGTCACATAATTTGGAAAGAGTTCCAAGAATTGAATGAATCATTATAACTAAACCTCTATTCACATTAATGTGAACAAATTTCTTGTCATGTACTCTAGTCATCAATGTGAACAAATTTCTTCAGTACTTGCATCTATAAAAATAAAAGAAATAAAAATTGAATTGATGCTGCATTCTGTCTCAGTCTGTAATAAGTAATATTCACATATGAATTTATTTTAAAAGAAAACCAGTTCCATCCATTTCATTAAGAAATAAATTTCTAGTAAATTTTATTTCTATTTAATAATTTTTAATCAAACTTTATATTAATGTTATTTTAACCAATTGTGAATTAATAATAGACTAAATAAGTGGTCAGCTGACATATAACTTAAAATAATTTTTATGACAGTTTATTATTATATTTACTATTGGTAATTATCATAAACTCAATCCATTAGAAATTTTTCAAAACTTTAAGCCTTATGGTCACTGAAATATTTTAAATATTTAATTTAATATATATTTTTTATTGGAACAAAGTATAAAAAGGTGATTTTTTAAAAAGATTTCTAGTGAAAAATATATGGGGATAAAATATTGTGAGGGAAGTGGAATGTAAATACATTTTCAAGGAAAAACAAGGAAGGAAAACTTTCAATTGTTACAAATGACTTTGCTCATTGTTTGATTTTTTAAGAATAATGGAAGCTGTCAAACTGATACATGATTTTGAAAATATTTTTAAAGAAGCTATAACTGTTTTACTATGATGTGTCGGTATTAGTAATATGCTAGAAATTATACTCTGCAACCATTTAAACATACAATGAAAATGTTAGATGTCATCTTAAAAAATATGTGATGAGGTAAAAAGTTTTAAAAAATTAAGTTGGGGACTTGATATAAACACATTTCAAGATAAATGTCTGAACTACAGTCTCAGCTACTGCTTATAATATTCAGCCTCCTCCACTCCCAAACGTCAGACTAATCAAGTTCTCCAATCCATAGTTATCTTCTATTGAGCTAAAATGCACAATATTTTCTGAGCAGAGTCCTGTAGACTGTAGGTGACCATCCTCTACAACAAGCCCTTATAACCCAGGCCTTGCCTATTGAGGTCTTCCTTCCCTTCCCCACCAGCTGACTACTAAGAAGCCAGCAGGAATCTAGGTTAAGTCAGCATGGCTTATGCAATAATACCCACTAAGATTCTATTTAATCACCACTTATAAAATTGTTTCTACAAGAAGATATCAATACATTTTGAGTTCCAACTTGGTATGTAAAGAATATATATTCTTCCCCTCCTTCCCTTTACTGCCCCACAATCCTAATAGTAGTGATAATTATGAAAAGAGATGAAAAGCTACATATTCCTGAACATGTAAACTGCTCATGTAAACATATTCCTGAACATGTAAAGAGAATGTAAACTTGACATTTTTTTTTTAATTTTAATTAATTTATTTATTTTGGCTGTGCTGGGTCTTCGTTTGTGTGCGAGG
The DNA here is from genome assembly GCF_964270905.1 of Leucopleurus acutus. NCBI lineage: Eukaryota > Metazoa > Chordata > Mammalia > Artiodactyla > Delphinidae > Leucopleurus > Leucopleurus acutus. Next base: position 50,678,711 of record NC_139159.1, on the reverse strand, counting down.
GCTTTCTCTAGTTGTGGCAAGCGGGGGCCACTCTTCATTGCAGTGCTCGGGCCTCTCACTATCGCGGCCTCTCTTGTTGCGGACCACAGGCTCCAGACACGCAGGCTCAGTAGTTGTGGCTCACGGGCCTAGCTGCTCCGGGGCATGTGGATCCTCCCAGACCAGGGCTCGAACCCATGTCCCCTGCATTAGCAGGCAGATTCTCAACCACTGCGCCACCAGGGAAGCCCGTAAACTTAACATTTTTGACCAAAAAAAAAAAACCAAACAGTATCTAACTCAATCATTTCCCAGCCATTCTGAGTTAAGGTACAAAGAGCAAATAGGCTCTCCAGGCCAGGAACAAAGTTCATATTTATTAATCATTTCTTGCTTAAAGGTTGCATCCACAGGCTCTCTGTATACAATTTTATTCTTCACACATATTCTATCTTTGGAAATCTAGGATTCATGACATACTGATTTCTGAGTGTATTAATACTGAAAGAAAGGCAGTGCTTCAAGTTTTAAAAAGTATGATCTTTAGAGTCAGATAAATCAGTGTTGTCTAATCTTGACTATGCATTAGAATCATCTGAGAAATATCATAAAAATAAACATCCTGGGGATCACCCTTAGCTAGTCTAATTTGGTCAGTCCAGTGTGTGTGGAAATGTGTAATTTTTTTTAAAGCTTCCCAAGATAATTCTGATAAAACCAATCAAAGGATAAGCATTAGGGAACTCCTGAGATAAATCATCCTAGATCTGACACTTGTCTTAGTTGGGGAACTCTGGGCAAATTACTTAATCCATTTGAGGCTCTGTCTTCTAGATTTTTTTAAAAATGCAGATAATTGAGCTCATGAAAAAGAAAGACTGTGTCTTATCCAGTTGTATAATCCCTGGGCACAGTATCTGGTCATTTGTAGCTTCTAAATAAGTGTTGTTGATATATTGCATATTTCGGAATCATTAAATGCAAGAAAATTCAATCTATTCTTTCTATTAAGGAATATCTGCATACTGTTTGGGAATTTAAAATTCATGGAATATATTTTAAATACATAGCAAAAAGTTCTCAATTAAAAAAATTTGTTTCTCTGATGCTCACCTGTCAATGCTTATCAATTGGCACACAAGTACAGCAACCATGTTAATATAAACAAGAAGGCTGTGGTAGTATTGACTACAATAGCTACAGTATTTAGGAACTCTAAGAATGGAAATACATCTTTCATTTTTAATGAAAACCACTCGAAAATGATTCAATATATGTAATTTTGCTTTAGAGATAGTTTTTCAAGACTATCCTTTTTTATCTTTTCAGAGGTATATGTGGTATGCAATTTGAAAGAGTAGATTTGGTATTAATACTATTTTAATATAATACAGAATACACTTAAATTTTCATTTTTTATCAATAATTCTAAATTGCCTCTACTAAGCAAGAATTTGTTGCCATAAAAAGACATAAAAAATCAAATTGCATCCATATGAAATGAATTTTGGTGGTAATGTTTAATACAGAGATGAAGTCGTAAGTTTATGGATAAACCAGAAAATAACATAGCTTCCTCACATCACCTTTCATTCTTGACATATCCCAGTCCTAAGAAAAGTCTCAAGCTCAAGTGAGGCCAGGCTTTCACCTCAAGAGTTGGCTATCTATTGGGCATAATGAGTCAGTTGTGTATTTATTCTGTTTCTTAATTGTATGAGATGACTTTAATTACATTTGAGTTAAAATAAGGATGAAAACATTAAACCTCTTTCCCTCACAGCTCCTACAGAGCACAATAATTTATTAAAAAGTAAGTATATACAAAGAAAAATAAGAAATTGAGAAATTAAAATGTTTTCCATAGGAGTAAAGAAAATTCTTTCTCTCAGTTTCTTCCTTTCTATTAATTTTAAAACAGTATTAGGGAAGAGTAAGAATATCTTTTAATTATACGGGAGGGACAACAATCATACACAATCACTACCTAAAAAGGGGGGAAAAGGAAAAAAGCTCTTGCCCATTTCATTCACTCTAGAGGCACTGACTAAGCAGCCAGGACTAATACCCAGACAGTATATGAAAGTATGGAATAATAGCCATTGTCTATTCTGACTAGTCAGTTATATATTCTGATTGGTTCGTGTCAAAGGACCTGCTGATTTTAAAATAATTTGAATATCAACTGTGTAAGTATCTCCTATCTTTCAGTAATTGTATTAAATGCTTAGGATAAAGAAATTAACAAAATTCAATCTTTGCCCTCAGGAAAACAACAGGCGAGATATATAGGTAAATGAATAAATTAGAGTACAACCTGATAAGGATGGTACATAACATACATAAGATACTGAGCAAAGACTGATAAATCCTATTAGGGTTTAAGAAAGAAGAAATATCTAGGCTGGATTTGGAAGAATCTGTGTGAGTTTGTTAAATGGACAAAATAGAGAAGGAGACTCTAGACAGAGAAAATAATGTGAAAAAAGGAACAGAAACATTAAAGAGATTTGTGTCTCTTTAAAAAGAGAGAAAACTTAAATTATTAAAATCATAAATGAAAGAAGGGACGTTACTCATTCTACAGAAATAAATATGATTATGAGAGAGTAAAATGAATAATTGTATGTCAACAAATTGGGACAACCTAGACAAAACAGACAAATCCCTAAAAATATACCGAACAAAACAAAGAAATAACAGAGAAACAGAAAATCTTGGGCTTCCCTGGTGGCGCAATGGTTGAGAGTCCGCCTGCCGATGCAGGGGACACGCGTTCATGCCCCGGTCTGGAAAGATCCCACATGCCGCGGAGCGGCTGGGCCCGTAAGCCATGGCCACTGAGCCTGCGCATCCGGAGCCTGTGTTCCACAATGGGAGAGGCCACAACAGGGAGAGGCCCGCATACCGCAAAAAAAAAAAAAGTAAAAGAAAAACGGAGCTGGAGGAATCAGGCTCCTGAACTTCAGACTATACAACAAAGGCATAGCAATCAAGACAGTATGGCACAAAAACATAAATATCGATCAATGGAACAGGAGAGAAAGCCCAAGATAAACCCCCACATATGGTCACCTTGTCTTTGACAAAGGAGGCAATAACATACAATGGAGAAAAGACAGCCTCTTCAATAAGTGGTGCTGGGAAAACTGGACAGCTACATGTAAAAGAATGAAATTAAACACTTTCTAAAACCATACACAAAAATAAACTCAAAATGGATTAAAGACCTAAATGTAAGGCCAGGAACTATCAAACTCTTAGAGGAAAACATAGGCAGAACACTCTATGACATAAATCACAACAAGATCCTTTTTGACCCACTTCCTAAAGAAATGGAAATAAAAATAAAAATAAATAAATGGGACCTAATGAAACTTAAAAGCTTTTGCACAGCAAAGGAAACCATAAACAAGATGAAAAGACAACCCACATTATGGGAGAAAATATTTGCCAGTGAAGCAACTGACAAAGGATTAATCTCCAAAATACACAAGCAGCTCATGCAGCTCAATTTCAAAAAAACAAACACCCAACCTAAAAATGGGCAGAAGACCTACATAGACATTCTCCAAAGAAGATATATAGATTGCCAACAAACACATGAAAGGATGGTCAACATCACTAATCATTAGAGAAATGCAAATCAAAACTACAATGAGGTATCACCTTACATGGGTCAGAATGGCCATCATCAAAAAATCTACAAACAATTAATACCAGAGAGGGTGTGGAGTAAAGGAGCCCTCTTGCACTGTTGGTGGGACTGTAAATTGATACAGCCACTATGGAGAACACTATGGAGTTTCCTTTAAAAACTAAAAATAGAATTACCATATGACCCAGCAATCCCACCACTGGGCATACCCTGAGAAAACCATAATTCAAAAAGAGAGATGTACCACAATGTTCATTGCAGCACTATTTACAACAGCCAGGACATGGAAGCAACCTAAGTGTTCATCGACAGATGAATAGATAAAGAAGATGTGGCATATATATACAATGGAATATTACTGAGCCATAAAAAAGAAATGAAATTGAGTTATTTTAGTGAGGTGGATGGACCTAGAGTCTGTCATACAGAGTGAAGTAAGTCAGAAAGAGGAAAACAAATACCATATGCTAACATATATATATGGAATCTAAAAAAAAAAAAGTCTGATGAACCTAGGGGCAGGATAGGAATAAAGATGCAGATGTAGAGAATGGACTTGAGGACACAGGTGAGGGGGGGAAGGGAAGCAGGGAGGAAGTGAGAGAGTAACACTGACATATATATAGTTCCAAATGTAAACTAGATAGATAGTGGGAAGCAGCTGCATAACACAGGAAGATCAGCTTGGTGCTTTGTGACCACCTAGAGGGGTGGGATAGGGAGAGTGGGAGCGAGGCACAAGAGGGAGGGGATATGGGGATATATGTATACATATAGCTGATTCACTTTGTTATACAGCAGAAACTAACACAACATTGTAAAGCAATTATACTCCAATAAAGATGTTAATTTTAAAAATCCCAATACTACCCAAAGAGATCTACAGAGTCAATGCAATTCCTAACAATATCCTGATGACATTTTTGCAGAAATACAAAAACCCTTCCTAAAATTTATACGGAATCTCAAGGGACCCTAAATAGCCAGAACAATCTTGGAAAAAAACTAAATTGGAGGACTCATACTTCCTGATTTCAAAAATTACTACAAAGCACAATATGTAGTCAAACAGTACAATACTGGCATAAAGACAGACATGGACAAATGGAATAGAATAGAGAGCCCAGAAATAATACTTTACATATATAGCCAAATGGTTCTGGACAAGGGTGCCAAGACCATTCCATGGGGGAAGTACAGTTTTTTCAACAAATAGTTCTGAGAATATTAGATATCCATATGCAAAGAATGAAGTTGGATCCTTACTCAGTAACACATGCAAAAATTTACTAAAAATAAAAGACCTAAATGCTAGACCTAAAACTATAAAATTCTTAGAAGATAACATAGGACAAACCTGTACAGCATTGGATTTGACAATGATTTTTGGATATGACATCAAAAGACAAGCTATGAAAGAAAAAAAACACAAGTGCGACTTCATTAAAATTTTGTCCATCAAAAAACAGAGTAAAAAGGGAGCCCACAGAATGGGAGAAAATGTTTGCAAATCATATATCTTATAAGTGATTAATATCCAGAATATGTAGAGAACTCCTAAAACTCAACAACAACAACAACAACAAAAAACAATTCAAAATGGGGAAAGGACTTGAATAGACATTTTTCCAAAGAAGATATATAAATATCCAAGAAGCACATGAAAACATGCTCAGCCTCATTAATCATTAGGGAAATGTAAATCATAACTATTGTATCATACCATTCACACTCATTAGGATGGCTACTATCAACAAAACAGAAAATGACAAGTGTTGACAAAGATGTGGAGGAACTGGAAGCTTAGTACACTGTTGGTAGAAATGTAAAATGGTACTGTCACTGTGAAAAACAGTATGACATTTCCTACAAAAATTAAAAATAGAATTATCAGATGATCCAGCAATTCCACTTTTGGGTATATACCCAAAAGAATTGAAAGCAAGGCCTTGAGGAGATATTTGTACACTCATGTTCATAGCAGCCTTACTCACAATAGCTAAAATGTGGACACAACTCAAGGGTCCATTAACAAATGAGTGGATAAGCAAAATGTGGTATATACATACAAGTGAATATTATTCAGCCTTAAAAAGGAAGGAACTTCTGACATATGCTATAACATGGATGAACCTTGATGACATTATGCTAAGTGAAATAAGCCAGTCACAAAAAGACAAATACTGTATGATTCCACTTACGTGAGTTACTTAGAGAAGTCAAAATCAGAGACAGAAAGTAGAATTGTGGTTTCCAAGGGCTGGGGTGGGGGGTGGAGGGTAGTTATTGTTTAATACATACAGAATTACAGTTTTAAAAGGTAAAAGGAGTTACAGAGATGAACGATGCCTATGGTTGTACAACATTATGAGTGTGTTTAATACCACTGAACTGTACATTTTGAAATGGTTAAGATGGTAAATTTTGTTTTTGTATTTTACTACATTAAAAAAAAAAAGTTTTGTTAAAAAGAGGGACAGAACCGGGAAAAAAATCCTATTGATGAAAGGTCTTATTGACCATTACAGCTAAATCCCATTAGCAATTATTAGCTTCCTCTTGACCCTGTCCTCTCCTCAAACTAAATATATTTAATCAAATCAGTGGTTCTTGGACTCTGTCTGGCTCTTGTATGGGCTACTTTTGGTGCATTCCTAGTGAACATTATCTAACTTTTAATTGGCCACTTCCCTGCTTTTTCAACATCACAATAAAGTCTGTATACTATTAGGTTAACACTAGCCTCACTTGGTGCCATGTTCAACTAAATAAGTGTACCCTCAATTCCAAGAGCCATAATGCACTGGCATTTTTAAAAGGCACACACAAACAACTCAGCAAATTCTCTTCTGATAAATACCTAAAAATAAATTCTGGACAAAATGTTAAGCCAGCTACCAATGCTCATCCTCCCTAGCAGACACAAGTCCCTGAGGGATCACTGCCTATTCACTGAAAGCCCAGTTCAGTTACTCTGTGGCTGGCTAGAGCTAATGCAGAGCTATTCTTAGAGTTCGAATTTGGTCAGCTCCCAAGTTGATTACACTCTGGTGGGCTTGCAGGAAGTCTGGATCCAGAGTCTCTTGCAATGAAGTACTCGAGGGCTGCAGACCAGAACATACCTTTCTCATCTATGACTGCTTCAGTTCAGTTCCTCTATGCAATAAAAAAGTACAACCCTCAAAAGTGGAACAGACTCTAAGATACATGACTATAGCACTTAAAAGACCTAATCTATGATTAGACTTAAGGTAAGTAGTATATTTTGTTCCTAGAGACTACCAGTCCCTGAAACACAGATTTTAAAAATTGCTTGGAATGATGACTGAACCAAAAATTAGAAAACTGGTATTAACAGAAGAAGAATCACCAGGACTGATGCAGCCAGTTTCACCTAGGCTCACTTGTTATGCCTGATCACTTTTTAAAATTTGAAATAATACTGGAGCTTAAATCAAAGTAATTGAAATTTAAAATCTTTCCACTTCAATTGGCTTTATGATGCTGTTATTTCTTAAAAATAATAAAATAATTATCTAATTTTATGTCTTTTTTATTATTTCATCTGCTCATTTTGGATTGAGGGCAGGGAAAATTTAGAGATATCAGGAAATATCTCTTTCATCCAATCACTTAATAATTCATAGATTCACAAAGTTATTGAATACTCCCTACTATGAGCCAAGCCCTATGCTGCTTATTAGAGACACAGTGATAAAGAAACAGACAAGTTCTTTTCTCATGGGGCTTACAGTCTAGTGGGGGAGACAGACAAGTAAATGAACATATAAGCAAGGTAACTTAAAAAACTACAAATAGAACTACCATACGACCCAGCAATCCCACTACTGGGCATATACCCTGAGAAAACCATAATTCAAAAAAAACCGTAATTCACAATGTTCATTGCAGCTCTATTTACAATAGCCAGGATGTGGAAGCAACCTAAGTGTCCGTCGACAGATGAATGGATAAAGAAGATGTGGCACATATATACAATGGAATATTGCTCAGCCATAAAAAGAAACAAAATTGAGTTATTTGTAGTGAGGTGGATGGACCTAGAGTCTGTCATACACAGTGAAGTAAGTCAGAAAGAGAAAAACAAATACCGTATGCTAACACATATATATGGAATCTAAAAAGAAAAAAAAATGGTTCTGAAGAACCTAGGGGCAGGACAGGAATAAAGACGCAGACATAGAGAATGGACTTGAGGACACGGGGAGGGGGAAGGGTAAGCTGGGACGAAGTGAGAAAGTGGCATGGACATATATACACTACCAAATGTAAAACAGATAGCTAGTGGGAAGCAGCCGCATAGCACTGGGAGATCAGCTTGGTGCTTTGTGACCACCTAGAGGGGTGAGATAGGGCGGGTGGGAGGGAGACTCAAGAGGGAGGAGATATGGGGATATATGTATATGTATAGCTGATTCACTTTGTTATAAAGCAGAAACTAACACATCATTGTAAAGCAATTATACTCCAATAAAGATGTTAATAAATAAGTAAATTAAATAAAGTAGGAAAAAATAAACAAGGTAACTATACATGTGTGCTTTGGAGAAAATTAATAGAGTGATATGATAGACAGAAAGTGGTATTGAATGGGAATAATACCCTACAAAGCATAGGTCAGAGAAGGCCTCTCTGAAGTGATGACAGGTGAACTGATACCAAAGATGAGATGAGCCTTCCATGTGAAAAGCTGGTGAAATGCATTCCATGTAGAAGAAACAACATATGTAAATGTCTATAGGTAGGAAAGAGCTTTGTGGCTTCAGGGACAGAAATGCCTGGGATAAAATGTAATGAGGGGGAGAACAGTAGGAGATGATGTTAAAGAGATAGAAGCCAGATCACAAATCACCTTCCCTGTAGGCCCCAGAAAGAAGCTGTGTGAGAAAGCACTTAAGCAGAAGAATGACATAATCTGGTTGCATTTTTGAAAAAGATCACCCAAGCAGATGTATAGAGACTGGGTTGGAGAAAGGAAGCAGAGAATAATTAGGAAGCTACTGCACAAGGAAGTATATCTCTGCTTATACGATGGACTAACAAGAAAGTCTCCCTTGAGAATTGAAAAAGGTGTCCTGCACTTCACATAGCTTTGTAATTTGTAGCATGATCCAGGAACACACAAACCCAGAATTATCAAGAAAGTTGATGCCAGGACAGAAATTTTACAATAAAACTTGGAAAAAGAAATTTAACTGCTTGAGAGCTATACGATCAACAATGGCTACAAGGTGCCCATAGATTGAGGTCCTCTGAAATCACATTCTTCTCCAGTACACATGGAGCATTCACCAAGGAACAACACATGTTGTCTCAGTAAATCCTAAAGGATCAGAACCTCACAGAGGTGTTCTCTGACTGCAATGGCACAAAACTAGAACTCAGTAAGATATCTAAAAAGTACCCAAATACTTGGAAATAAAGCAACATATTTTAAAATAACCTACAGATCAAATTAAAAAATCAGTAAGGAAAGAAATTTTAATATTTTACCTGATGACAAAATGTAAGCACACATATCAAAATGTATGTGCTAAAGCAGTTCTTAGTCAGAAATTTATAGTTTTAAATGCCTATGTTAGAAAAGAACAGAATAAAATTAATAAGGTATGATTCTACTTTAAAATCCTAGAAAAAGAAACAAAATAAACCCAAAGCAAGTAGAAAAAAGGAAATAATGAAGAATAGAAAAGAACTGAATAAAAAGTAAACAAAACAACACAAAAAATAAATAAGTAAAGCCAAAATTGATTCACCACTACATGGCTGATTGTGGAGACAGACAGAAACAGAGAGAGAGAAAGAAAACACCAATTATCACTACCAAGCATGAAAAAGGGACATCTCTACAGATCATATCAACATTAATGGTTAACAAGAGGTTATAACAAACAGCTTAAAGGCAATAAATTCAACAACTTAGATAAAATGGACAAATTCCCTCAAAAACAAAACTTCACAGAAACATACAAGAAATAATCTGAATGGCTTTATATGTTTTTAAAAAATCGAACATATAATTTTAGAAATTCTGCACAGAGAACTCTATACTCAGTCAGCCTCACTGGTGAATTCTATCATACACTTAAGGAAGAAATAATACAAACTCTTTCAGAGAAATAGAGGAGAAATAAAACCATTCATTTTATGAAATCATCATAATCTTAAAACCAAAACCAGAAAAGAACAGAGAAGAACAGAAGATTACACACCAATATCCTTCACGAACATAAACAGAGAAATCCTTAACAAACTACTAGCAAATAAAATCCAAATTTTTTTTTAAATATTATATCATAACCAAGTGAATTTTACCCTAAGGATGCAAAGATACTTATGAAAACCAAGAATTTTAATTTACCACATAACAGATTCAAGGAGAAAAATCATGTGAAGATATCAATAGATGAAGAAAAAAATCCTAAATAAAGACAAAATCAATAAGAAAAATAGTTTATGATTTCTTTTCAGTGTCCTCCTTGGCCTTTGTATGAATTTTACATCAGGTTAAAAACAAAAATCTGCCTTTTTATCCCCATACACCCCACCCCATCTGAACCACTTCCTCAGTAAGTGGCCCAAAATTCTTACAACAAACATGTCTCAGTGACTGTCCTTAGAATTGGAGCTGGCCAAAACTTAGCAAAAGACAAGAAAGAGAGTTGGATGGTTTATAACCCTTAGAAGACCATGAAGTAGCAAACTGGTACATCAAGAAACCTCTAAACAAAACTGGAAAAACTCTGCACTGGAAATGGAAAACATGTTTGCACGGGGGCAGTGAGTGCAGGGGGAGAACTTGAAAGTAATTATACAATTGTAAATTTTAAAAAACAACAAAATGACAACTTATATAGATTACTCTAATTACATATGTGAATATATTTTTATTTCAAATTGTTTTGAAGGCTCTGGTTAATACAATTAAAAAAGAAATAAATGAGAAAGGAGGAGGTAAATTATTATTTTCAAGTCATATGGTTTTGTACTGTTAAAACTCAAAAGAAACAACTGAAAAACTCTAATAAACAATATAATTTAGAAAGGTGGCTGTGAACATACAAAGATCAATATATTCCTATGTAAAAATAAGTTTAAAAAAGGACTATTTCAGAGCTTCTGGGAAGATGGCAGAAGAGTAAGACGCAGAGATCACCTTCCTCCCCACAGATACACCATAAATACATCTACACGTGGAACAACTCCTACAGAACACCTATTGAACGCTGGCAGAAGACCTCAGACCTCCCAAAAGGCAAGAAACGCCCCACGTACCTGGTAGGGCAAAAGAAAAAAGAATAAACAGAGACAAAAGGATAGGGACGAGACCGGCACCAGTGGGAGGGAGCTGTGAAGGAGGAAAGATTTCCACACACTAGGAAGCCCCTTCGCGGGTAGAGACTGCGGGTGGCGGAGGGGGGCAAGCTTCGGAGCCGCGGAGGAGAACACAGCAAGAGGGATGCGGAGGGCACAGCGGGGAGAGATTGCCACACAGAGGATCGGTGCCAACCAGCACTCACCAGCCCGAGAGGCTTGTCTGCTCACCTGCCGGGGTGGGCGGGGCTGGCCCTGAGGCTCCGGCTTCCGTCGGAGCGCTGGGAGAGAACTGGGGTTGGCGGCGTGAACACAGCCTGCAGGGGGTTAGTGCGCCACGGCTAGCCGGGAGGGAGTCCGGGAAAAAGTCTGGACCTGCTGAAGAGGCAAGAGACTTTTTCTTCCCTCTTTGTCTCCTGGTGCGCGAGAGGGGATTAAGAGCGCTGCTTAAAGGAGCTCCAAAGGCGGGCGTGAGCCGCGGCTAAAAGCACGGACCCCAGAAACCGGCATGAGACGCTAAGGCTGCCGCTGCTGCCACCAAGAAGCCTGTGTGTGAGCACAGGTTACTATCCGCAACCCCCTTCCGGGGAGCCTGTGCAGCCCGCCACTGCCAGGGTCCCGTGATCCAGGAACTACTCACCCGGGAGAACGCACGGCGCGCCTCAGGCTGGTGCAACGTCACGCCGGCCTCTGCCGCCGCCGCAGGCTCGCCCCGCATCCGCACCCCTCCCTCCCCCGCGGCCTGAGTGACCTAGAGCCCCCGAGTCAGCGGCTCCTTTAACCCCGTCCTGTCTGAGCGAGGAACAGATGCCCTCCAGCGACCTACACGCAGAGGCGGGGCCAAATCCAAGGCTGTGAGAACAAAGAAGAAAAAGGGAAATCTCTCCCAGCAGCATCAGCGGATTAAAGCTCCACAATCAACTTGATGTACCTGCATCTGTGGAATACATGAATAGACAACGAATCATCCCAAATTGAGGAAGTGGACTTTGAGAGCAAGATTTATGGTTTTTTCCCCTTTTCCTCTTTTTGTGAGTGTGTATGTGTATGCTTCTGTGTGAGATTTTCTCTGTATAGCTTTGCTTCCACCATTTGTCCTAGGGTTCTATCTGTCCATTATTTTTGTTTTGTTTTCTTTTTAATTTTTTTCTTTCTCTTAATAATTATTTTTTATTTTAATAACTTTATTATATTTTATCATACTTTATTTTATTTTACTTGATCTTGTTTCTTTCTTTTTTCCTTCCTCCCCTCCTTCCTTCCTTCCTCCCTCCCTTCTTTCTTTCTTTCCTTCTTTCTTTCTTTCCTTCTTTCTACTTCTACTAATTCTTTCTTTCTACTTTTTCTCCCTTTTATTCTGAGCCGGGTGGATGAAAGGCTCTTGGTGCTGCAGCCAGGACTCAGTGCTGTGCCTCTGACGTGGGAGAGCCAACTTCAGGACACTGGTCCACAAGAGACCTCCCAGCTCCACATAATATCAAATGGCGAAAATCTCCCAGAGATCTCCATCTCAACACCAGCACCCAGCTTCACTCAATGACCAGCAAGCTACAGTGCTGGACATCCTATGCCAAACAACAAGCAAGACAGGAACACAACCCCACCTATTAGCAGAGAGGCTGCCTAAAAACATAATAAGTCCACAGACACCCCAAAACACACCACCAAACGTGGACCTGCCCACCAGAAAGACAAGATCCAACCTCATCCACCAGAACACAGGCACTAGTCCCCTCCACCAGGAAGCTTACACAACCCACTGAACCAACCTTAGCCACTGGGGACAGATACCCTAAACAATGGCAACTACGAACCTGCAGCCTGCAAAAAGGAGACCCCAAACACAGTAAGATAAGCAAAATGAGAAGACAGAAAAACACACAGCAGATGAAAGAGCAAGATAAAAACCCACCAGACCTAACAAATGAAGGGAAATAGGCAGTCTACCTGAAAAAGAATTCAGAATACTAATAGTAAAGATGATCCAAAATCTTGGAAATAGAATAGACAAAATGCAAGAAACATTTAACAAGGACCTAGAAGAACTAAAAATGAAACAAACAACGATGAACAACACAATAAATGAAATTAAAAATACTCTAGATGGGATCAATAGCAGAATAACTGAGGCAGAAGAACGGATAAGTGACCTGGAAGATAAAATAGTGGAAATAACTACTGCAGAGCAGAATAAAGAAAAAAGAATGAAAAGAACTGAGGACAGTCTCAGAAACCTCTGGGACAACATTAAATGCACCAACATTCAAATTATAGGGGTTCCAGAAGAAGAAGAGAAAAAGACAGGGACTGAGAAAATACTTGAAGAGATTATAGTTGAAAACTTCCCTAATATGGGAAAGGAGATAGTTAATCAAGTTCAGGAAGCACAGAGAGTCCCAAACCGGATAAATCCAAGGAGAAATATGCCAAGACACATATTAATGAAACTGTCAAAAATTAAATACAAAGAAAGCATATTAAAAGCAGCAAGGGAAAAACAACAAATGACACACAAGCGAATCCTCATAAGGTTAACAGCTGATCTTTCAGCAGAAACTCTGCAAGCCAGAAGGGACTGGCAGGACATATTTACAGTGATGAAGGAGAAAAACCTGCAACCAAAATTACTCTATCCAGCAAGGATCTCATTTAGATTTGATGGAGAAATTAAAACCTTTACAGAGAACCAAAAGCTGAGAGAGTTCAGCACCACCAAACCAGCTTTACAACAAATGCTAAAGGAACTTCTCTAGGCAAGAAACACAAGAGAAGGAAAAGACCTACAATAACAAACCCAAAACAATTAAGAAAATGGGAATAGGAACATACAAATCGATAATTACCTTAAATGTAAATGGACTAAATGCTCCCACCAAAAGACACAGATTAGTTGAATGGATACAAAAACAAGACCCATATATTTGCTGTCTACAAGAGACCCACTTCAGACCTAGAGACTGAAAGTAAGGGGATGGAAAAAGATATTTCATGCAAATGGAAACCAAAAGAAAGCTGGAGTAGCAATTCTCATATCAGAAAAATAGACTTTAAAATAAAGAATATTAGAAGAGACAAAGAAGGACACTACATAATGATCAAGGGATCGATCCAAGAAGAAGATATAACAATTGTAAATGTTTATGCACCCAACATAGGAGCACCTCAATACATAAGGCAAATACTAACAACCATAAGAGGGGAAATCGACAGTAACATTCATAGTAGGGGACTTTAACACCCCACTTTCACCAATGGACAGATCATCCAAAATGAAAATAAAGAAGGAAACACAAGCTTTAAATGATACATTAAACAAGATGGACTTAATTGATATTTATAGGATATTCCATTCAAAAACAACAGAATACATATTTTTCTCAAGTGCTCATGGAACATTCTCCAGGATAGATCATATCTTGGGTCACAAATCAAGCCTTGGTAAATTTAAGAAAATTGAAATTGTGTCAAGTATCTTTTCCGACCACAATGCTATGAGACTAGATATCAATTTAGGAAGAGACCTGTAAAAAATACAAACACATGGAGGCTAAACAATACACTACTTAATAACGAAGTGATCACTGAAGAAATCAAAGAGGAAATTAAAAAATACCTAGAAACAAATGACAATGGAGACACGACGACCCAAAATCGATGGGATGCAGCAAAAGCAGTTCCAAGAGGGAAGATTATAGCAATACAACCTACCTTAAGAAACAGGAAACATCTCAAATAAACAACCTAACCTTGCACCTAAAGCAATTAGAGAAAGAAGAACAAAAAATCCCCAAACTTAGCAGAAGGAAAGAAATCATAAAAATCAGATCAGAAATAAATGAACAAGAAATGAAGGAAACGATAGCAAAGATCAATAAAACTAAAAGCTGGTTCTTTAAGAAGATAAACAAAATTGATAAACCATTAGCCAGACTCATTAAGAAAAAAAGGGAGAAGACTCAATAGATTTAGAAATGAAAAAGGAGAAGTAACAACTGACACTGCAGAAATACAAAACATCATGAGAGATTACTACAAGCAACTCTATGCCAATAAAATGGACAACCTGGAAGAAATGGACAAATTCTTAGAAATACACAACCTGCCAAGACTGAATCAGGAAGAAACAGAAAATATGAACAGACCAATCACAAGCACTGAAACTGAAACTGTGATTAAAAATCTTCCAACAAACAAAAGCCCAGGACCAGATGTCTTCACGCGCGAATTCTATCATACATTTAGAAAAGAGCTAACACCTATCCTTCTCAACCTCTTCCAAAGTATAGCAGAGGGAGGAACACTCCCAAACTCATTCTACGAGGCCACCATCACCTTGATACCAAAACCAGACAAGGATGTCACAAAGAAAGAAAACTACAGGCCAATATCACTGATGAACATAGATGCAAAAATCCTCAACAAAATACTAGCAAACAGAATCCAACAGAACATTAAAAGGATCATACACCATGATCAAGTGGGGTTTATTCCAGGAATGCAACGATTCTTCCATATACGCAAACCAATCAACGTGATACACCATATTAACAAATTGAAGGAGAAAAACCATATGATCATCTCAATAGATGCAGAGAAAGCTTTTGACAAAATTCAACACCCATTTATGATAAAAACCCTGCAGAAAGTAGGCACAGAGGGAACTTTCCTCAACATAATAAAGGCAGTATATGACAAACCCACAGCCAACATTGTCCTCAATGGTGAAAAACTGAAAGCATTTCCACTAAGATCAGGAACAAGACAAGGTTGTCCACTCTCACTACTCTTATTCAACATAGTTTTGGAAGTTTTAGCCACAGCAATCAGAGAAGAAAAGGAGATAAAAGGAATCCAAATTGGAAAAGAAGAAGTAAAGCTGTCACTGTTTGCAGATGACATGATACTATACACAGAGAATCCTAAAGATGCTACCAGAAAACTACTAGAGCTAATCAATGAATTTGGTAAAGTAGCAGGATACAAAATTAATGCACAGAAATCTCTGGCATTCCTAGACACTAATGATGAAAATCTGAAAGTGAAATCAGGAAAACACTCCCATTTACCAATACAAAAAAAAAGAATAAAATATCTAGGCAAAAACCTACCTTAGGAGACAAAAGACCTGTATGCAGAAAATTATAAGACACTGTTTAAAGAAATTAAAGATAACACAAATAGATGGAGAGATATACCATGTTCTTGGATTGGAAGAATCAACATTGTGAAAATGACTCTACTACCCAAAGCAATCTACAGATTCAGTGCAATCCCTATCAAACTACCACTGGTATTTTTCACAGAACTAGAAAAAAAATTTCACAATTTGTATGGAAACACAAAAGACCCCGAACAGCCAAAGCAATCTTGAGAACGGAAAACGGACCTGGAGGAATCAGGGTCCCTGACTTCAGACTATGCTACAAAGCTACAGTAATCATGGCACAAAAACAAAAAGATAGATCAATGGAACAGGACAGATAGCCCATAGATAAACACACGCACATGTGGTCACCTAATCTTTGATAAAGGAGGCAGGAATGTACAGTGGAGAAAGACAGCCTCTTCAATAAGTGGTGCTGGGAAAACTGGACAGGTAAATGTAAAAGTATGAGATTAGATCACTCCCTAACACCATACACAAAAATAAGCTCAAAATGGATTAAAGACCTAAATGTAAGGCCAAAACTATCAAACTCTTAGAGGAAAACATAGACAAAACAATCTATGACATAAATCACAACAAGATCCCTTTTGACCCACCTCCTAGAGAAATGGAAATAAAAACAAAAATAAACAAATGGGACCTAATGAAACTTCAAAGCTTTTGCACAGCAGAGGAAACCATAAACAAGACCAAAAGACAGCCCTCAGAATGGGAGAAAATATTTGCAAATGAAGCAACTGACAAAGGATTAATCTCCAAAATTTATAAGCAGCTCATGCAGCTCAATAACAAAAAAACAAACAACCCAATCCAAAAATGGGCAGAAGACCTAAATAGACATTTCTCCAAAGAAGATATACACTGCCAACAAACACATGAAAGAATGCTCAACTTCATTAATCATTAGACAAATGCAAATCAAAACTACAATGAGATATCATCTCACACCAGTCAGAATGGCCATGATCAAAAAATCTAGGAACAATAAGTGCTGGAGAGGGTGTGGAGAAAAGGGAACACTCTTGCACTGTTGGTGGGAATGTTAATTGATACAGCCACTGTGGAGAACAGTATGGAGGTTCCTTAAAAAACTACAAATAGAACTACCATATGACCCAGCAATCCCACTACTGGGCATATACCCTGAGAAAACCATAATTCAAAAAGAGTCATGTACCAAAATGTTCATTGCAGCTCTATTTACAATAGCCCATAGATGGAAACAACCTAAGTTTCCATCATCGGATGAATGGATAAAGAAGATGTGGCACATATATACAATGGAATATTACTCAGCCATAAAAGGAAACGAAATGGAGCTATTTGTAATGAGGTGGATAGACCTAGAGTCTGTCATACAGAGTGAAGTAAGTCAGAAAGAGAAAGACAAATACCATATGCTAACACATATATATGGAATTTAAGAAAAAAAAATGTCATGAAGAACATAGTTACCCCGGTAAGACAGGAATAAAGACACAGACCTACTAGAGAATGGACTTGAGGCTATGGGGAGGGGGAAGGGTAAGCTGTGACAAAGCGAGAGAGAGGCATGGACATATATACACTACCAAACGTAAGGTAGATAGCTAGTGGGAAGCAGCCGCATAGCACAGGGAGATCAGCTCCGTGCTTTGTGACCGCCTGGAGGGGTGGGATAGGGAGGGGGGGAGGGAGGGAGACGCAAGAGGGAAGAGATATGGGAACATATGTATATGTTTAACTGATTCACTTTGTTATAAAGCAGAAACTAACACACCATTGTAAAGCAATTATACTCTAATAAAGATTTAAAAAAAGGACTATTTCACTTATAATTCTAAAATAAACTATTGAGAAATATGCAAAATTAATATAAATAATGCTACTGAGAGATACATGGGAAGATGAATAAATCAAAAATCATATTCTAATTTTGAATATGAAGACTTAACACCATAAAAATGACAATTCTTTCCTAATTTTTCCATTATTAAATGTGGTCTCAGTAAAAAAAATACCTATATGATTTATTTAGGACTAAACAAATTAATTCTAATATATAGAAGGAAAAATAAATAAGCAAGTATAACCAAGGGCATACCTTTGCAACTCTGGGGTAGGCAAAGATACCTTAGGCCGCAAAAAGCACTAACCATGAAAGAAAAGGTTAGTAAATTGGGCTTCACAGAAGTTAAAATTTTCTATTCTCTGAAATAATGTCATTTGCAGCAACATTGATGGACCTAGAGATTATTATACTAAGTGAAATAAATCAGACAAAGACAAATATATCACTTATACATGAGATCTTAAAAAATGATACAAATGAATTTAATTACAAAACAGAAACGGACTCCCAGACATAGAAAACAAACTTATGGTTTCCAAAGGGGAAATGGGGGGAGGGGATAAATTAGGAGTTTGGGATTAACAGATACACGCTACTATATATAAAAGAGATAAACAACAAGGACCTACTATATAGCACAGGGAACTATATTCAGTATCTTGTAATAACCTATAATGGAAAAGAATGTGAAAAAGTATATAAAACTGAAATCACTTTGCTGTACACCTGAAACTAACACAACATTGTAAATCAACTATACTTCAATTATAAAAAATTTTCTATTCTCAAAAATATGCCATTAAGAAATGAAAAGACAAGCCATGGACTGGTAGAAACATTCTCAATACATATATCTGATACTTGTATTCAAAACATATATAAGGAGAATGCCTGCAAATCTATAATAAGTAGAAAAAATGAACTTTTCAAACAGGCAAACAGTTAAGCGGACATTTCACAAGCCAAGTAATATGACTGGCCAACAGACACTAATGATGCTCAAATCATTAGTCACTAGGGAAATGGAAATAAGAGCCAAACCACTTCATACTCACTAGAATAAATTAAATGAAAAGACTGACAACACCAAATGCTGGCAAGGTTGTAGAGAAACTAGAACTTTCTTATATTGCTGATTGAAGTGTAAAATTACACAAGAACTCTGGAAAACTGTCTGTAATAAAAGTTAAACATACATCTAACTTCTTGTCCCAGCAATTCTACTTCTAGGTGTTTATCGAAGAGAAATAAAAATATATGCCCACAAAAGACCCGTAACACAAAAATTTATAGCAGCTTTATTAATTATAGCCAAAAAAGGTGGAGAGAAACAATCCCCATGTCCTCAGCCGGAGAGTGGCTAGACATATTGTGGTATATCCACACAATTCACACAATAAAAAGGAACAAACTATTGCTACAGGCAATGACATGCGTCGCTAGACTTTGAATTGAGAGAAAGAAGAGAGTACATACCATATGATTCTATTTATATTAAGTTCAAGAACAAGCAAAGCTATCTATGGTAATAGAAGTCAGAAAGGTGATTGCCTGTTGGGAGAGGGGGGTGAACTTCCTAGGAGGATGGGAATAATATACATCTTGGTGAGGGCAATGGTTACAGAGGAATATACATACTTTTCGTAACTCATCAAACTGTACTTAAATCCTGTGCATTTAATTGTAAGTTACACTTCATTTTCTTTAAAAAGAAAAAAATAATAGAGAATAGCCAAGAAATTTTTGAAAAGAAAAGAAGAGTATTGTGAAGAAACTAGCTCCAGTGGAAGGAGTTTAAGGATTTTAAGTAATCTGCCCCAGAGGGAAGGATTATTTTATTACTAAATGGTTTAGAATTGCCTGAATATGGAGATAATAATAAGCAGGCCCATTATTATTAGCTTTCTTATTTTGTTTTTAATATTCTCTACAGACAACACTTCCCCCACCTCATACTGCCTGTGGCCAGGGTGGCCCACTCCCACCACTCCCTACATGCCACTGGACAAGGGCTACAAGGTATTAGTAACACATATTGAAAAGGTACAGTCATTAAAACATGTTGTACTTGGTACTGGCTCAAGAATAGAAAAATCAATGTGCAGATTAAAGAGACTAGAAACGGACCATAATCATATGGGAATTTCATATGTGAAAAAGGTGGCTAAATGATAAATGATAAAATGATAAAAAATGAATCACTCAATAAATAACATTATGACAAATGGGTCACAATATGAAATAAAGTTGATCTATACCATATAACCTACACCAAAATGAATTCTGAGTAAGTTGAAGTCCTCAATATTTAAAAAAATTGAATACCTCCCCCTGACAAAAAACAAGCCATGACAGAATATGGGAGAATTTGTTTTTGGAATCTTGGCATACAGAAGGTTTTACTATGTGTGATATAAAATCCATATTTTAAAAAAAAGAAGATAAACTTGACTACAAGGCAATTAAACATTCTTACATATAAACAAACAAAAGAAAAAGGAACAACTGGGATATTTGCAGCATATGTCATAAAGAATTACGTTATTTAACATAAAAAGGACTCATTCAAAAACAAAAAACTAATACAAATGAGCAAAGAATAGTAAAGAATAAGAAAAGTGCAAGCCCCTACATGATAAGGAAAAATATGAAATCAGAACTAGTCTCCCTCTACTAAAGGAATAGGATTTTGATTAAAGGGACTTATTAGTAAACGCCTCCCTAGTTACAAATACCCATTATTTGAACTCCTTAGACTAAAATCAAATGTGTCAGTTCAACTGGGATTTTCCTATAACCTACCTCCCATCATGGGTTTTATCTCCCTTATGTTTCCTGACACTTAGTATCAAAGAAGAAAACAGCTTTCAGATGTACTACAGAACCTGCCTTTAATCTTTAAAAATATAAATCCCATCTCTACATTTATATATATTTTAGTTTTTCAAAATATTTGAAACATTTTAAAAATAAATGCAGGAAGTCGTAAAACAGTTAAAATGGCTAACAGTAATGGTTCATAAATTGCACTTATTTAAGACATAAATTACTTTTGCAATGAGCTTGCTAGACAAATTGTTTCTCAATGGTCATGAGGAAAAAAAAACATGAAAATTATCATAAAATTTTTGAAAACAGAGTGGAACTGTATTTTTTTCTACCTTATTCTAGCCCCTTTGTTCTTCAACCCTATATTTAAAAACAGGGCTTCCCTGGTGGCGCAGTGGTTGAGAGTCCACCTGCCGATGCAGGGGACACGGGTTCGTGCCCCGGTACGGGAAGATCCCACATGCCGCGGAGCGGCTGGGCCCGTGAGCCATGGCCGATGAGCCTGCGCGTCCGGAGCCTGTGCTCCGCAACGAGAGAGGCCACAACAGTGAGAGGCCCGCGTACCACAAAAAAAACACAAAAAAACATAGTGAAACATCTAGTGTTTGATAAAGCATCTTTGGGCTTCCCTGGTGGCACAGTGGTTAAGAATCCGCCTGCCAATGCAGGGGACACGGGTTCAAGCCCTGGTCAGGGAAGATCCCACATGCCGCGGAGCAACTAACTCCGTGCGCCACAGCTACTGAGCCTGCGCTCTAGATCCCGCAAGCCACAACTACTGAGCCTGTGAGCCATAACTACTGAAGCCCGCACTTAGAGCCTGTGCTCTGCAACAAGAGAAGCCACCACAATGAGAAGCCCGCGTACCGCAACGAAGAGTAGCCCCCACTCTCTGCAACTAGAAAAAGCCCGCGCCCAGCAATGAAGACCCAATGCAGCCTAAAATAAATAAATAAAATAAGTAAATTTTTTTAAAAAAAGCATCTTCATCCAATATGAGTACATAGTCATAATAAAGGTACTTTTGATGATTTCAAAACCTAAACACATTGCAGAGCCTTGCTCTTCTTTGAAAGCATGAACCGACAGTACAAAGAAAAGAAAACACAAATGACTTCTAAACATGAAAAGATGCTCCATATCACTCATAGTAAAATAAATGCAAAGTAAAATTACAATAAAATTGCTGAAGATTAAAAAGCTGGATACATTGTGTTGTCAAGTTTGTGGGAACGAGCATTCTCATATGCTGTTAGTGGAAAGAGAAATTAATACAACTTTAGAGAGGGCAATTTGGAATACTGAACAAAATTCAAAATGTTCTACAATTCCACTTCAAGGAACTTATCCTACAGGTATACTTACACATATGCAATGTGACATGTACAAAAATATGTTTATAATAGCAAAAGATTAGCTATAATCCAGTTAAATAAATTGTGGGATAGCCATACAAAGTAATAATGAATTCATTTACATAAATGTGATAATTCTATACACACCAATAGAAAAAATCCAAGATGTACAAGTAAGAGATAAAATTAAGGTGCAGAACAGTTGTGTAAAAGCCATATGTCTATATAATATCTGTCAGAATATACAGAAGACAATGATAACTGGTTGCCTATGGGGAAAAGAACTGAGGGACTGGGAAACTTGGGGAATTGAGGGCCAGGGATGGAAAAGAAACTTAGTTTTCACTATATATACTTCTGTATCTTTTGAATTTTGTACCATATCCCAATATTACTTATCCAAATACAAATAATTTTCTTTAAAATAAGCATAAATATTTTGTATATACTCTAACATGGCAGTGGTGAAGAACCAGATTCTAGAGAGACATAGGAAATGGAGGATAGGATGGGACCAGAGGAAAGAATTAAGGGACTGAAAGTGCCATTCAGGTGGAGGGGCATTTGAGAGCAGAGACTTGCTAAAAAGGAAGAAGAAAATGGAGAAGATCATGAAAATAAGAAATGAGTTTATTCTGCCAGGGAAGTGGACTCACAAGCAACTCCATACTAAGAAGAACTAGCCCATAACAAGTTTTCTCCTGGTTCTGTCCTGGTCAGATGAATTCAACCAAAGCCTTGGAGAAACCAAGCAGAGCCAATAGGGGAAGAATACCTCCAGGACCTGGTAGATCACCATTGGACCCAATGACTAAGCATATCACAGGACAATCACCAAGCCAATACCATATATTTGTTCTATTTCATCTTTTCTGTTAAAATATAATAAATCCTCCTATTTATTTTTGGGACATGATGGTGGGTTTGACTTTCCTTTTTGCACTTAGGAAAGAGGGTCCTCAGAGTCCTGGGGAAGAAAATAATGATCAAACACAATATCCCTACGAGTTAGGCACTGTTAATTGTTAAATTACCTCCATTTTAGAGATGAGGAAAATGAGGCTTAAAGTGATAAAGTGATTGGCCCAAATACTATAGTTAGCAAAGTGACAGAACCTGGTTTTAAACTCAGGAATTCTGAGACTAGAGTCTGTGTTCTTTACTATGTTGCATCGCACCTCAGCCCCTATTAGGCCTTCTCCTACAGCTCACTGTTAGATGAAAATTGTCATGAGAATTAAATGAACTCATACCTGTTAAAAAGTTTACTATAGTACTCTTTACACATGATTGTCTAATAAATGTTAGCTGTCATTATTAATAAACATCTCTTGCTTGGTTTTGTAAAAGCTCTTCAAACTCCCTATCTCCATAATTAAACTCATTGTGCCTTCCCTCCCTGCCTCAAATATGCCCTCCATCCTTTATATACTTACTGGCTTCAGCACAAATATCCTCATTCAATGCAAAAAACCTGGTTGTCATCCTGGCTCTTTATTCAACCACCAATTCTCAGTTTTAACTCTCAGCTCTCAAATCCATCACATCATACAGCCACTGGCACTCTTCTATTTCGGGAGCTCAAAAACTCTCATTCACAGCACTTAGTAGTGATGGGACTCCCATAAAGGATAAAGAAATAGGTCTCATTTTCAGTTATAGATTGGATGGAATGGTATACATGATTGGAATAACATGATCAGAGCAAAAGTTATCCAAGAGACGGAAAAGTAGCACAATACATAATCAAAACGTATGATCTATCCCTTCTCTCGAGAAGTTATCTATGCTGCAATTGTAAATACTTTGTAGTCTTCCAACATCTTCTGAACTCTATCAGAGCCAAACTGAGTGTCACTTTAGATCAGTTCTTATTAGAAACATCAACTTCTATAAGACTTCAGCATGTTATCTGTACCAGTATTTTAACTTATCATATGTTTTTTATAATTTTCTTGTGGGATATTTTATTTCACAGGATTTTCACAGTGTTAAGTTTTTAATCCCCTTTTATAAGAGACTAAGATTTTCATAGTTCACTTACACATGTAAGAATTCTGGTCTTTGTCAGGCTAACAGTAAAAGAGGCAGAATAGTAGTAGTAGCATTTAAACCGGTAATTTTATTATAAGAGTTGGCCCTGACAGAGCTATTATATTCAATATCTAGAACAATTTTATTAAGGTCATATACAGGTTATATTGTAATTAAATAGAAATGCAGAAGCAAATAAATTAATCTACCACTGTTAAGGCAGTATTTACTGGAACGCAGCTCCCTAGCTATTGCCCAGATTGAAATGGAATAATCAAACATACTATAACTT
This sequence comes from Leucopleurus acutus, assembly GCF_964270905.1. NCBI lineage: Eukaryota > Metazoa > Chordata > Mammalia > Artiodactyla > Delphinidae > Leucopleurus > Leucopleurus acutus. The sequence goes on along the minus strand of NC_139159.1, from coordinate 50,654,231 downwards.
GAAAAGTACTTTTAAGTATATGCTAAATTGCAACTCCATATGAGAATAACAATGGGCAGCTACATAAACACATAGTGTATGGAAGCCTGAATAATGTGCTTAAATCAGAAAAAGTATCAGGTTGCAGTAAAAACAAAGAGCAACTTGCTCTGAATATCATAGTTGCAGCTGCAGCCCAACAGATAACCTTTATACTTCTGAAATGTGAGAAATACTATAGATCATACATCATCCTTCCACACCCTTCATTTCAATAACAATATAATTAATAACATTATTTTTTACAGTAAAGCTCAATAACCTGTCAATAATGTTGTCTCAAGAGATACTGGTATCTTAGAACTAATAACTTGTAAAAAGAGAAAGAGGAATTATTTAAGATCCTCATTAAAATGGTCTCTATATAAACAGATAATAATGTCTCTAGACAGTGAAATGAGCACCATTTTGTTCCCAAAACTATAATTTCACTATATGCTTTTACTAGACATGAGTAGATCAGTATTTATTTAAAGATGAACAGTTAGGTATATGTCCTAACTTATGGAAAATAATTCACCATGAAAGTTTATTTCCACACATCCTAAAAAATCTGAGAAACATCTAAATTATATATTTTTTAAAATTCAATGCCCTTTACTTTGATTCTATATATGAAATAGAATAAATTCATATTAATGAAATATTCAATACCTAAGACCAAAATATTCATACTAATTTACTGTTTGCAACCTGAGGTAAGTTCTGTGTTATATATGAGCAGATGTGTTAAGTGATCCTGCTTCTTCAAACACTTATAGAGGCAAAAGTAGATAGATCTGGGCAATGATCAACACATACTTCTTTATTCTACTTCTGTATTTCAGAAGCACAACCCTAAATGTTCATATGGTTTCCCTGCTGTATACTGCATCTCCAGTAATGTTTCCTTAGAAATGCTTTTGGCTATAAGGAACAGAAAATCTGACAATTGATGGCAGAAACAAATTGGGGATGGGTATTTTTCTCACATTCGGGAAAAGTGTCTGATGTTGTTGGATCAGTCGCTCAACAATGTCATAACTTATGACTCAAATACTCTTGGCTTTTCCCTCATCTTCACAAGTTGCTGGTGAAGCTCAGAACACCATTTTTTCATTAAAAAGTAGCGCCACCTATATCTTTATTTTTTTTATGACTTCCTAGAAGCCCTCATAAATTTTCTTACAACTCATTTGCTAGAACTATGTCACATAGCCATTCCCAGTTGCAAGGAAAGCTAAACGATTTTGTATTTTTCAAGTCCCTCTATTGGGGATTTCAAGAGAGAAGGAAGTTGAAAATGTCTGTTAGGATAGTGATTGAACAGGGTCTAGAACAGTCTGCTTTCAACTACTCACAATTTCCATACATATAGTTTACATGTAACACATTCCCCCTCCCTAAGGGAGATAATTACCAACTCTCATTTAGTTATAAAACCTAGCTCTAAATCTAAGATCTGTGAAGGAGAACAAATCTTTCCATCACGGTCAAGTGCAGATTATTATAAACAACTGATATTGTAAATCACTGTAATTCACAAGTTATCTGTTCTCAACACACCCAATACAACATGATATAAATGCAATAAAAACTCTCATTCAAAAACAGGAAGAATGAGAAATATACCACGGCCAATTGTCCATAGCACACAGCAATCCCTACACAAACAACACCTAAATTTCCTTGGTTATTCTATCTGGCAAGTCCTGATTTAGCAATCTAGGAGGTTCTCCCTTGACTGCTGTCATTCAGATTCCCTTGTTCTGCCCTTTGAAAGGATGTCCCTTGTCCATTATCCTTCTTGACTATATACGAGGTTGGCATTGACAGTGTACCCTTCTTGTGTTCTGTCCAGTTTTATCTCCACTGATAGTATACACATCATACTGCTACTATGTGTGCAGGGAATTGCCTTAGGGATTGAATAGTCATACAACGTTTGCTATCCGGACTTCGGCTTCCTTTAGCCACTAGCCACTTATGACAATTTAAATCTGATTAAAATTAAATTGAAAGTTCAATTCCTCAGTCACGCTGGCCACATTTCAAGCATTCAATAGCTGCATGTGACTAGAGCCTACAGTATTACAGTGAAGGTATAAAACATCTTCATCATTGGTGAACAGTGCTACAGAAAGAGTATCATTGAAAGGCCTGTTAAATTTTAACTGCAATGTTCCAAATCCACATAAAATTAGTATTATCTGTTAGTCAATCCATGGCTTAAAATATAGACTGTTACATTATGAAATTGTGTCAGTACATGGAAGTCATTTCTATAGCTTATCTATCACTATATGTCTCATTGTTGGGATAGGTGTCAGAATTCATTGTGAAAACTACAGACAATAATCAAACCATCATATATCCTGTGTTAACTCTGGACACAAGTCACACCAGAGATTTTAAAAGGCTTTGAATTGCCTAAATTGTACTATTTGAGAGTCAGCTAATAAAGTTGACTGGTAGAAAGCTGGCAGGTCTTCTAGAGGACCTGCTCTGGGTTGAGGATGAGGCACAGTATCTTTTCTTCTGCTCAGAGAGTTCATTCTAAACTCACATTAATATTTGTCAATGTCTACATTATCTCCAACCTAGTAACTGAAGACAGAAGAGAATGAAAAGGCTCCAACTGACAAAAAAGAAGGCACTGTTTAGAAGACCTCAGCTAAAGGATGCTCTCTTTGGGTTTTATGCCAGTTTGAATTTGGAAAGTTTGAAAAGACCTCAAGTTTTAGTCTGATTCATCGTAAAGAATCAGAATAGAAAGATTTTATCTTTGTTCGCAGGAAGTCACCAGGCTCCAGAGCAGATCCAAATTCAAATCAGACTTCTAAAGGCAGACATTAGCAAATTATTATAATCTAGTGTATTGTCAAATTTTATATTCCTATATTTAAATTTTAATTATATCTAATATTCAACATGAGGATATAAGATTTTACCAATCTTCTTACCATTTTTACCATTTTACCAATCTCTAAAACATATTGTTAAGAAAAATTAAGATATACCAAATACTTAAATCAACTATAAATATAAACTTCAGAAAACCCATGTTCAATGTTATTGTGACTCATAACAAAAATTGAATCTTTATACTAACTCAGAACCTTATTTTAAAAACTCTGACCAGTACAACGATTAGTTTAGGGAACATAATAAGATTAAAGGAATTCTTATCACAATGAGGAATGTTATAAGATCTCTTTTAAAAACATATTAAATTTTAAAAAGGCAAGCCTCTTTAAAAATCAAGTAAAATAATCAAAATTTCATCTATAATAAAATGTGTTTTTCAGTAAATTCAGATAGCATGCTTAAAATATATCTTAATGTTTAGCAATTATCATGCACTACAACTGTAACAAAACACTTAAAAGTATATATAAATTAAATGTAACTACAAAATTAAAATTAGTAATAATAACAATAAGAAAAAAAATAATATCAGACAGAAAAAAGACTCTAACCACTTTGTCCTCCTGGTGTGAATATCCACGAAAGCAAGTTAGAAAGGACAGAAAAGACAAAACAAAAAAGAAATAATTAATCCCATTCTTAAAACGAATAAGACTTTTTAAGAGTTCATTTCATAGTGAAATTAAACTTCTGAAAAAGTCTAAATTACATTTTGACTGAAATATAAATATTATAAGAGGAAAATTTTTCCATACATTTCAAGCAAGAACATGCTATATACTAGAATATATTAAGATATATAAACAGAATAATTTCTATAAAAGCAAGTAAATACCCAAACATCAGAGAAAGGCGAATGCTCTTTCGACAAATAAAATCCTAATTAAACACTCAATTAACTCAAAGAAAGAAACTGAAAAACGTTAAGGAATAAAGCTTTTATGTACAAAGACAATAAAACACAGTATCACTGTTTATCTTTAATTTCATCATATACTATCAAAAGCAGAAAAAATGTAATTCTATATGAATTATGCATATTGCTTCTAAAAGTTTTTTTGTCCCATTAATTTAGGTCTTCTAAACTTTATAACTTAAAAGAATAAATAAGTAGAAACGGTCATTAAAGATAAAATATTACTGATTACAATTGGTAACTTGGGGTCGTAGTTCCCCAACATCATAAATATAGAAAATAAAATAACACATAAGGTACATGACTTCTGAGAAAAGAATCTAAAAAATAAAGAATATGTGTATATGTATAACTGAATCACTTTGTATAACTGAATCACTTTGCTGTACACCTGAAACTAACACAACATTGTAAATCAACTATACTCCAATTAAAAAAAAAAGACATGGTACATACATACAATGGAATACTACTCAGTCATAAAAAGGCATGAAATAATGCCATTTGCAGCAACATGGATGGACCTAGAGATTATCACACTAAGTGAAGTAAGCCAGAAAGAGAAAGATATATACCATATGGTATCACTTATATGTAGAATCTAAAATATGACAGCAATGAACTTACCTACGAAACAGAAACTGACTCACAGACATAGAGAACAGACTTGTGGTTGCCAAGGGAGGGGGAGATGAAGGAGGGATGGAGTGAGAGTTTGGTATTAGCAGATGAAAACTATTATATATAGAATGGATAAACAACAAGGTCCTACTATATAGCACAAGGGACTATATTCAGTATCCTGTAATAAACCATAAGGGAAAAGACTATTAAACAAATAAATAAGATACATGATTTGGTCAAGAGAACATATTTAAATATGGTAAAGTTTAAAAATGTTGCATTCCTCTTTATTTAAATATAAAATAATGATAATAATAGTAAATTAATAATGTAATAATAATGACCTGATATATTATAAGAACTTATATAAGTTACAAATTAAAATCATGTGTTTTTAGGCATCACTGTCTGAAACATTTCTAGCTGTATATCTTATGCAATTTTCTTAAGCTTTCTAGGCCTTTACTTCCTTATCTGCAAAACAGGAAATTAATATTTACTTTATATGGTTTTTTCAGAGTTAAACAACATGAAAAGCTCTCAATACAGTGTCTGACACACAGTTCTATATCTGATATTCTAGCTGATTAAAACATAGGATACTGTGTAGAAAGGAATAGGACTGCATCCTTTACAATACTGTGTCCTTGACTGATTCATTTGTTACAAAAGATCACATAAAAGCTATTGTACACAGTCAAGGAAAATTATTGCTAGCCATTTAGTCCAACAAAAATCATTTATGGAACACTCATATTTATGTATCAGGCACTACACTAGATTTATGAAACATTAAAAATGAGTAAGACAGTTTCTGCCATCAAGGAATTAAATGTAGTGAGAGGGAAATGAACAAATTACTGTGGAACAGAGAGATGTCTGAAAGCAAGGGAATAACAAAGCACTGTGGAAACACAAATGATTGAGGAGATAGCAAGACTTGGAAAAAGAAATAAGAGAAAGTTTCTGAGATGTAAGCAGGCCTTTAAAGTAATAAAGAGAATGTCGGCAAGACTAGTGAGGGAGAACATTTTATACAAAGAACATGGGATATGCAAGAAGCACAGAAGCACAAACATGCTTGGCATATTTGGACACAAGTAGCTGGAAATGACTAAATTATAATTGACATGTTTGAACTAAAGTCTCCATGGTTAACTATATTAATATCTGGCAAAAGCTTAGAAGCACAATACTTCACAAAATAACTCATATTGCAGAAATTTTTTAAAAAAGAAGGGAAAAAATGAAGTCATAACTAATGAATTTGCTAATAGTCAATCCCTCTTAACAGATAATACAGGTTCAATTTTAGTTATACACATGAAAAACTTAGCTACAATATACACATGAATATTACTCTGCCATTATATCTTTACTATCTTTCAATAAGGATAAAAAATAAACACAAAATCTACCATATGATTTATAAATAAGGCATAACATTATTTGCTACTACTTATAAAGTGTTTACTTTGCTAAAATGTGCAGACAGACTGGAAGAAGATAAGTCTGGAAGCAGAGAGACCAGTTAGGAAGTTTTTGCAATATTTGGGGTAAGAAACAAATGTGATAACAGTATAAACTATAGTAGTAGCAAGAGGAAAGGAGAGAAGTAAACTGGTTTAGGAGATACTAAGAAGTAAGGCCCCTTAAGACTTGATTGAGGAAGAGGAAGAAGTAGAGAAGGACTCCCAGAGTCTGGTTTAAGCAACCAGGAGGATAAGAAGACAATTCCTTGAAAGAAAAAAACACATGGAAAAGCAGATTTGGGAGGAAATAATGACTTCAAGTATAGACAAGGTGAATCTGAGGTGCCCATTAATATATCCAAGCAGAGATTTTTCAGTAGGCAACTACAGAGGTGGATCTGGAGCTCAAAAGAATAATCCGGCTAGTGAAATCATATCCATAAATCATCAGCATATATACAGAATCTGAAGCTATGAAAGTGAATAAAATCTCCCAAGGAAATTGTTAAAGGAAAAAAGAAAAATGAGGAAGATGACCCATAATCAAAATGGTTCTTCTCTTTGAACTGGCAGGCCTCCAAAGAAAAGAAATTCAAAGTGAAAGGACTAGTAATCTCTTCTAATCAGATTTTAGTAATACAATTTAAGTCAGAAGTTTCACTGTATTTGTCAAAAGTGATTTTAATCTCATCAGTAATCAAACTGGAATTGAGTTGCTTGAAAAACAAAGGTAATGTATAAATATAAAATATTATCAAGGTCCTTAAGACAAAGACTGATTAAAATCTCCTGTGAAATATAAAAAAATAACTTGCTGTGGAGGAGTAGTTTAATTTTAAACATATGGAAAACCTGGATATTTTTAAATGGTTAAAAGTGAATCTTCAATTGAATCATTTGGATATTTACTTCAGCTTTACGCTTAGTCTGTGTTTAAAAAAAGAAAAGACTAAATGGTCAATTCAAAGATTAAAGATTAAAATAAGGTATATATATTACATACATATTCATAATGACATACTCAGTTTAGGTATACAGTAAGGAATATACTAATCCAATCTACAAATATGATTATCTAATTGAATAAGAGTATGTGAAAGCATCTTGCATGGTACCTGATATATATGTTAGGTAAGAAGAAATCTAATAGCATAGAAATTATTGCAAAACACTTTTAAAGCACTCACTGTGTGCCAGGTACATGTTTAAGTGCTTCACAAGTATTAATTCATTTTATTCTCACAATAGCCTTGTAAGATATGTACTATTATTACTTCTATTACTTATAGATGAAGAAACTGAGGCAGAGAGACAAAGCATCTTATACAAGGTCACATAGCTGGTAAATGATAAAGCTGGGATTTAAGCTTAGTCTCACTTCAGAACTTGAGCTGAAGCCACCACACAGCGTTGCCTCTATATAATGCCAGTGTCCTCTGTTGGCTTTATGTATCTTTTCTATAATTTAATTCATGAATTAATGATTCTAGGTCATAATTACTAGACATGAAAACTCTAATAATAACTTAGAGTATGTCCAAAAGCATTTATTAAAATTTTAATAGTACAAATTATATTTATTAATTTCCTTTAGTTATTAAAAATTGTATTTTATATTCTAAAAGAATTTTATACTTAGCATTTTTTCCTCATAATCAACTCTCCCTATGGCCATCCTTACTGTCTTACCACTTCTGCTGATAAGCAATCACATTGCCTCTTCCCAAGATCAATGTACTTTAAGTATTAATCTACCTTCTATCACTGGCTCTATCGTTCTCTTTCCTCTCTGATATTTCCTCTTGATAGTCACAGCACCATTTCAGACTAAATACGGCAATTTCATCTGCCAACAACTATTCTTTGTGCAACTTTTCATTAGTTCCCCAGTCACCTCGGAAACTAATGTCAGCTCCCCTCAGATTCCTTCTCTAGATATTCAGTCCTTCTCCTACTACTTGCTCATCTGTATTGCCAAAATGATATATCCCTCTCTATATATCAATGTTGTACATTCTCCAGAGTTATACCACCATCACCTGTCTCTCTCTTCTTGCCTACCTTATATAATCAAACCAAAACCACCTCTCTTTCACACCACTACAGTAATATTCCATCTTCTCTCTCAAGCCTGGACTGTTTTTTTCAAGAATTGCAAGAATTACACACTGCTGTATAGGGAGTATAAGTTTATCTTTTTATTCATCCACAAGTTTGGACCACCATCTTCAAGAAAACATCATCACAGTGCTGAGCTGCAGCAAGAAGCTGGATCAAAAGACAAAGCTTATCCCAAAATAACATGCCCATGATAAGTACACCCAATTTCTTTCCTCCATTCATTCACTCAACAAGTACTTAATCAATCAATAATAATAAAATGTTAAGAGTAATACATTAGAAGTCTGTAGAATTCATTGAGGCACAAAAGAGTAAGTGGTTAATTCACAAGGGATACCCAAAGAAAGCATCATGGAGATGACGCTTAAATCCAGAAAGATGAGTAATTGTTCATGAAGTGGGTAAGGGTCGTGGGTGGAGTGGGGTCCGGGGGGAAGCAGAGAGATTATTTCAGATTACAGTAGCAGGGTAAGCAAAAGCAAAAGACATAAAAGACAGTGGTAATTTAAGAGAAGTACAAGTATATCCATGGTTTCTGTTTCCTTGGATTCAAGCAACCATGTATAGAAAAGATTTGGGGAAAAAACATTTCAGAAAGCTCTGATAGACGAAATTTTCACATACTGAGGTATGGGTAAGTCATTCTGGCTTATACATGATTTGGCTTGAACTTTATGCTAACTAGAACAGCCTGTCTTACGGCCTGTCAAACATGCATTGTACATCTGCTTTAGCCATTAAAGAAAAGAATGTGTTTAAAAATCAAAACGAAGTGACTGGTTCAGGCATTCAAATCAGAGCTGGGTGACTATTGTGGATGTGGTTTCAGATACGTTCCTGCATCACTGAGACCCTGAATTTTCTGAATTGTATCAAACTCAAGGACACCACCAGTCATTCTCAAAGCAATATCTTCCAGCAGTTACCAGCTTCAACCTTATGGTCTCAAGGTCTCCCCTTGTAACCATGCAACCATTTCAGACCCCAATCAATCCTTGCTTAGTAAGCACTCTTACTTCTTGCCAGATCCAATCCTAATTCTTGACAAGCGATTTATGTAACTTTGCAGTTTTTCCATATATAAGCCTCCCCCATTTTTTAGTCTGACTGAACACAATTCAAGTCCTTCTTGAATCTGTGTCTCCTAGGCTATAGTCCTCAGTGTGTCTCAAAGAAAACTCTTTCCTATTCCTATTATAGACTGTTTATTGCTTATTTGTGTCAATAGTTCCAAAAAACAAAACTTGAATATGCGACACTGGTAACTATTTACATAACATTTACACTCTATTTACCACTATTTATATAGCATTTATATCGTATTAGGAATTATAAGCAATCTAGAGATGGTTTAAAGTATACGGGAGGATGTGCATAGGTTATATGCAAATACTATGCCATTTTACATAAGGAACTTGAGCATCCATGTATTTTGCTATGCATGGGGTGGGGGGGCCAGTCCTGGAACCAATCCCCAAAGGACATGGGACATCAAGGGAGGACTGCAGTGTAGTTTAGTCGGGGTATATTGAATGCAGTGAAGCTTATTCTTTGAGTTAGGCAGGGAATAAACCATAGGGAGAGGGCTCTTTATGCCATTAGAAACTTCATTGAAGAGATGAGGCGTTACTAAATAGTTTTTAAGCAGAAGGTAAAATAATCAGATCTGCATTTTACAGATATCAGCATAGCAGCATGTGAAGGATGTGTTTGAGGAATCCAGATGGGAGCAAAGAGACCAGTTAGGAAACTAACATTAGTCCAAGTGATGGAGGATGAGAGCCCAAATAAGAGAGCAGTTAGTAGTCTATATAGACAGAGAGGAAAGAATAAAATGCAAAATTTGTGGGGAAAGAATGGTGAAGGACAGAAACCTGAGATGATTCCTGGCCTTCTAGTTTAGGTGATATAGCATATAGTGGTGCCATTCAAAAAGCTGAAAATTACAGAAGTAGATCAGGGCGTTGTTCCAGCAATAGGAAATGCATAGTCTGTTCTGGCCTACGTGAGAGTCAGTGGCATTTTAATATATTTATTGAAAGGGAGTTTAAAAGACAAGACTTAAAAAGAGGAAGCTTATGTCATTTTTTTTTCATTGAACCATTTATTTATTTATATAGATATATTAAAACTGCATATATTTTTGTATACAATTTGATGAGTTTGAACTTATGAATATATCCATGAAACCATCACCACAATCAAGTAACAGACATATCTGTCACCTCCAAAATTTTCCTTGAGTCCCCTCATGTTCTTTTCATGGATCAAAATTTTTTTTTTTTTTTTTTTTTTTTTGCGGTATGCGGGCCTCTCACTGTTGTGGCCTCTCCCGTTGTGGAGCACAGGCTCCAGACGCGCAGGCTCAGCAGCCATGGCTCTCGGGCCCAGCCGCTCTGCAGCATGTGGGATCTTCCTGGATCGGGGCACGAACCCGCGTCCCCTGCATCAGCAGGCGGACTCTCAACCACTGCGCCACCAGGGAAGCCCCAGAATTATTTTTAACTTAAAAAAAAATTGCTTCAGATAGGACTTCATTTGTTTTTGCTTATGTTTGAAGTTAAGTATTTTTGTTGGGGATGCTTTAAAATAAATTAGATGAGATTTATTGGGTGAGGAAAGAGAAATTCATGACTATGTCTAACTGTCCTCTCACAATTACCTGCGATTCTATTTCCACTGTGCTCCACTATCTAGTGTCTGCTTTACCATCCTAAAGTTCTGGTGATATCCTGAATTCCTTTATTTATTAAACTCTATATAGTCTCCTATTATGATCAGAACTCATTTCAGATGCTATTACTAATCTTCTCCATATATACTAAGTAAAATCTATTTAACCTGGTGCTCATCTTGTCTAATGATAAGGAGCTCCCTTTATCTATTGATGAGGACATTAGGTACTGAGCAGTATACTTTCCACCAAGAGTTTAGGAGCAAAGAGATACCAAAGACAACTCTCAAAAGCACGTCTGCCAATAACCAAGAATACCTTGCACCTGTTATATATCAATAGTCTACAAATACTTTTTCTCTTCTCTCAAATCTCTAAAACCAGGTACCCCTCGCACATTTTTAAGATAGCATTTAAATTTTAAGTTTAAATAGTTGGAAAGGATACATTTTCAGATATATTGTGTATTGTAGGTGTGATTTAATTATATTTTTATCAAAGCTTGGAGCTGCAGATTTACCTCATTCAATATACAGAAAATGTCTACTTTATAACCTATTTGGCAAACTAGTCCACATTGCCAAACCATCACACAAATCTGACTTTATATCAAAAAGAGTCCAGGGGCTTCCCTGGTGGTGCAGTGGTTGAGAGTCCGCCTGCCGATGCAGGGGACACGGGATCGTGCCCGGGTCTGGGAAGATCCCACATGCCGCGGAGCGGCTGGGCCCGTGAGCCATGGCCGCTGGGCCTGCGCGTCCGGAGCCTGGGCTCCGCAACAGGAGGGGCCACAGCAGTGAGAGGCCCGCGTACGGCAAAAAAAAAAAAAAAAAAAGAGTCCAACTTCATTTTTAAATTCATATAAATGTGTTATTATGGGTCACCATGATAATCATCTCAAAATTCCAATTCTGAAAAAGAGAGATGAGGCACCAGAGTCTCGCCAAAAGTCTGTTGCCTGAATGAAATAACGTGCTGCCTCGTTCCATGTTTCTTACAAAACTTCTCACTGCTTTGCCCTCAGGAATCTCTCCTTCAAGACAACTCTCCTTCAGCGGCAACTCTCCTTGTCACTTTGCCTGGTGCCCCAGAGATTTTTACATCCTGAGGCAATATATTATATAAAGACCAAAATTCAGATTAGGTATGGTTGAGGAGCATGCTTTTATTTTGAAGAGTAGAAGCCACGCACTTATAAAAGTGAGTTGGAAAGAAAAATTTACAAAACAGAAAAGTGTTTTCAGGTAGATCAATTTTAAGAAAAAAATGAAAGAATACATATGGTAATATGTGCCCTTGAAGTTATTAGCACCCGTCTCCTCTCCAAAAAACCTTCCTTCCACATCAGGGTACACTTTCAAGACCACTGCCAAAGCTTAACACACAATATACTAGACATACTGACATAACAGAATTAATGAAGCTTCTCAATTCCTTTTATAAATTCTTTAAGCAGTAGAAATATCTGACTATATTCCTTTTCAAGGATTACATGAATAATCTAGTATTAATTTAAAAATCAAAAAATGTTAAGCCCAGAAGAGACCTTAGAAATCATTTAAATTGATGCTGTCATTTTACAGATTTTAAAACAGAAGCAATAATACATGAAGTGATATGTCAACAAGAGTCACGTAACACCAGGGCAGGAACAAAACTTGGTTCTCCTAGTTGTCTCAACTTAAGTCACCCTGTTCGTAGAGAATGTCAAATTTTTACCAATATACTGGAATGCAGTGATTTCATAAAGATCTAACAGAAAATCCATATATGATATGCTTGATTTGGGGTATGGGAACTGATTATATATTACACAAGCACACTAACTACAGACTTGCCGGTAATTACAGTGACTTGAATTGCTTTTTAAAAGACTTACCATCTGATATACTGAAAACACATATATCAATATATTTTAAGGGACTTTCTTAAGAATCACTTTCTTTTACAACCATACTAAAGGTATCATTCATTCTGCTTCAAATCTGATAATTTATAGTGAAAGAATCCATATCTGTTACATTTGCAAATTAAACACTATAATTCTAAAAAAAGTACATTCTTTATTTTTTCAAAATTAGATTATCCATTGAGAGATGGTAATCTATTTTTCCCGAAAAGTAAAAGAAACAAAAAATTAATGTTGCCACACTTTGAAGCTTAAAATAATCCTGACTGTAAATTACTTTTAATGTCTTTACCACTAGAGTCTCTATTCCATGATTACAAAATAATATCTCCCTTAGAAAGTCATTATTTTTCAATTTAACTAAATATATAGCTTTAATTTATTAAGGAGTATCATCTTAAGAAACTAAATGAAAGCAATATTTCATAAAATCTTATTATACTGGTACTCCATAGTCCTGCACTTCATTTATTCTCTCTGTATCCTAAATATACCTCAGAAGAGTTAATTAATTGTTAAGGATGGCTGCACGTGAAAGACCCTTAAAATTAAAACAAAAGATTATTTTATCTTGTTCTTTTAGGAGATTACTAAAATAATTTTTAAATTGCTTTATAATTAAATTTTAAGCTATAAAATATTTATATTGTCATTATTCTACTTCATAAAAATAATCTTACCAAAATGCACTGAACTTAATCCTTTGGAGCTATGATAAATCAAAAACTGTGTTCAGCAAATGTATGGACACCAAGGGGGGAAAGCGGGGGTGTGGGGGGGTGGGATGAACTGGGAGATTGGGATTGACATATATACACTAATATGTATAAAACAGATAACTAATAAGGACCTACTGTATAAAAAAATTTAATTTAATTTAATTTAAAAAAAATGTGTTCAGTATCTATTGTGAGCAAAAGCCTTCTTCTAGTACATAAGGCAACTGAGTATACGTAGGAAGATCCAATTTGAAAAGAGAAATTAAACTCATTATTCTTTTCATTTAGAATATAGGCCATATATATATATGTATATACATATAAAAGGAATGCTTTCCCAAGTAAATTATGAATGAAAATTAGTTTTTATGTTTAGTCCCTAACATTTCCCTCAGATCTAAGAAAAAATATGAGAAATGTGGGGGTTACTCTCTCTGCTTCCTTTCTTCTTCCATAAATCATCCACATCAGGTTAATCCACAATACAGAGAGTTTTATAGTTGATTACAATACAAAAAATGTTCAAGGAGTGTTCCAGTTTTTCACTGTACTTAACTTATTGACTAGAACTTTGCTCAGCATAAAGAGACCATATGTTAGAAACCAGAAAATATATTTTTAAGCAAACTATATTCAGATGTCATTACAGACTTCTGCTTGTGGCCTAAATGGGGTAGCAAGGGCTAGATTCCTTCATCTGCCTGAAACAACCAAACAAACAAAAAATAGGCAAAATGTATGAAGAATGGTATTCAAGACAATGAACATCAGGCAAAAAAGGCCAGCTGAAATATGGGAAACAAACAAGATAAGCTCTAAAATTGCCCCAGGTTACTGTTTTGAGAGGCTTTCCAGGCAGCAGACTAATACAGAGCAGCTGAAACTCACTTTGGCAGACATCCTAAGTTGAAGAGAACAAACTAAGCCTGAGGAGGCCAACACAGCTAGCTTTCGTTGAACAAGTTATCAGAGAAGAGAAAGGTGAACAGAGAAAGAAAACTCCAGAGATCTACAGAGAGACCCTTCAAGTGTTCAACTTAGTAATGATCAGTGAGCATGAATGTGATTAAATACCCAGGAGTGGGCAAAAAAGATCATCTGAAAGGATTAGAGAAAACAGTAGATGTTCCTACCAGCTAGAAAAGAAAAACTCATAATCATGAGGTATTGGTTAAACTACTCAGGAAAGCCTTGCCTCTGTAGAAGAGAATAATTAGCGCTAAACTGAGCACTGTTCCAGATCCACCTAACAAATCACAAAAGCAAGATACAAAAGTTAAATTGTTTCCATGTAACTTAACTGCATTCCAGAACAAAGCTCAAGGAGTTATAGGAATGAAAAAATATATAGCACCCAACAAAGTAAAATTTTCAATGCCTGACATTCAACATAAGATACTAGGCATGTAAAGAGTCAGGGAAACACATACCATAATGAGAATAATCAATCAAAACTAACCCAACACTGACAAAGATGTTAAAATTAGCATAGGAGAACTTCAAAACAATTATTAGAGAGTGTGTATTCTACACGTTCAAAAAGTTAACCAGACTGTGGAAGATATAAAAATGTCTATAATTGAAATTCTAGACATGAAAACTATAATGTCTGAGGTGAAAAAATACACTGAATGGTATTAACAGCAGATTTGACACTGTAGAAGAAAAGATTAGTAAACCTGAGGCATAGAAATAAAACATAAACAAAATGAAAATAGAGAAAATTAAAATTTGATTTAATAAAAAAGAACATAAGTGAGCTGTAGGACAACTTCAAGCAGCCTAGTGTATGGGTAACAGGACTCCCTGAAGGAGAAGAGAGAGAGGATGGGCCAGTAAAAATATATGAAGAAAAAATTGACAACATTCTATACAGCCTATGAAAACTATAAACACATAGATCCAAAAAGCTCAAAAACACTCCAAACACAACAAACATGAAGAAAATTAACAAAGAAACATCATAATTAAATTGCACGTAACCAGTGATCAAAAGGATATCTTAAAAGCAATCAGACAAAAAAGACACATTTTATATACAGAGAGATAAAGATGAGAATGATATTACAATTCTAATTGGAAACAGTGAAAGGGAGAAGGCAGTGAAGCAAAAATATGTAAAATATTGAAAGCAAATAACTGTTAAACTAGAATTCTATACCACGCAAAAATATCTTTTAAAAAAAACAAGGGCAAAAATTTTAGCATAAAAAGTTGAAAGCATTCATCACTAGCAGACTCGTACTATAGCAAATATTGAAGGAAATCTTTCAGGCAGATGAAATATGATACCAGACAGAAATATAGATCTACAAAAAGAAATGAACACTACCAGAAATGGTAACAACACAAGTAAATACATAATATTTCTTTATCATTTAAAACTCCTTAAAACATAAGCCTTTTAAACAAAAAACAAACAGTGTATTGTGGGATTTATAAAACAGGTAAAAGTAAGCTATATGATACCAATAATATAAGTCCAGAAGGGTAGAAATGGAAGTACACTATTGTAAATTCTTATACTATACTATACACCAAATGGTATAATATCAGTTCAGGTTGACTGTGATCATTTAAAGATGTATATTACAAATCCTTAAGCAATTAATAAAATAATAAAACAAAGAGCCAACAAAGCTAATGAGCTAACAAAGCAGATAAAACTGAATCAAAAAAGTACTTGATTAATCCAAAAGGGGACTAAAAAAGAAATAAATATCAGATGGTAAAAGTAGAAAAAGAGCAAAATGATATAATCAAACTTAACCATATCAGTAATCACATTAAATATAAATTATCTAAACACCCAATTGAAAAGCAGGGATTGTCAGATTGGCTAACAAAGCAATACCCAATTATATGCTGCCTATAAGAAAAGTACTTCAAATATGAAGACACAAATTAGTTTAAAGTAAAAGAACAGGAAACATAAACAATGTTACTACTACCCAATAGAAAGTTGGAATGATTATAGTAAGATTAGACAAAACAGATTTCAGAGCGAAGAATATTACCAGGAATAAAGTCACTTAATAATTATAAAGGGGCCAATTATTTAATAGGATGTAATACTGCTAAATGTTTATGCACCTAAAAATAGAACTTTAAAATACATAAAGCAAAAGCCAATAAAACTGTAAAAAGAAATGGACAAATCCAAGTATAGTTATATATTTCCATACCCCTCTCAATAATTGATAGAATAAATAGGTAGAAAATCAACAAGAATATAGTAGACTTGAACAACTCTATTAAACAACTTGACCTATTGGACATTTAAAAACACTGTCAAAAAATAGCAGAATATACACCCTCTTCAAGTACACACAGAACATTTGTCAAAATAAACCATATTCTGGGCCATAAAATAAGTTTCAGTACATTTCAAAGGATTCAAGGCATACAAAGTATATCTAGGACCACAACAGAATTAAATTAAAAATCATTAACAGAAAGATCTCTGGAATCCACCCCCAATATTTAAAAAATAAATAACATATTTCTAAGTTATTCATTGGTCAAAGATGAAAAGTAAAATTAGGAAGTATTTCAACTGAATGAAAATGAAAAGACAGCATATCAGAATTTTGGGGATTTCACTGAAGCAGTACTTAGGGCAAATTGACAGCACATGATGCCTATATTAGAAAAGAAGGAACATCTCAAAGCAATGACCTCAGCTTCCACCTTAAGAAACCAGAAAAAGAAGAGACAATTAATTACAGTTAGCAAAAGAAAAGAAATAATAAAGATCAAAGATGAAATCAACAATTTAAAAAATCAATAAAACAAAAAGCTGGTTCTTTGATAAGATCAATAAAATTGATAAATATCTGTCAGACTAAGCAGGGAAAAAGACAGAAGATGTAAATTACCAATATCAGGAATGAAAGAGTTAGCATCACTACAGATTATACAGATATTAAAAGAATGAGAATGGAATACTGTGAACAAGATGCTAATAAATTCAATAACTTATGAGGAACTAAACAAATTCCTTGAAAGATACAAATTACCAAAGCTCATTCAAGAAAAAAATAGATAACCTGAATAACTATATCTATTAAAGAAATTAAAACTGTACTTAAAAACTTTCCCCCCAAAATAAAACTGTATGCCCAGATGGCTTCAAAACATTAAGGGATAAATTATACTAATTCTGCAGAAACTCTACTAAAACATTGGAGAGGAAGAAATACTGCCCAACTCATTCTATCCAGCCAGCATTACTCTAATACCAAAATCAAAGAAAGACACTGCAAGAAAAGAAAACTACAGATATCAACCCTCATGAACACAGAAGCAAAAATTGTAAACAAAATTTTATCTAATCAAACCCATTAATATGTAAAAGATATAATCCATCATAACCAAATGGGTTTTATTCCAGGAATACAGAGTTGGTTTAACATTTCAAAATCAATCAATGTAGTTCACCATATTAACAAAAAACATATAATCAATCTCAATGGATGGAGAAAAAGTATTTCACAAAATCCAACATCTATTCCTGAGGTAAACAAACAAACAAACAAAAATTCTCAGCAAATTAATAATAGACAACATCTATGAAGAGCTGATAGCTAACATAATACTTAATAGTGAAAGACTGAATGCTTTCTCTCCAAGATAAGAACAAAATAGGGATAGCTTCTCTCATCACTTCCAATCAGAATTACACTGGAGTTTCTAGCCAATGCAACCAGTCAAGGAAAAGAAAAATAATCAGGTAAACCAGGGAGAAAGATAAGGACAAATAAAGAAAAGTTATTAGTTCTGGGCAAAACAAAACAATGAGAAAAGGGAAACAATGAGACAATGGAGAAATGAAATCACAAAGGGGAACAAATTCCCATAATTGTGTCTAAGTAATGTATGTAAAGACATCAGCTTCATATTTTTGAGCTACCTAAGAACTGAGTGATAAAATACTACGAAGGAGATAAATACAAATTATAAAGAACTTAGACAACAATTTAAAATACTGCTTTTACTAATTTCAACATAGCATTCTTTGGGAAATATTAATATATTCCCTAAAGTGGATGGATAAACTACAAAAATCTAGTACAGGTGTGAAACACAGTCTCAACATTTCTTCTTTAAATCCATAATCTAATGTTTATTTCATTAATGTCAGAACAAAAATAAAGAGTAAAGTAGCCTCAAAAGCTGTAAAATTATGAAACACAGAATCTCAAAGCCGTAAAGAGCCTCTTTCAAAAAGAAAGAAAACGGAGGCCAAAGGAAGAGCAGATCTACCAAGTTTATAAAATTATGTGAAGTAATCGAAAAAGCTGTGACACAACCCAAACATTAATCAGTTGTGTGACTTTAAGATGAATTTTAGTGTCTCTGGATCTGAGTTTTCTACACCTATAAAATAAGGAGTTAGGCCAATTGATCTCTAAATTCTCTTCATCTTTGAAAGTCTAAGACCCTATGATTCTAAACAAAATCATAAGCTAAAGAACATAAGCAATGAGACAAATACCTTTTTAATTCAGAGGAAAATTTTTTTAAATTATTTTATCTGAATTGAAGACACTAGGGAAGCTTCTTATTCATTGATTAACCTGAATATTAATTTCAGCTGTCTATTTTATTCAAGATAAGCTTAAGTATAAGAGAATTATGAAGTGTAATTTTCATTCTGTACCTTGTTTGAGCGTAATGACACTCGACCTCCACAACGAGCACAGAACTTTGTTTGGCAATATGAACAGTTATGGCCACATCCATCAGCAAACTTTGTTTTGTGGCAGATACCACAGGTTGGAGCATCACCTTTCTGTTCTTGCTGCTGCTGTGATTCTTCTCCCATCTTCTTTACCTGCTCCTTATACATTTCAAACTGCTGATGAAGTTTTCTGCAGAGAACACAGATAAGAAAAATTTGGTTTCCTGATGTCTCAAAAACAAAAATAATTACCACAATCTGTGGACACAATTTTATACCCAAAACAATCCATAGGAGAATACAGAATAAAAATTTAATTTTCTGTTTATAGAATAACATCTTTTATGGCACATCACATCATAAAAGTATTGTAACTAGTTCTGCCTTCTGCCTTCTGATATACATGCTAATTTAAGAAACAATACAATTAAGATACTTCTTTGAACTGTAATTGTAAAATTTCTATCAACCATTTGCAATATATTTTCAATCATATACTGTAAAATATTTACGATGTTATTTTTTAACAGTTAGCTTCACAAAAAGACTGATTTGATTTACACAGTGAAACCAAAACCTATGAACTTCAAATCATTGAGACAGACTCTCAATTGGAATGATCTTAAGAATCCAAACAGAGGGGAAAACATTGGATGAGTGGTCTCACTAACTGTTTAAATCTATTCAATAGTCTCGACATTAGTTGGCTGCAAAGACACTATGAAATATTAGAAGCCTACCAAATAAGGCTGTACAAATAAAAGTAAGGCCTTCATTTTTTCTAGTTAAAAGTAAATAGTGATAGACTTCCGGGAAGATGGCGGAAGAGTAAGACGCGGAGATCACCTTCCTCTCCACAGATACACCAGAAGTACATCTACGCGTGGAACAACTCCTACGGAGCACCTACTGAACGCTGGCAGAAGACCTCAGACCTCCCAAAAGGCAAGGAACCCCCCACGTACCTGGTTAGGGCAAAAGAAAAAAATAAACAGAGACAAAAGGATAGGGACGGGTCCTGTACCAGCGGGAGAGAGCTGTGAAGGAGGAAAAGTGTCCATACACTAGGAAGCCCCTTCGCGGGTGGAGACTTCGGGAGGCGGAGTGGGGGAGCTTGGGAGCCGCGGAGGAGAGCACAGCAACAGGGGTGCGGAGGGAAAAGCGGACAGATTCCAGCGCAGAGGATCGGGCCGACCGGCACTCACCAGCCGACAGGCTTGTCTGCTCGCCCGCCGGGGCGGGCGGGACTGGGAGCTGAGGCTCCGGCTTTTGTCGGAGCGCTGGGAGAGGACTGAGGTTGGCGGCGTGAACACAGCCTGCAGGGCGTTGGTGCGCCGCGGCTGGCCGGGAGAGAGTCCGGGGAGGGGTCTGGAGCTGCCGAAGAGGCAAGAGACTTTTACGTCCCTCTTTGTTTCCTGGTGCATGAGGAGGGGGGATTGGGAACGCTGCTCGGGAGAGCTCAGGGGACGGGCGCGAGCCGCGGCTAAGAGTGCGGAGCCCAGAGACGGACATGGGACGCTAAGGCCGCTGCTGCCGCCGCCAGGAGGCCTGTGTGCGAGCGCAGGTCACTAGCCACACGCCCTTCCGGGGAGCCTGTGCAGCCCGCCGCTACCGGGGTCCCGGGATCTGGGGACGGCTCCCCCGGGAGAGCGCACGGCGCGCCTCAGGCTGCAGCGTCACGCCGGCCTCTGCCGCTGCAGGCCCGCCCCGCACTCCGTGACCCTCCCTACCCCCCGGCCTGGGTGAGCCAGAGCCTCCGAATCAGCGGCTCCTTTAACCCCATCCTGTCTGAGCAAAGAACAGACGCCCTCCGGCGACCTACACGCACAGGCGGGGCCAAATCCAAAACTGAGCCCCTGGGAACTGTGAGAACAAAGAAGAGAAAGGGAAATCTCTCCCAGCAGCCTCAGGAGCAGCGGATTAAAGCTCCACAATCAACTTGATATACCCTGCATCTGTGGAATACCTGAATAGACAACGAATCATCCCAAATTAAGGAGCCCTGTGGATGAAAGGCTCTTGGTGCTGCAGCCAGGACTCAGTGCTGTGCCTCTGAGGTGGGAGAGCCAACTTCAGGACACTGGTCCACAAGAGGCCTCCCAGCTGCACATAATATCAAACAGCAAAAATCTCCGAGAGATCTCCATCTCAACACCAGCACCCAGCTTCACTCAACGACCAGCAAGCTACAGTGCTGGACATCCTATGCCAAACAACTAGCAAGACAGGAACACAACCCCACCCATTAGCAGAGAGGCTGCCCAAAATCATAATAAGTCTACAGACACCCCGAAACACACCACCAGACGTGGACCTGCCCACCAGAAAGACAAGATCCAGCCTCATACACCAGAACACAGGCACTAGTACCCTCCACCAGGAAGCCTACACAACCCACTGAACCAACCTTAGCCACTGGGGACAGACACAAAACACAACAGGAACTACGAACCTTCAGCCTGCAAAAAAAAAAAAAAAAAGGAGACCCCAAACACAGTAAGATAAGCAAAATGAAAAGACAGAAAAACACACAGCAGATGAAGGAGCAAGATAAAAACCCACCAGACCTAACAAATGAAGAGGAAATAGGCAGTCTACCTGAAAAAGAATTCAGAATAATGATAGTAAGGTTGATCCGAAATCTTGGAGATAGAATGGACAATAGAATGGACAAATTGCAAGAATCAGTTAACAAGGACCTAGAAGAACTAAAGATGAAACAAGCAACGATGAACAACACAATAAATGAAATTAAAAGTACTCTAGATGGGATCAATAGCAGAATAACTGAGGCAGAAGAACGGATAAGTGACCTGGAAGATAAAATAGTGGAAATAACTACTGCAGAGCAGCATAAAGAAAAAAGAATGAAAAGAACTGAGGACAGTCTCAGAGACCTCTGGGACAACATTAAACGCACCAACATTCGAATTATAGGGGTTCCAGAAGAAGAAGAGAAAAAGAAAGGGACTGAGAAAATATTTGAAGAGATTATAGTTGAAAACTTCCCTAATATGGGAAAGGAAATAGTTAATCAAGTCCAGGAAGCACAGAGAGTCCCATACAGGATAAATCCAAGGAGAAATACGCCAAGACACATATTAATCAAACTGTCAAAAATTAAATACAAAGAAAACATATTAAAAGCAGCAAGGGAAAAACAACAAATAACACACAAGGGAATCCCCATAAGGTTAACAGCTGATCTTTCAGCAGAAACTCTGCAAGCCAGAAGGGAGTGGCAGGACATATTGAAAGTGTTGAAGGAGAAAAACCTGCAACCAAGATTACTCTACCCAGCAAGGATCTCATTCAGATTTGATGGAGAAATTAAAACCTTTACAGACAAGCAAAAGCTGAGAGAGTTCAGCACCACCAAACCAGCTCTACAACAACTGCTAAAGGAACTTCTCTAGGCAAGAAACACAAAAGAAGGAAAGGACCTACAATAACAAACCCAAAACAATTAAGAAAATGGGAATAGGAACACACATATCGATAATTACCTTAAATGTAAATGGATTAAATGCTCCCACCAAAAGACACAGATTGGCTGAATGGATACAAAAACAAGACCCATATATTTGCTGTCTACAAGAGACCCACTTCAGACCTAGAGACACATACAGACTGAAAGTAAGGGGATGGAAAAAGGTATTTCATGCAAATGGAAACCAAAAGAAAGCTGGAGTAGCAATTCTCATATCAGACAAAATAGACTTTAAAACAAAGACTATTAGAAGAGACAAAGAAGGACACTACATAATGATCAAGGGATCAATCCAAGAGGAAGATATAACAATTGTAAATATTTATGCACCCAACATAGGTGCACCTCAATACATAAGGCAAATACTGACAACCATAAAAGGGGAAATCGACAGTAACACATTCATAGTAGGGGACTTTAACACCCCACTTTCACCAATGGACAGATCATCCAAAATGAAAATAAATAAGGAAACACAAGCTTTAAATGATACATTAAACGAGATGGAGTTAATTGATATTTATAGGACATTCCATCCAAAAACAACAGAATACACATTTTCCTCAAGTGCTCATGGAACATTCTCCAGGATAGATCATATCTTGGGTCACAAATCAAGCCTTGGTAAATTTAAGAAAATTGAAATTGTATCAAGTATCTTTTCTGACCACAACGCCATGAGACTAGATATCAATTACAGGAAAAGATCTGTAAAAAATACAAACACGGGCTTCCCTGGTGGCGCAGTGGTTGAGAGTCCGCCTGCCGATGCAGCGGACGCGGGTTCGTGCCCCGGTCCGGGAAGATCCCACATGCCACGGAGCGGCTGGGCCCGTGAGCGATGGCCGCTGAGCCTGCGCGTCCGGAGCCTGTGCTCCACAGCGGGAGAGGCCACAACAGTGAGAGGCCCGCGTACCCCAAAAAAAAAAAAAAAAATACAAACACATGGAGGCTAAACAATACATTACTTAATAATGAAGTGATCACTGAAGAAATCAAAGAGGAAATCAAAAAATACCTAGAAACAAATGACAATGGAGACACAACGACCCAATACCTGTGGGATGCAGCAAAAGCAGTTCTAAGGGGGAAGTTTATAGCAATACAAGCCCACCTTAAGAAGCAGGAAACATCTCGAATAAACAACCTAACCTTGCACCTCAAGCAATTAGAGACACAACGACCCAATACCTGTGGGATGCAGCAAAAGCAGTTCTAAGGGGGAAGTTTATAGCAATACAAGCCCACCTTAAGAAGCAGGAAACATCTCGAATAAACAACCTAACCTTGCACCTCAAGCAATTAGCAATTAAAGCAAGAAGAACAAAAAAACCCCAAAGCTAGCAGAAGGAAAGAAATCATAAAAATCAGATCAGAAATAAATGAAAAAGAAATGAAGGAAACAATAGCAAAGATCAATAAAACTAAAAGCTGGTTCTTTGAGAAGATAAACAAAATAGATAAACCACTAGCCAGACTCATCAAGAAAAAAAGGGAGAAGACTCAAATCAATAAAATTAGAAATGAAAAAGGAGAGGTAACAACTGACACTGCAGAAATAAAAGAGATCATGAGAGATTACTACAAGCAACTCTATGCCAATAAAATGGACAATCTGGAAGAAATGGACAAATTCTTAGAAATGCACAACCTGCCAAGACTGAATCAGGAAGAAATAGAAAATATGAACAGACCAATCACAAGCACTGAAATTGAAACTGTGATTAAAAATCTTCCAACAAAGAAAAGCCCAGGACCAGATGGCTTCACAGGCGAATTCTATCAAACATTTAGAGAAGAGCTAACACCTATCCTTCTCAAACTCTTCCAAAATATAGCAGAGGGAGGAACACTCCCAAACTCCTTCTACGAGGCCACCATCACCTTGATACCAAAACCAGACAAGGATGTCACAAAGAAAGAGAACTACAGGCCAATATCACTGATGAACATAGATGCAAAAATCCTCAACAAAATACTAGCAAACAGAATCCAACAGCACATTAAAAGGATCATACACCATGATCAAGTGGGGTTTATTCCAGGAATGCAAGGATTCTTCAATATACGCAAATCTATCAATGTGATAAACCATATTAACAAACTGAAGGAGAAAAACCATATGATCATCTCAATAGATGCAGAGAAAGCTTTTGACAAAATTCAACACCCATTTATGATAAAAACCCTGCAGAAAGTAGGCATAGAGGGAACTTTCCTCAACATAATAAAGGCCATATATGACAAGCCCACAGCAAACATCATCCTCAATGGTGAAAAACTGAAAGCATTTCCACTAAGATCAGGAACAAGACAAGGTTGCCCACTCTCACCACTCTTATTCAACATAGTTTTGGAAGTTTTAGCCACAGCAATCAGAGAAGAAAAGGAAATAAAAGGAATCCAAATCGGAAAAGAAGAAGTAAAGCTGTCACTGTTTGCAGATGACATGATCCTATACATAGAGAACCCTAAAGATGCTACCAGAAAACTACTAGAGCTAATCAATGAATTTGGCAAAGTGGCAGGATACAAAATTAATGCACAGAAATCTCTGGCATTCCTATATACTAATGATGAAAAATCTGAAAGTGAAATCAAGAAAACACTCCCATTTACCATTGCAACAAAAAGAATAAAATATCTAGGAATAAACCTACCTAAGGAGACAAAAGATCTGTATGCAGAAAATTATAAGACACTGATGAAAGAAATTAAAGATGATACAAATAGATGGAGAGATATACCATGTTCTTGGATTGGAAGAATCAACATTGTGAAAATGACTCTACTACCCAAAGCAATCTATAGATTCAATGCAATCCCTATCAAACTACCACTGGCATTTTTCACAGAACTAGAACAAAAAATTTTGCAATTTGTATGGAAACACAAAAGACCCCGAATAGCCAAAGCAATCTTGAGAACGAAAGAAGGAACTGGAGGAATCAGGCTCCCAGACTTCAGACTATACTACAAAGCTACAGTTATCAAGACGGTATGGTACTGGCACAAAAACAGAAAGATAGATCAATGGAACAGGATAGAAAGCCCAGAGATAAACCCACGCACATATGGTCACCTTATCTTTGACAAAGGAGGCAGAAATGTACAGTGGAGAAAGGACAGCCTCTTCAATAAGTGGTGCTGGGAAAACTGGACAGCTACATGTAAAAGTATGAAATTAGATCACTCTCTAACACCATACACAAAAATAAGCTCAAAATGGATTAAAGACCTAAATGTAAGGCCAGAAACTATCAAACTCTTAGAGGAAAACATAGGTAGAACACTCTATGACATAAATCACAGCAAGGTCCTTTTTGACCCACCTCCTAGAGAAATGGAAATAAAAACAAGAGTAAACAAATGGGACCTAATGAAGCTTAAAAGCTTTTGCGCAGCAAAGGAAACCATAAAGAAGACCAAAAGACAACCCTCAGAATGGGAGAAAATATTTGCAAATGAAGCAACTGACAAAGGATTGATCTCCAAAATTTATAAGCAGCTCATGCAGCTTAATAACAAAAAAACAAACAACCCAATCCAAAAATGGGCAGAAGACCTAAATAGACATTTCTCCAAAGAAGATATACAGAGTGCCAACAAACACATGAAAGAATGCTCAACATCACTAATCATGAGAGAAATGCAAATCAAAACTACAATGAGATATCATCTCACACCAGTCAGAATGGCCATCATCAAAAAATCTAGAAACAATAAATGCTGGAGAGGGTGTGGAGAAAAGGGAACCCTCTTACACTGTTGGTGGGAATGTAAATTGATACAGCCACTGTGGAGAACAGTATGGAGGTTCCTTAAAAAGCTACAAATAGAACTACCATATGACCCAGCAATCCCACTACTGGGCATATACCCTGAGAAAACCATAATTCAAAAAGAGTCATGTACCAAAGAGTCATGTACCAAAATGTTCATTGCAGCTCTATTTACAATAGCCCAGAGATGGAAACAACCTAAGTGTCCATCATCGGATGAATGGATAAAGAAGATGTGGCACATATATACAATGGAATATTACTCAGCCATAAAAAGAGACGAAATTGAGCTATTTGTAATGAGGTGGATAGACCTAGAGTCTGTCATACAGAGTGAAGTAAGTCAGAAAGAGAGAGACAAATACCGTATGCTAACACATATATATGGAATTTAAAAAAAAAAAAAGTCATGAAAAACCTAGGGGTGAAACAGGAATAAAGACACAGACTTACTAGAGAATGGACTTGAGGCTATGGGGAGGGGGAAGGGTAAACGGTGACAAAGCGATAAAGAGGCATGGACATATATACACTACCAAACGTAAGGTAGATAGCTAGTGGGAAGCAGCCGCATAGCACAGGGAGATCAGCTCGGTGCTTTGTGACCGCCTGGAGGGGTGGGATAGGGAGGGTGGGAGGGAGGGAGACGCAAGCGGGAAGAGATATGGGAATATATGTATATATATAACTGATTCATTTTGTTGTGAAGCTGAAACTAACATACCATTGTAAAGCAATTATACTCCAATAAAGATGTTAAAAAAAAAAAAAAGTAAATAGTGATAAAACTTCTCACTTCCATTGTCTTTATAAAGGATAATTTAAAATATTTAGAACTATAATTTGGATTTATAAATCAAAGTTCCTAATCAGAACTAATGTTTAGGATTTACAAAGCTGTACATAATGTCACTCCCATCCTAGAAAGGACAAAAGGCTAAATAATCTAAAATATCATAACTTGTTTTGAGCCCTTCACAGAGTTGAGGTTATAAGGCAACCAAATAATCTAAACTCCAAAGAGCAACAAGCCCTTCCAAAGAGCAATAGGCCACACTGTTTCTCTCGGCAGAACACAGCGGAAAGAGGTGTTTCCTCTTACAATTAGGTAAGAGGAAATTCATTAAAACTTTAACAAATTGTAAAGGGCAAGTGTGGGCTAACATGACAGTTTGGAACAGCTAGGGGCCCAGACTCAAGGGAGGTTCACACTCACTCCCAAGCACCCTTCCACATACCTCCACTGGTTATTCATCAGGCATATTGAGAGCAGGGCATGAGAACAAAAAGAATCCTTTGGGGGTGCACATATGCAGGTATAACAGAAGTGACTGACTAGTGGCTGCTAGGACACAGGCACATTTTCCCAGACTATTTCTCCTAAAAAAGCCAAAGCTATAAGCCACAGGAAAAGGGAGTAAACTCTGTCATCCCCAGGGCAAAGGTAAAGATCCATTGCAGCTAAGGAAAAGCTTGAAAAAAAACCCTCTTCCCATGAAAGAGGGACAAAAACCACCTTCAACCAAGATCTTATCCATAAATTAAAGGCCTTTTATCACTAAGGGAGGGGTGGAAACTCCTGCCCCAAACCATTCAGAGACATAAGGCACATTTGCTTCCACAGGAAGGAGGGAGTAAAAACCTTGAGCAAGCCTCATCCCTGAGGCCTAGGTTGACAAAGCCCGTTCAAAGATGGAAGATAGAACACACACAACAGAACACCCCGCCCCTATCACAAGCCTAGGATCAAGAAATACGCACCAGTTGTCTACCTCTGGGGAATGGGCAAGAACATGGGGAGAGACCCCCTCCCTCTGTGACATAAGTGGATAGGAATGGCTGAAGGGGTAGCAAAACAATAAAAACAAAACAAAACTTACAGTACTCCTGCATCCACTCCAAGCAAAAAGCAACAGTGGCTCACGTTAGAGGAATTTGAAGATAGTAGTACACTAAAGATAATGATGGCAACAGCAAAATCCAAACCTGTCTGAACCCCTGACTTGATTGGTGATTTAATTCCCAATACTGACAGTCTGACAGAAAAGGCATGCCAACTTTAAGGCATAAATACAACTCAAAAGCATGAGACTCAGGAAAAAAAACACAAGGAATAAACAACCCGTTGTCAAGAGATAATCACTACAAGTAGATTCAGAGATGACTAAGATGATAAGATTATCAGACACAGACTTTAAAATGATTAAAATTATTTAGGTAAAAGATATAGAGAAAAAAGGTGGACAACAGACATGAACAAATAGGGTACTGAAGCAGAAAGATGGAAACTGTAAGAGTCAAATGGAAATACTGGAAATAAAAAAATATGTCCTCAAAGATGAAGAATTCCTTTGATGGTCTCATGAGTAGGCTTGAAAGAACTAAGGAAAAGAACAGTAAGCTTGAGAATAAGTCAATAAAAATTATCCACATTAAAACAGAAAAAAAAAAGTGTAGGAAAAAAAGAACATCCAAGGGACTTCCCTGGTGTTCCAGTGGTTAAGACTCCGTGCTTCCATGCAGGGGGCATGGGTTTGATCCCTAGTCAGGGATCTGATCCTGCATGCTGTGTGCTGTGGCCAAAAAGAAAAAAAAAAAAAGAGAGAGAGCATCCAAGAGCTAAAATGATCTAACATGTAAAACTGGAGTCCCAGAAGATGAAGAAAGAGAAAACAGAACAAACAGAACAGAGGAAATACTTGAAGGGATAACGGCCATGAATTTTTCAAAACTAATGAAAGGCAGCAAATCACAAACACGTGAACTTCCGAGAATCCTTTGTAGAACAAATACCACACACACACTTTTACACACATCATAGTCAAACTGCTAAAAACCAAACATAAAGAGAAAACTATAAAAGCAGCCAGAGAAAATAACATATTATTTACAAAGAACCAATGATAAGAATTACAGAAGATTATTCTTCAGAAACCATGCAAGTTAGAAGACTTTGGAATGACATCTTTATAAAGCACAGACAGGAAGTAACAACAACAAAAAAAAAACCTATCAACCCAAGATCCTATATGCAGTGAAATTATGCTTAAAAAAATGAAGACAAAATAAAGGCTTTTTCAGGCAAAGAAATGTTAAAGACCTTAACTGCAAGGGATTTGAAGTAAGTTCTTCAGGCAGGAGTATGATACTCCTTGGAAGTATCTTATGGAAAACCAGACCTAGACATAGAAATAAATGCTTATGTCAAAAAGAAAAAAGTCTCAAATCAGTTTCAAAAAAAGAAAAAGGAAAGTTAAACCCAAAGAAAGTAGAAGGAAGGAAATTTTAAAAGATTAGAGAAGAAATCAATGAAACCAAAAACTGATTCTTTTTAAAATAGAAACAATAGAATTGATAAACCTCCAGCCAGAATGACCAAGGAAGAGAGAGAGAGAAAGAAAGAGAGAAGATGCAAATTACCTACAACAATGATAGAGGTAACATCACTACAGACTCCACAGTTAAACAAAATTAAATGTAAAAGATTATAAGAGAATATTACAAACAACTCTATGCCCAAAATTCTACAACTTACATGAGAAACAGACCATCTTCTTGAAAGACAGAAATAAGTACACCTCACTCAAGAAGAACTAGATAGCCTGACAAGTCCTAAAGCTATTAAAGAAATTTAACTCATAGTTTAAAAACCTTTCAAAAATAAAACTCCAGTTCTCCATGGCTTTATTGATGAATCCTGCAAAATATTTAAGGAAGAAACAATACCAATTCTACATAATCCCTTCCAGAAAGTAAAAGTGAAAGAAACATTTAACTAATTTCCTAAGGCCAACATTACTCTGATACCAAAATCATACAAAAACATAATAAGAAAAGAAAATTATAGACCAATATTCCTCATGAGAAGGTGCAAAAATCCTCAACCCAACATTAGCAAGCCAAATCCAGAAATATGTTAAAGAATAATACATCACAAACAGGTGATGTTTATCCTGGGAATGCAAGGTTGGTTCCACATTCTAAATTCAAGCAATATAATTTACCACATTAACAGATTAAGGGGAAAGAAACATATGATTATGTCAAAATATGCTGAGAAAGCAGCTGAATCAGCAAACTAGGAATAGACAGAAACTTCCTTAATGCAATAACAGTATCCACAAAAGACTCTACAGCTAACATCATATTGTATTTGAAAAATAGAGTGCTTTCCCCCTGAAATCAGGAACAAAGCAACGTCTCCTCTCTCACTACTAACCAACACTGGACTGGAAATCCTAGCTAATGCATCAAAGCCAGAAAAAACAATAAAAATTAAAGCCATAGAGATTGGAAAGGAAAATTTTTAAACTGCACAGATGGCATAATTGTCTATGTATAAAATCCCAAAGAAACTATAAAAAAATCTCCTATAATAAATAAGTGAGTTTAGCAAGTTCACAAGATACAAGCTCAATATACAAAAAAACAATTGTATTTTTATATACTAGCAATAGACAGTTGGAAATCAAAATTTTAAAAAGTAATCTGCAATGGCATCAAAAAAAAATAAAAGACTAAGGTATAAATCTAACAAAATATGTGCAGGCTATCTTTGGTAAGAACTATAAAACACTAATAAAAAGAATCAAAAGAGAGATCTAATTAATAGTAGAAATATACTGTATTCATCAATGAGAAGTCTCAATATTGTTAAGATATCAATTCTCTACAAATTGATCTATTGATTCAATGTCATCTCAGTCACAATCTCGGAAAGAATTTTTTAAACAAATCGACAAGCTCAATCTAAAATGTGTATGGAAAAGCAAAACTCTCAGAATAGGCAGAATATTTTGAAAAACAAAAAGATTGAAGGACTCACATTACCTGATTT
Organism: Leucopleurus acutus; assembly: GCF_964270905.1. NCBI lineage: Eukaryota > Metazoa > Chordata > Mammalia > Artiodactyla > Delphinidae > Leucopleurus > Leucopleurus acutus. The sequence goes on along the minus strand of NC_139159.1, from coordinate 50,623,058 downwards.
TAAGACTTAACTAGAAAAGTTACAGAAGTAATCAAATATTGGCAAAGGATAAACATGCATACAATAGAACAGAATCGAACAGAGTCCAGAATAGTCCAACACTTAAATGGTCATTACTTTTTTAAAAAGATGCCAAGGTAATTCAATGATAAAGAATAACCCTTTAAAGCAACAGAAAATTCATGTGTAAAAAAAGTAACTGGAAATCCATGTGTAAAGAAATGAACCTCAACTCATACCTCACACCTATACAAAAATTAACTAAATGTATTACAGAACCATAAACAATAGATTACAGAACTAAATAAAATGACTATAACTATAAAACTTCTAGATGGAAACATTGACAAAAAGTGAGGCCTTGGGTTAAACAAAGACTACTTAGCTAGATTAGACAAGCATACCTTCAATAAAATCTAAAAAGCATGAACCAGAAAGCAACCACTGGCAATATATAAATGAATGAGCATAGCTGTGTTCCAATAAAATATTATTTATGGACACTGAAAACAGGCAGTGGGCCAGATTTGGCCTATGGGTCGCAGATTGCCCACTTTTATATAATATGATTTCATTTATATAACATTCAGAAAGAGGCAAATTATTAGGACAGAAATCAGAACAATGGTTGCTAGGAGCTGGAGTAGAGCAAGAGGATTAACTACAAATGGACACAAGGAACGTTTGGAGGTGAAGGAAATAGTCTGTCTTGATTATGGTGGTAGATATTTAACTATGTATGTTTTCCAGAATTCAGTGAAGTGTATGTCTTAAAGGTGAATTTTACTGCAAATAAACTATACCTCAAATAAGCCTGACTTTTAAAAAAGTTAGTTTCAAAGTGCTAACCTAAAGTCAGTAGGTAAATTAAAAATAGATCTATGTAAGTCCTTTTACCTACTTAACCACAAAAGCAGACTTCCTTTTTCACACCTAATATTAGTAAATTCAAATAGCCGTGCCAGTTTTCTCAATTTTTTTCTATAACTTCAGACAACATACTGTTTTTCCCTGATGATCTCCCACCAGGTTTAAGTGAATCTCTGTTAACACAAAATAAGCACCACTACAGGAAACCCAAGCTCATAAACATGTACCAGAGCAAGCATGATTTTAAGTGGACCACTGAATGAACTCTGCATCATAGCTTCTCTCAACCATTTAGAAGAACTATCTTTCTATATGTGAGGTATATTATACATTTCTACTGTATACCTGTGTACACACTTATGATCTCTGGCATATCTTTCAGCACATGGCTGAACCCCACTGGGAAACAGAGAAAGAAGAAGAAAATTAGAGTAATGTTTTGTTTTAGTTCTAGAGGCACTGGAGTATTAGGCAAGTTACCAAGTCACATTGGAACAAAAAGCAGAAATCTAGTTAAGTCAATTGTTGTACAAAATAGTGCCTCAAGGGAAGTAGAAACCCCATTTCACAAACAGGGAGAAGGCCAATCACATTAGCAGAAAAATTAGTAATTATGTATCCCAAAGTGCTAGATTAGAGCTATTTAAAACTCTTTTACATAACAACTGTAGTAATCCCAGAGACTACAGCATTATTAGGGCTGTAGGATGGGATCAAATCTTCCCAGCTGTAGGCAGCAAAGAGAGAGAGAGAAGCCGAAATTCAGATAGGACTAGACTACAACAGCTTGAGGCGATAAGAGAGGACTTATACAGAGATTTTGTGTATTCATCCTTCCAGTCCTATAAAATGAGAAACTACCATATGTAGAAGTGGTGGTGTACAGGCAGATTCGGGAGCTAAATTATATTCCTTGCCAAAAAGAGCATTTCTTCCCTTCCCATTTACAAATTCTATCTCTGCTTCCTCACCCCAGTCACTCTTCAATCAATCTAATCTAATTTCCAGTCTATTTCTTAATTCTCACAAAGTTTACCAAGGATCTCCCTGTATCTAAAACTAATGGACAAATTTTTTAGTCTCCATCTTACTGAGTTCTCAACAATACTTGAAATTATGTTCACATGCCCACTGGGCTTTCATTACACTCTCCTGGCTTTCTTCCTGTATCTGCCTTTCATTTTCTCTCTCCTTTGAAGGTCAAGACTCAGGCCCCTCTTCTCTTTTCATTCTATGTCTTCTTAGGCAATCATACCCACACCTAAGACTTCAATTTCCACCTATATATAAATTACTTATAAATGTAAATCCTCAGCTCAAACCTCTCCTCTGAGCTTCAATATTCAATTGCCTACTTGACATCTCTATTTGGAAGTCTCAGTGCCAGTTGGAATTCAGTGCGTATCAAAGCGAACTCCTAATTTTCCTATTAAACTAAATTCCCTGCCAGTGTTCCTGCCAGTGCACAATTTCAGTGAATTGTGCCACCATTTAATTATGCAGGCCTGAAATCTAGAATTATTCTAGAAATATCTCCCTCCTTCAAATGCATAATTAATCTAAGTCCTTTCAATTTTACTTCTTAAATATGTCTTGAATCCTTCCGCTTGTCTCTGAATCCATTGTCAATACCATAGGCCTTGTTACCATCAATGCCCACCTAGCCTCCTGGCTAGGCTATTCACATCCACACTTCTCCCCTTCTGCGTACTACAGAAAAATTATCTTGTCATCTCACTGCTTAAAATACGCTAATGGCTTCTGATTGTTTTTAAGAAGAAGAAAAGTCTTCTTATGAAGACATACAAAGCCTTGAATGTTCTCGCACACATTCACCCCTTCAACCTCATTTTTTGCACGGCTTCTTTCCCCTCTTTCAGCTAAAGCCACTCACCCTTTAGACTCACTGTGGTGCATCCATTATAGGGCATTTATATTTTATACATGCTCTCGCTTCCTCCTAGGATAGATTACAATGCACATCTTTTTTTAAATTTTCTTTCTCTCTCTTTAAACCATAGGTATCCAAAATAGAGTTGATCATGAGCTTGGTTGCACTGATCCATGCTTGGCTCCCTTTTTAATTAACTATTTTCCCTTCCCCGATGTGACTTCCCTTCCCTCAGGAACCAGTCTTTACATTTTTATATTAAAATCTAAATAGAATAAACAATAGCTAATGCATATGGTGCTTATTGTGTATCAGGTAGATAGGTACTATTATAAATATTCTACTATTATTCTATTCTACAGAGAAGCTATTTTTACTTACAGTCACACTGCTAGTAAGTAAAGCCAGATACAAATTCAATGTTGCTGCAGAATCCAAGCTCCAACAACTATAAGTTTACACATTTTAATGGCTGTATAATGTTCCCTATTTACATTTTATTCATCCCTTTATTTTTTAAAAGTTGGCACTTTATTCTGAAAAAGAATAGATTTATATATATAACTGAATCACTGTGCTGTACACCTGACACTAACACGATATTGTAAACCAACTATACTTCAATTTAAAAAAAGAATTAGTAAATAAATAAGTTGGCCCTTTATAATTCATTACTGTATATTTCCAATAAATTGTAATATTTCTGTAATGAGATATTTATAAACACATATGTTTTTCTCTGAGATATGTATACAGAAATATAATAGACATACTCAAGTTCACTAAATATTTCTGAACTTCCCTCCAAAGGGCTTAACCCAGTAAGCACACCTGCAAGCAGGGTATGAAGTCTCCAGTTTCCTCTTATCCTTGCCTATACATGATATTATTCAATTTTTTTAATTTTGCAGCTTGGGTAGATATGAACTGATGTTTTATTTTTTTAAGTTCACATTTTTCTGACTCCTAATGAAGTTCAGCCAGTTGAACTGCCCTACCTGTGAACTACCTATTCCTGCCATCCTTTACCAAAACTCTATTGGTTTTCCTGGTGGGGCAGGGGCAGGGTGGGGGGGTTATGGGGTTGTTTATTTGTTTTTGCTGATTTGCAGAAGAACCCTGTAAAGCCTATATGTTAATTCTTTATAAGCTGAGCATAGCAAATGTCCTAGTCTGACAAATGATGGCTAATTCTGTTCTTTGTTCAGCAGAATTTTTTAATTTTGTTGCATTCTAATACATCAGTTTCTCCCACCATGGTTCGTGGTTTTGGTGGCTGGCTATAATAAAAATCCTTACTTACCCCTGAGTCAGTCACAAAAAATTCTACAGTTTCTTCTAATAGCTTTATAATTTTGCCTCTCACATTTAGGCTTTTAATCGATCTAAAGTTTATTTTTATATGTGATGTGATGCAAGAACTTAATTTTAAGCTTTTGCGTATAGAGACTCTATTTTCCGAGCACCATTAAAAAGACCATCCTTTCTTCCACTGATTTGTGATAGCAATCTATCATATACTTAGTTCTCACATGTGCAAATGTCTATTTATGGACTCTGCATTCTATTTCATTGGGTTTTTTGTTTGTTCCACTCCAAAACAACATTGTCAGAACCAAACTCCAAATACAATGAAAGGTCTAAACAATCTTAAATATATAAGCTTATATATTTAAGTTTATAAATATAAATATAAAGGTAAATACATAAGTTTCCAGTGATGTAAATCAGAGGTAAGCAAACTTTTTCTGCAAAGGTCCAGATAGTAAATGTTATAAGCCTTGTGGATCATAGGGTCTCTGTCACAGCTACTCAGTTTTGCCAAAGGGATGTGAGACAAGCCATAGATAAACAAATAAATGAGCTTGACTGTGTTCCAATAAAAGTTTATTTACAAAAACTGGCAGCAGGCAGGATTTGACCCACAGGCCATATTTTGCAGATCCCTGATACAGATAAAAGAGTCAAAGGTGTACTCACATTTAATTTAAAACTTTTATGACAAATAAATATTTAAAAGACATATACAATAATTTATCAATTTAGAAATATTGCTTTTTCCACTTTCTTATTTCAAAAAGCTGTTTTATCCAACTTTTTCATGTCTATTTTCTCCATCCTCACCAAAGCAACTCATTGAACTGTTTTCCAAAGTAAAATTTCTTGACTTCTGAGTTCTTTAAGAAAACAGAAATTTTTCAATCTGTTAGCTCCTAGTACTCCTGCTGTGCCTGGTAATTTTATGCCCAGCCACATAGCTTTTTGTTGCTGTTGTTGTTTTGCCATACATCTTACAAGTGTACTTTCATGATTTCCATAACACTGACTTTCATTAGATGATGAGTTTGAAGTTGTGCTTTCTACAAGTTCATGGCATGCAGTTATGAAATGTGATCATTAAATGCAGTCACACACATTATAGAGTGCTTTTCAAACTGCAGAGTACAACCCAATATAAGGACATAAAATCAATTTAGCAGGCCAAGACTCATGATTTTTAATGAAATAGAATAGATCATAGCATTGGAAAGAGTGCAAGTAAGATTTCATATAAATCTTGTTTCTATTACACATATATATGTATATTTCTATATAGGTATGTGTATACTGGGTTATAGTGCAAAATATATTTCTTTTTATGGATGGAAGTTTTTTTAAAAAGTATAAAAGCCACTGCTTTACTAATCCGCTGACAGAACGGACTAATGTCCTTTTATTAAAAAAAGAATAGGGCTTCCCTGGTGGTGCAGTGGTTGAGAGTCCGCCTGCCGATGCAGGGGACACAGGTTCGTGCCCCGGGCCGGGAAGATCCCACATGCCGCTGAGTGGCTGGGCCCGTGAGCCATGGCCGCTGGGCCTGCGCGTCTGGAGCCTGTGCTCCGCAACGGGAGAGGCCACAACAGTGAGAGGCCCGTGTACCGCAAAAAAAAAAAAAGAATAAACATATGTCATATAGATGGCCACCCCAGTCACAGAGCAGGTCTCTCCTCTGAACTTCTAAATAGCTGCCTAAGTGACTATTACAGCTCTACTGGTTTTCTAAAATCCAAATCTGATCATATCACCCTGTTCCTCTCCCTGGAATGCCTTTTCTCCCTTTCTTGGCCAGATGCAGGGGCACCAAAACATCAAACAGTAGGGCATGCTCAAGAAACGGTATCTATAGCATTATCAAATAAATAAATGGGAAACTACAGACATAGACACCCTGACATAGTAACTAGATTTAACGTTTGAAAATATTTTTAAATAGCTGAAGTACTTCACTTTCACAAATAACTACAAAATTTTCCAAAGTAGTAAGAAAAAATAATGGCATCAGAATGTATATCACAGCACTATTCATAGCCAAAAACTGGAAACAACTGCAATGTACAGAAATAGTAAAACATAAATGAATTGTAGTATTTTCAGATACTAGAGTACCATACAATCATGAGAATGAATGAAATACAACTATATGCAATCATATGAGTGGATCTCACAAACACATTAAGCAAAATAATATAGCACAATATACCATATGATTCTATTTGTATGAAGTCTAAATATAAGTAGGCAAAAATAATATGTGGTGCTAGAAAAAATTCAAGATAAAAGCCACCCCCTGGGGTGGTAGACAGTCCTCCCTGGAAGGAAGCATAAGGAAGAGATCCTGAACGGCTGGTAATGTTCTGCTTCTTGCTTTCAGTGATGATTTCCAGATATATTCACTGTCTGACAATTCAATGAGCTGTATATTTTTCAAATTGTGCACTTTTCACTACATATGTTTTAATAAAAACTTTACTTGGCAATAAACACTTTGGTAATTTTTATCAATTTTTCTAAATGCATTTTCTGAACAAGCAATCTATCATCATAATTTTTCTTTATTTATTGATCCCTTTTTTGAGCCAAAAGGAATTTAAGGTGGTTCTAAGATACATGACAAATGCAGTCAATTTTAGACCACTCAGGTTGAAGACTATCTATGTTGGACCTGGAAACATATTTATGTGCAGGAACTGCCTTCACTATTTCACAAGTCCATATCAACTGCTTTGACCAGTCAAGCACCAATAAGAAGTACGTAGCTTACAAGAAAACATCTTTGTCCATATCATCCTCAAGCTTAAGAAAAAGTAGAAAAAAAACAAGTGGAATTTTTTAAGTAAAATTAACAATATTCTCAATGACCCTTCAATTTCCATTGTCATTAGCCTTCAAAACAATAAAATCAACTTTTGGGGAGATCTATCAGCTTTCCCTTATAAGTTAATAATAGGCTGCCCAGGCATTTAGTATTTCACTTCTGACCCTAGAGTCAGCGTTATTGCAAGTTAACATGATTAAGCACAGCAAAGGAATCATGTGATACACTTAGTCTTAACATCAACAGGTACAAGCAGGATTTCCAAAACATCCTTCTAAGGAACACTCTATGACCTGAAACCTACAGATTTAGTCTTCTGGAAGAGATAGGACAGAAAAACTACCTCAGGATTATGATGGAAAACACTGTTAATAAGTCATGTTAACAATTAGCACTTCAACAAAAGCCTCAAAATGTTGATCTTTGGACTTATGTTTCACAACTAAAAAGACACAAACAATTTTGCATGGACTGTTGGAAATCTGCTCCATCAGGAGACCTTAAATAAAAGAGTCTTAAGAATCCCCAGAAACAAATGGTCTTTGGAGAGAAAGAGCTAACCAACGACTCTTGGATCAAACAGATGACAAACCAAAGTAGACAGCTTCCATCCAAGAACAGAAGAATGATTTTCTGATATCTCACTCCTCCCTTTAAAAATTATTTTGTTTACTCTTTATCCTATTTATTATTGTACTTTGTAATCTCTAATGTTCAACTAAGGGTTTCTCAGTATGCGTCCATAATATTTTCACTGTTAACCTATTTTTAATCTCCTTTCACTGCCACCTAAGAGAATACAAAGAAATCTCCCTGTAATCTCACTGACAAAATTGAATTGGTATTCCTTGAAACACTACATACAGCAAATTTCCTTCCTTTGAGAGGATACTTCTGTATTTGAATTTTCTTCATATTATTAACCTTACCCTTCAGTATTGTAAAAATTAGATCTTGATCTCAAGTCATTACTTACAGCAGTTTCAGAAGAACCAACAGTACCAAGAATGGGGACTAATACTGGAGTTATCTTTGCTACTACAGCATTCTTTTGGCATGTCTTTATCTTTTGGCATACTGAAATATCCATCTCATTGCAATAAATAAGAATCAAATGTAAACTAACTGTACTAGATGTTACTAGTGCTCACTATATAGAGTTCCCTCTCTTCATGAGGACATGGAGTTTCTAGACTTCCTTGCAGTTAGTTAAGAGCCTTGTGACAAGTTCTGGGCAATGAGCTATGAGTAAAAGTGACCTATGTCACTTCCTGTCTTACACAATTAAGAATAAATGTGTGAGGGCTTCCCTGGTGGCACAGTGGTTGAGAGTCCGCCTGCCGATGCAGGGGACACGGGTTCGTGCCCCGGTCCGGGAAGATCCCACATGTAGCGGAGCGGCTGGGCCCATGAGCCATGGCCACTGAACCTGCACGACCGGAGCCTGTGCTCCGCAACGGGAGAGGCCACAACAGTGAGAGGCCCACATAGCGGGAAAAAAAAAAAAAAAAAGAATAAATGTGTGTAAGTCTTTCATCATATAAATTTCCCTGTAAGTATTGCCTCAGCTTCATCTCCCAAATATTAATATGCTGTATTTTCATTTATTTCTGTTCAAAATATATACGAATTTCCTTTTTTTTCCTTTGACCCATGGATTATATAATAGTTTCCAAACATTTGGGGAGTTTTAAGATATCTTTCTGTTATTAATAACTAATATAATTTTGGTCATAGCACATAGTTTTATGGTTGAATTCTTTTAAATTTACTGAGACGTTTTATGGCTCATAGAATATGTTCTATTTTGTAAAATTTCTGTGTGTACTTTAAGAGAATGAGTATTCTCCTGTTGTTGAGTAGAAATGTTCTAAAAAAATTCATTCCATTCAGTTGGTTGATAGTATTGTTCAGGTCTTCTGTATACTTACTGATTTTTCTGTCTACTTGTTCTATCAATTATTAAGAGATAGATTTTGTAATCACTGACAATAATTAAAAATGTCTCTATTTCTTCAAAAAAAAAAAAGAATAAATGTCAGTTTTCCATTCTCTCTCTCTTCCTCTGATGCAGCAATCCTGGTAGCTATGTGTTCTAATTGGCTTGCCAACAAGATGGAAGCAGCCTAGATCCCTAAACTGACACTTGGAAGAGAAGCATTCTATAATCCTATAAATAAGTCTTAGTCTTTTCATGGGCTAGTGCCCCTGGGCTGTGACTGTCACAAGTGCTTCTCAGCTTCTTTTCCTGTTTTGGAGAGACAGGAAGGTTAGGGGGACAATAATTGGGTATTTCTCTGCTCTCATGTTGGTTAGGCTCTGGCAAAGTAGTTTCCTTTGAGAATGAAAATCTCTGGGAGTATGTCAAAATGGTTACTTTTCCCATCCCCCTGGTGAAAGTATGAGGGAATTTTTCACTGATCTTTACCTTGAGAACTTGGTAGAGTTCATGGAGGTAAAACTTACAAAACTGGGGTGGGGGATCCCCTAAAGGTGGATTTCCAAGAATTTTTAACTCTTAAGTTCGTCCACACTCAGCCTTCAGTATTTCCTCAATTTCCTACCAGCTCCTAGCTCCGGTGGTTTCTGCTCCCAGGAAGCTGTGATTCTCTTTATTCACCTCTTCTTTCAGTTGTCAGGGCATTGATTTGTCCTGTGTCCTCAATTTTCTGGGATCTAAGAAGAGTTGTTGATTTTCAGTTTGTTCAGCATTTTTCTCATTGTAAGGATGGGAGTGACAGCTTCCGAACTCTATATGTCAAAAAGGAAACCAGAAGTCTCCACAATATTGTTTTTAATTACTTATCAGCATGTTTTCCCTCTTGAATATGAAATATTTGAGAGCAGGAACCATAGTCCTTTTATCTCTGGATGCCTAGTACCATGCACAGTGTGAGAATTTTCAGGGCTAAGTCTTGGACCTTCTTATCTGCTCTTCATCACATACTCTCTCCCTACGTCATCTTGTCTCCTCTTCTAGTTTTATGCATTATACTGACAACTCTGAAAGTTATATCTGCAGCTAATCCATATCTCTCCTTCAAAGCTGGTTAACTTATTAGCATCTTAAACTTTAAAAATTTAAAACTGCAGTTTTAGTTTCTACCTCTAACCTGTTCATCCTTTCCCCTTCTTGATCATAGTTAATGGTATCACCACCCAATGAGTTCTTCCAATCAGAATTCTGGCAGTCCTCTTTGGTTCTCTCATCTTCCTTACTAACTTCTTCTAAATCTACTCCACTAACAAATCATGTCATTTCAACCTCCAAATATATCCCCAATCCACTTCCCTCAATCTTCAGTATCATCAACCTGGTCCAAGTCATCATAATCTCTAGCCAAGTCCTTCACAAAAGCCTCCTCATTACTCTCTAGACCTCCATCCTCACTCACTCTACTCATAGAACAGCCAGATTTTTATACATAAATTAAATTATGTGACTCCCATGTTTAAAACTTTTCAGTATCTTCCCTTTATACTGACATTCAGATCCAAACTCCTTCTCACTCTCTAGAGAAACAATGCCCAGTCTGAGTCCTACCTTCAGAACCTCACTGCCTGTCGCACTCCCTCTTGTCCACTATATTACAGCCACACTAGTCTTCTTTGTGTCTCTCAAACCCTTTGCTACCTAAAAACTTTCACCTATGATTTCTCTATGCTAACACGCTTCCCCTTAGCATCGTTTTCCTATTAAAATACCTCATTATCAAAGAGGATTACTATATTAGTGGCCATCTCATTCCAATATTTCAAATTTTAGATTTTCCTAATATTTCAAAAGTACATTTTTTTGGCGGGGGGGAGGTATGCGGGCCTCTCACTGTTGTGGCCTTTCCCGTTGCGGAGCACAGGCTCCAGACACGCAGGCTCAGCGGCCATGGCTCACAGGCCCAGCCACTCCGCGGCATGTGGGATCTTCCCAGACCGGGTCACGAACCCATGTCCCCTGCATCGGCAGGTGGACTCTCAACCACTGCGCCACCAGGGAAGCCCTCAAAAGTACATTTATTATTTAACATGTCACAACATGAATAAAACTGTTATTACATGAAAATTCAAAATCAAACTAATCCAATTGATTGGTTTAATTAATCTGTATTAAAAAAACTTACCTTTGATGTTATGCTACATATTGGCAACACCAAGTTAAAATAATAGTTGCATTAAATAGCATTTATCATTTTTTCCTAGTATGCCCATTTTAATTACCCAAAGACTCGTTTACACCCTACATATAACCTATATTATATTATCTTTACAGACAATTTTCCCTCATTTTAATATTAATGTGAAAAAATAGTGAAAGAAAGAAAAGAATTTAAAATTATTTAATTTGTATATTAAGCAATTTCTGCAAAGATGAATGAACTGACAACTGAAAATCGGCTCAATCCATTTTCTATGCCTCAGTACTTATGGAAAGTCAAAATGGGATACTTTGTTCTACTTATACCTATATTTTCACATGAATTACCGAAATCAAAATTACATTACATTCAAAGTTCAAAATTACATTCCTGTTACATTAAAAAAAAAACTATGAAATAAACAAATTCCAAAAATACAGACCTCAAAGAACCTACATTATTAAAGCTTTGAAAATCACAACATGGTATTTATAGAAATTCATTAAAATGAAATTACTGTTCAGGAAATATTAGATTTTTAAATACTATCTGACAGAATATTTACTTAGTTATTCTACTGTGAAAACGTTCATACAGAATGTGAAAAGCATAAGTCCTACTTTTTAACATTTATAAATTAAAATGAATACCTAGAATTCAACTCTCCAAAATAATTTAATAGTTGAGTGAATAGAAAGTAAGCAGATAGGATGTTATCTTTCTCAAATGGTAGTCAAAGAGAGAAACAAATGAGGTGATTCAGAAATAAGAAGTCCTAGACTCTGATCAAAGAGAAGATGAATTAAAGGAGAAGATTCAGAAGTATCCCGGATCTGTGGATCAGAAAGATAAAAGGAAAGCTCCTAGAAAATTATATATCAGAAAATCTTCAGCACAATAAGATTGTAAGATGAAGAAAGTAGCTATTAAGAGAACTTATTAGTTCTGATTTTTTTAATTGTATAAATCACAGAACAAGAAGAATGAATTAGTTGTCCAAGAAACATTAATGGAAATAATAGTTATTAATTTGGAATTAATTTTTAAAATATCGGAAAGTACTAGTCTTTTCTCCTACAATCTTCCTAGCCGAAAATCAAAGCAAACTATATTATATTTATTATTGAAATAAAGCTATTGCTTTTCAAATTTGCCTTGATCTTTGTTTATCCCAGTCAAATGTCATTTTGTTTCAATAATTAGTGATCACTTTTTAAAGTTACTAACAAAACATCTATTTTATTTAATGTCCACTGTAATCTACTAAATAACATAACAATCTTGATTATTTTCTAAAACCTACAAACAAGATACATAAATGACATCATTTAAAATTGAGACAGAGTCGCATCTAATTATATTTTGCTATTGATTTTACTACCTTATTATGTTTCAGTGCCTTAGAGAAAAATCAGCAAAACAATGACATTGTGTGCAATTTTAATACAATTTTTGCTGATTAGAGAAAGATTATTGAATTTATTTCTATTCCTTGGGACACAGTATTCTTACATCATAAAAGGGTAAAACATGTAAAATCAGTTGTGAAGACGCATTTATTGAGTTCCTACCATGGATCAGTCACTCTGCTACATGTCAAGGATAGAATGTAGACAAGACAAATACGGGTCTTGACTTCAACTGGCTTAAATACAGCAACAATTCCAACCGCAGAAATACATTATCAGCTAGTAGGAGAAGCATATCACAATACAGTTTTACTTCAGTTAAAAATGAAACACTGATCAAATTTAAAATAAAATGCATACAAGGTAACATAAAATGGATGAGGGATTACCCTCAATAATAACAAAACAAAAAGACATTATCTTCTATTTTCATTAAAGGCAAAATGTGAATGTTTTTCTGAATGTTTCATCTTAAGGCTCCTGGCAGTTATTCTTGTTCTCTCCTAGAGCTCATGTCACTTTTCAATCTACCCATTCATACAACCAAACCATCTACTCCATAGACATAATTCCTACTTTTATGAAGTGCAGAGGCTGACTGGTAAGAGCATTTCTGAGTAAGACGGCAGTTATCATGGGGAGTGTGGAATTTAAATCTATGCAATCTTTCTCACATTCTCAAAGAAACTTGCACTTTACAACATAAATAATATTTCTTGCACAAAGATAAAAAGATACAAGTATGAACAACTTCTTAAAGAGTGTATTTTAATCTACTAATAACTGAAATAAATGGAATTGACATTTTTTAATGTTTCAGACCAATGTGATAATAAATTGCTGGATTTCCCAAATTATGTTTCATAACCTAATGAAATATTCAGTGAAAACAGGATTCAACAGTCACATAAATTTAGTTAATATTGTATGTTCTAATACCTTGGAGCATATTTAGACACTCAGAAGTATAACAATAAAGAAACCTTCTTAACCTTTTTTAAAAGAACCCTTCCAAAACTACTTGACCAAAGATTGAATTGGGGGGTAAATACCTCTTAATGTCTTCTGGAATTATTTTTGAAAGAAATATACTTTGGAATATACTGCATATTGGAGAAAGATATTTTACTGGATAAATACAGTTTATATAATTTATACTAAAGTTGAGGGGAGAATTACCTCTTCGTTCTTACTACCCTATAAATTATCCTTGTTTTCTTTTAATATTTCCATGGGATATGAAGTATCAAAGGTGAAAATATCAAACTCATAACCTAACAATTTTCATTTCTGAGGAATGTTATTCCAAGGGCAGTATTTTAATACATACTCTTCAGTATGTTATGCTATTAGAGATAATATTTAGTCTGTACAGATCAGCTTACTTACGTCTGGGGCTCCTTTTCATTTTGTTGTTTTTGCTGGGGCTGGAGAACGTTATTTACCAGTTCAGTGATCCCACTAAAGGGAAACCACCTGTTTAAATAAGCAAATAATGTGACTGAATAACCAAATGAATAAAACAAATGGTCAAATGTTTTCTTATCCATACTAATAAAAATACACAGGCACAAAAGCTACAGCCAATGGAAATATGAGCTCCAATTATCATCCAGGCAGTCAGAATATAGGGAAATTAAGTTTGAATACTTAACCAGTCCACAAGCAGGCAGCAAAAAACTACATCTAGTCAGTATGTAGATGAAGTAAGAAGCTGCAGGCAGCTCTCTTACAAGCCAGAGAGTCAAAAAGCAGAAGACACACTAGCTGCAGCCTATCCAGTATTAGTGTAAGCTAATACCATCCAAGGTGCAGAAAGCAGAATGTGGCAAAGGTACAGAAGTCAAGCCTACTGAACTCTTAATACATTTACTTACTGTGTCAGTTGTGGTTTGTGCTCTTCTTTGACCCTAAAAAGATAAGTTTGCACAACTGAGTGCACTGTACTAGGAAGAAATTTCTATCTACAGATCTGTGGTCATATAAAAATGAAAAATGAGGTTTGTTACATAGAAAAGCTTAATGTTTTGCTATAAATTGGAATTATACATTTGAATTAATTTGACACAAAAAGGAAAAGTTGAATTATTTGTTCTTAATAGAGGGCTGATATTAAAATTCTACTCCTGTCCTAATGATTCCATGATTTGGTCCTCAAGTTTTCTGCATATTTGCATTAATATTGATATTGAATCATTTAAAATAATTATTTTAAAGTATTATATTAAACACAGTTACATTTGGCCTACAGAAGATAAACAGATTTCCTCTTTATTTTTAAAATTTCTTCCTTAATATAAATTGAAGTAAAGGCATAAATATTTTAAATAAAATGTAGGGTTTTATAAATGTATTTTAAAAGCCTTACAAATGGATTCATTTACTTCACAAAGGAACAGATAAAGGAATTGGGGGATTATGCATCTAATACCTAAAAATAGCTACTAAAACAATTATGTATACTAAATTTAAAATATTCATAAGCTAAAGTAAATTATTCATATAACTATAACAGACTAAAAATGCATTTAACCTATAATCAACTCGGTGTTTCACTGAAATAGCACTGGATATTTAAAAGGTGGAGAAAGATAAAACACAAGGATAGTGATGCCTCTGAAATGTGGCTTCCCACACTTTGCCTGGGACTGGTCCTGAGAGATAAACTTATGACTCAGTGATCAGTTGATTAGCTTTTACTTTCCCAAAGAAAGACTAAGAATTGGTAACTAAAATGAGTCACCAAAATCTAGGACTTTCATTAGGAAATTATATTAACATTGTAAATTAAATTCTCTTTAGATTAAATTGATTTTTTCAGTGTGTTATTATTTTAAATGATATAAGCAATAAATGAAAACGTATACCCTTATACATTTTTGTGTCCCAATGAATATAATTGGTATTTATATTTCTCTATATTAACTAAAAAAGAATATCCCATGTTCTCTGCATAAACTTCAAAAAGTACAATAGTTTTGACCTAGAGCTAAAGCCACATCATTTAGTATTTAAATAGAGATATAATGGATTAATAGTAAAATATTATATTTAGCACCAAATATAGAAACACACAAATACAAGCAAACTATAGTGACAATGGATTCTACCTAGAAAACTTATCATGTTATTTCTTTGAGAATAAGATACAAAAATCTCTTAACGTTTTAGAACAAAACAGTACCCATACAGATAATGACAAAGAAAAATTACCATACCAGCTCATCAAAATGGAGAACAATTCAAGAGTATCCTTCACCAAATAATATGCATGATAAACAAAAATATTTAAATGAATACATAAAAGAGGAGAAGATATTTGTTAAAGAAGTCCTGGGTGATTCTCGACAAGGAATCATATTTGCTCTTAATTAGTGACAAAAGTTTTTACCATAAACAAATTTATATTAATCATAAATCAGTTTCTAATTTCAAAATCTGTACTTGAAAATATTAATAGACATAAAAATTTAAATTACCAATTCAGAAATTATTTCTGGGCTTTGTAAAATATCTATATGTGAAATATACAAACATTTACATCAGCTTCCCAAATAAAATATGTGTCATAAATACGGTGGTAAAAGTATTTATCTTGTCTTTAAATCAAGAGTATAAAAATTTTCTTCTTTTGTCCAATATGTTAGATAAAATCAAACCTCAAAGCATCAGACCATAATTAAAATTCATGTTGAGATAATAATTTAAGAACTAGTAATATTAAAAAGTAATTATATATTTTTTTGACAATACATTAACATTATTGACAATGAACTCCTACATTCCTGCATTCCAGAAAGTGTATGAGGGGCTTCCAGTTTCCAATAAGATACATAAAACGCTTGGAAATCATCACTCCCACCCTTACAAGAAAAAAGCTGAACAAACCGAAAATCAATAGCTCTTCTTAGAGTCATCAAAGAATTTAGGTCATAGAGCAGGCAAACTGTTGCCATGAAAACTAGAGAAACAAACAAGTGGATCCAGACTATCACAGTTTACCAAGAGTACAAGCCCAGGAGCAGAAGCCCACACCTGGGGCCATTGTCTGTTGGAACACTTTTAACTATAATTGGCCAATTGCTGGAGACTCACTGTGAACTAGATTGAGAGTTTAAAATTCCAAGGAGTCCCAGTTTGGGGCATACTACCACACTTCCATAAATTTTATCTCCAAAAGCCATACCAGTTGCTCACTGTGAAGATCGGAGAAAAATTTCCTCCTGCATCAAGCAGGAGGAAGGGAAAGAAACCATTTTGAAATACTCCCAGAGCCCTCTGCTCTCTTTAACAATCCTAAACTCAAGGGAAAATATTTTACCAGAGCCTAACCAACTGGCATTTTACCAAAACCAAACAAGCCTGTGGAAGGTAATTACCTATTATATCACCCTCTAGCCTTTTATGTGGGAGAAGGACTATACCAAACTACAGCTCCCTCCAGCCTTCAACATGGGGGAAGGCAAATACCTAACTCAGGCACACTAGAAGAATATGACCTAATTATAGGACTGTTGAATGCTTGTCCTGTAGCAACACCTTACCACCAAATCATTAGAGTTCCTGAATAATAACAGGATTACAACTATAACAACTGCAAGCTTTAAACACTATTTAGTAAGAAGTCTCTAGGCAAACACAAAACAGAAAGGAAGACAAAAATAAAGACAATAGAAGAGAGGATTTTGGAAGATGACAAAGTAGAAAGCAAGAAATCTGCCCCCCCCAACCTACACAATCTGTCTGACATAACTAATTTGGAAATCTGGAGTCTACTGAAGGCTTTCAACTTCAGAAGAAGGCTTGGACTGTACCTTGCTGTTAATTTCAGTCAATTTGAGCTCTTAGCATAGTGGCAGCTACCCATCCCCTACCACCCTGCTCCATGGAAGGTAGCTGTTTACCTGTTCTCGGAGCAACCTATACACAGTTTGCAGGAGCAAGAGTGGGTAAAAAAGATACTGTCCTCCAAATATCGTATTTGTGCTCTGATCCCTGATTACTGCTTCTCATCTCAGAGGTCCATACAAATAGGTAAGTGACCATTGTTGTTGCAATCCCCCCATTGTTGCAAGCCCCTCCCCCTTTGGCTAAGGTGACTTCCAGGATATTTTTAAAGAGCCTGGGCATTTCCCCCCCCCAACCTTTGTTTTTCTGTTTTTCTCCTTTTAGAAGCCAGACATTAAAGACTGAAACATTTAAAAGCAACTGCGTATATGAGAGAAAACAGAAAGTCACCATATTTGCCCAGGGAAAGGAACAGGTTCAGAAAAGACCTTAAGCTTATAACACAACCTGATCCTCAGCACAGAGACAGCCTACAACAAAAAAGAATAAAATAAAATAAAAACAATAACAGAAAATAATAAAACTTAGTGAAAGGTGAGAATCTGATCTCCAGAGTTACCACATATTTAGATTCAAATGTCCAGTTTCCAACAAAAAAGTCACAAGGCATACTGAGAAACAGAAAGTATGGGCAACTCAAAGGAAAAAAAGGAACAACAAAAACTGTCCCTGAAAAACACCTGGCATATCTATTAGACAAAAACTTTAAAACAACATTGGTGGGGTTGGGGGGAGGAATTGGGAGATTGGAACTGACACATATACACTATTGATACTATATATAAAATAGGTAATTAATGAGAACATACTGTATAGCACAAGGAACTCTACTTAATGCACTATAGTGACCTAAATGGGAAGGAAATCCAAAAAAGAGGAGATATATGTATATGTATAGCTGATTCATTTTGCTGTACAGTGGAAACTAACACAACATTGTTAAGCAACTATACTCCAATAAAAATTAATTTTAAAAAATTTAAAATAAAAAATAAAACTATCATCTTCAAAATGCTCAAAGAACTGACAATGTAGAGAAAGTCAAGAAAACAACATGTGAACAAAATGGAAATACCAATAAAGAGACAGAAAACCTAAAAAGAACCCAAAAAGGATTCTGGACTGAAAGTTGTTGGGACTAAGAGCAGGCTACCCCAAGACACGCCACAATGGCATATAGATTATTTTGAATTAAAGTTACTTGAGATCAGTCGGTGAGAAAATAAAAAAACAATACTTAAAAGAAAACAACACTCTGATCCTTCTCTTTCCCCCTGAAAGCAAGAAAGAAATCTCCAATGTGAAAGTATCCCCCCATACCCAAAGTACAGAAAGCATCCTTATCAACAGAATTAAGAAGTTCAAGGCTAAGAAAGCTGTATAAAAAAATCTGTGTGACTTCTTCATTAGTCTGTTACCACAAGTACAAGCCCCTTTGTTAAATCTTCACAAATGATTGTTTCTTTATCTAAAATTAATTTTTTTTATAAACAGCCTGCCTTGGTCACTTCAGGTGTTCCATTTCTATGAGACCTCTGTGCATACAAATTAATTTTTTTTTCTGTTAATCTGCCTTGTGTCAATTATTAGACCAGACAATTTCCCCCTTCCCAAAAAAGTACAAAAACGGACATGAAAAATTCACTAGAAGAATGCAGAGGCAGATTTGAGGAGGGAAGAGAAATAATCAGTGAACTTGAAGATGAAACAATGAGAAGTACTGAATCTGAAGAACAGAAAGAAAACAGATTGAAGAAAAGACAGTCTAAGGGACTTGTGGGACACCACTAAGCAGATATTGGTTTGATGTGGGAATTCCAGAGGAGGAGAAAGAATATTTGAAGAAATAATGGCTGAAATTTTCTCAAATTTGATGAAATACATTAATATAAACATTAAAGACAATGAACAAATTCCCCAAAAGATGAAATCAAAGAGACCCACACCAAGACACAATAAACCAACTAAGTCAAACAAACATATAGAATACAATACCCAACAAGAACAGGAAACACATTCTTCTCGAGTGGAAATGGGACATCTTCCAGGAGAGATCATATGTCAGGCCACTAATTAAGTCTCAGTAGACTTTAAAATGTAGAGATCACATAAAGTACTGGAGTGGCCAAAAGGTTCATTCGGGTGTTTCCATATGATGTTATGGAAAAACCCAAACGAAATTTTTGGCCACCCTAATATGTTCTTCAAACACAACAGGATAATGTGAGAAATGGAAAACTAGAGAAATCACAAATTTGTAGAAATTAAACAACATATACTTTAAAAACAATGGATAAAAGAAAATACAAGGGAAATTAGAAAATACTCAGAGACAAATGAAAACAAAACAAAACAAAAAAATGTACCAAAATTTACGGGACGTGGTTAAGCAGTGCAAAGCAAGAAATTTATAGCTATAAACAATTACTGGCTTGGCCAAAAAGTTCATTTGCGGTTTTCCATAAGGTGATACAAAAAAAACCTGAAGAAACTCTTTGGTCAATCCATACATTAAAAAACAAGAAAGACCTCAAAGCAAAAGCCTAATTTTGCACTTATGAAACTAGAAAAAGAAACACAAATTAACCCAAAGCCACCAGAAGGAAGGAAATAATAAAAATTACAGCACAGATAAATGAAATAGAAAAAATACAATAGAGAAACTCAATGAAACTAAAAGTTAGTTCTTTGAAAAGATTAACAAAACGAAAAATTTTGTTAGATGGCCTAAGAAAAAAGGAGAAAAGAACCAAATTACTAAAATCATAAATGGAAGTGATAACACTACTACTGTTCTACAGAAATAAAAAGGAATATGAGAGTACTATAACAACTTTATGCCAACAAATTGGACAGCCTAGATGAAATGAACAAATTCCTACAAACACAAAACATACCAGGAAATCACAAAGAAATAGAAAATCTGAAGAGGCCTCTAACTAGTAAAAAGATTGACTCATTAATCAAAAATCTCAACAAAGAAAAGCTCTAGACCTGATGCCTTCACTGGTGAATTCTACCAAACATGAACTAATACCAAAAATGAACTAATACCAATCCTTCTCTAACTTTCCCAAAAATTTAAGAGGAAGGAACACTCCCTAACACATTGTTTGAGATCACCAATACCATAATACCAAAGCTACACAAAGATGCTACATGAAAAGAAAACCACAGATCAATATCTAAATACTACGCAAAGCAATCTATAGATTCAATGCAGTCCTTATCAAAATCCCAATGATGTTTTTGCCAAAATACAAAAAGTCATCCTTAATTCATATGGAATCTCAAGGGAGCCCAATAGCCAAAATAATCTTGAAAAGTAAGAACAAAGCTACAGGAATCACACTTCCTGATTCCAAAACTTACAACAAAGGTACAGTAATCAGTGTGGTACTGGCATTAAGACAGACATAGACCAACGGAATACAATAGAGAGCCCAGAAATAAATGCCATATATACATAAAGTCAACTGGATTTTGACAAGTGTGCCAAGACCATTCCATGAGGAAAGGACAGGCTTTTCAACAATGGTGCTGGAAAATTTGGTTATCCACATGAAAAAGAATGAAGTTAGATCCTTGCTTAACATCATATGTAAATATTAACTCAAAATCAATCAAAGACCTAAATTTAACACTTAAAACTGTAAAATTCTTAGAAGAAATCAGGGACTGTGATATCTCCAGCTTTGTTCTTCTTTCTCAACATTGTTTTGACTATTTGGAGTTTTTGGTGTTTCCATACAAAAATTAGAATTATTTGTTCTAGTTCTGTTAAAAATGTCATTGGTATTTTGATAAGAACTGTACTGAATCTGTAGATTGCCTTGAGTAGTATGGTCATTTTAACAATATTCTTCCAATCCATGAGCAAGTATGTCTTTCCATTTGTTTGTGTCATCTTCAATTTTTTCCATCAATGTCATAGTTTTCTTAGTACAGGTCTTTTATGTCCTTGGTTAGACTTATTCCTAGCTATTTTATTCAGTTTGATACAATTGTAAATGGGACTGTTTTCTTAATTTCTCTTTCTGATAGTTCTTTGTTAGTGTATAGAAACGTGACAGATTTCTATATATTAATTTTGTACCCTGCAACTTTACTGAATTCAATGATGAGTTCTAATAGCTTTCTGGTGACATCTTTAGGATTTTCTATATATAGTATCATGTCATTTGCAAACAGTGATAGTTTTACTTCTTCCTTTCCAATCTGGATTCTCTTTTATTTCTTTTTCTTGTCTGATTGCGGTGGCTAGGACTTCCAATACTATGTTGAATAAAGTAGTGAGAGTAGGCGTCCTTGTCTTGTTCTTGATCTTAGAGGAAAATGATTTCAACTTTTCATCACTGAGTATGATGTGTTAGCTGTGGGTTTGTCATATATAGCAGTTATTATCTTGCAGTATCTTCCCTCTATACCCACATGGTTGAGAGTTTTTATCATAAACGGATGTTGAATTTTGTTGAAAGCTTTTTCTGCATCTAGTAAAATTATCACATGATTTTTATTCTTCAATTTGTTAACGTGGTGTATCACATTGATTTATGTGATCACACTGATTCACAGATAATTGAGCCATCCTTGTATCACTGGGATAATTCCCACTTGGTCATGGTGTATGACACATTTACAACATGAAAGCATTCTTGAGATGGTTGGTAGTAATGCATTAATGCATAAATACATTATGAATGTATTTAGTGAAACTGAACTATACACTTAAAAGTGGTTAAGATGGAATATTTTATGTTTGTATATCTTACCACAAAAAAAAAATTGGAAAAAATTTAAGGACAATAGAGGAAATTTTTAGCCTCTGACACCAAAGCTACACCAATTACTAAACACTGCCAGATAAATATAAAATCTGCCACACTAAAAGACTATCTACTGGGCTATCTACCTACATTCCTTTTACCCAATAAACCTTGTCTAGCTTTCAACAAAAAATACAAGGCATTCTAAAGGCAAGAAAAAACAGTCTGAAGAGACAAAGCACATATCAGAAACAGACTCAGATAAGGCAGAGAACTGGAATTGGGCAAAATAAATACAGTTAATAGGTTAAAGGTGCTAATGGAAAAAGTATACAACATGCAAGAACAGATGGGTACTGTGAGCAGAGAAATAAATTGTTTAAGAAAGAATGAAAAGGAAGCTCTAGAGATAAGTAACACTGTAACAAAAATGAAGAATGCCTGTGATGGACTCATCAGTAGACTACACTCAGCTGAGAAAGAACAGATGAACTTGAAGATATGTCAATAAAAACTTCTAAAACTGAAAGGCACAGAGAGAAAAGAAAGAAAAAATGGAACAGAATGACCAAGAACTGTGGGATAATTACAAAAAGGTATAATATACATGCAATGGGAATGCTGGAAGGAGAAGAAAGAAAGGAACAGAAGAAACTTGAAGTAATAATGACTGAGAATTTTCCAAAATTAATGACAGACTCCAAGCCACAGATCTAGGAAGCATGAGGAACACCAAGCAGAATTAATATTAAAAAAATCTTTTACACCTAGGCAAATCCTATTCAAACTGCAGAAAACCAAAGACAAAGAGGAAATTCTGACAGAAGCCAGAAAGAAGACAAACACCTTACCTACAGAGAAACAAACATAAGAATTACTTTGGACTTCTCTTCAGAAACCATGTAAGCAAAAAGAAAGTGGAATAAAATATCTGAATTGTTGAAAGAAAAAAACCGCACCAACCTAGAATTCTGTGTCCAGTGCAATTATTCACTTCAAAAGTTAAGGAGAAATATACCTACTCAGACAAAGAAAAATTGAGGGAATTTGTCATCAATAGACCTGCCTTGCAAAGAGTGTAAAAAAAGGGAGAAGAAAATGATATAAGTTGGAAACATCTATATAAAAAATAGGAAGAGCATTAGTGAAGGAATAAATGAGGGCAAAATAAAATCTTTTCTTTTTCTTATTCTTAATTGATCTAAGTTTGTTCAAAATAATAGTAGTAACATTGTATTTGATGATTATAGCTTAGGGATAAGTGAAATAAATGATACCAACTTTCAAGGTACAAGAGGGGAAAATTAGGAATACTCTTTTATAAAGTACTTATACTACCCCTGAGGTGGTATAGTGTTATCTGAAAGTAGGCTTGGATTAGTTATAAATTATTGAATCAGTTGCAAACTCTTCAGCAACCACTAAAACACATTATTTTTAAAAAAGGAAGTATAATTCATATGCAAAGTGAGGAGAGAAAATGGAATCAAATCATATAAAATGCTGAACTCTAAAGTAAACAAAGAACAAAGGCAATGATTGGAACAGTTACAAATGTGATATCTATTAATCCAATTATATCAATCATCATTTTAAATGTGAATGATCTAAATTGACCAATTAAAAGGTAGAAACTGTCAAAGTACACAAAAAATAAAGAGAGAGAGAGCACCAACGATGTGTTTTCTACAAGAAACCACTTTAAATAGAAAGACACAGTAAAGTCATGAAGAAAGATATACCATGCTAACACTAATAAAAAGAGAGTTGGAGAATCTACATTAATTTCAGACAGTGACCTTCAGAGCAAGGAAAATTATCAAAGATAAAGAGGGGCACTCCATAATGATAAAGGGGTGAGTTTCCCAAAAACACATAATAATCCTTAATTTGCAGAGCCTAACAATAGAATATCAAAATACAAGAGGAAAAAAATGTCAAAATACAAGAGGCACAAGAAATATACAAATCCTTTATTACAGTTAAAGACATCACACTTCTATCAGTAACTGACAAATCCAGTAGGCAGAAAATCAGCAAGGATATAGCTGAACTGAATAGCATCATCAATAAAACAGATCTAACTGACATTCTATAGTACTTCATCCAATAATAGCAGAATACACATTATTCTCAAACTCATATGGAATATTCACCAAGACAGACCACATTCTAAGCCATAATACACTCTTCAACAAACTTAAAAGAATACAAGTTATACAAAGTACGTTTTGAGTTCACAGTCAAATTAAACTAGAAATCAATTACAGAACAGTAGTAGGAAATCCAAAAATATCTGGAGATTAAACAATACATTTCTAAATAACACAAGGGTCAAAGAATTCTCAAAAGAAATTTGAAATATTATGAATATATTTCACCTGAAGTGAAAATAAAAATGTATCAAAATTTGCAAGATGCAGCTAAATATGTGCTTAGATGGAAATTTCTAACATTGGATGCATATGTTAGGGAAAAAAGAAAGATCTAAAATCTATAAAATAAACTTCCACCTTAGGAAACTAGTGGGGGAAAAGAGTAAATTAAATCTAAAACAAGCAGAAGAAAAGAAATAATAAAAATTAGAGCAATACAGTAATAGACAGTGGAGACAGTGTCACCCATGTCATCCCTGTGGCTGAAGCGTATGTAATTGGCAGCTGTATTAAGCACAGCTCTAATGTAACAGCTGTGTATATAACACAGGATGTAATATAATATATTTTACATGTATGTAATATATTTTATTCAACAATTGCTGAGAGATGGAAAAGTAAGAATCCATCAGAGAAATCCTTGGGAACGTTAAAGGAGCACTATAGTTATGCCTGCCCAGATTTGGTCAAAGAATTTAACAAGTATGACACAGATGGAGCAAAGTGGATTAAACAGTATACTGGAATCAATGTTATCTCAAAGAAAGAATTCTCCATTGGGGTTGGTTATTGAGAGATTCTTGGGACGTGACATTTTTTTCATCTAGAGTTTGCTAATCCAGGCTTTACACAACCTATCTCAGAAGTTGTAGATGAAGTAAATAATCACAATTGTCCTCCTGATGTCATAGATCCTCTCAACAAGAATATTGTCCTCTCTGGATATTCAACCATGTTCAGGAACTTTGGATCAGGGACTTTGGACATCACTTGCAAAGAGATTTGAAAAGAACTGGAGATGCCAGGCTGAAATTAAGTGAGGAACTGAGTGGTGGTAGACTGACACAAAAACCTATTGATGTACAAGTCATCACACCCAAAATGCAGTCACATGCAATTTGGTTTGGAGGATCCATGCTGGCTTCTACGCCTGAATTCTACCATGTATGCCATGCCAAAAAGGATTATGAAGAAATTGGGCCTAGCATTTGTCATCACTATCCAGTGTTTGGAGTTAAGTCATAAAATTAACTTCACAGTCACTGGGGTTAGGGAAGTGAGGAAGAAATAATCTTTCTGATTGCCTTTTTTATCTGGATGGCTGGTTTTGAGGTTTTAACCCTGACTTGAAATAATAAGACCAAACTAAATTACACAGGAATATTTTAGTAAGTTTATCAACATGGGAATGTAGAGGAGAGACAAAATGATTAAATGTTTTTCTTCAGATTCAATATTTGAATTGTATGTGTAACAAAAAGAAGCAGGTGTTAGTTCTTTCTGTGCCCTGATAGGTTCTATACTATTGAATTAGCCAAGATTTGAGGGCATGTAGATAGCTCTGTAATGCTTGAATTGTACACTTCTAAGTGTACAATGCAAGAGCTTGTTTGTATTTCATACTTTTTACACTTTCAGGGAAAAGTCACAGGCAAACTAGTATTTGAGGAAAAAAAGTGACCAAGTAAAGGACAAATTCAAAGAGTAGCCTATGATACTTGGTGAAGACACCCGCTCAAGGGATTCCAGTTATTATGAATTGCTTTCATACCTTGTGTCCCCCCCATGGTTTTCTTTGCAAGTGCTTTTGGAACTAAGAAGCTATTATCTTGGATTAACTGATGCCTGCCAGTGCTTTCTGTTTAACTCTCATTCTGTTTCTTGCTTTAAAGGAAAAGTAAAAATAAGACTGTTGGACCAGTATTGCAGTTCTAGTGTCATTTCTTATTCAAAAACAAGAATCATTTGATTACCAAAATTGGTCATTTTTAAAGCCTAACACCATTCTAATAAAGGCACAAATTTCTTTCGAATACTTGTTTCAAGTTCTTTTAAGTTAATAAGCCTATTTTCTTCAAAAAAAAAATTAGAGCAGACATCAGTGAAATTTAAAATATGAAATCAACAGATAAAAATCAACAAAACCAAAAGCTCCCTCTTTGTAAAGACCAATAAAATGATAAACCCTTATCTAGATTAGTCAAGTAAAAGAGAGAAGCCACAAATTACTAATAACAGAAATGAAAGACAGTCCATCACTACTGATTCCATGACATTAAAAATGATTTTAAAAATGTTAAGAAGAATTCTATACCCAGAAATTTAATAACTTTGATGAAATGGACCATTTTCTTGGAAGATACAATCTACAAAAGTTCACACAGGGAGAAACAGATAATCTGAATAGGTCTACATCTACTAAAGAAATTGAATCAATAGCTAATAACCTTGCAAAGCAGAAATCACCAGGTTCCAGACAGTTCCATCTGTGAATTCTACCAAACATTTAAAGAGGAAATGATACCAATCCTCTACAATTTCCCAGAAAAGGAAGTCAAGGGAACACTTTTAAAACTCATTCTGTTAGAGCAGCATCACCTTTATATGAAAACTAGGCAAAGACATTAAAATAAATGAAAATTATGACATCTCTCATGATCAAATGCTAATATATTCAACAACATATTAGCAAACTGAATCCAACAATGTATAAAAACAATTGCATACCATGACCAGGCTGGGTTTATCCCAGGTACACTGGTTCAATATTCGAAAATCAGTTCATGTAATCTATCACATCAACAGGCTAAAGAAGAAAAATCATATGACTACATCAACAGATGCAGAAAACGCATTTGACAAAATCCAAGAACCATTCATGATAAAAACTCTTAACACATAAGGAATTGAGGAAATGTCCTCAATTTGATAACAAAAAAACCTACAGCTAACATCAGACTGAATGATGAGAAACTAAAAGCTTTTCCCTTAAGATCCAGGAGGAGTTAACAACAAAGAGGTACAGAAGAATTTTTAGGGAAACTGTTGAAACTATTCTGTATGATACTGTGTTGCTGTATACATGACTGCGAAACCCACAGGAAAAAAAAAAACACAAAAAAAAGTTACAAAGAGTAAACCTTAATATATATAAATTTTTAAAAAGTCAATCAGAAGGACAGGAGAATCCTAGGATGGAATGCAGAATGTGACAAATGAATCTCTGTATGGAAAATGTATAACATAACCTCACTGACAGGGATGGGGGGGAAGTTGCTGTCCTAAGTAACATTAGGAAAGGGCAGTTTAGAAAACTGTAACGCTAAAGACAAAAAAAGAACTATATATAAATTCTGCAATCTAATTGGCAAAGTTGTTTCACATTGCACAGGTTAGCAATTCTGATAGTATCTACATGTTTGCCAGGGTTGAACAGTAAGTAAATGAATTGCTGATAATGAATCCCAGATTTCTCACTATCAGAGAAAGAAGTTACAAATAACCAAAGAGAGGAGGCTAGAATGGACCCTGCCTGCAGTGCTGAGTTGAGAGTCAAAAGTATTAGTCTAAAGACACGCATATGTCACCACTTTTATTCAACATAGTTTTGGAAGTCCTAGCTATGGCAATCAGAGAAGAAAAAGAATAAAAGGAATCCAAATTGGAAAAGAAGTTAAACTGTCACTGTTTGCAGATGACATGATACTATACATAGAAAGCCCTAAAAACACTACCAGAAAACTACTAAATCTACTACTAAACTACTAAATAGCTAGAGTCGGGCTTCCCTGGTGGCGCTGTGGTTGAGAGTCCGCCTGCCTTTGCAGGGGACATGGGTTTGTGCCCCGGTCTGGGAAGATCCCACATGCCGCGGAGTGGCTGGGCCCGTGAGCCATGGCTGCTGAGCCTGCGCATCCGGAGCCTGTGCTCCGCAACGGGAGAGGCCACAACAGTGAGAGGCCTGCGTACCGAAAAAAAAGAAAGAAAAAATATCTTTCACAGGTATTGGTCTTTCACAAAATCACACATCTTTCAAAAACAGAAGAGAGAACACTTTCCATCTTGTTTTGTAAAGCCAGCATTATTACTCTGATACCAAAACTAGGAAAAGTCAATTCAAGAAAAGAGAACTACTGACTAACATCCTCTATAAGCACAGATGCAAAAATCCTTAATCGATCAGCAAACTGAATCCAGCAAAATATAAAAAGGATAATATATCATGACTGTGGCAGGCTGAATCTACTATGGCCTACAACTTAAAAAGCAGAACAACAAACTAGAAAACATGTACCATCTGATCGGAGTTCTGAAACAGATAAGATGTGCCAGTTATTGAGTTATTATTTCTCAGCTCCAAACCTACCCTCTACACTTGACTCTGATTCTGATGCTGTGATATCACCCACCACCCACTTCTGCTTTGTCAGCTGGCCGTATAGTAGGCTCTGCCATTAGGAGGTGCTAGTGCGAGACTACAAGACTGGAAGAGAAAGAACGTGTACTTTCCTGTTTTTTCACAATGTGTGCTTTCTGTTTGCTTTCCTCCTGCTTCATGTTCTTGTTAGCAACATTTTCTTCTATATATTCTGACAGATATTATATAGACATATGATTTTTACACAAATGGTCTGTACCTTAATTTTATCTTACTTATATATCTTGGATTTTTTTCTGTATTGGTGCATATAGAATTATCACATTTATATTAATGAATTCATTATTACTTTCTATGGATATGCCACAACTTATTTAACCAGATTATAGCTAAACTTCTGCTATTATAAACATATTTTTGTACATGTCACATTGCATATGTGCAAGTATAACTTTAGGATAATTTCCTTGTGGTAGAATTGGGGAACATTTCAAATTTTGTTCAATATTCCAAATTGCCCTCTCTAAAGTTGTATTCATTTCTATTTCCACTAACAGTGTATGAGAATGTCGTTCCCACAGCCTCAACAAGACAATGTATCCAACTTTTTAATCTTTATCAATTTTATTGAAATTTTAATTTGCACTTATTTTACTATGTGTTTCCTTTTCTTTGTACTGTCTGTTCATGCTTTCAAAGAAGAGCAAAGCTCTGCACTATATTTGGGTGTGTAAGTAAGCATGACTATGGGTCTGAAGATAATGGCAAACACTCTTAAGAACAAAACTAGACGTCAGCAGCACTGCATGGGCAGCTTTCCAATAAGGTCCATGGGAATCCCAACTGGCTTCTCAGTGGTGAGTTCAGCAGAGACCCCCAAGAGTGGATATCCAGTGATTTCTGAGGGTGTTCATCCAGTTTCCCATAGAATTCAATAGCACATTCCACAGGTGACTTGCTAGCAGCTTTCTAGGAAGTCAGCCAGTACCCCAGCCCACTTCCCATAAAGTTCAACAGTACTCCCCCAAAGCAGATTTTTGGTGAACTTCATCAATACCCCAGCAAGCAGTTTCACTCCCAGTAGGCTCCAGTTGAGGGTTTCCTACCTACAAATGTGCTGGCCCTTGGTAACCTGCCCACCACCCTCATCCAGCCAAGCACCCAAGTGGAAAGCTTTCAACCTGCCAGCCCCAGACTGTGGTTCTCCTCCCACCATCCTTCCTACTGACAGTGGCCAGCTCTGGCCCAGGGCAACCTAACAAACCTCTCTCCACTATCCAATGGGCTACAACTCCATCCTCTCCAACAAGTTCTGAATCCAGCCTTGAGGAGGGACCCTGGCTTCCAAGTTTATTCTTTCCTTGAGTACTCCTTCAGTCCTAGGGCATTCTCTTTTATCCCTGTTTAGCACTTAATTCCCTATAAATAGTTCACTTGTTACATGAAAACTTCCCTTTTGAAATTTTTGTATCTCCTGACTGGACCCTGACTGATAGCTGACCAAACAGTTACGGGGACAAAGAATTACTTATCTGTATCTGTAAAACTAACAACAAAATAAAATATATCCATCATACTCATATATGTACCCAAATACATCAAGCAATAAACAAATCTACAGGAATAAACAGAAAAATCAGCAATTATAACTGAAAATGTAAACACAGCCATCTCAGAAACTGCTAAAACAAGTAGACAAAAATAGATGATAGAGAGATAGAAGCAAAGAGGGAGGGAGAGAAGAATAAAGACAATGATGATAATAGGTAGATAGATAGAATATAATTAATAAACCAGAGTTATTATGCTCAAATTATTAGATTAACCAACAGTGGAGTTATGAACACAAGCATTTGGTTTTATTCTCTCCCAAAAACTATCCCAAAGAAACAATAATAGTGTTTTGTTTGTTTATCAATGGAATGGGTTAGGATCTGTCAGGGAGGAGAGGAAATTTCCCCCCTACTCCTCTTGAGTTCTTTTGGCTGGCCTAATAATTAAATTGACATAAGACAGATTAACAGGAGGAAAAAAAACTATTTAATTCATATGCATGAAGGTCCCATAGAAATGGTTCCTCTGAAGTAACGAAAGCAGGCTGTGTATTTATTATTTTTAGACAAAGAAACAATTATTTGCGAAGATTTAATAAAACAAAAGGACTTGTGCTTGGGGTTGCAGGCTCATGAAGACGTAATAAAATTTGTTTATACAGGTCTCTTAGCCTTGAATTCCCTAACTGTTGATAAGGATGCTTTCTTTCTACCCTCCTGGTATAGGGAGGATACCTTCACATGGGAGGTTTATTTCCTGCTTTTAGGGGGAAAGAGGCGGGTCAGAGTATTTTTTTAAACATCATTTTTTTTTCTCACCAGCTGTTTCTCAAGTCACTTTAATTCAAAGTAATCAATATGCATTGAGGCATATTTTGGGGCAGCCTGCCCTGGACTTTAACAGATCCAATGGTAGCAAAATTTACTGAGCTGCAAAGCAGACAGACAAGTGGTAACTGACTTCAGCAGGCCCAACAAAGCCGAATCTTAAAGTAGCAGTGAAGAAAGCAAAGAAGCAAATTAACGTCCTGGAACTCCATTAGTCACAAAAATTGGCTACACCAGCTATCTCTAGAAGTGAAGAGTAAAAATGGGACTAAAATCAAGTTGAAAGTCTCTTTAAGAACAAAATTAGGACCCAAATTCCTGCACTCACTCCATGCCTCTCCCCAACCTCAGCAGAAGCTTAACAGCATCTTCTCTGGAGAGGGTAAAACAGAGAGGGATTAACTAGGGGATACCAGAAGA
Source organism: Leucopleurus acutus (assembly GCF_964270905.1). Taxonomy (NCBI): domain Eukaryota; kingdom Metazoa; phylum Chordata; class Mammalia; order Artiodactyla; family Delphinidae; genus Leucopleurus; species Leucopleurus acutus. The sequence goes on along the minus strand of NC_139159.1, from coordinate 50,591,671 downwards.
GATGAGGGCAAAAGCAATATACTGAACACAGAGAAAATAAGTAAAATCTTATATAATGAATGTTAAGACTCTAACTTAACAACATGGTACTAGCAGCCAAGCATATGTCCTCTAGCATAAAGTCTGGAAGATCCTGCTCTGGGAAATCTAATTCAAGGAAGCAGCCCAGCTATATCACTGACCTTAGAAGGGAACCAATGTCTAAAGAAAGAGGAGGCTAAGGATATTATGAAACGATATTAAAATAAAACTCAAACCACCAAATATTTATAATATCAGAATTACAAAAAAGGGAGAAGGGGCAAAGAAAAGAGACCACATAGTGAAAGACTTCTACTTCTAATATAAATGTAAACAAAATGAAATAAGACAGAATAGAGACCAAAAACTTTCTTGCTGCCTCTGCCTCTACCTCTGCATCAGCACTTAAAGCTGCTACACCATCTGCCCACATCTCTCCATGATCCCCATTTAATCTGTACTTCAGTCACTCTGGCTTTCTTTCAGTTCCTAAAATGGGCCAGGCACTTTCTGCCACAAGATCTATGAAAATATCTGGACATATTCAGGGGAAAAATATGAACATTTCCATTAATAACCACATAACTTCCTATATAATGCCAAACATTTTAACATTTGTATACACCTATAAATGGGCCAATTTTTTTTGCATGTTACTCACAGCAAACAAATCAGTGTTTTAGAAATGATGGTTCCAGAACCTTAGCTATTGCTACCTTTGTCTGTAAAAATGAGCCACTATGCTTATGAATAATGGAAAAGAACATTTGTCAAGCTGTTAGTCAATGAAGTGATGGTCAACAAATGCTGAAGTCCTTTCCATATTAAATTTAGTGGACAAAAGTTACATAATTAATCTGGACTATATATGTGACAACTTTTCAATGCCAAATTGTTCTCCCCCTAACACCAAAAGATGTTCCCCCACTGCCACACAGTATTTACTCAGGGAATGCAAACGTAAATGTTTTTGTAAGTTAAATATATAGATGACAGTAAATCTATAATGGAATGTAAATTCAAGACAAAATGATTTTTATTTATTCTTTTATGTTAACACAAGCAATGAAATATTGACTGTATCATTTAAAAACTATAATCTTTTCTTCATACATCTTTTCCCAAATTTCTTTCACTAGTTACTCAAGTTTATCATTATCAGTTTAGTGTAAAAATCTATTTCCTAACCATTTTCTGAGGGAAAAACAACAACATTTTAATGTAAACTCAATTGAAATTCCAAAGCATTACTTTGTGTAAGATAGCTGATGAACAAAGAGAATGGGCTCAGGAGAATTTAGACAGAACTAGTTTCTATTTCTTAGCTATGTTACTTGATATTCATGTGATCATGAGTAACTTACTTTATTTCATTGAACCTCCATTTGTAATTAATAAAATTGTGACAAGACTAGATCGATTAAATAAGATATTTGGAAAGTGCCTGGCATATAGTGGTTACTCAATAAACGAAAGTACACTTTTCAAAATTGAATTTCCTTTTCAAAACTAAATTCAAACTTTTTCAAGTATCCCTGCCTTTAAATTATTTACATTTCATTTCTATGAATATATTCTCCTTAGCAAAGAACAACAGATAGATGGGGAAAAGTTTTGGAAAAGAAACTTTTCACAACATATTTTTATAACTTTTGTATTATATTGCATTGTATTATATTATGTATATGTACTGAAAATAAATCAATAAAATAGTAAACCAATATATCCAAAACATTTATTTTAAATAAATGTAGCACATAAAGTCCTAATAATTTTATGTAAGTGAGCCCCCTGAAAGCAGAGATTATGTCTTATTCATCTTTGGGACAAGAATTTTAAACAATGCTAGGCACACAGTAAACATTCAAAAATATCAGGAGGAGTGGATGCATGGTTGAGACCTCTATGTACATTTTGGTCATATATATATGGTAGCAAAAATAAGACTGAAAATGGCTCTCTACAGTTTCTAGCTTCTTAAATTACATAATAAAATATGAGCACGACTTAATTAACTGTGCTATCAGGGAAACCAAAAATAACTGATTCCACAAATGATACATTTAGTGTCTGTATATAGAGAAACAATCCAAAATACATGGTAATTTGCCATAGCATCAAACATTTTTTAAAAACTATCATTAATTTTTAGAGATTTATAGAGAAAAACACATTTCTCAAAAATCTAAAAATTGCTCACAATAAGGTCATTATTTTTTATAACTGAGAAAACCAAATAAATCATGAAGAATGAAAAATTGTTTTTCCATAGTAAATTATAAGAATTAATAATTCAGAGTGGACAAGGCAACAAATGAGTCCAGGACACAAACATACACATTTTGAAAATCCTTGGCATCATCATTATAAATCATACAGCCTTGGGTCCAAAAGAGACGTTAAGATATTATCTGCAAGATTAGCTCTAAGTTTTTGTTTTTTTAATGCATAAGATTTTTTTAAAGACAAGCACGAAATACATCAAAATATCATTACTGTTTTTATTAGAGTAGCAAGATTGTGGGTAGATTCCTGCCTCTATTTTCCAAATCTTCTCTAATGTAATTCTATTTTCTCATAATAAAATATATATAATATTTTTAAGATATCACCTGGTTTAAAAAGAAGAAACCATCCAGCGTACCCTATGCTTATAGGCAGTTTAAAGATTAATCTTACACATAGATATGTAAAATCCATTTTCAAAGTACCCAAGAAAAGGGATTTACAATTAGCAACACCTGTTCAGCAAGGGAACCTGCTCTTTCTGTCCTCATCACGGTGACTTAGATTGCTCGAAGCATCGTATGTATATGTGCTCTGATCCTTTGAAACCCGTAAATTCTCTGTGGAGGTAGTTAGAGGAGAAATGGTGATAGGATTCAGTATACTGGTCCTGTTTAAAAATCCTAATTTGTTCTCCTACCGTCTCTGCTATCAAATGAAGCACTGTCCACAGGCAGGTAGCCAAGCAGCCAGGTGAACTGCTCTAGTCACTCAGGCATTTGCACATGTCTAAAACACTTTATATCCTTTTAGGATAAAATTACTCAAAACATAAAGAAAGGAAGTAGCAGCAATAAATCATGCTGGCATAGCACAGGTTATTTATTCTGAACAGGATATGGCTGACAAAGGAACCTGCTGTCACAACATATGAGAGCAATTAAAATAATGAGGTTTTTCAGAAAAAAAAAACTTAAAAGGAATAAAGAAAGACACTAAGTGTCTGACTCTATCCACAAGATACTCTCAAAGACAATGAGGATGATGAGGACTTTGTTCTGACATATTAGAGGGTGATAACATGATCTTCCAATATAATTTTTCAGTTTTTATATGGAAGAGTATGGGCTTTGGGGTCAAGCAGACTGAGGTTTGAATATTGGCTCCAATGTTCACTACCTGGCAAGTTACTTAACCATTTTATAATCCACTTGTAGAAATGGGAACTAAAATAGCTAGCTACCTCATAGAGTGGTAGTTAGAATTAAATAAAATAATGGACGAAAATACATGGCACATGTTTATTACTCTAAATGTTTCTATATGTTTGGAATATTATAAAAACATGTGGTACATTGCATGGCACATAATGGACTCTCAATAAATGTTGACTCACTTCCTTGTTACACACATAAGAATTAAACCAGAGTGTTTTTTAGTTTAAAAAAAAAAGAAATGAAAAAAAGGAAGGGACTAAAGGAGGTCACCAAGTTCAGACCTCTACCTCTAGGCAGATTTATCACATTAAATAAACATCATCTGATGACTTTCAGCACAAGGGTGTAAGAGGGACTGTTCTTAATGCCTAAGAGAAACAGACCACAAATAGGAAAATATTGATCAATTAAATCCAGAAAAGAAAAAGTTGATGCTGATTGTAAAAAGGAACCCGCTTTCAAGGACTCCTACAGTTTAAATGGCTAAAACACAAAGCCATAGTGATTAAAGAAAACAAAATCCGTAAAATAGGCAGTATCACAAATGAATGGAAGAAAAAAATGCAATGTCTTGGTTGATAATAGCATAGAAACTCACTATAAGAGGAAAAGTGAAATTATGTATACCTTTATACCAGGGGTCAGCAAATTATTCTATAGGGCCAGAGTGTAAATATTTTATGCTTTGCAGGCTTTACAGTCCCTGTTGCAACTACTCAACACTGCCATTTTAGCAGAAAAGCAGCCATAGACAATACATAAATGAAAGAACATGGCTGTGTTCCAATAAAGCTTTATTTATGAAATATCAAAAACTGAATTTCATATAATTTTCACATATCACAAAGTGTCACAATTCTTTGATTTTTTAAACATTTAAAAATATAAAACCATTCTTTACTCATGGGCTGTACAAAAATTCAGCCAGATTTGAGCCAGACTTGGACTGGGGGCTGTAGTTTGACAAGCCCTGCTTCACACCATTAAAAGAAAAAAAATTCCAAATTGATTATAAAGTACTAAATGAGAAAGATAAAACTTTAAAACTAAAATAAGAAAATAGAGAAAACATCTTATTAACATCTTGTAGTGAATAAAGATTTCTTAATATGACAATGAAGTAAAAAATTATACATTTGACTACATAAAAATTAAAGATGTCTGTTTAATGAAGGACATCATGGGACGTCTACCGTAACAGGAAGGTAACACACTGGCAGAAAATATCTGCAACATTAAAAAGGTATTAATGTCTAGAATATTCAAAGAATTCTTACAAATCAATAAGAAAAAGAAAGGAAATCCAATTATATTTGAATACTGGTTGATGCCATTTACTCTCAGAAAAACAAGGGGAAGATCATGTTTCTGCTTTGCTGTTTAACGAGGTTCATTATCAGAATTTCTTTTCCTTACTGTCACTGTGAAAATTCTTAAAGAAATAATCTAACCTCTGGCGTATATGTGTATGTGCATAATCTGAATAGTGGAAGTTATTCACTTGTTGGGATTTTATTCTATTTTAGTACACAAACAACTACATAGTGATTCACTATGTACCAGGCATTGTTCTAAGTAATTTACTAACATTAACTCATTTAACCCTCTTAACTCTAAAAGAAGTACTATTATTATCCTCATTTTAAAGATGAGTCTTATGAGTGGTTTTCATCTTTATACTTATCTTTATTTTCTAATTTTTAAGCAATGCATATTTATACCTACATATCCACACAAAAATTAACAAAATAGTGTATAGAAAAACGTTCCCTTTTTAGGGGGAGGAATGTGAAGGGGTCAAGGAAAGTACAGGATTCAAATGCAATACCTACAGAACTCGAGTTTATGTTTTGTCACACTTTTTTATATAATTAATGTTTCCTGCTTCCACTGGCTACCTTTCCTGTTCATTCTTCTATTAACATATACAATGTTTTTTTTTGGGGGGGAAGGGATAGGTATGTAAAGGGCTGAGGGGTTTTGTTTGTTTCAGAGCATAATGAAACCTTCTAACTACAAAGCAAAGCTGTCCATCAACAAATATTTTTTAAGCACCTACTATATCAGGCATAGTTCTAGGCAGTAAGGATAAAGTAGTAACCAAGACAGATAAAGACTCAGAATATGTCATTATCTGTCTTGGTTACTACTCTATCCTTACTGCCTTCAACTACTTACTGCCTAGAACTACTTACTGTCTAGAACTAGAGTAGGTGCTACTCAAAGAACTCAAATTCTAGTTTGAGAGCTATATTCTAGGTCAGAGTACTGCAAAGGCAGAAATGAGAAAATGGATTTTAAATAGAACACTTTGCTTTTGTTTGTCTTTGTATTCATATACAAAGTCAAGTATAGGATTCTTTATACTAACTAACATAGTACCTTAAAGTTTATAAAATGCTCTCCCATGCATTAATTTCTTACAACAACATACAGAGGCAGAATTATTTCTAACAAAGCCTAACTTAACATATTGATAACTAAAGATCATATAGTTTAAATGATATCTTCAAGATCAGTTTTAATAATGGGTATAATGATTTTTAAGAAAAAGCAAAATGAGTAAATATCATCTATGTTAATTCAGTTAACATTTCAAATATTTATTGAGTGTACACAGGTCTGACATTAACATTTATAGTTGTACACTGATAAAATACATAGACTGCATACCTGCTGGCCTTCTACTATGATTCTACTCATATATATATGTATGTATATATGTACATACTTTTTTATATATTATATATTAATACTATTTTATAAATATATATACATTTAAATATATACATATACAAACACATACATACACACATGGATACACGCTACCAGGAATATAAATATTTCTTAATATTTATATTCCTCAATAGAGTATGAACTCCTTAAGAACAGGGACCATGTCTTACTCTTTTTTGTGACTCCAAAACCTAACACAATGTCCGTCATATAATAAGTGTAAAATAAATGTTAAATGAATGAGTGAATTATGAATTTCCCTATATTTTAATACTTCAGGTGGTACATTATCAGAAACATAGGGGATAGATTTAAATTTATGATTAACTCTCATGAGGATGTCTCTTTCAGATATTTCTATTAAGATAATTGTTAAGTTTAATACTTGAATTTTGATTCATAGATTGAGGATAATCAATTCATAATAAAGCATGATTATTAAGCAGTCACCCTCTTCTATTACTAACTGATCACAATCATTCGCTCCTGCCAATTCTTCTTTGATCTATATAGAAACTTAATAGGGCAGTCATTGAAGAAGTAATACACTAGCAGAAGCCAAGAAAGAAAATAACAATAGTAATAATAACAAAGAAGTCCATAAGTAAAGGCAAATAAAGGACTGCAACCACAAAAATGTGGACATCAGCTAAAAATTATAACAATTAAGAAGTTCATCAAAAAAATAAAAAGTTCTCAATTTTACAGTGGAGAACAACTGAGTTCTCTTACTGTAAGATAATGATAGTCAAATCAAAATAGAAAATAGTAATGAGTTGAGATAATTTTATTCAGAGTAGAAAGTAATCATTTTTTATGCTTTACGTTTAGATAAAGCATACTTCAGTTGCTTCAAATTTATGCTAATCTAGTGCCTTTGAAAAAACTAAATGCACCTGCTTCTTTATATAACTGGGTACTTAATTTGCAACTCTTTTTATGGCTACTGGTTCTCCAAAGTTACAGAGAGCCTGGATACATATTAACTAGACCCATCTAACAATTTCATAATCCAGTATTATCTGTAACTTCTTTGTAATTAATGTAATATTATTGCCAAATTATATAAGGAATGGAAATGCACTGGGGTAAACAAATATAGTGAGAAAACAAAAGATTAGGAGAAGGAAAAGTAACTATGCCTAATTCCAGACAAGACGGAGTAGACACACACCATCCGATTTCTCTTACTAATTACAATCTTTAAACTCCCAATAAAATTCAAAAAGCAACTGACAGAAGACACTAGAAGACAAAGAAAAGAACGTGGACTGGATAAGAACCTTGAGACTCAAGGAAAACCTCTGGGAATGAGATACCTGAGGCCTTTTCTTTCCCCCCCATGTCCTATATATCCTAACATAAGCACTAAAGAGATCCACAACCCAGAAACACCAGCAGGCACAACAACAACAAAAGTCCCAAGAAAAGCCTGATATCTCTAGCCAAAGGATCAGGAAAAAAGCAGTCCAGCAGAACATTTACAGTACCTGCCCTACTCCAGGCAAACAGCATGAAAAAAGATAGATTACTTCTCTCCACTCTCCACTAAGCCCTACAACTGTGGAGATTATGAGAAGAGCCCTGTCTAGCATCTCCACAGTACCCCCTCCCCAGCTGTGGGGACTATAAGAAGAGCCCAGTCTTCTATCCTCATCCTGTAATAAGGAAATAGGCCCCTCTCCCAGCTACAGACTCTGAGCAGAGCCTGTCTTGCATCCTTGCCCTGCAATAATGAAATGGTACCCCTTTCTCCCCACTCTGGGTGCTGCAGTTAGATAAGTGCCCTGTCCTCCATCTCCATGATGTAATCATGAGGCAGAACACCATTTCCTCCCAACCGGAGAGTTGAGGGAAGATTATCAAGAGGAAGGGATTAGAGGAAAGGATTTTCTAAATCTGCATAGGAAGTCTTCAGCCAGTGCATAAAGCTAACCAAAATTAACACAGCAAAAGGTTTGAGAACTACAGTGTGAAATACCACCCAGCTTCCACACTGGCCTCTGGATAACACATAAGTAAGGCAAACCAGAAGAACACTGGAAAGGTTTCAAAAACTAAACTGCCATTTTAACCACAACCAAAAAAAGTGGGCCACGATGTGCATATTTAACCTAAACAGGTTGAATACACACTAAAATAAAAAACAGGAAGAAGGGGCAGAATAGGGTTGGAGGGCCTTCAAAGCCTCCTTCCCAAAGAAGTGTCGTTATTTGACCTGTCTGGTGGTACCCTGGAAGAGCCCCATTTGCAAGGCTGTCTTTATTTTACCTGACTTGGAGCCCGCCCAATACAAAAAAAGCCTTTTCCCTGGAGGACTTTGTCAAAAACAATCAGAGGCAGTGGATAACAACTGGAGCAAAAAATAGACTAACCAAAAAGTTTAAAAGGAATGACATGTTCATAGGGGTTTTGAAAGCTCGAACATATTCCTGGGATTCTAGAAGGCCACACACGTGCATAGGACTGTGCCTCTGCTCAGGAAAACAGGAGAAGGCTCTAAGCTCTCACCTCTGACTGACTTTTGGGACAATGCAAGCAGGAAGTGAAGGAAAAGGCAGAGTTGTCAACCTGCCTGGCTGAATGTTGAAGGCATGCCTCAACACCCACACAGAGACCCTTGGCAAAAATTGTTGCCGGCATTTAAGGAAATCTCTGTCCAATCATTAGCTGACCACCAAGCTAATCAAGTAGAGATTTCAGTGATCATCCATGACAAAAAAAACAGACTTTACAGAATTAGTTCAGAAAAGTCATCAAACAAACAACAGTAAACAGCAAAAACAAACCCTGGGGAAGGGGAAGAATCTTATTCCAAAACTATCACAATATATTATGTCCAGTTTTCATCAAAAACCTAGGAGATATGCAAAGAAACAAAGAAGTACGGTCCACACACAGGAAAGAAAGCAACCTATAGCAACTGTGCCTGAGGAAATATAAAATCTAGAAAAATCACTCAACTGGAATACCAGATATATTATTACATATACATATATTTATCATATGTAATGTAATACTAGATGGATTAATTTAAATCTCTCCACATCTAAGGTCTCTATCATTCAGAAAAGCTCAGTGTTCTATTACAGCCAGAATCAGCACGAGAATACAATATCATCAATGCACTTGACACGAACAAAAGGAATTATGGTATCTTTTTTTTTCTAAACTGAAACCAACATTTTACATTATGTTCTTTAAGTCATTCTATCCCAAGAAAGACATTATATGTAGTTATAAAAGATCCAAGGCAAGATCAATTGATATCTCTGAGGGAATGGGGCTGAAATCAGGTCAGATTTTTAAAATTCAGTCTGAAAAAAATGAGGCTGAATGGAGATAGAACTAAAACCTAAATAAAGAATGAACATAGTAAATAGAGGACAAGGGACTTCTAATCAAGTTTAAGGAGATAAGTTGAGAATAGGCACAAGGAAGTATTACTGCCTGATATCAGAAGGTTTAAAAATAACAAATAATAGGCACTGACTGCCCTGTCACAGCATGATGATTTTTAGCAAGATTCTCCATATTACAGACGGATTTTGGGTTTTCAAGTGAGAATAAGTTTGTCAAGACAAAACACAGGTACTCCGCCTTCTAAATACAATGAAAATATAAAAACAAGGAATGCCTTGTAAGAAATGTTAGTGACGGGGTACTGGGGAGTTGGGTGGGGTAACATCCCGTATATTTTGAGACTAGCATTACGAAGGATAAGTCTGAGTTCCAATGAATCATCCAAGGATATCACTGTTAAAAACAATGTTTTAGGCTCAAAAGAGATGGAACTGACTCAACACAGCAAGTGTGTTTTTCTTAAATACTAACCAACTGAGGAACGCACACACAAATGAGTATTTCCATGGTGCTTCATGTAAATTGAAAGAAATGAAGAAATTATAACACATGAGCAAGTGCGTCTAGTAACCACTCTTTTCTGTAATTCTATTCTTCTAACATCGGTTAAAAAGCAGTAAGACTCTTGGCTACTACATGACCAAGCCTAATAGATACAGCTAAGCAGTAAGTTGTCTCCCTGACTGAAGCTTATTTTACCAGTGACGTCTGATTCACAGACATCTGGGTAATAGTGGAAAATTAGATTAGAGCTCCCTAGACCTCTAAATCATTGTAAGCTAATTTAAAGAACAGATATAAGCCTAGGTTTATAATATCAGCTGTATTAGGACCATCAATGTGCCACAATAATATTTTAAATTATTACTTTAAAAATCATAATAAATCTAATGATGCCTACACTCAGGGAGAAAGCACCTTAATGGAGGCAGATTGAAATGTCTAGTACCCCATGGCCACATTTTATGCTCTTCTATACTTCACAAAAGAAAAAACCAATATTACCTTTTCCAATCAATCAAACAAGCATTCTTTAGGCACACATCAAAGTGTTTCCATATATACCTCATTTGTCTGCTCTATATGTATTAATTTACTTATGCCTCCACCTGTTTCAAAAAGGTATTGAATTGGCTTAAAATAAAAGTACTCCGAAGTGGTTTACAATAAATTTAACGAAAAGAGTATAGGATTTGGGGTCACTTAGTTCTCAGAAGCCTAGCTCCAACACTTTCTACCTGTGTGGAAAATTTTAACTCTTTTACCTTTGAAATACAGGTAAATAATATTGTCCTTGTGAGGTGGTTGCAAAGAATAAAACATGGTAAAGTATTCTAGTATTGTGTCAAAAACATAGGATTAGGAGTCAAAAAGAGCTGAATTCTAAGCCAGTCTCTGCTATTTCTAGGTCACTGGGGCAAGTTACTTAACATCTCTAAGACTCAGGGATCTTACCATCTTAAAAACAGGGATAATACCTGAGGTTGTTGTGAGAATTAAGTTAAATAATGCATGAAAAGTATTTAGCACAGTACCTAGGAAATAACAAGCCAGAGTTTTGTTACGATAGCTATTACCCAGGAAGATATAAGCAAAACAAAAGATAAAAACATAAAAGAGCTAATTAGTAATTGGAAATGAAAGAGAAATGTAATGAGATACATAGTTCTAAAAAAAGAGCCAGTTCTCCAGTAAAGTCAAAAGTTCCCAATCTCTGTTAAGAACTTCTCGCAAGCATCTTCATATAAAGAGCAGTGAACAAAATATTAAACAACATCCTCAATAACATTATTCTAAAACATGTAGAAGTGACACAGCTGTTAATTCTGGGGGACTTGGGCCATTTTCGAAAACATAATATTGAATCAGCTTTGTAGGCAGTACAAAGATATACTTAGATATTTATACAGCTTTCTGCTGATCTTTCACATAGAGAACAATTGTGGAAGCTTGAGAAGAAAAGGGAGTGGCTGCAATCACCATAATTTTAAGAATATAAACTCTGGAGTCAGGCACACTAGGTTTATATCTTGATTTCACTGCAACCTGTGATACTTTGAACAATTCCCTTCTCTCTCTGAGCCTGAGTTTCCTCATTTGTAAAAATGGGGATTAAAAATAATATCTACTTCACAATTTGACATTTGAATAAAATACAGACGAAACATGTAGAATGTCCTAGTCCACATATTAAGTGCTCAACAATTGGTAGTAGTAGTACTTGTTGAGAAAATAAAGAGGAGGAGAAGGAGAAGAAAACTTTTAATATGCTTTTTAGACAACTCTTTCATATCAGCTGTCTCTCCCTAGCCCTTGGCAAAAACTGAGAGAACAAAATATTCAAGGCTATGGTGGCTAAGAGTAGGTCTTCAAGTTAACTGAAAGAGCAATACATTTTAACTAGAAGATACACAGATGGTAAAGACAGTAATTTATTGTAAAAAAAAAAAAAAAAGATCCTACATTGGACATGCTATTTCTGCATAGAAGCAGACTACAGAACTATATGTGGTCAAAGCCAGGACTTTTTTGTTGTTGTTGTTATTTTATTTTATTTTTTTAACATCTTTATTGGAGTATAATTGCTTTACCTTGTTGTGTTAGTTGCTGCTGTATAACAAAGTGAATCAGCTATACATATACACATATCCCCATATCCCCTCCCTCTTGCGTCAACTGCTTCCCACTAGCTATCTATTTTACATTTGGTAGTGTATATATGTCAATGCTACTCTCTCACTTCGTCCCAGTTTACCCTTCCTCCTCCCTGTGTCCTCAAGTCCATTCTCTACGTCTGCATCTTTATTCCTGTCCTGCTCCTAGGTTCTTCAGAACCATTTTTTTTTAGATTCCATATATATGTGTTAGCATATGGCATTTGTTTCTCTCTTTCTGACTTACTTCACTCTGTGTGATAGACTCTAGGTCCATCCACCTCACTACAAATAACTCAATTTCATTTCTTTTTATGGCTGAGTAATATTCCATTGTATATATGTGCCACATCTTCTTTATCCATTCATCTGTCGATGGACACTTAGGTTGCTTCCATGCAAAGCCAGAACTTTAAAAAAAAAAAAAAAAGTAGCAGCAGTTCTATCTCAAGTTTTTTTGTTTTGTTTTGTTTTTGGTTGCGTTGGGTCTTCGTCACTGTGCTCGGGCTTTCTCTAGTTGCGGCAAGCGGAGGGTCTACTCTTCATTGCAGTGTGTGGGTTTCTCATTGCAGTAGCTTCTCTTGTTGCAGAATACGGGCTCTAGGCATACAGGCTTCAGTAGTTGTGGCTCGTGGGCTCAGTAGTTGTGGCTCGCAGGCTCCAGAGCGCAGGCTCAGTAGTTGTGGTGCACGGGCTTAGTTGCTCCGTGGCATGTGGTATCTTCCCGGACCAGGGCTCGAACCCGTGTCCCCTGCATTGGCAGGTGGATTCTTTGTGCCACCAGGGAAGTCCCTATCTCAAGTTTTTGAGCAAGTATTTAGCTGAAACCTCAGATTTCTGTACCTTAGACTATGGAAGAGATGCTCTTGGTCTGAAATATTTTGAAAATAGGACTTACTGCTGAAAACCATGTTCATGATAGCATAAGGTTCGAAGAACACTCCCCATTCAGGCAAGTGATAAATAATGTCCTGGTACCAGAACAGAGCATAGGGATAAGGATTTGCTTCTAACACTATTTGTTCTTTTTTTTTTAACATCTTTATTGGAGTATAATTGCTTACAATGGTGTGTTAGTTTCTGCTTTATAACAAAGTGAATCAGTTATACATATACATATGTCCCCATATGTCTTCCCTCTTGCATCTCCCTCCCTCCCTCCCACCCTACCTATCCCACCCCTCTAGGTGGTCACAAAGCACCGAGCTGATCTCCCTGTGCTATGTTCTTATTTGTTGGAAATTTGCTACCACTTAAGTCAGCCAAATTTCTGATCCTAACACAGTACACAATCCCCCTACTGCATATTTTTCTGACAAAAAACTCATTATCTCAATGAATTTAATTTTGTAAGCTATGAATAGGAAGATGAATAAGGACTTCAATATCTGCACATCTTTCAGCCCACTTTTATTAACCTGGTCACTTCTAAATGTAGCACAGAATGAAAGCAGCTGCAACAGAGCTTCACATGCTGCTGAATTACTTTGCAATCCCAGTTTCCATGGTGGCTTCACCAAATTAAGTGCCGAGTCAGGCATCTCAGATACAGTAATGTTGTTCTGGGGCTCATGCAAAGCTTTGTGATAGAATTCAAGGGCTTCTACTGTAAATCTAGTTCAAACCCACTCTTTCAATATGGATTGATCTCTTTGAATAAATATCATCTGAAAGCAGCCAGACCAAAAGTAAATTTTCTACTCAATGACATTCAAACATTTTTTAACGTGACCCACAGTAAGAAATATATTTTACACATAGTATATACATTTATATAAGTGCATATAATAAAATTCCATGACAAAATACTTACTAAGTGTAATACACAATGATATTGTCTGTTCTTTTCAATTTACTGTTTCTTTTAATTGCTAGTTGTACTTCTGCTAAGTTGATTTCATGAGCCACAGTTTGAAAAACAGTCCCCTACAGTAATTACATGTAGATTATACCTTATAACCTCAGGCCAAATCCATATCTTCGGAGTTCCTCATGACCTTCAGAATATTCCTAGAGTTTAGGAGAGCAGGTTAAGACTCAAAAATAGCCAAATAACACGAGGTGCCTTTATAATCACCTATTATACATGCAGATATGATAGGCTGTTGGGTCCCCCAATAGGTTTAAATCATTGTAATTCTCCATGTAAAGGAGTGCAGAGGAGGGTAAGTCACAAGAGGAGGGTTTACTAGGGCCATAAGGTAGGCATAAGCACTGAGCGGAGAAAAGGAAATAAAAATTAAGTAGGCAGAGAGGCAGGAGGTGTAGGACCCACTGGGCTGACAAAGGAAGCAGAGAATGGAAGATAAACAGAGCCAGGAAAAAAAAAGTAGAACCTGAAGCAGGAGGCTAAATGGAGCCAGAGCCAAAAGGGAAAGCAAAAGCAGGCACACAAGCGGAAACAAGGCCAACAGAAAATAATGTGCTATGCCAGAAAGGAAAAAAGGCTGATGGCATTTGGCGCCTCATGCATGAGAGCAGAAAGGCATGGAACTGTGCTATTATGTGTGTTCTCTCAGGCTATCAGAGAACTAGAACTTTATATGCAGTTAAAACTCAGTATAGTTAAAAAAATACGGTCTTGGTTTATTATGCTCTATTAATTAGCATCTCTTTCCTGTCAGTAATTTTGACCCATTTTAATTGAAATGCTCAACTGACTAAATAAACATATGTTCTTCCTCTATTTGATAATTTTTGACTGCCAGAATTTAGAATCAAATTTAATTTCTGCCACATTGTTTTGCATTCTTTACAGATCCAGTTTCCCAGTTTCTTTAATACTTCATGCATATAATTATGTTATAAAAATACCTATGCTGTTTTACTGGAAAAATACTTTAAGATTTATATGACAAGGAACTAATTTTTTTATTTATCTTTTTCTTAGTCTTTACTAATAAAAAACTATTTGCAAGAGAATTCAATAAATTACTGATGCAGTTGCTACAAAGTGATCACCATTTGGCAATATTTAAGCTGTGTCTTTGAAAAATAACTGGATAGGTTTTTTGTTTTGTTTTGTTTTTTGGCTTTTTGCTTTTTTTTATTTCTTAGAAAAGAACAAGAATCAGCAATTATGTAACAAATTAAGGGAACATTCAAACTGAGGTCAAATTTAAATTTATCAGAATCAGACATTTACATTTATGAGAAGAACTAATTCACCACCTAGTAAAATTCACCAAAACCTATTCAATCAAGTTCATCATTAGGCAAATGTGCCACAAACAAATTTTTTAAAAGGCCTATGTGATATTAGCTATCATATTAATTGATGAACACCTAAATTAATTGGCAAAGAATTATTCACAGCTAAATTTCAGTAACAAGCTAATAGAATAAAAACAAATACCAATTTTAGATAATTAAATATTATATAAAATAAAATGTATATAGCACTAGTAATATCAACAATTTTAAAATTTAGAAATTGTCCCTAATCAATTGACTTATTAAGTAGGAAATTACAAAAACTTTTACCAAAAAAAAGTTTTTATCAAAGAAAAGTTTCAAAAGAGCAATTTAGAAAAATTTAAAGGAGCAAAAGTGCAAATGCCCTACAATCCAAGAATGTACAAGCATGTTCACTGCCACATGGTTTGTAGGAAAGAAATATTAAAAATAAGCTAAAAAAAAATAATAACCTAGTAGTAGGAGATAGGTTACCAAAAATAACCATTTCACTATTTTTATTCATTTATTTGTTTTGGTTTGGGTTTTTTATTGAGATATATTTAACATATAACATTGTGAAAGTTTAAGATGTACATGTTGATTTTATACATTTATATACTGCAATATGAGTGCAAACTTAACATTAGCTAACACCTCTACCACATCACATAATTATCTTTTATGTGTGTGTGTGCACGCGCGTGTGTGGTGAGAAAATTAAGATCCAGTCTCTTAGCAACTTTGAAGTATATGATACTGTTGACCATAATCATTATATTGTGCATTAGCTCTCCATAACTTATTCATCTTCTAGCTGTAAGTTTGTACCCTTTAACACTTCCCCAATACCCACACCCACAGGTAATTACCATTCTATTTGAGCTTGGCTTTTTTAGATTCCACATATAAGTGATATCATATTTGTCTTTCTTATCTGTCTGACTTATCTCACTTAGCATAATGCCCTCAAGGTCCATCCATGTTGTCACAAAAGGCAGGATTTCCTACTCCATTGTGTGCATGTGTGTGTGTGTGTGTGTGTGTGTGTGTGTGTCTGTGTGTGTATCTGTGTCTGTGTCTGTGTATGTGTGTGTCTGTGTCTGTGTGTGTGTAATCCCATTCTCTTTATCCATCCATCCATTGATGGAGACATAGGATGTTTCCACATCTTGGTCGTTGTGAATAATGGTGCAATAAAATAGGGAGTGCAGACCCCAGTGTTCATTGCAGCACTACTTACTATAGCCAAGACATGGAAGCAACCTAAATGTCCATCGACAGAGGAATGGATAAAGAAGATGTGGTACATATATACAATGGACTATTACTCAGACATAAAAAAGAATGAAAAAATCCCATTTGTAGCAACTTGGGTGGACCTAGAGATTACCATACTAAATGAAGTAAGTCAGACGAAGAAAGACAAATATCATATGATATCACTCGTGTGGAATCTAATTTTTTTTTAAATGAAACGAACTTATTTACAAGACAGAATCAGATTTACAGACATCAAAAACAAACTAATGGTTACCAAAGGGGAAATGCTGCGGGGGGAGGGATAAATCAGGAGCTTGGGATGAATATACACACACTACTATATATAAGATAGATAACCAACAAGGACCTACTGTAAAGCACAGAAAACTCTACTCAGTATTCTGGGATAACCTACATAAGAAAAGAATCTTAAAAAGAATGAATATATGTATATGTATAAGTGAATCACTTTGCTGTACACCTGAAACTAACACAACATTATAAATCAACTATACTCCAATAAAATTAATTTTTTTAAAAAATTGGGAGTGCACATATCTCTCTGATATCCTGTTTTCATGTCCTTTGGCTATTTATCCAGAAGTAGAATTGCTGAATCATATAGTAGTTCTACTTTTAGTTTTTTTGAGGAACCTCCATACTGTTTTCCATAGTGGCTGTACCAAGTTACATTCCCACTAACAGTGCACAAGGGTTCCCTTTTCTACACATCCATGCCAACGCTTGTTACCTCTTGTCTTTCTGATGATAGCTATTTTAACAGATGTGAGGTAATATCTCATTGTGGTTTTGATTTGTATTTCCCTGATGATTAGTGATGTTGAACGTCTTTTCATCGATCTGTTGGCCATTTGTATGTCTTCTTTGGAAAAATGTCTATTCAATTCCTCTGCCCATTTTTTAACTGGATTGTTTGTACTTTTGTTATTGACTTGTATGAGTTCTTTAATATTTTGGATATTAAAACCTTATCCAATATATCATGTGCAAATATTTTCTTCCATTCCATAGGTTACCTTTTCTTCTTATTGACTGTTTCTTTTGCTGTGCAGCTTTTTAGTTTGATACAGTGCCAGCTTATTTATTTTTGCATTTGTTGCTTGTGCTTTTGGTGTCATATCCAAAAAAAATCATTGCCAAGACCAATGTCAAGGAGCTTACCCCCTATGTTTTCTTCCGGGAGTTTTATGGTTTCAGGTCTTATGCTCAAGTATTTAAGCCATTTTGAGTTGGTTTTTGTATACAGTATGAGAGAAGACTAATTTCATTCTTTTGCATGTGGCTGTCCAGCTTTTCTAACACCATTTATTGAACAGACTATCCTTTCCCCATTGCACATTTTTGGCTCCTCTGCCATAAATTAATTGACAATATTTATGCATGGGTTTATTCTGGGCTCTCTCTTCTGTTCCACTGATCTATGTGTCGGTTTTTATGCCAATACCATAGTCTTTTGATTACTATAGCTTTGTAATATAGTTTGAAATCAGGAAATGTGATGCCTCCAATTTTGTTCTTTCTCACAATTACTTGCCTTTTTTTTTTTTTTTTTTTTTTTTTTGCAGTACGCGGGCCTCTCACTGTTGTGGCTTCTTCCGTTGCAGAGCACAGGCTCTGGATGCGCAGGCCCAGCAGCCACGGCTCATGGGCCCAGCCGCTCTGCGGCATGCGGGATCCTCCCGGACCGGGGCATGAACCCGTGTCCCCTGCATCAGCAGGCGGACTCTCAACCACTGCGCCACCAGGGAAGCCCTACTTGGCTACTTTTATGGTTCCATACAAATTTTAGAACTGTTTGGTCTATTTCTGTGAAAAATGTCATTGGAATTTTGGTAGGGATTGCTGTGACTCTATAGATGACTCTGGGTAGTATAGACATTTAACAATATTAATGTTTCCAACACATGAGCACAGACTATCTTCCCATTTATATGTGTTGCCTTCAATTTCTTTCATCAATGTCTTATAGTTTTCAGTGTACAGATATTTCACCAGTTTGGTTAAATTTAATCCTAGGTATTTTATTATTTTTGATGCAATTGTAAGTGGGGTTGTTTTCTTAATTTCTCTTTCTAGTTCATTATTAGTGTATAGAAACACAACTGATTTTTGTGTATTGATCATGTACTGTAAATGTTTGTTAGGTTCATCTGGTCTAATGTGTAGTTTAAGTCCAGTGTTTCCTTATTAATTTTCTGTCTGGATGATTTGTTTATTATTGAAAGTGGGGAACTGAAGTCCCCTACCATTGTTGTATTGCTGTCTATTTCTCCCTTCAGGTCTATTTATATTTGCTTTAGATACTTAGGTGCTCCTTTCACAACTTTAGGATTCTAATTCTCCCTTTCCTTCCCAAACCACAATAGAGGATATCAACATACACCCAACTTCTTCACTATACCTGATTTCTGAAATTTAGTCAGTTCCAGATCTGATATTTCCATTACATAATTTCCCTAATTTATTCCCTCTTATTGTTATATGATTCTTTTAATGCTTGTATTTCACCAGAACTGTCAAACATGCCTGTTTATCAAGCAGACCTGTACCTTTTTGTGGTGGATGCTGTGGTGCACTGTTCAGATACCCTTTCAGGATAAAGTCATGTGATATGCCAGTGCTTTCAAGAGTATTGCCTGCTGATAGCTTACAATGGAATGCCTCCCCAGAAACTTTCCTCAGCTGAAGGGAACTTCCTCATCCAAGTTTATTAGCTTCCCAAGGGCTGCTCACAACCAATGACCCAGGGATAAGGACATGCAAATGCCCGGCAACTTTGCCTCAAGTCAGGGCAACCCTGAAGGGCCATTCCACCTCCAGAACTCCCCCGGACTCAGTTAAGGGCCTTGTTACAACCGCATCACAGTTCAAATTCTCCTTCTCCTTAGTTCTGCTTCCTTCACTCCCTCCCTGGTATTACCAAGGGCACTCTCCAATAAACTTCTGGAGGCAAATCTCTATCTCAGAATCTGCTTCCTCGGTAACTCAACCTAAGATATTCTTTCACTGCTCTTCTCTAGTTATTCTGTCACTATTGCACCAAAATTGGTTTTTCTACTTGAATCATATCTATGTTTTCTTCCTGAACATCATTTTCATCTAATTTCATTTCTCTACTCTGTGTAACTCACTTCCCTTGCCCCCTCATCAGTGGCATTTAACTCCATAAATTTGACTGGAAAAGAGTTGGTAATTCCCCTAATCAAACATTTATAAACTGAAGTCATAGTTACTCAGAGTTCCTTTACTGAAGTATAATATAAAAGTGCACAAATCATATGTGTACATATCAATTAAGTTTTACAAACTGATTACACCTATGTAATCAGAACCAAAATCATTAGATTATTACCAGCACTCCAAAAGGTCTCTTTGTGCTTCTCAGTCATTAAGACTTCCCAAAGTTAACCACTTTGCTGACTTCAATAGCTATAGGTTCTTTCTACCTGTTTTTGAAATTTACAGAAAGAGAATCACAAAGTATATATTCTTTTTGTATCTGCCTTCTTTTGTAAACGTTATGTTTGTGAAAGATTTATCCACATTTCTGGGTTTAGTATTAGTTCTTTCATTTGCATTACTGTTCAGCATTCAATTGTACGAATACACCACTGTGCATTTATCCATTCTATTCTCAATGAACTTTTAAGTTGTTTCCAGTTTGGGGATTGAGGTAGGCCAAATAATGACCCTTCAAAGATGTCCACATCCTAATCTTCAGACCCTGAGAATATGTAATCTTATGTGGGAAAAGGAACTGATATGATTAAGTTAAGGATCTTTAGATGAGAACATAATCCTAGACTATCTGTGTAGGCCAGATGTAATCTTTATAAGAGGGATGCAAGAAAGTCAGAGAAGAAGGCAATGTGACAACAGGAGCAAAAAGAGAAAAGGCAGTGAAATATGGGATTACAAACCAAGGTATAAGGACAGCCTGTAGAAGCTGCAAAGGGATTCTTCTCTAGAGACTCCAAAAAGAAGAAACCTGACAACACTTTGATTTTAGCTCTGTGAGACCCATTCTGAACTTTTGACATCAAGAATGCTAAAAGAAATTTGTGTTGCTTTAAAAAGTCACTAAGTTAGTGGTAATTTGTTACAGCAACAATGGGATACTAACATAGGAACATTACAAATAATGCTGCTATGGACATTCTTGCCTTTTCTTTTAGTGTATTCATGCACTCATTTCTGTTCCATATATACCTGGGAATGAAACTGCTGGGTCATGGAGTATCACATGTCCAGTTTTAGTCGGGTTTTTTTTTTCATTTTTCAAAAGCATTTGAAATCATTTAAACTTCCAAAAGCACTGTATCTGAATTACTATTATTCAATATCCTTGCAACGCTTGGTATTGTCATATTATTTCAGCCACTCTGATGGGTACGCAGTTGATTTTGTTGTGCTTTTAATCTGTATTTCCATTGTGACTAATGATGTTAAACACCTTTCACAAGTTTATTAGCCACTTGTATAACCTCTTTTAGCCACTATTTTCATAAGTACCTTACCCATATTTGAATTGGGTGGTTTGTTGTTTCGTTGATTTGTGTGAGTTGTTTATACATTCTGGATGAGTCCAATGTCACATAAATTAGAACCTTTTTAGAGTAAAAAAGGAAGCATTCTCATGGCTCTACTGGGGATTTTTCCTTATAAAAAACTGAGAAAGCTACAATGCTGACATTATGATTATTTTATCATAAACATTAAATGTAATATGGCTAACAGTCTAGATTAAAAGGTACTTCAGAGCAGGGGCTAAAAATATCTCCTATCTCCTTTGTATCCTCTGAAGATCCTAGGCACTAAGTATACATTTAGTGTACACTAAGTATGCATATAAATAAAAGAGTCCCCTAAGGTAAACAATTCATTTATCTTCCAAAGTAAGGGCTTCCTGGTAACTAGCCAATTACTAAAGCTCAAGCAAGTGTACATACCAGGCCAAGTACTAGGAAGTCCCAGGAAACAGGCAGGACCAAAAAGCATATTTTTACAGGGTAATCAAAGACATCTTATAAAGAGAGAATGAAATTGCAGTGAATGCAAACATTAACAATGTTATCAAAGTACAATAGTTACATATCAGAGGAGTAGAGTGAAGAAATAAAAAGGAAAATGAATCTCTGGAAATAGGAACAAGTCAATCATAGTAAACTGGGCCAAGAGTTCAGGATAAGGCTATGAACAACATTACATTGAGAGATACCTGTTCTTATGTGATAAAGGGTTACTGAAAAATGTACAAGGAAAGACTGGTGTAAGGAATTATGGACTGAAGGTTCACTCCTGTAAGAAAAATAACAAAAGCATTCCACACCAGAATTATTGTGGTTTTTAGAAATACCTTTGGTCCAAATATCTTTATATTTAATAAACTGGGGAAGCTTAGGACAAATATAATCTCTAATTTTTCTGTGAATAGCATCCAATAAGTGCTGTCTCTTCAATAGTCTCAAATAGATTACAATAAAAGTGAGCAGTTGACCTCACAAAAGAATGAAGTCTACATATACTAGCCAGAGGAAAGACTTTAATAAGAAAAAAAAAAAAAAAGCTTACTGGAATCAATGGCCAATTGAGGAAAATCATGGGAAAGATGCAGAAACCTGAAACAAGTAAACACAATATTGACATACCAGTTGAAAATAATATAAGTATCTAAAAGAAATCTGTGTAGAGGTAAAAGACAAATTCTGTGTGAATCACATGTTATTCTAGTCACTTGCTTTAACAAGCTTTGTTTTACCTACACTGGATTTCAATATTTTTTTAAGAAGTATAAATAATATTTTGAGAAGTATCTTTTGTCATTATTTTATCTGCTTCATCTTCCTTTTTTCCATCTAAAACTTAAGTTTATCATAAATCAAATTTCTTGTAAAATACAGATAGTTTTAAAGCATTTTGAAACTGTGAAAACTGATTTGTTTTAAATTTTTCAGTAGTCTAAGATTTTCATAATTTAACCACTCAAATAATGTACTACTATCAAATGGCCTCACTTAAAAAAAAAACATATTTAAGAAGTTTATAATCAAAACTGATAATACTGTTGGCCTCTGACAGTTGCAATTGATCATTCAATGTTTAATATGGAACTCTCTGTTGCTAAGCAGCATGGTAAATAAAATGTTTGTTTAGTGGACATATGTGGGGTTTTTTTATGTGTCCCAGATCACTTTTCTTAGGGAATGACCCTACCTCACACTACGGGGTTCTAATAAGGCTGTCAGTGGGGCCAGGTAGATAACTCAGCTCTGAGTAAATATGGGACCATTATTTCTTTACACAGAGAAACTGAACTGAGAATGGGCATGTTACAAAAGCAAAGACAATGATTTCTTCCCTGAGCTGATACGGGGCAGAGAGTATAGCATAGTGGTAAGCACATAGAGTCTGTCTGGATTTCATGGCTCTATCACTGACTAGCTGAATGATTACACTGGTCTATCTCTTAATTTCCTAATCTTTAAAATGTAGCTACTAATAACACTTTCCTCACAGAGCTAAGATGAAGATAAACACTGTAAAACACATAAAGAACTTAGCATAGTAACTGGCATATAAAAAGAATTAAATACATTTTATTATTAACTACTAATACCATTACTATTACTATTGTTATTGGTGTTATAAACACATGGTAAGATTGCCAAGTTTGGAAAATGTGGCCTAAATATGCCAGAAGTCTCTCACTGTCAGTTGCAGAGCAGATAGAAAAAAAATTTTTTGAAGCCAACAAATAAAAGGAAGCAGAACCAAGAGAATAGAGGAGAAGAGAGTCCTAAAGACATTCTTTGAAGCCCCAGATCCGATCACTTACAGGACTTGCAATATTTTTTTTTCCTTAAGCTAACTTAAGTTTTTTGGGTTTGTTTGTTTGTTTGTTTGTTTGTTTTTGCGGTACGCGGGCCTTTCGCTGTTGTGGTCTCTCCCGTTGCGGAGCACAGGCTCCGGACGCGCAGGCTCAGCGGCCATGGCTCACGGGCCCAGCCGCTCCGCGGCGTGTGGGATCTTCCCAGACTGGAGCATGAACCCGTGTCCCCTGCATCGGCAGGCGGACTCTCAACCACTGCGCCACCAGGGAAGCCCCTAACTTAAGTTTTTAATTCAAAGAAAAAAGTACTATTACAACATCTTATGTCTAGAAGTCACAAAATGAATGAAAATGTACACAAACACACATATCAAATAATTGGGTTTAATTATTTGTTGCTGCAATATATATATACACACACATACAAACACACACACACACAAAAGGAAAGCAGCTTTACTCCATATACACAGATGATAAAGAGCTGAATACAATCGGGTGGTAATGTCTTGTTACCATAGAATCTTGGCCAAATCTTCTAATAACCTGTTTCCATTAATATCCTCTCACAGTATTTTCAAGAAATCCCAATCAAATTGGTGTGCATACGGTGAGAAAAGGGGAATAATGCAGATAAGACTGTAAAGGTAAATTGATCAGGTTATCAGGGATGTCATATGTCATGTTAAGGAATTTAACTTTTATTCTGTCAAAAATAGGGATCCATGAAGTTTTTAAGAAGCTAAGTGACATTCACTTACTCATTCGGTAAATACTTACTGAGTACCTACTATGTGCCAGGAGCTATATCAGAGCATAAATATACACGAGAGCTGCTTTAGTGGAATTTATAATAATGTGATCACATCTATGTTCTTTAAAGGTAACACTGAAAAGGATGGATAAAAAAATGGGTGAGAATAGATACAGATAGATTAAAAAAGAAAAAAAAGGAAAAATCAGAAGTAGACATTAGTCACTAGGATAGTATGACAGTAGTCAAAAATGACTCCAAGATACCTATTTTGAGTAATTGGCTTCAGAAAAACAGAAAAAGCAATAGGTTTTGTCAACAAATACAATGAACTTGATCTTAAAATTCTGAATCCAAGTTCTTCCTACCAGAACATAACTTCCATGAAAGTTCCAATCACTATTGAAACCCAGGATCTACAATAGCATCTGGCCTTTAGTAGGTGCTCAATTAAATGTGTTGTTTTTTTGAAAAAAACTATATAAGATTTTCAGGTAGAAGCACTGATTTAATTATGAATTTATTGATAAATATTATGTGTCAGGTACTGTGCTAACAATAAATAAAACACAATTCCTTGCCCTTAAAACACTCAGTCTGGGGCTTCCCTGGTAGCACAGTGGTTGAGAGTCCCCCTACCGATGCTGGGGACAGGGATTCGTGCCCCGGTCCAGGAAGATCCCACATGCCGCGGAACGGCTAGGCCGGTGAGCCATGGCCGCTGAGCCTGTGCGTCTGGAGCCTGTGCTCTGCAACGGGAGAGGTCACAACAGTGAGAGGCCCGCATACCGCAAAAAAAAAAAAAAAAAAAACTCAGTCTGCTGGAGTATTCTTAAACTTTTCCATCTCTAAACACATTTTCACTCCCCTGTCAAAATTTTTTCCTGGAAAAAAAATGTCCACGGAAGTAAAGCATCTGAAAATGAATGGAGTAGGAAAGACTTTTTCATAAAAACATTTGATATGCATGTGTATGCAGTAAACTCATTTAAAGAACAAAACTTGTCATTTTACCAGGGATAGATAAGCAATGACAAAAAGGAAATAAGACTGATAATTTTTTAAATCCTGAACTCTATTTTTTCAAAGCTGACCTTTTTTTTTGCAAAACTCCATTCTATAGGTATTATAAATAAGATGAGGGAATAAGTGCCATTGAAAGACAGAAAAATGAACCTTATTTTGTTGTTACAATTAGAATTCACAGAGTTTCAACATTAGCTATGATTAAGTAGTAAGTAAAGCATTCACAAATTTCAGTATTTCAAACTACTGTTAGTAAGAAATATTTGAGACAAACCTTCTCACTAACAGCGGCACACAGGTATGTTACAATAGCTGGACAGAAAGCCAATCTAATGGTTTACCTGAGAGGTCTAGAAATAAAGCTACAATAACAAAATATTATAGGTGTGTATTGTATAACGAGCGGACATGTAGGGATTAATAGCAACATAAAGAAGAGTTATGGACTAATTCACTCCAGAAGGGACTATGAAAACTTCCCAGAGATGACATTTGCAAAGAATATTAAGAACTGAGTAAATTAGAACTAACTGTAAGATACAAGACCAATATGCAAAAATCAATTGTATTTCTTTATACCAGCAATGAACATTCCAAAAATGGAAACTGGGAAAACAACGGCATTTAAAAATACCATCAAGAAGAGTAAAATATTTAGGTAGAAATTTACCAAAAGAAGTATTAGACTTGGAGACCTTCAAGATGGCAGAAGAGTAAGACGTGGAGATCACCTTCCTCCCCACACATACATCAAAAATACATCTACATGTGGAACAACTCCTACAGAACACCTACTGAATGCTGGCAGAAGACCTCAGACTTCCCAAAAGGCAAGAAACTCCCCATGTACCTGGGTAGGGCAAAAGAAAAAAGAATAAACAGAGACAAAAGAATAGGGACGGGACCTGCACTGGTGGGAGGGAGCTGTGAAGGAGGAAAAGTTTCCACATACTAGGAAGCCCCTTCACTGGCAGAGACAGGGGTGTGGGCAGGGAGAAGCTTCAGAATCACAAGAAGAGCGCAGCAACAGGGGTGCAGAGGTCAAAGCAGAGAGATTCTAGCACAGAGGATCAGGGTCGACCAGCACTCACTAGCCTGACAGGTTTGTCTGCTCACCTACCAGGGAGGGCGGGGGCTGGGAGCTGAGGCTCCGGCTCCAGATGTCAGATCCCAGGGAGAGGACTGGGGTTGGGTGCGTGAACACAGCCTGAAGGTGGCTAATGCACCACAGCTAGCCAGTAGAGAGTCCGGGAAAAAGGCTGGACCTGCCTAAACGGCAAGAGACCACTGTTTCATGGTGTGCAAGGAGAGAGGACTCAGAGCACCGCCTAAACGAGCTCCAGAGATGGGCACGAGCAGTGGCTATCAGCGTCGACACCAGACATGGACATGAAATGCTAAGGCTGCTGCTGCAGCCAACAAGAAGCCTGTGTACAAGCACAGGTCACTATCCACATCTCCCCTCCTGGGAGCCTGTGCAGCCCACCACTGCCAGGGTCCCGTGATCCAGGAACAACTTCCCCAGGAGAACACACGGCGCACCTCAGTCTATTGCAATGACACGCTGGCCTCTGCCACCACAGGCTTGCCCCACATTCCGTAGCCCTCCCACCCCCAGGCCTGAGTGAGCCAGAGCCCCCTAATCAGCTGCTCCTTTAACCCCGTCCTGTCTGAGCAAAGAACAGATGCCAGAGGGTAACCTACACGCAGAGGCGGCGCCAAATCCAAAGCTGAACCCCAAGAGCTGTGCGAACAAAGAAGAGAAAGGGAAATTTCCCCCAGCAGCCTCAGGAGCAGTGGATTAAATTTCCACAATCAACCTGATGTACCCTGTATCTCTGGAATACCTGAAGAGACAACGAATCATCCCAAAATTGAGGTGGTGGACTTTGGGAGCAACTGTAGACTTGGGGTTTGCTTTCTGCATCTAATTTCTTTCTGGTTTTATGTTTATCTTACTTTAGTATTTAGAGTTTATCACTGGTAGATTTGTTTATTCATTTGGTTGCTCTCATTTTTTTTTCCTTTTTCTCTTTTTGTGAGTGTGTATATGTATGCTTCTTTGTGTGATTTTGTCTGTATAGCTTTGCTTTTACCATTTGTCCTAGGGTTCGGTCTGTCCATTTTTTCTTTTTTTTTCTTTTTAGTATACTTCTTAGCGTTCGTTATCATTGGTAGATTTGGTTCTGGTTTGGACACTCCCTTCTCTCTTGCTTGCTTTTTTTTCTTTTTTAAATTACTTTTTCATTTTTCTGTTGTTAATAATTTTTTTATTTTTAATTTTAAAAACTTTATTTTCTTTTTTCTTTCTTTCTTTCTTTTTTCTCCCTTTTCTTCTGAGCTGTATTCCTGACAGGGTCTTGGTGCTCCAGCTGGGTGTCAGGCCTGTGTCTCTGAGGTGGGAGAGCCAAGCTCAGGACATTGGGCCACCAGAGACCTCCCGGCTCCATGTAATATCAAACCACGAAAGCTCTCCCAGAGATCTCCATCTCAACGCCAAGACCCAGCTGCACTCAACGACCAGCAAGCTACAGTGCTTGACACCCTATGCCAAACAACTAGCAAGACAGGAAAACAACCCCACCCATTAGCAGAGAGGCTGCCAAAAATCATAATAAGATCACAGACACCCCAAAACACACAACCAGACATGGTACTGCTAACTTCCACAAAGACAATATCCAGCCTCACCCACCAAAACACAGGCACTAGTTCCCTCCACCACTAAGCCTACACAAAACATGGAACTAACCTTAGCCACTGGGGGAAAACACCAAAAGCAACGGGAATTACAAACCTGCAGCCTGTGAAAAGGAGACCCCAAACACAGTAAGTTAAGCTAAATGAGAAGACAGAGAAATACACAGCAGATGAAGGAGCAAGGTAAAAGCCCACCAGACCAAACAAATGAAGAGGAAATAGTCACTCTACCTGAAAAAGAATTCAGAGTAATGATAGTAAATATATGCCAAAATCTTGGGAATAGAATGGAGAAAATACAAGAAGTGTTTAACAAGGACCTAGAAGAACTGAACAGCAAACAAACAATGATGAACAAAACAATAACTGAAATTAAAAAGTCTCTAGAAGGGATCAATACCAGAATAACTGAGGAAGAAGAACGGATAAGGGACCTGGAAGATAAAATAGTGGAAATAACTACTGAAGAGCAGAAAAAAGAAAAAAGAATGAAAAGAATAGAGGATGCTCTTAGAGACTTCTGGGAGAACATTAAAAGCACCAACATTCAAATTATAGGGGTCCCAGAAGAAGAAGAGAAAAAGAAAGGGACTGAGAAAATATTTGAAGAGATTATAGTTGACAACTTCCCTAATATGGGAAAGGAAATAGTCAATCAAGTCCAGGAAGTGCAGAGAGTCCCATACAGGATAAATCCAAGGAGAAACATGCAAAGACACATATTAATCAAACTGTCAAAAATTAAGTACAAAGAAAAAATATTAAAAACAGCAAGGGAAAAACAACAAATAACGTACAAGGGAACTCCCATAAGGGTAACAGCTGATATTTCAGCAGAAACTCTGTAAGACAGAAGGAAGTGGCAGGACATATTTAAAGTGATGAAAGGGGGAAATCTATAACCAAGGTTACTCTACCCAACAAGGATCTCATTCAGATTCAACAGAGAAATTAAAACCTTTATACACAAGGGAAAGCTAAGAGAATTCAGCACCACCAAACCAGCTTTATAACAAATGCTAAAGTAACTTCTCTAGGCAGGAAACACAAGAGAAGGAAAAGACCTACAATAACAAACACTAAACAACTAAGAAAATGGTAATAGAAACATACATATCGATACTTACCTTAAATGTAAATGGATTAAATGCTCCAACCAAAAGACACGGACTGGATGAATAGATACAAAAACAAGACCCATACACATGCTGTCTACAAGAGATCCACTTCACACCTAGGGACATATACAGACTGAAAGTGAAGGGATGGAAAAAGATATTCCATGCAAATGGAAATCAAAAGAAAGCTGGAGTAGCAATTCTCATATCAGAAAAAATAGACTTTAAAATAAAGACTATGACAAGAGACAAAGAGGAACACTACATAATGATCAAGGAATCAATCCAGCAAGAAGATATAATAATTGTAAATGTTTATGCACCCATAATGGGAGCACCTCAATACTAAAGGCAAATGCTAACAGCCACAAATTGGGAAGTCGACAGTAACACAATCATAGTAGGAGACGTTAACACCCCACTTTCACCAATGGACAGATCATCCAAAATGAAAATAAACAAGGAATCACAAGCTTAAAATGATACATTAAACAAGATGGACTTGACATTTATAGAACATTCCATCCAAAAACAACAGAATACACATCATTCTCAAGTACTCATGAAACATTCTCCAGGACAGATCATATCTAGGGTCACAAATCAAGCCTTGGCAAATTTAAGAAAACTGAAATCATATCAAGTATCTTTTCTGACCACAACACTATGAAACTAGATATCAATTACAGGAAAAATTCTGTAAGAAATAAAAACATACGGCGGCTAAACTACACACTACTTAATAACCAAGAGATGACTGAAGAAATAAAAAAATACCTAGAAACAAATGACAATGAAAACACAACGTCCCAAAACCTATGGGATGCAGCAAAAGCAATTCTAAGAGGGAACTTAATAGCTATACAAGTCTACCTTAAGAAACAGGAAACATCTCAAATAAACGACCTAACCTTACACATAAAGCAATTAGAGAAAGAAGAACAAAAATAACCCAAAGTTAGCAGAAGGAAAGACACCATAAAAATCAGATCAGAAATAAATGAAAAAGAAATGAAGGAAACAATAGCAAAGATCAATAAAACTAAAAGCTGGTTCTTTGAGAAATTAAACAAAATTGATAAACCATTAGCCAGACTCATCAAGAAAAAAAGGAAGAAGACTCAAATCAATAGAATTAGTAATGAAAAAGCAGAAGTAACAACTGACACTGCAAAAATGCAAAGGATCATGAGATTACTAAAAGCAACTATATGCCAATAAAATAGACAACATGGAAGAAATGGACAAATTCTTAGAAAGGTATAACTTTCTAAGACTGAACCAGGAAGAAACAGAAAATATGAACAGACCAAACACAAGTAATGATATTGAAACTGGGATTAAAAATCTTCCAACAAACGAAAGTCCAGGACCAGATGGCTTCACAGGTGAATTCTATCAAACATGTAGAGAAGAGCTAACACCCATCCTTCTCAAACTCTTCCAAAAAATTGCAGAGGAAGGAACACTCCTAAACTCATGCTATGAGGCCACCATGACCCTGATACCAAAACCAGACAAAGATACTACAAAAAAAAGAAAATTACAGACCAATAACCCTGATGAATATAGATGCAAAAATCCTCAACAGCATACTAGCAAACAGAATCTAACAGCACATTAAAAGGATCATACACTATGATCAAGTGGGGTTTATCCCAGGAATGCAAGGATTCTTCAATATTCACAAATCAAGCAACGTGATATACCATATTAACAAACTGAAGGAGAAAAACCTATGGTCATCTCAATAGATGCAGAGAAAGCTTTTGACAAAATTCAACACCCATTTATGATAAAAACCCTCCAGAAGGTAGGCATAGAGGGAATTTTCCTCAACATAATAAAGGCCATATATGACAAACCCACAGCCAACATCATCCTCAATGGTGAAAAACTGAAACCATTTCCACTAAGATCAGGAACAAGACAAGGTTGCCCACTCTCACCACTCTTATTCAATATAGTTTTGGAAGTTTTAGCCACAGCAATCAGAGAAGAAAAAGAAATAAAAGGAATCCAAATGGGAAAAGAAGAAGTAAAGCTGTCACTGTTTTCAGATGACAGGATACTATACATAGAGAATCCTAAAGATCCTACCAGAAAACTACTAGAGCTAATCAATGAATTTGATAAAGTAGCAGGATACAAAATTAATGCACAGAAATCTCTGGCATTCCTATACACTAATGATGAAAAATCTGAAAATGGAATTAAGAAAACAGTCCCATTTACCATTGCAACAAAGGGATAGAATATCTAGGAATAAACCTACCTAAGGAGACAAAAGACCTGTATGCAGAAAATTATAAGACACTGATGAAAGAAATTAAAGATGATACAAATAGATGGAGAGATATACCATGTTCTTGGAATGGAAGAATCAACATCGTGAAAATGACTCTACTACCCAAAGCAATCTACAGATTCAATGCAATTCCTATCAAACTACCACTGGCATTTTTCACAGAACTAGAACAAAAAATTTCACAATTTCTATGGAAACACAAAAGACCCTGAATAGCCAAAGCAATTGAGAAAGAAAAACGGAGCAGGAGGAATCAGACTCCCTAACTTCAGACTATATTACAACACTACAGTAATCAAGACAGTATGGTGCTGGAACAAGAACATAAGTATAGATCACTGGAACAGGATAGAAAGCCCAGAGATAAACCCATGCACATATGGTCACCTTATCTTCGACAAAGGAGACAAGAATATACAATGAAGAAAAGACAGCCTCCTCAATAAGTGGTGCTGGGAAAACTGGACAGCTACATGCAAAAGAATGAAATTAGAACACTTCCTAACACCATACACAAAAATAATAACTCAAAATGGATTAAAGACCTAAATATAAGGCCAGACACTATAAAACTCTTAGAGGAAAATATAGGCAGAACACTTTATGACATAAATCACAACAAGATCCTTTTTGACCCACCTCCTAGAGTAATGGAAATAAAAACAAAAATATACAAATGGGACCTAATGAAACTTAAAAGCCTTTGCACAGCAAAGGAAAGCATAAACAAGACAGAAAGACAACTCTCAGAATGGGCGAAAACATTTGCAAACGAAGCAACTGACAAAGGATTAATCTCCAAAATATACAAGCAGCTCATGCAGCTCAATATCAAAAAAACAAACAACCCAACCCAAAAATGGGTGAAAGACCTAAATACACATATCTCCGAAGTTATACAGATTGCCAACAAACACATGAAAGGATGATCAATATCACTAATCATTAGAGAAATGCAAATCAAAATGACAATGAGGTATCACCTCACACCAGTCACCACAGCCATCATCAAAAAATTTACAAACAATAAATGCCAGAGAGGGTGTGGAGAAAAGGGAACACTCTTGCACTATTGGTGGGAATGTAAATTGATACAGCCACTATGGAGAACACTATGGAGGTTCCTTAAAAAATTAAAATTGAAATACCACATGACCCAGCAATTCAACTACTAGGCATCTACCTTGAGAAAACGAAAATTGAAAAAGAGACATGTACCACAATGTTTACTGCAGAGCTATTTACAATAGCCAGGACATGGAAGCAACCTAAGTGTCCATCGACAGATGAGTGGATAAAGAAGATGTGGCACATATATACAATGGAATATTACTCAGCCATAAAAAGAAATGAAATTGAGTTATTTATAGTGAGGTGGATGGATCTAAAGTCTGTCATACAGAGTGAAGTAAGTCAGAAAGAGAAAAACAATACTGTATTCTAACACACATATAAGGAGTCTAAATTTTAAAAAATGGTTCTGATGAACCTAGGGGCAGGACAGGAATAAAGACGAAGATGTAGAGAATGGACTTGAGGACACAGGGGAGGGGGAAAGGGAAGCTGGAACTAAGTGAGAGAGTAGCACTGACATATATACACTACCAAATGTAAAACAGATAGCTAGTGGGAAGCAGCTGCATAGCACAGGGAGATCAGCTCAGTGCTCTGTGACCACCTATAGGGGTGGGATATGAGGGTGGGAGGGAGGTGCAAGAGGGAGGGGATATGGGGATATATGTATACATATAGCTGATTTACTTTGCTATACAGCAGCAACTAACACAAGAATGTAAAGCAATTATACTCCAATAAAGATGTAAAATAATAATAATTGTTTGAAAAAATAAAAAATTCAAACTCCAAAAAAAGAAAACTGCTGCCTATAAGATGCTTACTTCAGATCTAAAGACACATACAGACTAAAAGTGAGGGGATGGAAAAAGGTATTCCATGCAAATGGAAATGAAAATAAAACCAGGGGAATATATATATATATATATATATATATATACACACACATATCAAAATAGACTCCAAAACAAAGAATGTAACAAAAGACAAAGAAAAACATTATAAAATCCAACAAGAAGATATAATTGTAATATATACACAACCAACATAGGAACACCTAAAATCATAAAGCAAAGGGGCATAAGAGATTACTACAAACAACTATACACCAATGAATTGGACAACTTGGAATGAATGGATAAATTTCTAGAAACATACAATCACCCAAGACTGAATCAAGAAGAAATAGAAAAGAGAGAGACCAATTACAAGTAATGAACCTGAATCAGTAATTTTAAAACTTCCAACAAACAAAAGCCCAGGACCAGACGGCTTCACAGGTGAATTCTACCAAACATTTGAAGGAGAGTTAACACCTATCATTCTCAAACTATTCCAAAAAGTCAAAGAGGAAGGAACACTTCCAAAGCCATTCTACCAAGCCAGCATCACCCTGATATGAAAACCAGACAAAGACACCACAAGAAAACAAAACTACAGGCCAATATCACTGATAAACATAAATGCAAAAATCATTAACAACATACTAGCAAACTGAATTCAACACAATACGAGGATCATACATCATGATCAAGTGCAATTTATCCCAGGAATGCAATGATGGTTCAATATCTGCAAAATCAATCAATGTGATACACCTAACACGTTAACAAACTAAAGAATAAAAGAATAAAAATCACGATCATCTGAATAGATGCAGAAATAACTTTTGACAAAATTCAGCACCCATTTATGATAAAACCTCTCAACAAAATGGATATAGAGGGAACATACCTCAACACACCATACTCAATGATAACAACCTGAAAGCATTTTACTCTAAGATTAGGAACAAGACAAGGATGCCCCCTCTCATCACTTTTATTTAACATAGTATTGGAAGTCTTAGTCACAGCAGTCAGAAGAGAAAAAGAAATAAAAGGAACCCAAATTAGAAAGGAAGGAATAAAATTGTCACTGTTTGCAGATGGCATGATACCATATATAGAAAATCCTAAAGACACCACCAAAAGACTATGAAAACTCAGCAATGAGTTCAGTAAAGTGGCAGAATACAAAATCAGTACACAGAAATCTGTGGCACTTCTATACATGAACAACTAACTATCAGAAAGAGAAATTAAGAAAGCAATCCAATTTACAATTGCATCAAAAAGAATAAAACACAGATTGGTTCAAGATGGTGGAGTAGAAGGACGTGTGCTGACTCCCTCGTGTGAAAGCACCAGAATCACAACTAACTGCTGAACAATCATCAACAAGAAGACACTGGAAATCACCAAAATATATACCCCACATCAGAAGACAAAGGAGAACCTGCAATGAGACAGTAGGAAGGGAGCAATCACAATAAAATCAAATCCCATAACTGCTGGGTGGGCGACTCACAAACAGGAGAACAATTATACCACAGAAGTCCACCCACTGGAGTGACGGTTCTGAGCCCCAAATCAGGCTTCACAACCAGGGGGTGCAGCAATGGGAGAAGGAATCCCCAGAGAATTGGACTTTGAAGGCCAGCAGGATTTGTTTGCAGGACTTCAAAAGGATTGGGGTAAAGAGAGACTCCACTCCTGGAGGGAACACACAAAGTAGTGTGCGCATCAGGACCCATGGGAAGGAGCAGTGACCCCGGGGAGAGACTGAACCAGACCTACCTGATAGTGTTGGAGGGTCTCCTGCAGAGGCACGGGGTGGCTCTGTTTCACCATGGGGACAAGGACACTGGCAGCAGAAGTTCTGGAAGTATTCCTTGGCGTGCACCCTCCCAGAATCCATCATTAGCCCCACCAAAGAGCCCAGGTAGGCTGCAGTGTTGGGTCGCCTCAGATCAAACAACCAACAGGGAGGGAACACAGCCCCACCCATCAACAGTCAAGTGGATTAAAGTTTTACTGAGCTCTGCCCACCAGAGCAACAGCCAGCTCTGCCCACCAACAGTCCCTCCCATAAAGCCTCTTAGATAGCCTCACCCACCAGAGGGCAGACTGCAGAAGCAAGAAGAACTACAATCCTGCAGCCTGGGGGGAAAAAAAACACATTCACAGAAAGATAGACAAGATGAAAAGGCAGAGGGATATATACCAGATGAAGGAACAAGATAAAAATCCAGAAAAACAACTAAATGAAGTGGAGATAGGCAACCTTCCAGAAAAAGAATTCAAAATAATGATAGTGAAGATGATCCAGGACCTCGGAAAAAGAAAGGAGGCAAAGATCAAGAAGATGCAAGAAATGTTTAACAAAGACCTAGAAGAATTAAAGAACAAACAAACAGAGATGAACAATAGAAAAACTGAAATAAAAACTACACTAGAAGGAATCAATAGCAGAATAACTGAGGCAGAACAGATAAGTGACCTGGAAGACAGAATGGTGGAATTCACTACTGCGGAACAGAATAAAGAAAAAGAATGAAAAGAAATGAAGACAGCCTAAGAGACCTCTGGGACAACATTAAACGCAACAACATTCTCATTATAGGGGTCCCAGAAGGAGAAGAGAGAGAGAAAGGACCAGAGAAAATATTTGAAGAGGTAATAGTTGAAAACTTCCCTAACATGGGAAAGGAAATAGCCACCCAAGTCCAGGAAGCGCAGCAAGTCCCATACAGGATAAACCCAAGGAGAAACACGCCAAGACACATAATAATCAAACTGACAAAACATAAAGACAAAGAAAAATTATTGAAAGCAGCAAGGGAAAAATGAAAAATAACATAGAAGGGAACTCCCATAAGGTTAACAGATGATTTCCCAGCAGAAACTCTACAAGCCAAAAGGGAGTGGCATGATATACTTAAAGTGATGAAAGGGAAGAACCTACAACCAAGATTACTCTACCCAGCAAAGATCTCATACAGATTCGATGGAGAAATCAAAAGCTTTACAGACAAGCAAAACTAAGAGAATTCAGTACCACCAAACCAGCTCTACAACAAATGCTAAAGGAACTTCTCTAAGTGGGAAACACAAGAGAAGAAAAGGACCTACAGAAACAAACCCAAAACAATTAAGAACAGGGTCATAGGGACATACATATCAATAATTACCTTAAACGTGAATGGACTAAAGGCTCCAACCAAAAGACACAGGCTTGCTGAATGGATACAAAACCAAGACCCATATATATGCTGTCTACAAGAGACCCACTTCAGACCTAGGGGCACATACAGACTTAAAGTGAGGGGATGGAAAAAGATATTCCATGCAAACAGAAATCAAAAGAAAGCTGGAGTAGCTATACTCATATCAGATATAATACACTTTAAAGAATGTTACAAGAGACAAGGAAGGACACTACGTAATTATCAAGGGATCAATCCAAGAAGAAGATGTAACAATTATCAATATATATGCACCCAACATAGGAGCAGCTCAATACATAAGGCAATTGCTAACAGCTGCAAAAGAGGAAATCGACAGTAACACAATAATAGTGGGGAACTTTAACACCTCACTTACACCAACGGACAGATTATCCAAAATGAAAATAAATAAGGAAACAGAAGCTTTAAATGACACAATAGGCCAGATAGATTTAATTGATAGTTATAGGACATTCCATCCAAAACAGCAGATTACACTTTCTTCTCAAGTGCACACGGAACATTCTCCAGGATAGATCACATCTTGCATCACAAATCAAGCCTCAGTAAATTTAAGAAAACTGAAATCATATGAAGCACCTTTTCTGACCACAACACTATGAGATTAGAAATGAATTACAGGGGAAAAAACGTAAGAAACACAAACACATGGAGGCTAAACAATACGTTATTAAATAACCAAGAGATCACTGAAGAAATCAAAGAGGAAATCAAAAAATACCTAGAGACAAATGACAATGAAAACACGACGATCCAAAAACTATGGGATGCAGAAAAAGCAGTTCTAAGAGGGAAGTTTATAGCTACACAAGCCTACCTCAAGAAACAAGAAAAATCTCAAGTAAACAATCTAAGCTTACACCTAAAGAAACTAGAGAAAGAAAAACAAACAAAACCCAAAGTTAGCAGAAGGAAAGAAATCATAAAGATCAGAGCAGAAATAAATGAAATAGAAACAAAGAAACAATAGCAAAGATCAATAAAACTAAAACTTGGTCCTTGAGAAGATAAAGTTGATAAACCATTAACCAGACTCATCAAGAAAAAGATGGAGAGGACTCAAATCAATAAAATTAGAAATGAAAAAGGCCAAGTTACAACAGACACCGCAGAAATAAAAACCATCCTAGGAGACTACCACAAGCGGCTCTATGCCAATAAAATGGACAACCTGGCAGAAATGGACAAATCTTACAAAGGTATAACCTTCTAAGACTGAACCAGGAAGAAACAGAAAATATTAGCAGACCAATCACAAGGAATGAAATTGAAACTGAGACTAAAAATCTTCCAACAAACAAAAGTCCAGGACCAGATGGCTTCACAGGTGAATTCTATCAAACATTTAGAGAAGAGCTAACACCCATCCTTCTCAAACTCTTCCAAAAAATTGCAGAGGGAGGAACACTCCCAAACTCATTCTACGAGGCCACCATCACCCTGATACCAAAACCAGACAAAGATACTACAAAAAAAGAAAATTACAGACCAATATCACTGATGAATATAGATGCAGAAATCCTCAACAAAATACTAGCAAACAGAATCCAACAGCACATTAAAAGGATCATACACTATGATCTAGTGGGATTTATCCCAGAGATGCAAGGATTCTTCAATATATGCAAATCAATCAATGTGATACACAATATTAACAAATTAAAGAAGAAAAAACATATCATCATCTCAATAGATGCAGAAAAAGCTTTTGACA
Source organism: Leucopleurus acutus (assembly GCF_964270905.1). Lineage (NCBI taxonomy): Eukaryota > Metazoa > Chordata > Mammalia > Artiodactyla > Delphinidae > Leucopleurus > Leucopleurus acutus. The sequence goes on along the minus strand of NC_139159.1, from coordinate 50,553,404 downwards.
AAATTCAACACCCATTTATCATAAAGACTCTCCAGAAAGTGGGCATAGAGGGAACCTACCTCAACATAATAAAGGCCATATACTAGAAACCCACAGCAAACATCATTCTCAATGGTGAAAAACTGAAACCATTTCCTCGAAGATCAGGAACGAGACAAGGATGTCCACTCTCACCACTGTTATTCAAAATAGTTTTGGAGGTCCTAGCCACGGCAATCAGAGAAGAAAACTAAATAAAAGGAATACAAATTGGAAAAGAAGAAGTAAAACTGTCACTGTTTGCACATGACATGATACTGAGAATCCTAAAAATGCCACCAGAAAACTACTAGAGCTAATCAATGAATTTGGTAAAGTTGCAGGATACAAAATTAATGCACAGATATCTCTTGCATTCCTATACACTAATGATGAAAAATGTGAAAGAGAAATTATGGAAACACTCCCATTTACCACTGCAACAAAAAGAATAAAATACCTAGGAATAAACCTACCTAGGGAGACAAAAGACCTGTATGCAGAAAACAATAAGACACTAATGAAAGGAATTAAAGATGATACCAACAGATGGAGAGATATACCATGTTCTTGGATTGGAAGACTCAATATTGTGAAAATGACTATACTACCCAAAGCAATCTACAGATTCAATGCAACCCCTATCAAAGTACCAACGGCATTTTTTACAGAACTAGAACAAATCATCTTAAAATTCGTATGGAGACACAAAAGACCCCAAGTAGCCAAAGCAGTCTTGAGGGAAAAAAACGAGCTGGAGGCATCAGACTCCCTGACTTCAGACTATACTACAAAGCTACAGTAATCAAGACAATATGGTACTGGCACATAAACAGAAACACAGATCAATGGAACAAGATAGAAAGCCCAGAGATAAACCCATGCACCTATGGTCAACTAATCTATGACAAAGGAGGCAAAGATATACAATGGAGAAAAGACAGTCTCTTCAATAAGTGGTGCTGGGAAAACTGGACAGCTACATGTAAAAGAATGAAATTAGAACACTCCCTAACACCATACACAAAAATAAACTCAAAATGGGTTCGAGACCTAAATGTAAGAGCAGACACTATAAAACTCTTAGAGGAAAACATACGAAGAACACTCTTTGACAAAAATCACAGCAAGATCTTTTTTGATCCACCTCCTAGAGTAACGGAAATAAAAACAAAAATAAACAAATGGGACCTAATGAAAATTCAAAGCTTTTGCACAGCAAAGAAACCATAAACAAGACGAAAAGACAACCCTCAGAATGGGAGAAAATATTTGCAAATGAATCAACGGACAAAGGATTAATCTCCAAAATATATAAACAGCTCATGCAGCTCAATATTAAAGAAACAAACAACCCAATCCAAAAATGGGCAGAAGACCTAAATAGACATTTCTCCAAAGAAGATATACAGATGGCCAAGAAGCACATGAAAAGTTGCTCAACATCACTAATTATTAGAGAAATGCAAATCAAAACTACAATAAGTAGTTAGAATGGGCATCATCAGAAAATCTAGAAACAATAAATGCTGGAGAGGGTGTGGAGAAAAGGGAACACTTTGCACTGCTGGTGGGAATGTAAATTGATACAGCCACTATGGAGAACAGTATGGAGGTTCCTTAAAAAACTAAAAATAGGATTACCATATGATCCAGCAATCCCACTACTGGGCATATACCCAGAGAAAACCATAATTCAAAAAGACACATGCACCCCAATGTTCACTGCAGCACTATTTACAATAGCCAGGTCATGGAAGCCACGTAAATGCCCATAGACAGATGAATGGATAAAGAAGTTGTGGTACATATATACAATGGAATATTACTCAGCCTTAAAAAGGAATGAAGCTGAGTCATTTGTTGAGACGTGGATGGATCTAAAGACTGTCATACAGAGTGAAGTAAGTCAGAAAGAGAAAAATAAATATCATATATTAATGCATGTATGTGGAACCTAGAAAAATGGTACAGATGAACCAGTTTGCAGGGCAGAAGTTGAGACACAGATGTAGAGAACAAACGTATGAACACCAAGAGGAGAAAACCACGGTGGGGTGGGGATGGTGGTGTGCTAAACTGGGCGATTGGGATTGACATGTATACACTGATGCATATAAAATTGATGACTAATAAGAACCTGCAGTATAAAAACATAAACAAACAAAAAGAACAACTAATACTAAAAGAAAAAAAAAACATTATGGTACTGGCACAAAAACAGACACATAGATCAATGGAGCAGAATAAAGATCCTAAAAATAAACCCACACTTGTATGGGCAACTAATCTATGACAAATGAGGCAAGAATATACAATGGGGAAAAAATAGCCTCTTCAATAAATGGTGTTGGAAAATCTGGGAAGCTAAATGCAAAAGAATCAAACTGGAGTATTTTCGTACTTTTTCACACAGTGTACAAAAATGAGCTTAATATAGATTATGGACTTAAATCTAAGACATGAAACCATAACACTCTTAGAAGAAAACACAGTATGCTCTTTGACATCAGTCTTAGCAATTTTTTTGGGATATGTCTTCTCAAGGAAGTTAAACAAAAGAAAAAATAAACAAATGGGTCTACATCAAGCTGAAAAGCTTTTGCAGAGCCAAGAAAACTACCAACAAAATATATACACTACCAAACGTAAAACAGATGGCTAGTGGGAAGCAGCCACATAGCACAGGCAGATCAGCTCAGTGCTTTGTGACCACCTGGGGGGGGATAGGGAGGGTTGGAGGGAGGGAGACGCAAGAGGGAAGAGATATGGGAACATATGTATATGTATAATTGATTCACTTTGTTATAAAGCAGAAACTAACACACCATTGTAAAGCAATTATACTCCAATAAAGATGTTAAAAAAAAAAAAAAGAAAACTACCAACAAAATGAAAAGGTAGCCTAGTGAATGTGAGAAGATATTTGCAAACAATATACCAGATAAGGGGTTAATATAAAAAATATACAAAAAATTCATACAACTCAACATCAAAAAAACATACAACCTGATTTAAAAATGAGCAGAGGATGTGACTAGACATTTTCCCAAAGAAGACACACGGATGGCCAACAGGTACATGAAAAGATGCTCAACATCACTAATCATCAGGGAAATGCAAATCAAAACCACAATGAGATATCAACTCACACCTGTCAGAATTGCTATTATCAAAAAGACAACAAGTAACTAGAGTTATTGAGGATGTGCAGAAAAGGGAACCCTAGTTAACTGTTGGTGGGAATGTAAATAGGTGCATCCACTACAGAAACAGTATGGAGATTCCTCAAAAAAAATTAAAAATAGAACTATCATATAAGCTAGCAATTCCACTTCTGGTTATTTTTCCCAAAAAAACAAAGAAAAAACCAATTTGAAAAGATATATGCACCCCTATGTTCATTAGAACATTATTTACAAGAGCCAAGATATGGAAGCAATCTAAATGCTCATCAATAGATGAATGGATAAAGATGTGATATATGTATACAATGGAATATTACTCTGCCATAAAAAAGAATAAAATCTTGCCATTTGCACCAACATGGATGAACCTAGAGAGTATCATGCTAAGTGAAATAAGTCCAACAGAGAAAGACAAATACCATATGATTTCGTTTATACATGGAAAATAAAAATTGAAACAATAGAACAAATATAACAAAACAGAAACAGACTCATAGATAATGAGATCAAACCTGTGGTTGCCAGAGGGGAGGGAGGGTGGAAGGGATGAATGAAATAGGTGAGGGAGATTAAGAGGTACAAACTTCTAGTTACTAAATAAATAAGCCACATGGATGTAATGTACAGCATAGGCAATATAGTCAATAATATTGTAATAATTTTGTATGGTGACAGATAGCAACTAGACTTATCATGGCAAACATTTTGTAATGTATAAAATACTGAATCACCATGTTATATACCTGAAACTAATATATAATACTGTAAGTCAATTATACATCAATTTTTTTAATGTTCATAATAAAAACTGATTAATGAATAAATAAAATTTAGTATATCCATTAACTGGACTATTCTCCTGTCATTTAAGGATAAGGAAATAAAATAAATGTTATGACATGGGTGAACCTTGAAAACATTATGCTAAATAAAAGAAGCCAGACACATTTTGTACAGCAAAGGAAACAATAAACAAAATGAGAAGACAACCTATGGACCGGGAGAAAGTACTTGCAAATGATGCAACCAACAAGAGCTTAATTTCCAAAATATACGAACAGCTCACACAGCTCAATAACAACCAAAAAAAAATCGAAAAACTGGGCAGAAGATCTAAATAGACATTTCTCTAGAGAAGACATACAGAGTGCCAACAGGCCCATGAAAAGATGCTCAACATTGTTAATTATTTGAGAAGTGGAAATCAAAACTACAATGAGGTACCACTTTACACACACAGAATAGCCATCATTAAAAATCTATAAATAATAAATTCTGCAGAGGGTGTGGGGGAAAAGGAACCCTCCTAAACTGTTGGTGGGAATGTAAGTTGGTGCAGCCACTGTGGAAAACAGTATGAAATTTCCTCAAAAAACTAAAAGTAGAGTTGCCATATGATCCTGCAATTCCACTGCTGGGCATATATCCAGAGAAAAACATAATTCAAAAAGATACATGCACCCCAATGTTCATTGCAACACTATTTACAATAGCCAAGAAATGGAAACAACCTAAATGTCCATCGACAGATGAATGGATAAAGAAGATGTGGTATATATATATATATATACACACATACAATGGAATACTAATCAGCCATAAAGAGGAATGTAATAATGCCATTTGCAGCAACTTGGATAGACCTAGAGATTATCATATGCAGTGAAGTAAATCAGAAAGAGAAAGACAAATACCATGATATTACTTGTATGTGGAATCTAAAATACGACACAAATGAATTTATCTATGAAACAGAAACAGACTCACAGACATAGAGAACAGACTTGTGATTGTCAGGGGGGGTTGGGGAAGGGATGGATTAGGAGTTTTGGATTAGCAGATACAAACTATTATACATAGAATGGATAAACAACAACGTCCTACAGTATACAGCAAAGGGAACTATATTCAATATCCTATGGTAAACCATAATGGAAGAAATATGAAAAAGAATGTGTATATATATATATATAACTGAATCAATTTGCTGTACAGCAGAAATTAACACAACACTGTAAATCAACTATACTTCAATAAAATAAATTTAAGAAAATAAGAAACCAGACACAAAAGACTTCACCTTACATGATTTAATTTATATGAAATATCCAGAATAAGCAAATCCAAAAGCAGCTTAGTGGTTGCCAAATTAGTGGCTGCCAAATTAGAGGCTGGGGGAGGGGGTGATGGGGAGTGGCTTTAATAGGTACAGGGTTTCTTTTTTAGGTGATGAAAATGTTCTGGAACTAGGTAGTTGTGACAGTTACACAACATCGTGAATGTACTACATGTCACTGAATTGTACATTTAAAAATGATTAAAATGACAGATTTTGTTATGTGTTTTTTATCCCAATCAGAAAAAAAAAAAAGAAATGATGTACTGACACATGTTACAGCAGGGATGACCCTTGAAAAAGTTATACTGAGTGAAAGAAACCAGTCACAAAGACAACATATTGTATGATCCTATTTATACAAAATGTCCAAAACAGGCAAATCCACACAGATAAAAAGTAGGTTACGGTTGCTTAGGATGGGGAAAGGGGTTAATGAGTGCTAATGGGTACAGGGATTTTTTTAGGGAGAGAAAAATGTTCTACAATTAGATCATGGTGATGGCTCAACACCGTGAATATACTAAAAAATATTAAATTGTACGCTTTGAAAGAGTGATTTGTATACATGAATTATATTTCAATAAAGCTGGAGAAGGAGTGGCAGAGAGAGAGAACCGATTAAGAATTTAGCCAAGAAAATGAAGGGTTAGTATAAAATAGGAATAATTAAAACAACATATAGAACAAGGATATAGGAAAGGATATAGAACAAGATCACCACTGCTCTTGAACATTCCCTACATCTTGTTCCAGAGTAGCTACCACCTAAACTGTAAGACTAGGAGACCGGATACTGTTAGGAGGAATAGGAAAATATCCTGGGGGAAATAACCAACAAATGTTCACCACAAAATATAAATACAAGTAAATCAATATATACAAGCAAATATTAAGTAGAATGTATAAAAATGAGAGAGTTCATGTGTTATGGACTCCATTTTCCCAATGAAGTAGGAATTCAGGTCGCCAATTGAGAGTGAAGAATATGGGAAAGGAGGTGAAAATTCAAAGAGAATGATAAAGTTTGGGAGTATCCCTGAAAGAACTGGGAAAGAGAGCCCTCTTCTTGCTTTCTGGCACTCTAAGACTACAGCACTAGTCTTGACCTTTTTTCACCCTTAGTAAAATTCTATCTTTCAGTCTTCTCAATTTTCTATTTTTTAGATTTAAGTAATCATATTAATACAATTCTATAGGAGGCAAAAATATTGCGTTGGCCAAAAAGTTCGTTCGGGTTTTCCGTTAACATTGCCAACATTTGCTGAAAAACTAAATAATATCACAAAATCAGAACCAAGATTTCCTCTCTCTCCCTCCTTCACTTTAGCACCTCTACATCTTAACAAAAACCACTGGAACTAAAGAGAGCTGCTGGAAGGTAGCTTTGTGAAAATGTACCTGGAATATTCTGTCCCTAATCAATGCACTGATGCTATGTATTCTGATGCTAGGTGTAAATCTTAATCAGAGATAATCAACTTCTATACACATACATGTCTTTAGCCCATATGTCCATCAAGTCTCAGTTGAGAGTCCAAATAGGATCCAGCCAGAGTCCCCAGTACGAGGCTTCTCTAAATGTTTGGCTGAAAATATGAAGATGGACACAACAGTGGGACTCTCCTGCTGATGCTCTTGCTCCTTTGGTTCTTTTACTCTCTCTTTCGTGCTTTCACTCTTACAAAAGATGCCCATGCCTAATCCCTAAGAAATGTAAACAGTAATGACAGAATAGTTGGAATAAACCTATAGTCTCCCAAGATGACTACTTTAAAGGAATAAATAACCATTCAAAGGTATAGGATCTGATATGTTTATTAAAAACCAGCTCATTTTTCCCTATAATCATATTTCAAATAAATACATGAGTTAAGAGTTGAACAGAGAAATAAACTTCAGTGCATGTGTTACAACTGTTATGTTCCTCTTCTATACAGGAGAATTAGGACCAAAAATGTGCAACAGACTTAAACATTGCAGCGCCACAGTATAAACTGTGCTTTGAGGACACGAAAACAGTCCGAGGGAAAACACCTGCCTATATAAAGATCTTATGTAACCCGGTCAGGTAGGTGCTAACTCCTCTTTATGGTTGTCAAGTAGCTAATGTTTATTGTTAAGATATATTAGGAGCACACCTTTTTGTTTTGTTGTACTGTTGTTGCTGTACTGTTGTTGCTAATGTGAGTAAGGAAGTATATATATATATATATTTTTTTTTTTAAGGGAAATGGTTCTCACTGAATCAGGACTGGTGATTTGTTTATGTATGTATTGACTTCCACCACAATAATATATAAATAGTTTTAATCATTGCAAAACTAGTAAATCAGATGTCAAGACGTAGTTATTGGGTCATATGCCAAATGTTTACGTAGCTATCTCTAAGTGTAAGGATTACTTCTTTATATGCCTGAGTTTTCTAAATTCATACAATGAGCACAGGTTTCTTATTTTAAAAATACATTGCAATTCCTATTATATTTTGTCTATCCAGATGAAAGTATCTAAAATAAAAAGTATATAAAAACTGCTCTTCATAAAGCCAATGCTAGATTGTTATTCTTAAATATGAACAATTGATATAATCCCTTAAGATGTGTATATTTCAGATTCTGGATCACAGAGAAGAAAAAATGGCAGGAAGCTGTACTCTGTTAAATTAAGCCAGATAGTATAAAAAGCTCATGACCAATTATTTGGAACAGCTGCAACTGAGTCACTGTGCTAAATTTTAAAACCAACTTAACTTTGTCAAACAAATTCCAAAACACATATAAGAATTTAAAGATACAGGCAGTAATTTTGGTTGCTGGTTCGTTTTCATTGGTCTTTGGTTTGCGGGGTTTTATGTTGTTGTTTGTTTATTGGTTTGTTTGCAAACAAAACTAGTCAAGTGGCTAACCAATTCCAACTTAACGTAAGGGGTACATCTATATTCATTAACAGACCCTCAGAAGAACATAAACATAGTATCTGGAGTTTCATTTCATTAAGGTATTTGAAAAAGTGAATGAAAGTCTTGCATTAAACTTTTTTAATTTAAAACATCTTAAATGTCATGGTTGTACAATATGTTCAGCTTGTGTTTTTGAACACTCTCTAAATCCCTGGATAGTGACATACAGTCTCATTACTTTATATGTAAAGCACTTGAATTGTTATATAAGCTCCCTTTCCATCCCCCTTGATTCAAAATGTAAATATAGTCAAATGTTTGATGTGTGCATTCAACAACATTCAAGAATTTACTTAAATACTACTTTCAGAGTGTACTCTTCTCTGAAGATTTTTAAATAAATGTCACATGTTTATCAGTTTCTAGTATTTTAGTGAATAGAGATAAAGAAGATGAAATCTAAATTTGCCTTTTCATCCTTTAATATAACAATAACTCTAGTAAAGAACTTATGTTGGGAGACAATTCTCCATGAGTCTCTCTTTTCAGCCTGTCTTGTGAACAGAGGCACTGACTTCTGATTCTTTTGTAGTATCTTCTCAAGGATGTCTGTATAGAACAGCGGCCTCCAACCTTCTGGGCGGGGGGAATGGGGGGGTGGATGGTTCAGGCAGTAATGCGAGCGATGGGGAGCGATGGGGAGCGGCAGATGAAGCTTCACTCACTCGCCCGCAGCTCACTTCCTGCTGTACTGCCTGGTTCATAACAGGCCGTGGACCGCTACCAGTCCACGTCCAAGGGGTTGGGGACCCCTGGTATAGAAAACAGACCTGGAAGATAAGATGTGCCTCTAAAGGCAAGGGCAGATATGGTTACAGCCTTAGAAGAAGAAGATGTCTCCTTCCAGAGCAAAGGGCAAGCATGCTCATTCCATGTTATAAAAGATTTGAGGTTCTGAGGCTCAGAGCTCCTCTGCTATAACTCAACCCACTGCACGTGCAGGTATTATCTGGCCCTCTTCATGTCACCATGTGGGAATAGGTGTTCAGAGATTGGCAGAAATGATCACGCTCTGGCTACTGCTATTGCTGTGAGTAATAAACTGTCCTTCCTCTCTGACCCAGAGTCTCATATCTTCTACCAGCATCCATGAAACTGTGGCAGGCTAACTTGTAAGTAGAGTAAAATCTCAGACTTTTCACAGTTCTTGACAATCTAATGAATCAATATCAGTAAGCACTTATCGAATATCTTCCATGTACTTAGCACTATGCTAGGTGATATGGGGTTGTTTTTTTAAATTCCTATTCACACTCCTCACCTATTCTTGAAAACATGCAACAGTGGCCAGCAACAGAGAAAGGGATTTCTTTAAACTTAAAAGCTAAAGAATGTGTAGCATCATTTAAAATTGTGCTTCTCTACCAAAAATTATCTTTTGTTCTATATGCTTTTACCATATCTATTTAACCAATATTGAGGTTGTTGGGAATTTATCATAAAAGAGAATGTTCCATATTCAGATCTTTGGGTAAATCCTTACCCATAACCAGGATGGGAAATTTTTAAGTAGAAACGCTGAAGTACAGAAACAGCAAAGAGGTAAGGATTTTGGATTATCAGTAGTCTTCTTACCTAGTCTCCTTGCTTCTCATTCAGTATAGTTGGTGTAGGTGATACAGTTCTAACTTATAAAGAATAAGGTTTGAATTCTGGATCTGCACTGAGATAACACTATCATTAGAACAATAACACATTCTATAGAGAAGCTACTTTTTATATACCTTTTTTAAAACTTTAAAATCACAAAAATTTCTTAGAGCTGAAGGAACCTTAGAGTTCCTTCCAATTTTACACATGGTTGGAGGAGTTTATATAACCTGCCAAGCTGCACATTTAGTTAGAGGAGAGTTAGAACTAGAGCACAGATTACCCACTTTCAATACTCCTTCTACAATACCTAAATATAATATACATACAAATACATATAAAACTATTTTGTTGTGCTTAACTTACATACACTTTCAAATTGTGGCCTGTTCAGCCTGAATTATACCTGAAAGAGTGTTGAAAAAAGCAAAAATGTATGGAGCCAGAAAATTGTTACTGTCATTACTTACGGAAATAACACTGATATAGAATGTAAAGTCCACAGGGGTAGAAATTATCGATAGGTTTATTTGATGGTTTCATTCATTGCTGCGTCCCACAGTTCTAGAACAATGCCTAGAACATAGTAGGTGATAAATGTGATAGGTAAACCATGTTGCTTTAAAATTATCACCCAGGCAACGCGCCAGCGGCTTCTGGTGGTCATCATTCACCTCTGGAGGCTTCTTCCTCCCCAGCAGGAAGCTAGGCCCTTCCTCTTGGGAGCCGCTGTAGTATCCTCTCAAGCATCAAAATATACTGCAGTGTCTTATTTTCACAAGTGCATCTCCTTTAAGACTGTGCTCCTGGGCTTCCCTGGTGGCGCAGTGGTTGAGAATCTGCCTGCCAACGCAGGGGAAACACAGGTTCGAGCCCTGGTCCGGGAAGATCCCACATGGTGAGGAGTAACTAAGCCCGCGTTCCACAACTACTTAAGCTCACGTGCCTAGAGCCTGTGCTCTGCAACAAGAGAAGCCACCGCAATAAGAAGCCCGTGCACCACAACGAAGAGTGGCTCCTGCTCACTGCAACTAGAGAAAGCCCGCATGCAGCAACGAAGGCTCAACACAGCCAAAAATAAATAAATAAATAAGTTTATTTTTAAAATATCACATCTAACACCAATATATAACTATGTTTACTCTTTTCATTTTGCCTGAAGGTGGGGAAGAATAAGAAAATCAGAAGGAATACACATGGACATTTTTCCCGAGAATGCCAAGAAAGAAAAATAAGGATATGACACTCTCAGGAGTTAACAGTCTATTTAAAGTGAATGAACCATTTGATGCTGGCAGTTAAGAAGAGCTCAGTGCTTTGTGACCGCCTGGAGGGGTGGGATGGGGAGGGTGGGAGGGAGAGAGACGCAAGAGGGAAGAGAATGGGGACATATGTATATGTATGGCTGATTCACTTTGTTATAAAAGCAGAAACTAACACACCATTGTAAAGCAATTATACTCCAATAAAGATGTAAAAAAAAATAAAAATAAATTAAAAAGAAGAGCCTTGAAAGGCTTTGACAAGACACTGGCTAGCAGTCTGGTGTTAAGATAAGGTTGTTCTGTCCTAGTTCAGAGATAGAATGGAGATTATATTAAGTACTGTTGGTAATCATTAAGGATCAGTATTATGGGTGAAAGGGAAAAAGGAGCTATCATTTTTTGAGAATCTACTAGCAATTACAGAGGCAAGCACTATGTTAGGCACTTTATATAATAATATATATAATATTATTTCATTTTATTCTCACCAATCCTATAAAGGTAAGGTTTCTATCTTGATTTACATTTCTGGTACCACTGATCCAAACTCTATTTGTGCAAACTGTCTCCAACTTTCAAATAGATTATACTCCAGAATTATCTTTCTTAAATTGGCTGTTTGTAACCTAGAATGCATATTCCCATAGAAGTATCTTTAGGTCCCTAGGTCTACTAACAAAAACTAAACTATAGCTGAATACTATAAGGTTGCAATGAATGAGAGTAGGAAACCCTGCTAAACACGTCACATTATTTGTTAGGTAAGTTTTTGTTTTTTGGGGTTTTTTTGGTTCTCCTAACTTTTATCAATAACATTTTTTTCCTGTAGAAATATATATCTGGTATATGACGGAAACACAGAAACACTGAGAACATGTCCAACTACCAGGTAATGGATTGTCAACAACATAAAAGAAATAAGATAACTTGTAAAATATTGAGTTTTATGGGTAACTTGATCTGGACATAGCATGTGCTGGCTGAGCTAATACATAAAATTTCCCATGAAGGAGAGGCAGATGTAAACTCAAAAAAACCTAGATCAAGTCCTGGCTCTCCCAGTATGACTCTGGATGTCACCTAACTTAAGTCTCACTTTCCTCAGCTGTAAAATAAGAATAATATTATTTTTCCTGCTTTAGGGGACTACAATAAGGCTAATTCCACATGTTCTCTATACAAGAGAAATTGACCTCATTGGCCATAAACCTCTACAGTTACCTTTTTTTTTTTCTTTTTTTGCAAATAACCAAAATATAACACAGAGCCAACCAGAGAACCACAGGGTTACTTCTATATAGCTAAACAGCTCCCATCCCCATTTGACAGAAAAAAATATGCCACAGAAGACTAACACTTGCATTTCCCCATTAGTTGAAAGGTTAAAGAAAAAGACGATGGCAAAAACTATAATTAACCAGAAATCAGGGACTATTAGGCTACTGCTAAGTACTACAGTATTAAAAATTATACTTTCCCTTTACAGACTGCTTACCACTTCAGACATGTAAATACTACCTTACGAAGTAAGTACCATCATGCCTATTTTATATGACAAATCTGATGCAAAAGTAATTAAGTAATTTGAAGGTCAGATGCTTAAAATCCAGGCTTGGAATCCAAATCCAAGATCTTAAATCAATGCACTAGTACAGCAGAGAACTGGAAGAACTATTCTTTCGTAAAAATATCAAGACTTGGGCTTCCCTGGTGGCGCAGTGGTTGAGAGTCCGCCTGCCGATGCAGGGGACACGGGTTCGTGCCCCTCTCCGGGAAAATCCCACATGCTGCAGAGCGGCTAGGCCCGTGAGCCGTGGCCGCTGAGCCTGCGCGTCCGGAGCCTGTGCTCTGCAACGGGAGAGGCCACAACAGTGAGAGGCCCGCGGACCGCAAAAAAAAAAAAATATATATATATATATATATATATATCAGGACTTACCAAAACTGTCACATCCTCAAAAATACCTCTAAATAAAGTAGGAGTTTCGTGAGACACTTTTTATTGTTGCTGTTGCTGGTTTTTTTTCTTCCTTTTTTCTTAAGAATTTCAATTTTTTTTTAATATTCTTTTTCTTTTATTTATATTTTATACAGCAGGTTCTTATTAGTCATGCATTTTATACACATCAGTATATACATGACAATCCCAATCTCCAAATTCATCACACCATCACCACCACCACCACCACTTTCTCCCCTTGGTGTCCATACGTTTGTTCTCTACATCTGTCTCAATTTCTGCCCTGCAAACCGGTTCATCTGTACCATTTTTCAAGGTTGCACATACATGTGTTAATATATAATATTTGTTTTTCTCTTTCTGACTTACTTCATTCTGTATGACAGTTTCTAGATCCATCCACTTCTCTACAAATGACCCAATTTCGTTCTTTTTCATGGCTGAGTAATAATCCATTGTATATACATACCACATCTTCTTTATCCATTCATCTCTCAATGGGCATTTAGGTTGCTTCCATGACCTGGCTATTGTAAATAGTGCTGCAGTGAACACTGGGGTACATGTGTCTTTTTAAATTACGGTTTTCTCTGTGCATATGTCCAGTCATGGGATTGCTGGGTCATATGGTACTTCTACTTTTATTTTTTAAGGAACCTCCATACTGTTCTCCATAGTGGCTGTATCAATTTACATTCCCACCAACAGTGCAGGAGGGTTCCCTTTTCTCCACATCCTCTCCAGCATTTGTTGTTTGTAGATTTTCTGATGATGCCCATTCTGACTGATGTCAGGTGATACCTCATTGTAGTTTTCTTTTTTTTTTTTTTTTTTTTTTGGCGGTACGCAGGCCTCTCACTGCTGTGGCCTCTCCCGTTGCGGAGCACAGGCTCCGGACGTGCAGGCTCAGCGGCCATGGCTCACGGGCCCAGCCGCCCCACGGCATGTGGGATCTTCCCGGACCAGGGCACGAACCCATGTCCCCTGCATCGGCAGGCGGACTCTCAACCACTGAGCCACCAGGGAAGCCCCTCATTGTAGTTTTGATTTGCATTTCTCTAAAACTTAGTGATGTTAAGCAGCTTTTCACATGCTTCTTGGCCATCAGTATGTCTTCTTTGGAGAAAAGTCTATTTAGGTCTTCTGCCCATTTTTGGATTGGGTTGTTTGTTTTTTTTATATGGAGCTGCATGAGCTGTTTATATATTTTGGAGATTAATCCTTTGTCCGTCGATTCGTTTGCAAATATTTTCTCCCATTCTAAGGGTTGTCCTCTCATCTTGTTTCTGGTTTCCTTTGCTGTGCAAAAGCTTTGAAGTTTCATTAGGTCCCATTTGTTTATTTTTGTTATTTCCATTACTCTAGGAGGTGGATCAAAAAAGATCTTTGGGCTTGCCTGGTGGCGCAGTGGTTGAGAGTCCTCCTGCCAATGCAGGGGACATGGGTTCGTGGCCCGGTCCGGGAAGATCCCACATGCTGCGGAGTGGCTGGGCCCGTGAGCCATGGCCGCTGAGCCTGCGCGTCCGGAGCCTGTGCTCCACAACGGGAAAAGGCCACAACAGTGAGAGGCCCGCGTACCGCAAAACAAAAACAACAACAACAAAAAGATCTTGCTGTCATTTATATCAAAGAGTGTTCTTCCTATGTTTTCCTCTAAGAGTTTGATAGTGTCCGGTCTTACATTTAGGTCTCTATTCCCTTTGCATTTATTTTTGTGTTTGGTGTTAGGGAGTGTTCTAATTTCATTCTTTTACATGTAGCTGTCCAGTTTTCCCAGCACCACTTATTGAAGAGACTGTCTTTTCTCCACTGTATATACTTGCCTCTTTTGTCATAGATTAGTTGACCATAGGTGTGTGGGTTTATCTCTGGGCTTTCTATCCTGTTCCATTGATCTATATTTCTCTTTTTATGCCAGTACCATAATGTCTTGATTACTGTAGCTTTGTAGTATAGACTGAAGTCAGGGAGTCTGATGCCTCCAGCTCCGTTTTTTTCCCCTCAAGATTGCTTTGGCTATTCGGGGTATTTTGTGTCTCTATACAAATTTTAAGATTTTTTGTTCGAGTTCTGTAAAAAAATATCAATAGTAATTTATAGGGATTGCACTGAATCTGTAGATTGCTTTGGGTAGTATAGTCATTTTCACAATATTGAGTCTTCCAATCCAAGAACATGGTATATCTCTCCATCTGTTGGTATCATCTTTAATTTCTTTCATCAGTGTCTTATAGTTTTCTGCATACAGGTCTTTTGTCTCCCTAGGTAGGTTTATTACTAGGTATTTTATTCTTTTTGTTGCAATGGTAAGTGGGAGTATTTCCTTAATTTCTTTTTCAGATTTTTCATCATTAGTGTATAGGAATGCCAGAGATTTCTGTGCATTAATTTTGTATCCTGCAACTTTACCAAATTCAATGATTAGCTCTAGTAGTTTTCTGGTGGCATCTTTAGGATTCTCTATGTATAGTATCATGTCCTCTGCGAACAGTGACAGTTTTACTTCTTCTTTTCCAATTTGTATTCCTTTTATTCCTTTTTCTTCTCTGATTGCCATGGCTAGGATGTCCAAAACTATGTTGTATACTAGTTGTGAGAGTGGACATCCTTGTCTTGTTCCTGATCTTCGAGGAAATGGTTTCAGTTTTTCACCATTGAGAATGATGTTTGCTGTGGGTTTCTAGTATATGGCCTTTATTATGTTGAGGTAGGTTCCCTCTATGCCCACTTTCTGGAGATTCTTTATGATAAATGGGTGTTGAATTTTGTCAAAAGCTTTTTCTGCACCTATTGAGATAATGATTTGGTTTTTCTTCTTCAATTTATTAATATGGTGTATCACATTGATTGATTTGAGTATATTGAAGAATCCTTGCATCCCTGGGATAAATCCCACTTGATCATGGTGTATGATCCTTTTAATGTTTTGTGGGATTCTGTTTGCTAGCATTTTTGCATCTATGTTAATCAGTGATATTGGTCTGTAATTTTCTTTTTTTGTAGTATTTTTGTCTGGTTTTGGTATCAGGGTGATGGTGGTCTCATAGAATGAGTTTGGGAGTGTTCCTTCCTCTGCAATTTTTTGGAAGAGTTTGAGAAGGATGGGTGTTAGCTCTTCTCTAAATGTTTGACAGAATTCACCTGTGAAGCCATCTGGTACTGGACTTTTGTTTGTTGGAAGATTTTTTTTTTTTTTAACTTTTAGGATAGCATTTGGTATACGGTAAGGGTTTGTCTTTAGCCTTCCTTCTTAGGATGATATACATGTTCTTTCTTTCTTTCTAAATGTATTTATTTATTATTTATTTTTGACTGTGTTGGGTCTTCATTGCTGTGCACGGGCTTTCTCTAGTTGTGGTGAGCACGGGCTACTCTTCATTGCGGTGTGCAGGCTTCTCATTGTGGTGGCTTCTCTTGTTGTGGAGCATAGGCTCTACGTGCCCGCAGGCTTCAGTAGTTATTGCACACAGGCTCAGTAGTTGTGGCTCGAGGGCTCTAGAGCACAAGCTCAGTAGTTGTGGCGCACACGCTTAGTTGCTCCCCGGCATGCGGGATCTTCCCAGACCAGGGCTCAAACCCGTGTCCCCTGCATTGGCAGGTGGATTCTTAACCACTGTGCCACCAGGGAAGTCCCAGTTGGAAGATTTTTAATCACAGTTTCAATTTCATTACTTGTGATTGGTCTGTTCATATATTCTATTTCTTCCTGGTTCAGTCTTGGAAAGTTATACCTTTCTAAGAATTTGTGTGTTTCTTCCAGGTTGTCCATTTTATTGGCATAGAGTTGCTTGTAGTAGTCTCTTAGGATGCTTTGTGTTTCTGCTGTGTCTGTTGTAACTTCTCCTATTTCATTTCTAATTTTGATTTGAGTCCTCTCCATCTTTTTCTTGATGAGTCTGGCTAATGGTTTATCAACTTTGTTTATCTTCTCAAGGACCAACTTTTAGTTTTATTGATCTTTGCTATTGTTTTCTTTGTTTCTATTTCATTTATTTCTGCTCTGATCTTTATGATTTCTTTCCTTCTGCTAACTTTGGGTTTTGTTTGTTCTTCTTTCTCTAGTTCCTTTAGGTGTAAGCTTAGATTGTTTACTTGAGATAGGCTTGTATAGCTATAAACTTCCCTCTTAGAACTGCTTTTTCTGCATCCCATAGGTTTTGGATCGTCGTGTTTTCATTGTCATTTGTCTCTAGGTATTTTCTGATCTCCTCTTTGATTTCTTCAATGACCTCTTGGTTATTTAGTAACGTATTGTTTAGCCTCCATGTGTTTCTGTTTTTTACATTTTTTTTCCCTATAACTGATTGCTAATCTCATAGCGTTGTGGTCAGAAAAGATGCTTCATATGATTTCAATTTTCTTAAATTTACTGAGGCTTGATTTGTGATGCAAGATATGATCTATCCTGGAGAATGTTCAGTGTGCACTTGAGAAGAAATTGTAATCTGTTTTTGGGTGGAATGTCCTATAAATATCAATTAAATCAATTGGTCTATTGTGTCATTTAAACCTTCTGTTTCCTTACTAATTTTCTGTTTGGATGATCTGTCCGTTGGTGTAAGTGAGGTGTTAAAGTCCCCCACTATTATTGTGTTACTGTCGATTTCCTCTTTTATAGCTGTTAGCAGTTGCCTTATGTATTGAGGCGCTCCTATGTTGGGTGCATATATATTGATAATTGTTATATCTTCTTCTTGGATTGCTCCCTTGATCATTATGTAGTGTCCTTCCTTGTCACTTGTAACATTCTTTCTTTTAAGATCTATTTTATCTGATATGAGTATTGCCACTCCAGCTTTCTTTTGACTTCCATTTGCATGGAATAACTTTTCCATCTCCTCACTTTCAGTTTTTATGTGTCCCTAGGTCTGAAGTGGGTCTCTTGTAGACAGCTTATATATGGGTCTTGGTTTTGTATCCAGTCAGCAAGCCTGTGTCTTTTGGTTGGAGCATTTAATCCATTCACATTTAAGGTAATTATCGATATGTATGTTCCTATGACCATTTTCTTAATTGTTTTGGGTTTGTTTTTGTAGGTCCTTTTCTTCTCTTGTGTTTCCCACTTAGAGAAGTTCCTTTATCTTTGTTGTAGAGCTGGTTTGGTGGTGCTGAATTCTCTTAGCTTTTGCTTGTCTGTAAAGCTTTTGATTTCTCCATCGAATCTGCATGAGATCCTTGCTGGTTAGAGTAATCTTAGTTGTAGGTTCTTCCCTTTCATCACTTTATCATGCCACTCCCTTCTGGCTTGTAGAGTTTCTGCTGAGAAATCAGCTGTTAACCTTATGGGAGTTCCCTTGTATGTTATTTGTCATTTTTCCCTTGCTGCTTTCAATAATTTTTCTTTATCTTTAATTTTTGCTAATTTGATTACTATGTATCTTGTCGTGTTTCTCCTTGGGTTTATCCTGTATGGAACTCTCTATGCTTCCTGGACTTGGGTGGCTATTTCCTTTCCCATGTTAGGGAAGGTATCAACTATAATCTCTTCAAATATTTTCTTGGGTCCTTTCCCTCTCTCTTCTCCTTCTGGGACCCCTATAATGCAAATGTTGTTGTATTTAATGTTGTCCCAGAGGTCTGTTAGTCTGTCTTCATTTCTTTTCATTCTTTTTTCTTTATTCTGTTCTGCAGCAGTGAATTCCAACATTCTGTCTTCCAGGTCACTTATCCGTTCTGCCTCAGTTATTCTGCTATTGATTCCTTCTAGTGTAGTTTTCATTTTAGTTATTGTATTGTTCATCTCTGTTTCTTTGTTCTTTAATTCTTCTAGATCTTTGTTAAACATTTCTTGCATCTTCTCGATCTTTGCCTCCATTCTTTTTCCAATGTCCTGGATCATCTTCACTATCATTACTCTGAATTCTTTTTCTGGAAGATGCCTTATCTCCACTTCATTTAGCTGTTTTTCTGGGGTTTTCTCTTGTTCCTTCATCTGATACATAGCCCTCTGCCTTTTCATCTTGTCTGTCTTTCTGTGAATGTGGTTTTTGTTCCACAGGCTGCAGGGTTGTAGGTCTTGCTTCTGCTGTCTGCCCTCTGGTGGATGAGGCTATCTAAGAGGCTTGTGCAATTTTCCTGATGGGAGGGACTGATTGTGGGTAGAGCTGGCTGTTGCTCTGGTGGGCAGAGCTCAGTAAAACTTTAATCCACTTGTCTGCTGATGGGTGGGACTGGGTTCCCTCACTTTTGGTTGTTTGGTCTGAGGCAACCCAACACTGGAGCCTACCTGCACTCTTTGGTGGGGCTATTGGAGGACTCTGGGAGAGCTCACACCAAGAAGTACTTCCCAGAACTTCTGCTGCCGGTGTCCCTGTCCTCACAGTGAGAGAGAGCCACCCCCCGCCTCTCCTGGCGACACTCCAACACTAGCAGGCAGGTTTGGTTCAGTATCCTATGGGGTCACTGCTCCTTCCCATGGGTCCTGATGCACACACTACTTCGTGTGTGCCCTCCAAGAGTGGAGTCTTTCCCCCAGTCCTGTCAAAGTCCTGCAGTCAAATCCCGCTAGCCTCAAAATCTGATTCTCTAAGACTTCCTCCTCCCATTGCCAGACTCCCAGGTTGGGAAGCCTGACATGGGGCTCAGAAACTTCACTCCAGTGGGTGAACTTCTGTGGTATAAGTGTTCTCCAGTTTGTGAGTCACCTTAAAATTTATTTATTTACTTCTTTAGGCTGCACCGGGTCTTAGTTGCAGCACTCGGGATCTTCGTTGTGGCATGTGGGATCTTTAGTTTTTGTATGCAGGATCTTTTGTTGTGGCACGTGGGATCTTTTTCAGTTGCAGCATGAGGGCTTTTAGTTGTGGCATGCGGACTCTTAGTTGTGACGTGCAGACTGTTAGTTGCAGCATGTGAACTCTTAGTTGCAGCATGCATGCAGGATCTAGTTCCCTGAACAGGGATTAAACCCAGGTCCCCTGCATTGGGAGCACAGAGTCTTACCCACTGGACCACCAAGGAAGTACCTTGTGAGACACCTTTTGAACTATTATAAGTTTTCATTTCCAAAACTCAGTTTCCCAATTGTGTTCAGCCTTCTTCAGAATTCACTGCCATCTGCTCTGAGGAGTTATACCCATACCATTTGTACATATCTCAATTACAATTACAATCACTGTTCACTTCTTGGTCTCCTTTACTAGACTATGGTATTAACTGAATCTCTATTATGTGGCCAAATGCTTTATAAAAACTTTAATATATTCTCTTATGTAAAACTCACAGAAAAATCCTTTAAAGTTAAGTATTATAAACTAACTTAATGCAAGAGAAAACCACGACTTAGAGAGATTACGACAAAGACCATGTCTTGTTCATTTTTATATTCCCCAGCACCTAGCAAAGATGCTATTGCATGCTGGAGATAAAAGTTAGATGAATACATCAGTGAATTAATCAATTAATCAATTGTTAGTTTGTTTTTGTTTTACAGACTATTGACAACATCTGAGGCTTTCCTTCTTCTATCTTTTCTAAACTTTACAATTCAAAAATAGACATTACTCAGTCAGTCTGACCAGTGTATATCTTGAGATTTTTTTCACTATTTCTACACACCATATTAATACTTTCTCATTAATTCATTCTTATTGCTTTTTCATAGGTCCATGGAAACTCTTTAAGCCTCCTCTACACATGTAGCACATCTACAAAAATATATGAATAAACTTAAAAATTTTTTCTTATGTAAAATCTGTCTTCAATCCCATACCCACAGAAGTGCCCTTATGTGTTTCTACTAAGGCAAAGTCAAAAGAGCTTCCTCCTAAAGTTTAACAACAAAAATAGAGATCAGAATATTCTCTGCAGTTCCATCCCCAGGAAAAAAGTTTGGATCAAACACAATTGGACTTCCCAATAAAACAAAATATGATGGGGCTTCCTTGGTGGCGCAGTGGTTGGGAGTCCACCTGCCGATGCTGGGGACACGGGTTTGTGCCCCGGTCCGGGAGGATCCCACATGCCGCGGAGCGGCTGGGCCCGTGAGCCGTGGCCGCTGAGTCTGCGCATCCAGGGCCTATGCTCCGCAACGGGAGAGGCCGCAGCAGTGGGAGGCCTGTGTACCGCACAAATATATATATATATATATATATATATATTTATATATTTATATATGATGAAGCTGAGGTCAGAGGTGTCCCAAACTGTTGTTTTATGTTTGGCTATTTCTCCTGCTATAGTATCTACTTGTGTCAACTGTATCATTGGAGTCAAGTACTGAAGACAGATGGACTGGGCTCTAATCTACTACATACTATTTTAAATTACTTCATCTCTGAGTTTCATCTATAAAATAAGCACGGTTGGGTTTCCCTGGTGGCGCAGTGGTTGAGGGTCCGCCTGCCGATGCAGAGGACATGGGTTCGTGCCCCGGTCTGGGAAGATCCCACATGCCATGGAGCAACTAGGCCCGTGAGCCATGGCCACTGAGCCTGCACATCCAGAGCCTGTGCTCCGCAACGGGAGAGGCCACAATAGTGAGAGGCCCGCATACCGTAAAAAATAAATAAATAAATAAATAAAAATGTAAAAAGCATGGTATTGCCTCACTCTCAGATTTTTTGCTGTAATTTAATAAAATGATACATGTAGAGCACCTAGCACAGTGTCTGCCACTCTAAATTTTTGTCCCTTCCTTAACTTTGCTCCTTATGCCTTTTCACCTTCTCTCCTTCACTCTAAGCTTATTCAGAAGATTGTCAAAGTTGAGTCCTACTCATCCTGTCACATTTAGCTACCTGAAAGCCTAACTCATCACCCTTTGCTAAGCCTATCATCAACCCAATTTTTTGCCTCACCTTTCGACAAGAACTAAAAGTGCAGAAGCAGACCATATGGCCAAGGTTCACTACTGGCTCTTGGAAGCTAGTCAAAAGCTAACACAGAACTCTGACAAAGCTCTGCAGGTATTCTAAGCAGTTCTTTTGGCTGTGATCACCTCAATGATGGGGTTAAACATTATAATATTAAAATCCTGGAGATATATTTGAGGCTGATATGCCATTTATGGAATGAATAATCACATTTATGAACAAGGCTCTTGGTAGTTTCTAATATCAGAATCCAAAGCTTAGAATATGGGTGTAGATAAGGCTTTTCTAGCAGTATAGCTCATTGCTAGACTATTTAGAAGTAATTAAGGGCGAACTGATAGGCTGCATAGCAAGGGAGGCAGAAGGACTTATACTAACCCTCCATACCTACTCTACTCCCACTAGCCTAATCTCTACTAGAGCTAATTCTGACAAGGCTAGGATATAATTTCATTGGGAGAAAGGAGCTCTGACTTTCAGAGCTGATGATGAAGATAGTTGTTCTAGTTCTGTCCACAGTTTACAGTTGTGTCTGGTTAGTCCACACTTTGTAAAGGATGCAAAAAAGGACATGATAATGTTGAGACCAACCATATATAATTATATTCTGAAGTTGTAAATAACAATTTATATTCAAAGCTTCCTCAAAAAAATTTCTTTTAGCAAGAAAGAGGCAACAGTAAACTGGAAATTTCAAGCTTAAGATTCCCCTTGATTACTCAAAGAAGAAAGCCAACACAGTGTACAGACTTCAGATTAGTATCTACTAGTATTTACTGGCCTAAATCAAAGGTCAACAAACTTTTTCTTTAAAGGGCCAGATAGTAAATATTTTAGGCTTTGGGGTCAAAGGACAAAACTGGGGATAATATGTACTACTAATATAACAAGAGAATAAACATATTTCCACAGAATTCCTATTGACAAAATTCAAACAACTGAGTGCAATAATATAGGTCTATTAATGAGAATATACAGAATTCTTTTGTGGGGAGAATAACACTTTACTTAGTTGGTATTCAAAGTTAGTCCTCCAAATCATCCAAATCAATTGCAAATGTTCTTCTGTTAATGCTGATCTAGAATATAATTTTACATATTTCGTCTTAAAAACGTCTTTTGACACAGATAAGAAATATCAAGTACTGATATCCATATCCATGAGAATATGATTCAATTGACTATATTCTTCACTAAGAGGATGCAGGGAATTGAATTAGATTCTTCTCTTGATATTTGCCATTTAGCACATCATTACATTGCAGATTAAGTTTGAGTGGTAGCTCTTCAATTGCATAGTTAAATGAAGCTTTAAATATGTAAATTTTTTGCACTTGCATCAAAGTCTGAAAAATGCTGTTGGAATCAAAGTTTGAGCTGAGAAAATAGATCCACCGGAAACTTGTGTGGGAATGGAGAGCTTCCTACTTGTTTTAACTTTTGGCAGCATGGGAAGCATATAAAGCAATTGAAATTATTTGTGACAAATATTAGTTGTCACTGATATGACTTTACAACAGTATACGTTCCACATATAAGCACCGTTCTGCCTTGTAATTATAGCTTGAACTCAGAAACTTTATCAATTCTGCAGCAAAAGCAAATTTCCAGAGCCATTCAGTGTTCAATAACAGTGGATAAGGGTGTTTTTCTCATGCAGAAACAGTTCAAATGTGAGCCCTAAGCTCAAAAAATGGTAATAAAATTTTAGCACTTCTAAGCCATTAAACTTCTATGTGATAGAGCAAGTCATGATAGTCAATTTCTATTTCTGACAAAAATGCACAGAACTAATGGTTCAAGTGGGAATGAAGTTTCACCGTTGACACTACTGCTTCAATAATCCATGATGATTCAAATATTTTCTGCAAAGTTCCTACTTATAAATAGCACAGTAAATAAACACGGGCTTTAAACAGCTTATATTTTCACAGTCTTTGTAAATCTGTCCAACTTAGCCTTTTTCAACCTATACTTATTTTTATCATCACCATTTTTAACACATCTTAGCAGATTTCACTTCAGGTCATACTGAATTAGTGTTTTCTCAAATTTTTTGAAAATGTTGTTGCCTCTTGTTGTTCCACATTGACTGTTCATATAGGCTTATTCTTCAGTCACTTCAAACAGTACTGACTTTTCAAATAAACAGAGCAGTATCGGTAACAACCTGTCAACTTGGCAAGAGCCAAGAAAAAGCACTCAAAATCATTTGTCTTGTTTATCAATTCACCATAAGATGTTGCTTCTAATGCCCTCAACTCTTTGAGAATCTGTTCTCATTGAAAGCGTTAACACTCTTAAACAAATTTATTTTCTCTGGGTACATTTTTTTCAGTTGCTGCAATCAAATGTGATTTAATTAACTCACCATGGTAAATGGACTGGCTAATAAATTAGCCATTCAGAAACTTTTTGACTCAAGTCTCATTTTCATTTTTTAAATTTTCTAATTCTCCCTAGATGGGAATATTGTGATAGGTGCTTAGTAACGTAATATCTACATATATTGTATTCTTTTAGCACAACTATAGCATCAACACATAATAAACACAATGTTTTGTCAACTAACTTGATAACAAAATAATCCACCCACTCTACTATGCTTTAAAAGTACAACATTTGAAGTCACTTTTTTCTTCTCTTATTGTATTGACATGATGGGTATGCACTGGTCAGTAAAAAGTAAATAGAACTAAATATTACAGTACAGCAGTACACATAGCACTCAAAATACTGTTGAGTTTTAACTGCAACACTGCAATTTGGAATGGAACAACCAGGAATGCAAAGTGAAGAGAGCGCCACATACAGTCACTGTCTCAACTACTCAACTTTGACATACAAGTGCAAAATAGCCATAAACAAGACAAACAAATGAGCATGATTGTGTTCCAAAGGAACTCTATTTATAAACACTGGAATTTGAATTCCATACAGTTTTCAGGAGTCATAAAATATTCTTTTGATTTTTTTAAACACTTAAAAATGTAAAAATCATTCTCACAGGTCATACAAAATGAGAGTGAATTAGATTTGGCTCATAGGCAGTAAATTGCTAACCCCTAGCCAAAACCCATCAATGGAGTGAGAGATTTAAAAATCAGAACGTCCTAGGGAAGTTTTTCCTTCACTCTTAGGACCACATTTTAGACATAATGAATCATAATTCTGTGATGTAATTTGAATGAAACAGAGGATCATATTTGTGGACAATAAAGACCCAAACTATGAAAGAAGACGATCTGATAGGGACCATAACAAAGCAATTTCCTTCAGCCTCACCTGGCTGAGCACTTCTCCGTAACTTAATGGGGAATAATCGGAAATTAACACTAGAAGCACACAATAGTTATATCTGCATATTATTGTACTTTACTGTACATATTTATACCTAAATTAACCTTAGTTAATTATTGAACATTGCATAGTGTGTCATTTCTAAATATTTCTCTGGTCTTTATGTAGCCTCAGGTAGGGAGCCCCTGGGGCATTGAGACTAGAACAGAAGAGAAAATAAATAATCATTAACTGTAAATACTATGGCTACGCACTGTATTTGGTACTTCATATGTTTCATCACTTCTCCCAGCCCTGGGTAGATACTATTACCTTAAATTACAGTCCCTCCGGGTAAATAACTTATTAAAGGCCAAACTGATAGATGGCAGAAGAAATATTCCATACCAGCTTTGTCTGCTTCCAAAACCTATGCTGTTTCCTGAATCCAATAAAGCCAATCAACATTATAGTAAATGTTCTGTTGTTCAAAGCGTGACCAATTTATTTCTTAGAGTTTTTAAATAATTTTAAATAACATTAAGTATTGATACTAAATGTATCTTCTGTATCAGATACAATTTTAAAGTCATAACCATATAACAGTGAATGTTACAAGAATTAGCAGAAATTGGATATGTACTGTTCAAACTCTTAAAAGTTCTATATTTCAATAATCATAAAAAACCTAAAGTAGAATTCATTAGCTTCATAATACAATAAGTGGGTAAAAAATTAAATATTTTTCTATTGATAGAATTATAGCACATTAAAAGTGGGGAAAACATCATAGAGATAATCTAACCCAGCCTCTTAAATTTACAAATGAAAGTATGAAAGGCCACAGAACTAATGGATGGAAGAGGTAGGACTAGAGCCCAGATGACCTGATTCCTAGCACAATGCTCACTTCTATTCTTTATTTACAATCATAATTCTCAGAGGAGATTGTGTGAACGCTTCACTATTTTCTACATAAAGGTATAAAAACTGACTTTCCAGTATGTGAGTAAATTGAGTTTGGCTAACCAGAAATGGCCCTGAGTTGTGACTTTACAATAATCATGTTTATAGTTTGCCACTAGTAGTTATCATTGCCAACCTAAATCAGTATTATTCATTTATGTATCAAACAATAATGAGTTCAAGCTAAGTAATAAATAAAATAGAGCAAATATCTTTAGTAGCTCAGGATCTAGTGAAGAGACAGACACATACAGATCATTTTATTATAGTGTCATAAGTAGAAAATAGAAAAAGGCACAGTCCCTTTGAACTAAATATATTGTTATTTAATATAATGCTTAAATAAAGTAGGTCCTTTACCAGCAAAAAAGAACTTCATAAGATCCCATCTGAGCAACTGTACTAATGAATATAAGAAACAGGTCAGTAGACAAAATATCTGACATAATGTGTACTATATCTATATTTAAGAGATACTATGACTGTATTTCCCGTCATGTTATGATTTTCACCCAAATTTTCAAATACCTTTTACTCTCTGACTTGCTTTGTACTCTT
The DNA here is from genome assembly GCF_964270905.1 of Leucopleurus acutus. Classification (NCBI taxonomy): domain Eukaryota; kingdom Metazoa; phylum Chordata; class Mammalia; order Artiodactyla; family Delphinidae; genus Leucopleurus; species Leucopleurus acutus. The sequence goes on along the minus strand of NC_139159.1, from coordinate 50,526,689 downwards.
TAGGAGGTATTTTCTGATGAACACAAGTTCTTATCAATATAATACAATTTACTGATCATTTGCTATATCGTCACTGTTTTCTCCTATTAAGAATTCTTTTCACATTCCAAGTCATGAAGATTATTTTCCCAAATTATCTTTTAGAAACTTTATTTTTATGCTTTCACCTTTAGATCTGGTATTGATATCTGGGAATAGTGTAAGGTATGAGGAAAATATAAATATTTTTTCCACCAGCATATCACAATTGACCTTGTACCATTCATTGAAAAGACAGTCTCTCCCCACTGCTTTGCTGTGCCTTTCTAAATCCAAGTGTCCACACATCTATGGTTTTGTTTCTGGATTCTCTATTCTGTTACATTGATGTATTTGTCAACCTTTGCACCATTAACTCAAAATCTTAATTATGGTAGCATAAGCATTCTTAATATCTAGTATAGCAACTGCTTTCACTTTATTCTTCTAAAAGAGTGTCTTTGACTGTTCTTGGTTCTTTGCATTTCCACATAAATTTTAGAATTAGCCTATCAGTTTACTTAAAAAATAAACTGCTGTAATTTTCATTGGGATTACACTGAGATCAATTGGGGGAGAATTAACATTTTAAGAACATTGAGCTTTCCAACTTAATCAACATTATTTAATCCTATTGAATTTATCTAAAGAATGTTTCATAGTTTTCAGCACGAGGGCCTTGCATTATCTTTTCTTGGATTTATTTCTAGTTATTTGATGTAAATCATTATATTTTAGATTTATTTTCTGGTGCTGTGTTTATACAGAAATACACTTGATTCCTGGGGCTTCCCTGGTGGCGCAGTGGTTGAGAGTCTGCCTGCCGATGCAGGGGACACGGGTTCGCGCCCCGGTCCAGGAAAATCCCACATGCCGCGGAGCGGCTGGGCCCGTGAGCCATGGCCGCTGAGCCTGCGTGTCCGGAGCCTGTGCTCCACAACGGGTGAGGCCACAACAGTGAGAGGCCCGCGTACCACACAAAAAAAAAACAAAAACAGAAATACACTTGATTCCTGTATATGAACTTTGTATCCAGAAATCTTACTAAAATCCTTATTAATTCTAAAAGTATATTTTTAGTTGTTTTTTTTAAATTCTCTCCATACCAACAACTACAAGTAATAAAGGCTTTTTTTTCTTCCCAATCCCTATACAATGTATTTCTTTTTCTTACCTTACTGTACTCATTAGGACTCAATAGAAATGGTGAGAGTGGGCATCCTTTTCTCATTGCCTATCTCAAAGAGAATGTTCCAACATATTAACATAAGTAGGGTATCTGCTACAGAGTCTTGTAATATTTTTATCAGATTAATAATGTTCCTAACAATTCCTAATTTGCTGACTTTTTATCAAAAATGGATAATGTGGGGCTTCCCTGGTGGTGCAGTGGTTGAGAGTCCGCCTGCCGATGCAGGGGACACAGGTTTGTGCCCCGGTCCGGGAAGATCCCACATGCCGCGGAGCGGCTAGGCCCGTGAGCCATGGCTACTGAGCCTGTGTGTCCAGAGCCTGTGCTCCGCAAAGGGAGAGGCCACAACAGTGAGAGGCCTGCGTACCGAAAAAAAAAAAAAGGATAATGTATCTTATCAAATACATCTTCTACATCTAATGACATTATCACAGTTTTTTTCTCCTTTATTCTGCTAATGTTGTGAATCACATTGATTTTCAACCTTACATTCCCAGAATATACACAATTTAATCATGTTCTATTATCTTTTTTATTTCCTGATAGATTTATATTTTTTTATGCTTTTTACATCTACATTCCTGAGAAAAATTTGACCTGTACTATTCCTTTATAGTAATGTCAGGTTTGGGTATCAAAGTTTTGCTGACCTCATAAAATGAATTTTTAATTATTCTCATTTTTCCTATTGTCTGAGTTTAAGATAAGTATTATTTCCTTCTTATATGTCTAGTAAGCCATCTGGTCTTAAAGTTTTCCTTGTGAGAAAGTCCCTAAATTACAGATTCAATTTCATTAAGAGTTATAGGATAGTTCAAGTTTTCTGTTTCTTCTTGTAGTAATTTTAGTAAGCTTTTAGTAAGTTGCTTTTTCTAGGAATTTGTCCATATCGATGAATTTTAACCGTATCATCATAAGATAGATCATAATAGCCTTTAATTACTTTTCTTAATGTCTATAGGGTCTACACTGATGTACTCTTTTTCATTCCTGGTATTAGTTAGTTCCATATTTTCTCTCTTTACTTTTTTTTAACAGTGTTATCAGTAATACTTTTTTTTAACTTTTATTAACTTTTTCTTTGTTGATATTCTCTCTTTTAGGTTTGCTTTTCCTTTCAATAATTTCTCTCTTGTCTTTATTATCTACTTCATTCTGCTTTCTTTGGGTTTAATTTGCTGGAGATTCTGTTCTTAATCTCTTGAGATAAATGCTTAGATCATAAATATTCGCCCATTCTTATTTCATGATATATGCCCTTAAAGCTATTAATTACCTTCAAAGGACCCTCACTGCATCATACAAATTTTGACAAGTTGTGGTTTCAATATCATTCATGTAAAAATATCTTTAAATGTTTCTTTTGCTTTCTTCTTTAATCCTTGGATTTTTTGGAAGTGGATTTCTTGATTTCTAAATACATGTGAATTTTCTAATTGTCAATTTTTTATTGATTTCCAGCACTGTGGTCAGAGAACATACTCTGTATATTTCAACTGTCTGATTTTTGTTGGGAATTGCTTTATGATTCAGGATATAGTCAATTTTGGTATTCCATGTGCATTTGAAAAGAGTATATATTCTGCAGTTGTTGGGTGCAGTGCTCTAATATGTCATAAGGTACAGCACATTAATCATTTTGTTCACATATTCTATGTTACTATTAATCTTTTGTCTACTTGATCTATTGACTATCTGAGAACTCCATTATTTGAATCCCTTGTGAGCCTGTTGCTATGGTCTTTGTTTCTCTTAGTTGCAGTCATATGATCTTGTCTCCTGTATGACTGGTTATTTTTGGTGTGCATGCAAAACACTTTATGTAAAAACTATAGAAATTATCTGAGGCCTAGGATGATGTTATCTTCCTCCAGAGAGGATTTATATTTGTTTTAACAATTGGTTAGAGTCACTTACAATCCTGGAAAATCATTAATCTAATCAATTATATGGATGATTCTAAACTGGGTTTTATTTTATAAGTAGATCATTCTACTTCTAATTCACCTTTACTCCTAAGGCATCCAGAAAAGCAGATAGAATCAAAGTCAATCATATCTTTTTTAGGCAAATAATAGATGGCAAGTAAGTTGATGCTCAATCCAAAATTGAAGGTGGCAGTTTGGCAGGAAATGAAGGGGTACGGTGACAGGGAATTTTAGAGTAGTATTAGAAATACTCTGTACAGATTGGCAGGAAATCCATTAACACAGAATGGATACTGAAGATTCAAGACCTTCACACTTACTCCTCTATGGTGAAGAGTAAACCATTTCTCATGTGCTTCCCCCATATGTATCTATGCATGTGTGTATGTCTCTGCATCTGTCCCTCCCTCTCTCTCTCTCTCTCTCACACACACACACACACACACACACACACACACACACCCTACATCCTCATTAATGGCTATACCAAAATGATTAATTCAGGTTTACCTTCAGGGTCAGCTTTTAGAGTATTTCTAATGCTACTCTAAAGTTCCCTGTCACCATACCCCTTCACATCTTCTATCAGTACCGTGAAACTCTTTAAACAAGGTGTCTTTAATTCCTTCATTAACTTATTACTGAACACCTACTATGTGTCAGGCATTATGCTAACTAACCTCAAAAAGGAATAGAGTGATACATCATACACAATTCTTGCCCTGTCTTCTCATACATATAACTTACTAATAACTGGCTGAACCTATAAACACATATCTGCTTAAGGTTATAACTTTATTATTAGCCACTTGGAAATTTTACTTTTTTTATTATTTTCCATTTGAGAAAATATAAATGATTGATCACTCTTTTTCTAAGTGGTAGAGATTGAGAAGATTAAAGAATAGGATGGCAGTAAATGCCCAAAGAAGTCATTTGCAAATAGGGAAAATGTATCAAATGGGAAAACTAGGAAGAATGCAAGATAGGTTCTGAGGCAGGAGATAGATGGGCCCCAGGCTGAGCATGTGGAGTTTGTCCCTGTGGACAGATTCTCCAAAATAGCAGGAGCAAGAGACAAGCTGAGCCCTGCCCAGATAACAGACAGAGACCACATATTTCTCATTCTCGAGGTCAAGGAGACCTTCCCGACTATACAAGTGCAGAGAGCCTCTTTGGAGGTCAAAAACGGAGTGATGTCAACCTACCCATAGGCCTCTTCGCTGGAATCCATCTTAGCTACGAGATGCGCACACAGATGGGAGGGCCCTGAGATAAACCAAATACAGACTCAGAACCAGGCAAAGCAAGATGATTGGCCAAAGGAAACCTGGAAGAAATGCCCCATATAAGTGATTCAAACTACCACAAAGGCACGGCTCTCTCTCTGAGCCTGCCCATGTGTGCCTATTCACACGTATTCTTTTTCCTCCTAATAAACACTTTACTTGTTTCACTGCTCTCCATCTCTTTGTGGAAATTTATTTCTACAAAGCTGACGGGCCAGGGCCTTGTCACTGGCCACTGGCCCCTGGGGGTCTAATGGTAGGATTCAGTTCTCTCACTGCCTCAGCCTGACTTCAATTGCTGGCCAGGAACTGAAGTCCTGCTTCAAGCCGCTGCAGGCCAAGGCCACCCGAGATCAGGTTCCAACAAGTTCTCTATCGTACCGTGGCCCAGTCCTCTTTACCATCAAACTTGGGCAGATAAATAGAAACTGCATTGTCATTAGAAACATGGTCTTTGGGTCACAAGAATCACAACAATCCTGTTTCACAAGACTAATGATTTTTTTTCTATTTTACTAAGAGCTATGTCCTCAGAGGATTATTAATCAAGGTTATCACTCTACTCCATATAAACCTAAGGAAAATATTGGTGAAATTTAATTATAATTCATCTAGTGTTCCTTAACCTTTCTCTTAAGTAGATGCTGTAAAACTCTTACCCACATTTTAGTATTATTCAGGTCCAAGTGAACATGTAGTCTGAAGGAATCCCCTAAAAACCAACCAAGATGGGCTTCCCTGGTGGCGCAGTGGTTGAGAGTCTGCCTGCCGATGCAGGGGACACGGGTTTGTGCCCCGGTCCGGGAAGATCCCACATGCCATGGAGCGGCTGGGCCCGTGAGCCATGGGCGCTGAGCCTGCACGTCCAGAGCCTGTGCTCCGCAACGGGAGAGGCCACAACAGTGAGAGGCCCGCATACCGCAAAAAAACAAACAAACAAACAAACAAACAAACAACCAAGAGCAACTAAACAGCAATTTACAGAAAAATGTTTGCAACAGAATAGAGAAAAAATAGGAAAATATCTGGATAAGCTACTTCACAGTGGAAGGGGAACTTCAAGGGAATAGACTGAAAGAAAAAAACATGGCTAACCTGGGAATTCCCTGGCAGTCCAGTGGTTAAAACTCGGTGCTTTCACGGCCCAGGGCCCAGGTTAAATCCCTGGTGGGGAAATAAGATCCCACAAACAACATGGCATGACCAAAAACAAAAAAACATAGCTAACCTGATATATATATAAATTATCAGTAATAGAAATTGGAGAGTGGGGAGGAGGTGAGTGGGCAGCAAATGGAGGAGAAAAGAAAGGGAAAGCAAAAAGAAGGAAGGGCTAACAATATGCCATAAACTGGAACCCAAATAGGCAGAAAAAGGCTCAGAGACATTTTAAGAATGGGAGAGTCTAATTCAACTTTGAATTATCCACTATGTGGAAACCCCATCATCATTATCCCTAAATCTCCAGAGAAATTCTATGAACACGGCTGTCTGATATGAGTAAAATTTTAAAATCCAGGAAATAAAGCTGTGTTCCACATTTGGCTTGACTCCAGGGCAGAGAAAAAGGCAAAACATACAGCAAAAATGAATACTGGAATGCTGAACTTTTTTTGCTGTAATTGCAATTAAATGTTCTGCAGGTATTAAAAACAAGAATGGAGGAGAATCCATTCTCCCAAAGAGAATTAATATAAATTTAGAAGTACACTATCTGGTCAATTTGAAAAAGTTATGAACATCTTTGAAATACACACTTGTCAAACTACGTATTAAGTCCATATCAGGGCTTACATTTGGATGAGCTATTTGCAGAATTTTAAAAAACAACTGTTTTAATACTAATACTTTTGTTTGTTTTGTTTTGTTTTGTTTGCGGTACGCGGGCCTCTCACTGTTGTGGCCTCTCCCGTTGCGGACGTGCAGGCTCAGCGGCCATGGCTCACGGGCCCAGCCACTCCACGGCATGTGGGATCTTCCCGGACCAGGGCACAAACCCGTGTCCCCTGCATCGGCAGGCGGACTCTCAACCACTGCGCCACCAGGGAAGCCCTTACTTTTTAATTAGTTATAAAAAGACTTTATGATACAATTGTCAGGTTACTAATGACAAGAATAGAGCAAAGCTGAGATTCTGATTAACTATTTTCAGCATGTTGTTTATTTAAAAAATTTGTAAAAACCACCTTTCAGACTCAAGAGGGCCATCTGCTACACTCAATCTAAAGGATCTTTTAGTGAAGAAAATGTTCAAGGACAAATACCCAGATGAATTTCACCGAGGTTCTTCTCACTTCCTCTCACTCTAGTCTCATCTTCTAATCTCAAGATTGACCTTCATATAAACGAATGAATCTAACTTCATATAGGGATGGCAAGCACAAGATTGGTAGCAGAAAAAGTAACCTAAAATGCATAGCACTTATTTTTTCCTATTAATGTTTATCATAAACCTTCTGTGTACCTGGTACACAGGTACTTGCACCTCATCACAACCCTATGAAACAGGTGTTATTGTCCTCAATTTATAGTTAAAGCAACAGAGAATCCAAAAGATTAAGTGACTTGCCCAAGGTCACACAACAAATAACTGGCAAACTAGGATATGACCCAGAGTTGACTAATGCCAAAGCCTTCCCGTTATGCTGCTTACACACTGCATTGCTTTAACTCCTTGAAACCAGCTAAGGAAACATAGAATAAGGAGGAAAATAAGAATAAAAATCAATATTTGCAATCATAAAAATCTGGCTACTTATATAAGCTATCTGAATTGACTTAGACTATATAAATTCCCCTAAATTCTAACCAGACAAAAACAGGATCCATAAGAGGGAAATTTTTACTAGAACTCCATCTTATATTGTTAAAGGAACCAGCCAGCTCTAAATCATAATATTTCTGACTCTAATTACTTTAAACAGAGGTAAAAGACAAGTAGCAAAGCCATAAAGGACTGAGATTAGACTGCTGAACCTACAGCAGGAATCAAGAGTGCTAACTTAGGATAAAGCATTGCTTATGTTAATAGCCTAGAAAAGGGTCCAGGAAAAGAGAAACAGTAGAGAACTGACTCTCAACGGGAAGGCTATAACAGATTATTCATGAATCACAGAAATGAATGAGAACTATAGGGTAAAAGCCGGGACAGAGCTGAGAAATGTGAACTGGAAAGGGTGGGAAAGAGGAGAGTGTTTGAAAACACTGGAAATATTGAAACATATGGTAAACTGTCTCACGACAGTTTGAGCTATGGCATGGTTATATAAATTCCTGCTGCAAAATCTGGTGGCAGATTGGAAGCATGTGTTCCAAAACAATTCCATAAGATTTCCTATTGAAGTTGAAGAAAATGAGTAATGAGAGTTTTATGTCCTTAGTGGTATGTGAGTCTCTTCAAAAGATGGTTTTAGGGACTTCCCTGGTGGTCCAGCGGCTAAGACTCTGCGCTCCCAGTGCAGGGGACCTGGATTCAATCCCCGGTCAGGGAACTAGATCCCGCATGCCACAACTAATGATCACACACGCTGCAACTAAACATCCCTCGTGTCACAACTAAAGATCCCACATCTTTTTCCCTCAACTAAAAATCCCACACTCCGCAAGTGAAGATCCCACACACAGCAACAAAGATACCACGTGCCGCAACTAAGGCCCAGCGCAGCCAAATAATTAATTAAAAAAAGAAAAAAGATAGTTTTAGCATAACTTTTTAAATGAAAGCACCACTGATTTGTTCCCAATCTCAAATATTTAAGATACATAGTATATATGATATATTAATTCACTAAATCATATATTCCATATATGCTCCCCTTATAAGAGGGTCCCCCTTTCCGTACTTCAGTCCTCCAGGAACAGTGAAAATCTTATGCCTAAAAGAAAAGATCTATGAAAGGGAAAGGTGGATGATGAGCTGGAAAGATAGTTTGGGGAGAGACTGTGAAGGAACTTGTGTACAAAAGTAAGGAGTCTGAATTTTATCCAAAGCAAGAGGAAGGCTAAAGAGGTCTTTAAGCTAGGGAATGAATGATTTAAATTTGGTTTTTAAGACAGTACTTTGAAACTAAACAGAGGACAAATCCAGGATAGAAACACAAGATCTCAGAATACGAGACAGTGGCAATACTGGTGGGAACACACTGGTGAGAATTCTCACACTAGCTAGATTTTATGACACTAAATCAATGGAATTTATGAATATACAGGCCCTAACATGCTCTTATTTCAAAATCTTTCATGGCAATCAAACATGCCAGTGATATAAATTCAAATTTCTTAACATGGCATACAAGCGTAGATGGTTCTAAATATTTAACAACTGATACAACCATATAAAATTAATATACAAATAAATATATAAATTAACATTTAAAGTAAATTTCTATTGGGTGTAAGATAGGATCAAGGATGTGTTGTACAACATGGGGAATACAGTCAATATTTTGAAATGACTATAAATGGAAATTAACTTTTAAAAATTGTATAAAGTTTTTTAAAAATTATAAATAAATTTAAAAATAAATAAATAAATTTCTTTTTTTCCAAATAAGCTATAGATGCTTACTGTGTACAGTAGTCCCTCCTTATCTGCGGTTTTGCTTACTGCAGCTTCAGTGATCTGCAGTCAACAGCAGTCAAAAAATATTAAATGGAAAATGTTTATTTCAGAAATAAACAATTCATAAGTTTTAAATTGCACATCATTCTGAACTGTGTGATGAAATCTTAAGCTGTCCCGCTCTGTCCCACCCGGATGTGAATCATCCCTTTCCCAGCTCATCCTGCCTATTTGTCACCTAGTAGCCTTCTTGGTTATCAGATCAACTCTCACAGTATCACAGTGCTTCTGTTCAAATAGCCCTTATTTTACTTAATAATGGTCCCAGAGCACAAGACTAGCGACGCTGGCAATTGGTAAATGCCAAAGAGAAGCCATAATATGTTTCCTTTAAGTGAAAAGGTGAAAGTTCTCAACTTAATAATGAAAGAAAAAAATTGTATGCTGAGGTTGCTAAGATTTACTGTAAGATCAAATTCTGTCTGTGAAATTGTGAAGAAGGAAAAAGAAATTTGCACTCGTTTTGCTGTCGCACCTCAAACTTCAAAAGTTATGGCCACTTGAATGATAAGTTAAGATGGAAAAAGCATTAAATTTGTACAATATTTTGAGAGAGCACATTCACATAACCTTTACTACAGTATATTGTTATAATTGTTCTATGTTATTTTTAGTTATTGTTGTTAATCTCTTACTGTGCCTAATTTATAAATTAAACTTTATCATAGGTACTTACATACAGGAAAAAACAGCACATATGGGGTTCAGTACTATCCGCAGTTTCAAGCATCCCCTGGGGGCTGTGGAACATATCCCCAGCTGATTAAGGGGGACTACTGTAATAAGAGTTGTACCATAAATTATACACATAGTCACTTAAATAATTTCCAAATCATTTGTTAAGTTTTAGAAGTGTTGATTTAATCTCTTTAAAGGGGCCGTGATTTGATATTTAGAACCATACCAAGCTTTTCCCAACATCTTTCTCATTAAAATGACAGTCATTAGTCCCTGGTACCCAGCAGCACTTTGCTGCAGCTGTAAGGCAACTGGGCATGCTGCCTGCATGTCAGTGTCACATAGCATATGGATGCTAGTGTTTCCCACGAAACCCCTGTGCCTCAGGACATTCCCCCAAAAAATGGTGCCACAGAAACTACTTGCACTGAAGCCTGTTCAAATTACCTCCAACAACAGGAAATGCTGAAGTATTAGGCAGGCACTAAAGCTCCAGCTCCAGTCACTACGTGCCTTCCAAGGACCACATTAATCCACACCAGCAATGTTACGAGGACATGTCATTCACCGCCACAGATTGCACTGGACAACATCATTAGGTAACATTCTCCAATAAAAGTTACCAATCTGCGTTAAAGTGATTCAATATTTTAATAACTAGTATCTCTGTACTGGTACACATCAGTTGAACACCAGTCCTTCATACAAGGTCCTGTACAACTGACCCCTGCCAACTAGCTTCTACCACTCCACCCCTTCCTCCCATCTTTCAGGCACCTAGCAATATAGGAATATTTTAAATGGCTGGTGACAGTTATAACATCAATGGCCACTGTGATTATGACAATTAACATGTTATAGCAATTTATAGCTCACAGGCACTTTCATTTACAGTGTCACCTTAACCCTATGAGAAAGATACTACAGACCCTAATTCCTTACCCATGATTCCAAAATCCAAAAGCTCTGAAAACAGAGCTTTTTTTGTGAGTCTGTGCCAAAATTCTTGATCTGAATGAATTAGCATGAAGCTTTATATAGTCTTTATTTAACCTACTTGTAAATATTCATGTTTCACTAGAGAAATATAAATGTGTTCGCTTAGGGGCTGCTGTCCTGACCCGCTAAGAGTTACACATTTCCGTGGCATATGCACCTTTACATTTCTAAAATCCAAAATAGCTGCATTATAAAACACAGCTGGCAAAACAAGTTTCAGTTAAGGAATTTTGGACCTGTGTTTTCGATCTCCATTTACAGAGTTTAGGGAGTTGAAGTGACTTCTTCAAGATAACATAGCTTGTAAATGATGGTGCCAGGACTCTAATCCAGATACCCAAATCTTGTTTTTTATTCCTTATCCAAGACTGACCATAAATGAAAAAACCTTTTTCTGCATAAAAAGACACATTTCATATTTCATGTAATATCATGTAAGCATAAGTTAATATAAAAATTTTAAATGCAAAATTTTAAAGTCTGTACTTAACCTTCAAAAAATATATTTCCTGCTGCTTAAATATGTTTCATCCTCACTATTTTACACAAATGAGTTAGGTCACTGTCAGATTTGAGGTCACTGACCCAGAAGTTAAGAGCACCATCAATTTTTATGTTGATACTATTTTTCACTAAAATTCCTAAAAATTACAAAGCAAATTAAACAATTTTTAAAGGCAGAATTATAAATAATTATCCTAGGGATTGACAAACTTTCTAATACCAATCCTGTCAATCCTGTGGTAGTTTTATTTTTCAACAAATATTTCTGATTTTGCTTCTATCCATGGTAGGATTACACTTTTCTACACTGAGTTAGGCATGATCATGTAACTTGCTATGTATGGCCAATGAAATGTGAGCAGAAGTTATATACATATTTCTGAGAGGAAACTTTAAGAGACAACTTGCAATTCACCAGTCTCTCTCTTCATCTGCTCTCAGGGTTGACAATAGAGTGAAGACCCCAACTGAGCCAGAAAAAACATATAGCATGAAAAAGAAATAAGCCTATATTGTTTTAAGCTACTGATATTTGAGGATAGCATAGCCTACCATAAATTTATACATGTATTGCCTCTCAGCTCCTAATCCATCCTTCTTTGTCCCACTTGGTGATACTGGATCTGGACTCTATGACCATATCTCCTTTACCACTTGGCACAATGTTAAGTTTTGTCAGTAGAGGGAGCCAGAACAAAAGGAAGAAGGGGCTTTTCTTTTTGGTTCTGGGAGTTCTGTAGTGTTTCCTGCGATGCTTGGCTGCCAGGAGCTTACAGAATACCCAGTGGCACTCACTCTCCTAGCACTTTTCAACAACACCCCAACAGGCATCGTTCCAGAAATTTCAGCAGCATCCCAGCAGGCAGTATCCCGACAAGTTTCATGGACACCCATGGGTGGCTCCCCAGTGAGGGACTTTCCTGAGCGCTCCAGCCATCTTCTCAGCAGCCAACATCCCCACAGATGATTTCCTGCCTGCTTGCCTCAGCTGGTGGCAGCGCAATGGGACACTGCCACGACCTCCAAAAAGGGCTGAATTTCAGCCTTAGTTATGGGGGAAGGGACCTCTTCCAAGTTTGTTCCTTCCTTGAGTACTCAGCCTCAGCCCTAAAGGAGGTGGCTGTTCTCTGCTACAAGTTAACAAACCTTTATATTAAAATTTCCCTCTTCAAATTACTATTGTAGTTTCTGTCTCCTGACTGGACTCTGTTATCTAGTCTACTCCAACATATAAAACTATATGCTGGACTTCCCTGGTGGCGCAGTGGTTAAGAATCTGCCTGCCAAGGCAGGGGACACGGGTTCAATCCCTGGTCCAGGAAGATCCGACATGCTGTGGAGCAGCTAAGCCCGTGCACCACAACTACTGAGCCTGCACTCTACAGCCCATGAGCCGCAACCACAGAGCCCATGCGTCACAACTGCTGAAGCCCATGCACTCTAGGGCCCACATGCCGCAACCTCTGAGCATGTGTGCTGCAACTACTGAAGCCCACGTGCCTAGAGCCCGTGCTCCGCAACAAGAGAAGCCACCACAATGAGAAGCCCGCGCACCGCAACAGAGTAGACCCTGCTCGCCGCAACTAGAGAAAGCCCGCACGCAGCAACGAACACCGAACACAGCCAAAAAAAAAGAATGGTAATTACTAACATATATTTAAAAAAAAATGCTGAAACATGAATTTGTGTTAGTAGTTTTGAAGGAGAGCCTTGGTTTTCTTTTTCTAGCTATTTCATAGCTACTTTTAATATTTTATGTACTAAAGTGAAAACAATAGATTATATTTTAACCAGACATAAAATTTAAGTCATACTACATACTATATCTTTTCATTAAATCAGACTTCTTGGCTAAAAATTATAAGAAATAAAAATAATATATGAAAGCACATTTATTGTGGGGTAAGAAATGGCTCTTCAACCAAACATGCCAAGAGAAACTACATTCTCATCAAAAGATTAAATCCCAATCTTTATTTACTCATACTATAATATAAAGTTTATACTGAGTCTTTTAAAATGGCCATCAGATAATGAAAATGTTGCATTTGGAAAGGTTTCAGTAACTCTTCACTATGTTAGTCATATGATAAATTTATTTATTCCTCAATCTATAAAAATAAATCCAATTATTAACGGAAAAGACTACTCAGGAAGAGTACTTAAGTGTTCTTTATGTGCAGAGCGAAGAACAATTCTCACTGCTTGCCCCCAACCCCCCAAGCCCACTTCCCATTTGACCAGTATTTTAATTCAAGAGGAAACTTAAATAAATGAAAAGTGAAGAGCAGATTGGCAATAATTTGAGGGCAATAAAGTATAATAAACCTATGGAAAAGTACCTATTGTAAAATAGGTAAAAAATAGGTTAAAAAACCTATTGTAAAATATTATTTCAAAGATACCATTCTAGAATTTGTGTCTCTGAATACAAAATACATTTTTAAAAATAAGAGTAGCTCAATGTCTCTTTTATAAAAACATATATCCAAACTTAATATCTAGTGGCACTTACTACAGGAATGTAAGGAAAATAATGGTTGCCCAAAGATGTTCACGTTCTAATCCCAGGAACGTGAATATATGTATCCTTACATGGTAAAAGAGATTTTAGAGATGTCATTAAGATGGGAAGATTATTCTGCAATATCTGGGTGTGCCCAATCTAATCATATGAATCCTTAAAAAAGAAAAATCTTTCCCAGCTGTGGACAGAGAGAGAGGCAGTGACAGAAGAACGGTCAAAGAGATGGCATCTTGAGAACTGAATGCCCCATCGATGGTTCTGAGATGTAGGAAGCTATGTGCAACACTGGAGAGAGGTCTCTAGGAGGTCAAAACACAATTCAGCTGACAGCCAAGAAGGAAATGGGGATCTCAGTCCTATAACATCAAGGAACTGAATTCTTTCAACAACCCAAATGAGCAAGGAAACACCCCCTGCTAGCTTCCAGAAAGAAACACAGCCAGTTCTTTGATTTTGTCCAGTAAGACCCATGTCAGACTTCTGACTTAACAGAACTGTATGATAATACATTTGTATTGTTTTAAGCCACTAAGTTTGCTAGTAGTAGAAAACTAATTAATACAAGGGATACTACTTATAACCTTGGAAGATCTAGGTCATACTTTATTAAAGGAAGTAGCAATGTCTTTTCAACAGGTATTAAAATATTGGGGATTCATAAAAATATTTATTGAAGATAAACTGGATTGATATTCTCCACAGTTATCAATGCTTTCCTCTTTCAGCTAATTTATTTATTTAACAAACACATGATGTTTATTATGTGCTAGGAACTCTTCTAAGAGCTTTATAAATGTAAACTCAATCCTCATAACAGCTTATAAAGTAGGTATTATTATCCCCGTTTTACAGATAAAGACACTGAGGTGCCCAACTACCAAGTAACAGAGCTGGGATTCAAACCCAAGCTTGTCTGACTCCAGAGTCCAAGTGTTTCAGCACTAGGCTCTTAACTACTTTCCATAAGACTAAACAGCAATGTGATGGAAAGAGACTGGGTTTTGGAGTTAGAAAGATCTAGGTACAGATCTGTGTTCTGTTACTCATAAGCTTTGTAACCTGGATCCTAGTACATAGTAGACACTGAAGAAATATTAATTCCCTCCTTCAATTCCTGCTACAAGTCTAGAGATATATTCAAATTCAGAGAAAACCCTATATGGAAGAGGCTTAAGATAAAAAGTGAACACTAGTCTCATACTCTTGAATTTCTACTTCTCTTTCCTCAATTTTACACATTCCTCTTCAGATCTCAGCTAAGACAACCAATGGTACCACAGCAACACATCTCTAGGAGTACTCTAAGCTCTCACTATCATATCAACAAAAATATACTGGAATTTTACCATTAAGAACATAATTACAAAGTAAGGGGGAAATTTTTTAAGAAATTAAACATGAGGTATAGATAGGGTAAAGCCTCTTTAAGGAAATCTTAGCCATAGATTACCTCAAATGAAGCAGCTATTACACACAGCTTCTGGTTCATTTCTTTGGCTCAAGTTTGTTACCATGTTACCTTATTCTTGTTAACATATTTGAAGACTGGTCACTGATCATATGCTAATATTCTTTATCATCTAGAAATCAACTTCATCACCTCATATTCTAGACATTGAACCTGGTCTTAACAAAGATGTTTTGTCCTCAAAGCTTCCTGCCCCTGTAATACCACCATTATTATTGTCCAGAGAATTTTTTTTGTTGGTGGAATTCTCTAAAATGCTAACTACTATTTCAAATAGAAAAATACTCTACACCATAGCAAAAAAAAGTGTCTACTGGTGCACCAGCAAAAGGTGGCTTAATCTCTCACATCCTTGAATAAATGTTTATTAAATGAAAAGTTTTTTAAATGTAAAAAATAATACTTATTAAATGTATTCTGTTCTCAACTGTTTTCATCTGCTGCCCACTACTTGATTGTTAGTTTAATACCATGCACCACAACCAATAGTTCTCATGTCCAAGAGAAGTAACAATAAACTTCTTACAAATGCGACCACTAAATCCTAAAGATAATCATTTCTTGAGGTATTAGCAGCTATCCACTCTGTCAGTTAGGTAGTGCCAGATTTAATCATTCATTCAAAAAAAATTTATATCCACTGACAATGGACCACCCACTGGGAACACTGTCCTTTTTCTACAATCTATCAGAAAATAGGAAGAAGTCAACAACTATAACATAATAAGGTGTGGTTATTAAGAGTACAAATTCTGGAATATGACTGCTTGGGCTTAAATCCTCGCTCCCTACTGAAAACTCTGAGCATATAACTGAAGTCTTCATTTTTTTTTTAATCTGTAAAACTGGGGAAAATAATAACTATCTCATAAGATTGTTGTAGCGGCTGAATCAGATAATGCATATATAATAGAGCATAGCAACAGCACAGTAAGAATTCAATAAATGTTGGCTATTGAGCATTAATGTAGTATTAATGTATATAATAGAAGTATATAGCAAGAGTTTTTAAGAGCACAAACAAGAGTCATCTAACCCAGTTTCCAAAAGGTTGGAAACCTGAGATGAATCTCAGTTAAGACCTAGGAGGACTTAGCCAGAGAAAAGTGGCTAGGGCTTTCTAGTCATAGAGAACAGTATATGCTAAACTACAACAGAAGATGGAAAAAAAAAAAAATAGGGAACTCACTTCAAATATTTTGATACAGGCAGTGCTCATGAAAGACTGCCAGGATATAAAGGTTGATAAAACATCATAAAGGGACTTCTATGATATACCTAGAAGTTTGGACTATATCATAAATGCAATGGGGAGGTACTGAAGAATATTAAGAACATTAAATTTGTATGTTAGAGAGTTGTACTGTTATAGAGGTTGGATTACAGAAAGTGAGCCTAAAGAAAAGATCCGTGTTTAGAAATGAATAATTAAGGAAAATATAGTAAAGGCATGAAACAATGCAGTGACAATGAAGATGGAGAGAAAGAGATTTCAAAGATATTTGGGAGATAATAATGACAGGATTTGGTAACTGATTATATTTGAGGGCTGAGGAAGAGGGAGGAAATTAGAATGACTCCCATGACCTCCAGGTTTTATTAACAAATGTTTATTGACTCACAACTACGTGCCTGGTACTACCTTGGGCATAAAAAGATGATTAAAACTTGGTCCATGACATCAAAGAAACCTGTTATACTAAGAAGAACATAGAGATTAGTAACTGATATTGAAAATCTGAAACATTATAAAATAATTATTTACAAAGTGCTATGGAAATTGAAAGGAGAGATACCCAGCTGGCAGAAATACATCAGAGAGATGTATCTCTTCACAGCAATGGAGCTAGGCACAAAACGGCATATCAGGTAACGTAAGAGGATGTGCATAATCAAAGAGTTAAAGAACATGACACAGAGAGGGATTTGTAAAAAGATTACTCTGATTACATAGAAGGAAGTGGGTTGTGAATACCTAAAGTCATGGTCCATTCACATTCATAATCCCAATAAATTTTTACTGAACTCTGGTGTATCAGTCTGTGTCCTGGCAGGAAACAGATGGCATATTCAAACAGAGTAACTAAAGAGAGTTTAATAAAGGGACTGTTTTACAAAGGTGTGGGCAGGGTTTAAGGAAACCAACAAGGGACAGTGCAGTATGGGGGCTAGCAACAGTGGGAAGGAATTTCCAGAACCAGAAGAAAAATAGCTATACTAAGAGGGCCACCAGACTGGTATGGAGGAAACTTGGGAACAAATAACCTGACCTCATTCTCCTTCCATCCAATCTGCCAACATCTCACATCAACAGAACCCACCTGGAGGTCAGAGAACAAGGGAGCCTGCTGGTGCAATCCACAGAGGTCAGTCTCCCATAGTACAAAGCAAAGTGGGAAAAAAATATGGAGTAGATCTGGAGCAGTGAATGGAAAAATACGTAAAATGCAGTGGTAAAGTTCAACAACATTCAACTATATCTCCCTCTGGTCTTATAAAATTCACCTCCCAGTTTTGTAAATCTTCCTAACCTTAAGAGTTTGGAGATGGAGTTTAACCATTAGCCTTCAACCTGCAAAACTTTTAACATGAAGCTTCAATTTGTTCTAAAATGGATCCTTAGCGTTGTGAATTTTTCTTTCTCATCATTAAGTCTATACGCTATGTTGGCTTCCAGAGCAAGTATCTCTGTTAAGATACAGTATAAGTACTTTCCTGAAACTTCAACAACAAATCCTCAGTTGGGATACAGCCCAATTGTCACCAGACAGGTGGAAAAGACACTTCCTGATAAATTCTGTATTCAAGAATCAATGACTAAAAAAAAAAAAGAATCAATGACTGAGTTAAGACTTAGGTTAGGTTAGACCAGACAATCATTGAAGAGAGATCAGCCTGTGATGGTAAAATTCAGTACCATGGAAGTACTTCTGGATTCGACCAGTGCAAATGTGAACTTTAAAGCTTCTCCAAAATTAAATAAATAACAGGCAGTAATCGTAAGAGAATTTGTATTAGATTAGGTGATATTAGCCACAGTAAAAGATATGCCTCCAAAATCACAATGACTTAACACAGAAGCATCTCTCTTATTCATGTAAAATCTAATGCAGGGTTGGGGGGCAGAGGGGGAGGATAATCATCAGCCAGAGCTCTATTACATGCACCCACCTAGATACAAGAGGAGCCGGAAAAGGTAGTCCAGGGCTAGACAGCTACTGCATAGCAACAACTCTATGAAAGAGGAATATAAATCTTTGATGAACACCTTGCTACTTCCACCACAAAGTTCATTTTCAACAAAAAAAAATGTTGTGCCAATAAAAGCATTAATTAATTATTTCAGCTTTCAGTCAAAAGGAATTATGTGTGATGTGATATGTGATTAAACAGGTTTTTCATGTATGTGCCTGAGAAGCAAACCATTACAACAATTGTAATAGACACCTCATACGCCAACAAAACAAGATGGATGTGAGCATCATCTCCATCTGTCAACTGAACAATACCAAAGCATCAAATACCAATAAACACCATTGTGGTTATTCTGCTATCTAGCTATATTATTTAGTGTATCCTTTTTTCCCAGTTTTAGCATCCCAGAAGCCTAGTTGCAGGATGTTGTATGGAAAATATAAATTAGAGCTTTTTGACATGTATATATAATATAGATATAATACACGTTCATAATATATAAACTATATAAAAGTTGTTTATTCTTAGCTTAATTTAGACTATGTAGTTGCCCACCAGTTTTTTGGTAACAATTATAGAGAGAGAGTAGGTGAAACAATATTATATCACTCCTGGGTCTAAACCTGTTCTCAACTTTTCCCTTTCTATAATCCTAGCTCTAATCCTATTTCTAGAACTTCCCATCACAAAATCCAACAAAACTTATAAATTCTGCAATAATTCAGTAAGCTCATATAAAGAGGAAAAGAATCGTCATCAACTGCAACATGTCATCTCCACAGCTAATCTCCTCTCTATATTTTCCTAAAATACACCCGCATTTCCAAAATTTCCTCAGAAGTGGTATAGGAAGATGTACAAAAAAAGGAAGTTTGCCCGAATTAAATCTAACATATACAACAAAGACTGCATAATAGTTTTAAACACCCAAAGGATTAAACAAAACCAGTTGGTGAGAAATTCACTGAGACTAAATTGTCAATGGGAGCAAGGAATGTTCAATAAAAGGAAGACAGACCTGGAAAAGATTACACAGCGTTAATATAGCCAGCAGGAAAAAGTATTATAAGCAAAGATATTTATTAAGGTTCCTTCCTATTAGGAATGGATTCAAATAGTCCTGACCTTGTTCTCCCCTTTTTCTTTGCCTTCTTTCCTTTCTCCCTTTTTTATTACTGCTCTATTATTTCCCATCCTACCCCCACTACATTCCAAGTTGTAGTCACTTCTAGTACTCATATTCATGTTATAAGCTCTTTAAAATAACTAAAACAATAAAAGAAGCCACTTCCCCACCACTCTCTCAAGAGAACACTGGTCCTGCAACTAGATGGGTTCAGAGCTGACAGTCAGTGACATAAGCAGACAAAGACAAATAGGTATTATGTATACAGCAGTCAGTTGAGCAAGTCAGGCATCGTAAGAGCTTACTTCACCCTTTACACACAGTTGTCAAATCGTGGCCATTTGGCTCCTAAATTTTTCAAAATCTGTCCTGCCTCTCCACCTCGACCATGACTGCCTTATTTCATATCTTCATCATTTATCACCCAAATTACTGTAAGAGTCTCCCAACTACTGCCCTTGTCTCTAGCATTACGTATTCTCATCAACCCATTGTACTTGTAAAACTGGTAGGGGGAGGTAGTTTGACAACAAAAGTCTGATTATATTGCGCCAGTGTTTAAAATCCTTCCTGGACTCCCTACTGCCTTCAGGATTAAATCCAAATCCAAAGAATAGCATGTAAAATCTTTTCAACTCTGAACCTTGCCATCTCTCCAGTCTCTTCTACTAACACACCTCCATTTAAACCCTGTGCTCCAGACCTTCTGAACCACTTCAAGTGAGTTTCTCCACCATTCCCTGCCTCTCTTTTACAAATGAAAGGTAAAGTTTTGGGGGAGAGAGATGTGGGAGTTTTAGTATTTTTGTTCGCAACATCTTCCTCTGCCCAGCTAACATCTACTCATCCTTTGAGACTCAGCCTAGATACTATCTCCCCAAGACTGGATCAGGCACTCCTCTTGTATGAATATAGCCACGATATACTGTGCTCAGTGGTCTACTAGCACTTATTATGCAATAGTTTAATTGTGGTTTATCATGGTTCTTACAGTGAGTTCCTCAAGGATTAGCTGATAATGGTTAAAAGTGTTTTTAACACCCAGAGATGTCTGCATTTCCTTACATGACTAGAGAATACAAAAGTATTGATATCTCTAGTCTCTACTATCTTTAATATCTAGGAGTGAAATTTCTAGAAATTTTAAAAGAATAAAGTGTCTGACACCCTCAAACAATACCAAAGAGACAACAAACTACTCACTGGATTATCTAACATATTTTTTGCTATGGTTATAATGTGCTAAAAACAACTTTACAGTGTTTTTTCACGGCACTTTACATCTTTATGTGTTCATATGATTATGCTTGGCCTTGGATTGCCCGCTCCTGGAGGAAATGAATTATTTCTAACCAACACATTCTGTATGTTCCTTACCATTCAGCTCTGTTAAACATACTGGAAATTTGCAAATGCTTTAAAGGTAAAGTAATCATTTTTAAAGTAAAATATTCCTTAATTTGCAATATTCCTTAAATGGAAAATGATGTATCACAATATTCATCTGGTTTCTAGTCAGAACAGATATGCTCTTAGTCCAAAAGAAAGATGAGCTGCAATCATACAAAAATACCGTAAGTTTGCTTCCAGTAAAATAAGCAAAACTGGACGTATGTTTAAAACTTAACATTTCATTTCAAAAACAAGGGCACTACTACCTAAGCAAACCTTTTTCTTTCAGATTACTGAATTTTACCTTGAAAGCAAGCACTATCTAAATGAACATTTAATTTCTAAATGAACATTTAATTTCTAAGTGAACATTTAATTCCCAATGTTTCATTCATTCCCCCAACTAATTTTTTTTTTTTTTTTTTTTTTGCGGTACGCGGGCCTCTCACCGTTGTGGCCTCTCCCATTGCAGAGCACAGGCTCCAGACGCGCAGGCTCAGTAGCCATGGCTCACGGGCCCAGCTGCTCCGCGGCATGTGGGATCTTCCCGGACCGGGGCACGAACCCGTGTCCCCTGCATCAGTAGGAGGACTCTCAACCACTGCACCACCAGGGAAGCCCCCCAACTAATATTTTTGAGTGCTACAATGTGTAAGGCATTGTGTTAGATTAGAAGCTGAGGCAGAAATGATAAACGAGACAGAACATGGTGCCTGTTCTCTGGGAGTTTATAATCCAGCAGGGTACACAGATTATAAACAAAGATTCCAATGTAAATTTTGATAAGAATAATTGGGGAAATATTAAAGATGTGATGAAGAATAAAAGAAAGCGCTTTCCTGCCCATGCTTTCTAAGCATGGGCAGGAAAGTGCTCAGATAAGGAGACAAATTTGAAGCTAAGGCCAGAAGGATGAGAAAGAGGCAGGCATACAAAAATTTTGTGTATTTAAGGGGCAAAGGAAAGGAGATGAGCATTCTAAACTCTAAAAACCATGCTTCAGAATTAGATTAACCTGATAAGATTCTGAGTCCTCATATATAATATGAATAAGACAAATAAGTAAATACATATTTTTGATTTACTAATAGAGTGAAAAATTGATCCAGGCAAATCTAAGAACAACCACAATGTAATTTCCACAAATTAGTTCCCTCACATTCACCTAGGACAATCAGTATCTTGGCAATAACCAATAACATGGTGTCAGTATTATTTTCACTGCTACACCTTAGTTATCAGACTCCTTATTAATGGTTTTTGCTGAGGAAACTGCTTCCAATTCATCACCTTCCCTCTCCTCATTCTTAGCCTTCTAGACAAATAATGAAGTCACCTAAAAGTCCTCCAGGCATATTTTGACTTCCCAGTAGACAAGGAAAAGAATCTCTCAAAAAAAGGGGAGGGGGAACAAATTTCACCCAGGAATGCTATAATATTAAGGCTTAGAGACTCCTGTCTATAATAAGTTAATAACAACTATTTATTTCACACCTATTTGTGCCAGGACACTTAACTAGTCTATATTGATTACAACAATCCTTCAAGGTAGATGTTATTACTCAGATAATACAGATGAGGAAACACGGGCTCAGAGAGTTTAATAATGTAAGCAAGAACTTACAGTTATTAATTAGTAAAATAAAGTTTCAAGTCGAAATCCACCTAGCCCAGCACACTTGCCTCCACTACCTCTCTCTTCATCACACTGTACAATCAATTTTTTATCAATATGTATTGTCAACAAGATATTATTTAATTGTCCTAGTTACTTTAAAATATAGAATATACATAAAGAATTTACTAGGTACTCTCTCATAAAATGCCAATCAATTTTTTAGAATGCATTTTGAATCCTTAAAATCCATAGAGTTTCAAGTTTTGGCAATGAGCATGGTTATTTACATGTACAATAACGATTTTTATTTAAGTCTTCATGATTGTTACATCATTTATCTGACTCTTAAAATTTCATTAGGCTATAAGAAAAAATATGGTAGTATTTTAAATATTAGAATGAGGAAGATCATTCTAAGCATATCACAAAACCCAAAAGCCATAAAATAAAAAGTAATAAATTTAAATACATTTTTAAAAACGCTGACTAGTAAAAAAAGGTATAAACAAGGTCATAAAACAGGTGACAAATAAAGAGATTCAACAAATCATTAAAAATGACAAACAGAAAAAGAAATACAAATGGTTCTCAACCTCCCTGATAGTAAGAAAACTGCAATTAAATCTAGAATGGCATATTTTTCACCAAAACATTGGCAAGGACTATCACATACTGAGTGAACAAGGATGTGTGAAAATCTCCCTATTATATGTCACTTATGCATACTTCCTTTGTGAAATTTAATATTTATTATTTTTAATATTTATTAAAATTTAAAATTTTTATTTTATATAAGTTATAAAAAATACAAAAGTTATATTTTATGACCTTTTGACCAAACAATCCCATTTCTAGGAATTTATTCCAGAGACATATTCACACATGTGGGAAATGACATATGTACAAAGATATTTATCACAGCGTTATTTCTAATGGCAAAATAATTAGAAACAACTTAAATACCTAAGAATATGAAACTAGTTAAAGAAGTTACAGAACATTCATAAAATGGGATATTACACAGCCATTAAAATGAATTAGGCACATATATTCACAGGTATGGAATTGATCTCCTAAGAAGTAAACTGCAGGACACATTGTGTTTCTTTATGTTTACAAATATAAACCCATACGTGTGTGCACACACATACTTACATATACAGACACACAGTATTTGATATACACACATATCTACTCTCATGCATAGAATATTTCTGAAAGAGTATACAATACGCTGACAACAGCAGTTGCCTCTGGCTAGGGGAAATAGGTAGCTAAGAAATTTTATACATTATGTTATGTGTTACCTATTAAATAAAGGAGTTTATAAATTGACTTTGGAAAGTACTTTCAAAATTGAATTATTAAAAAGAAATTAGAACTGCTTACCTATGTTTTAAATATAAGCTAAATTATTACCTTGATCTGTCATGGAAATTTTTACTTATCATCTTCTTTTATTGAGGGAGCAAATTATCCCTTTGACATTAACAGAAAATCTAAACTGAGAATGAAAAGATAATTTACAAGAAGCACATAATTTCTAATTTGTTGCAAAAACACCTTATCTGAAAGACTATTATATGTAGATAGTAGAAACTCAATAAGTATTTACTGAATGAATACTTTTCTGTTGATTTCAGTAGGTTTGCTTTCCTCATACATTTTTTTCACAATATCACACCAAAAACAAACAACAAAAACTCGCTGAAAAATATAAACTTTTAATAAATTATGTACGTTTGTCCCAAAAATTTCATTTTCCCAACAAGTTTGGTAAACTACTTGTTAATGAACATTACTACAATTTAAATCAACATTGCTTACTAGGTACCTACCACGTGCAGGTGTTAAGGATGCTGCAAAACACAAACTCCAAAGAAAAGAAGGGTAAGTTTTTATTCTTGCCCTCAAGAAGTTTAGTCTTGAAAGACAAGGTTTAAAAACTTTAATCAATAAAAGGACATTACAAATTTTACTGATAGATTGCGTTATCCAAACTAAAACTGTTAAAGGAATTTACATAAGGATAAAAAGAGTAATTATTGATCTACTGAGATATAAAAATGCTTCCAAAGGCCTAATATCTCACTCACACGTAAAATGGTATTATTTGATGGTGACCAAAGACTTCCAGAGTATGTGGATATTCAGCTAGACTTTGAAGAAATTGCTAATGATTAAATAAATATAAATAGTTTTTAATTATTCAGGCTCCTTAGAAGAGAGATTACTGTAGTGGTCTCAATCAGTTTTGATTGCTCACCTCTCTCACTAAAAATATCTCAGGCATGAACTTCTTAAAATATGTATATTTATTTATGAATTATATGCATCTTCACACTGTCAATCTATATATTAAGTATTAGTAAAGCTTAATTTCTTTCTTTTTCAAATAGAAATGTAAATATGTTTTATTATTTTCTTCCTGTAATCCAATACATCATCTTATGATGCCCTTGGGTAGACACACTCCACTTTGTATGAATACTTAACATGAATATTGAAACTCACAGATCATGCAAAAATATTTCCATGCAACAGTTTCAATTTTTCACACAGCAAACTTATTTTTTAACATAGTTGTTAAAAGGCAGCAGACATGAATTTGAATTTCAGTTTATTTCTCTCTGCCCATGACCTTCTCTCAGAATAAATGTTAACATGCAATTAAATGGACATCACTAAAGAGAAACAAAGTGTAGTCATGACCAGATAAATGGCCCCTAAAACTTAATGGGAAATAGTAATCATTGAAGAATATTAGTATTATTTTTTTCTTATAAATAGCATTTGTAACTTAATAAACAACATTGAAAATATATTACTTAGTAAATTGTCAAATTCTTCAAAACAATGTCTTTCACTATTATCATTCTATTATAAAGTCTATCTATTCTTTTCCTCATTTTCTTTGCCTACTCTTAGCTTATTACAAAAGCCAAAAGTATTTTTAAAGAACATTAAAAATTAAAGTTTCAAATATATTATGCTTTAACCTCCAAATAGCTTCTTGCTAAAATGAATACAGAAATAATTCCAAAACCATGTAGATCATTTTGAGGTATGACTCCTTCCAAGTCTCAGTTAGGTAAAAATGCAAATAGATATTTTAAATAAATATGAACAGATTTTTCATCAATGTAATTTCATATACTGTATAACTATATGTGTAGAGAATGCTTGTTTCTACCTAAACTATGCAAATATGAATGCACAAACTTTATATGATTTGCACAGTATGTAGGTTTACATAGAAATGTAATATATTCACATGTACCTACCTGGAAAACCCTTTCACACTATATAACATATAGTTCATTTTGAGTAATTCTTAATTCAGTACTCAAACCTTCATTTAAATTTCTATATATTAGAACAACTATAGTGAACTAGCCAGTAAGTACCATGATTTAGCATACCATAAAAAAATAAAAACACATTCTACATCTAAATATGTGAGTCAAAGAAATAAAACCACATTTAATTTGAGCATCATTTTGAAAATACTTATTTTGTAGCAATTATAGTGAAAAATACAGATTCATATATCTAAATATCAAATCTAAGTCATCAAAAAGCCTTGGCATTGTTAGTATATATAGTAAAGTTGAGCAAAATTAGAAGTATGCTCAAAAAACTTTTCAAAATAATGTTTAATTCATTATTAGTTGAAATAAGCTACTCAAATTTCTTAACCTTTTTCATTTCTCGAGCCTACTAATAAATCACATTCCCAAACAAGTATTCAAACCCAGAAATCAGTTTCGAAGAAGCAATTCTTCTTTATTTCAGTTAATATGTTAGGAGCACATTTGCTCTCTTAGTGCTTCAATATTTTTGAGAACTAGTATTTTTCTTGGACATGTAAATATATTTGATACATTTGTTATTATATTATTTAAAGGAGTATTTTTCATTAAAATATGCAAATATGTATGTACAGACAGAATTGTTTCTTTGTAAGTGCTAAAGAATACTGAATGCAACAACCTGTTTTTAAAAGTTAATGATCAGAGGTCAGTGTGTTAGTTCCCTCCTAGAGGAACTCTTACACTTTCAACTATGTGTTTCTGTGGAGAATATGGGAAAAGTATATTTGATAACACAGAAAATAACTGTCGCACCTTCGGCATATAAACTGTACAAATTAATATCTTAATGAATAATGCATTTCAAGCAAAAATGAAAGAGTTGAGTTGGAAAAATATCAGAAGGGTTACACATCTTCTGCGCACTCTCTTTCACGTAGTAACTGAGAAATCAAATAACCGTAAAACATTTAAAAGCAAACGTGCAGAAACAAATCTCTTTGCCAGACTGACAAGAAAAGGAGTCTCAAAGCTACAGATATCTGTCCGGACAGTTCCCTGGTGCTGAAGTTACACAGCCGCTAAACTGCGCGGGTGCCTGGGTGCTGCTTTTACCGTCCCACCCTCGGCAAGACCCCGGCTGCCTAGCCTATCAGCACGAATAGTAGAACTTCACAAGGTAGGAAGCATCCCAAAGCGCAGTAATGGGAGGAACTAGGGTCTCTTCAGAGTCCCTTCAGGATTAAACAGATTTACTAGTTGCAAACAGGAAGAGCAGCAGAGTGCAGGGTGTTAGAACCCGCCGAGGGGGAGGGGGTGGAAGATGGCGGCGGCCGCACACCCACCCGAAACGCGACAGAGCTTAGGCCCCTCGCCTGCACGGCCTCCCTCCTGCCCGCGACGACAGTGGGCAGCTCTGCTCTCCGAGCCGCCCTGCGGAGGCGGCGACGAGGCGGCCCCGGCGGCGCCCTCATCCCCGGCCGGCGCGCCTTTGCCGGGGTCCCGGCCGGGGAGCACCTGTGCACGGCCATATTGGATTCCTTGCCCCAGTCACTGCCTCCGCGCGGGAGCGGCGGGAAGGGAGAAGGGACGCGCGGAGCCTGGGTTCAGCCCCAACCCCTCCGGGGCCACGGAGCCGAACTGGCCCGCGGGGAAAGCCAGAAGGACGCCCGGGAAAATTACAACGCCCAAAGGCTCGCGACCCTCACCTCAGCCGGCCTCGGCGCCCTCCTTCCCCGACACACACCCCCGCGCTCTGACACCCAGAAAGCAGCCCCGGCGGCCGCCACCAGCCGCAACCCTCATGGCCCGGGCGCCGCCGGCGAGAGGGAGGGCGGCGACCCGGGGCGCGCAGGCGGCCGCAGGGCAGCGACCGAGGGGGCGGAGGGCAGGGAGGGAGGCGGGAAGATGGAGCCAGGTCCTTACTTGAGCACCGACTGCTCCTTCTCCTCTTCTTTCTTCTGCCTATCCATGACCGCCAGGATGATTTTCCTCTCCTCCTCCGTGAGGTGGCTGAGGTCGGGCATCTCGGGCTGCAGAGGCGGCTGAGAGGCCGCCGGGGTGGGAGCCGGGCGGCCCCGCGGCCCGACAGGAGCCGACATATTTGGTGGAGTCTAACCACCCTAGGGAAGAAGGGAGGCAACTCCACTGGAGGCGGCGGCGGCGGCACCGGCGCGGGCGGCTGGGGCAGCCTCCGGCGCTGGGACAAATACATACAAATCAATGGCCTTCAATCCTAGGCGACAGCCCCCCTCCTCCAAGATAGAAAGAGCGGGGGGAGGGGAGGGCGAGCGCGGGGGAAGGGAGAGCTGATGAGTGCGCTCTGAGAAATGTTTCTTCTTCCCGGGGGCGAAGGGCTGGCAAGTGAGCGGTTTGAGGGAGCGAGGAGCGGGAGGCCGGGCCGGGACGCGGAGTGAGCGGAGCGGCAGGGGAGGGTGGTGGAGTAAGGTGGCGGGGACGACTAAGGGTGGGGTGACTGGAAGGAGCGGGCAGGAGGGCGGCGCGCCGGCCGGGGCGCGAGTGTGTACGGCCGCGGCGGGGGCGGGGGGTGCGCGCACCGCTCGAGAGGAGAAAGAGGAGGCTGCGCGACCCAGCCCCCCGGGGGAGTCCGGGGAACTCGCTCCGAGCGCCCAGAGGCAGCGTCCCGCGAGCCGGAGGGGCGCAGAGCGGGGAGGGAGGAAGCAGGGTCTAATTTCCCAGAGAAGCAGCTGAGCCGTACAGCCGGCTGACGCGTCACAGGGCTCCCGGCGCCGCGGAGGGAGGACCCCCCTCTAGCCACGACAAGGAGAGGGCCGCGGGGCAGGGGATGGCCGCCAGAGACCCCTCCGGGCTAGAGCGGGTAAGCGAAAGCGGAGAAGAGATGACAAGGGCTAGCGGCGGAGAGTCCCGGGGCCAGGGCTACGCGGCTGCCAACGCCCGCATCCAAGCGAGCTCCGACGCGCAGCAGGGTCGGGCGCCGGTCCTTCCTCATCACGCGCCCGCCCAGGGTCCCTCAGCCGCCGCCGCCGCCGCCGCCGCCGCCGCCCTAGGGTCCGTAGAGTGGGTGCGGTGGGCCCGCTCTCTACGCCGCTGCTGCCGCCGCCTCCGCCGCTCGATGCCGCCGCCGCACCTCCTCCGCCCCTCCGCCTCCCGGGCTCCTCCCGCGGGCCGCGTCACCTCCCGGCCGCTGAGGCCCGGGCACCGCGGACGCCCAGCGGGCGGCGGCCACCCCTCCCGAACGCGATCTGTGGACTGGGGCCGGGCGGGGAGATGTTGTGAGGCTAAGAGTGTGAGCCGGGCGGAGGCGGGGAGCGGGAGTTTCAAGGGCGGGGGTGTGGCGGATGTGAGCGTGCGAGCCTGCGTCGGGAGAGAGGAAAGAGGGAGAGCCGAGGTGGTTGGGGCGCCCTGTGGGTCAGCTGGAGAGGCAGAAGACTAGGAGTGTGGGCACTGGCGGCGGGGCGTGTCGCGTCCGGAGAGAGGGTGTGATCGGGAGTGAGGGCTCCCAGGGTTTTGGAACGGGAGGGCGGGGGGTGGGCATGATGTCTCGCTGCAGGTGAAAGAGTGTGAGCGCGTGGAGGGACTCTCGAGATGTCGTGGGAGGGGTCCTGGAAGGAGGGAGAGTGTAAGCGTGGCGTGGGGTCCCCATGGCAAAGAATGCTCGGAGAGCTACTGAGCCGAGGGCGTAGGAGAGCCTGGAGAAGCGGGGAGGTGAGATTGGGGAAGATAGGGTTTGTCTGGGACAGGTGTGAGGATGAGGACGAGACAAGAGGCTGCGAGTGGGAGCGCGAAAGGATTAAGGATCAACCGGAGGGTGAGGATGAGCCGCTGCTGGGCCAAGGGCTTCGGTTCTATTTGGTCCTATTTGGAGGGCCTAGTCTAGAGAAAACTGGCAGGGAAGCCAGGGTATGGGGTTAGTGTCAGAGTCCGGTTTTCCGAGCACAGGGACGGGTAAGATGAAAGAGGTTGAGAGTGGACAGAAAATCCGCTCCTGGAGGATGGCCGTGGCTGCCGCTGCCTTCCGTTATTGGTGGGGCTGGGCCCGGCCCACAACCCTCTGGGTGCGGGCGGGACAGGGAGCTGGTGGAGAGGGGTGGGGTTGAGGCCTGGGGGCGGGTTGCCAGGGATCAGCCCTTCTGCCTGCTCTCGGCAAGCACTGTGGATGACTGAGTTGGGGTGTGTATGCGCGCGCGCGCGGGTGTGTGTCTACGTATATGTACACACCCCTACCCCACGTTCCACGCTAGCTCTGTTTAGTACCGGACCAGATTATGCTCTGATGAGTTGTGTTAAGCCCTTTGGGGTTTGTATTATATGTATCTTCTTGGTGTGTAGCAAACTCTCTCCTCCCTCTGTCGCCCAGGTACCACCTGACCAGCTCCCAACTTAAGAGAGCTGGGGATAGACACAGCAGCCCTATATGTCTCTTGTGATTTCTAAACATTAATGTTTTATGTTTCTTTTCTCCCACCCCTTGTAATTGGGAAGAAGGAAAAGTTTACTTAAGTGCTTGTATGTATGTATGTATGTATGTATATTACCTACTTCAAATCAAACTCTCACACTCTAAATAATTATGTTTCCATCTCTTTGGAGCTAGTTTGATGAGAACATATGAATCTCAATTTATGTAATTTTGTTGTAGAGTTAGAGAATTTTCATATATCTCTAATGCAACCTCATTATCCTATGGGAAATAGAAGACTAAGATCAGCCAGCTAGTAAATGGCAGCACTGCAACTAGAACCGAGATACTTTTACTCCTGTTTGAAACCGTAGTGGTTTTAAACGCTGGCTGCACATTAAAATTACCTGGGTCACTTTTTTCAAATATCACCTGAGTGTAACCCTAGAGCAAATGAATCAGGCTCTGGGGTTAGGACACTGGTCATGGGTATATTTTGAAAATTCCCCAAGTGACTGATATATAGTAAAGGTTGGGAATTACACTATGTGCATTACAATGAAAGATAATGGAGGAGAAACTGGAAAGTGGAAAACAAAGAGAACACGTCTAGAGAGACTGATTTTTCTTTTTACCTAAAATTTAAATAACATCCACACTTTCCTTTCCACTCATATGCAATGACTGGTACCAGTGAATACATGTAGCTGTGACCTTTGCCTTGGAAACCCTCACTGCCACTGAAATACACTAAAAGCTCCTTTAAAAGAAAGGAGAACAAAAAAAAAAAAAAAGAAAGGAGAACAGAACTAAAAACAAAAAGGATGGGTGGAACACTCTACCTTACTCAACTGTTTCTGAGCCAGGTTTGAAGTAACACCACCTCCACTCCCCAGCCAGCTATCAACCCAAGCAGAAACAGACTACCCTGAGGCTAAAATAGCATACTTATTTTGAGTACATAAAATGTGAGCCTAAAACAGGTTGTCCAAATTGGACGATTTTGTCTTCCTTTACAGTGGGGTCACACCCTGGGCCAGGGACTGTTTTCTACCAGACACAAAGCGCACTGGGTGCCTGCAGCTGTCTCTCAGAACCCACACTGCCTCTTACCTGCCTGGAGACAGTGCTAGCATATAAAACTCAGTGTGCATGAGCTGGTATCACTGGGACACCTGACTTCTTACAGGATTTAATAAAGCAGAAGTGTGTTTCCTTTTTACATTTCTTTACTACAAACAACTACATGTGTTTTTCCTATTAAAGGGAATCCTTAGGGCTTCCCTGGTGGCACAGTGGTTGGGAGTCTGCCTGCCAATGCCGGGGGCTTGGGTTCGAGCCCTGGTCTGGGAGGATCCCTCATGCCGCGGAGCAACTAGGCCCGTGAGCCACAACTACTGAGCCTGCGCGTCTGGAGCTTGTGCTCAGCAACAAGAGAGGCCGCGACAGTGAGAGGCCCGCGCACCACGATGAAGAGTGGCCCCCACTTGCCACAACTAGAGAAAGTCCACGCACAGAAACGAAGACCCAACACAGCCAAAAATAATAAATTAATTAATTTTTTAAAAAAGGGAATCCTTAGCAGTGGAAGCATCTTAAAATCATCTTCCACCCTGACTCATACACCTTTTCAAAATAAAAATTTGTCACAGTATTTATATAACATATAGATAGAATCCTATAGAATTTCAAATGGGCTACTTTTCAAAGTAGTAGGCCCAATTTAAAGTAAGATTGCTCTGCTGAGAACTGAAATACCTTCCAAAGGTCTCTCGATTTTACTACAATATGGATCTTAGAAGTGTTTTGTTTTCTCTGTTCCAGTTTAGTATTTTACCTAAAATGTTTTATCACATCTCATTATATCTTGTATGGCATTATGTTTTACTTGGGCATGTCCCTCAAATATATGAACACATTTGAAGTTGAGTTGAAAGTGCATTGTTCTTATTTACCTTTAGAAGTAACTAGCCATCTTCATCTTCATCCTTCACTGAGTTCTCAAGGTCTTCTTGACAGGCCACAAACTAACTCCAAAATGTAAGCCCTTTCTTCAGTTCCTATAGAAGCATAAGTTTGTGAAGACTGTAAGCCTGTGGACTTTCATTTTTACATGTGAGTAAGGGCTAATTACTTGTAATCTACTAAATAATTTATAGGAGGCATATCTAAACTAAAATCATAAACTGAAATAATCACTAGAATTTACTGAGGAGTCAGTACTCTGCTAAGAGATCTGGCTGCCTCACAATGCTTGGAATCATCTCACTTTCTCCTAGTAGATCTCCCTGCTTCTATCCTTGTGGCTTTACAGTCTTTTTTCAACACAGCATAAAGAGAAAGCCTCCTAAAACGTTAGTCAGACCACATCACTATACTGATCATAATCCTGTGGTGGCTCCCCACTTGACTGCGTCAGAACTAAACTCATTAAATGGCCTGCAAGTCCCACATAACCTCTCTGACCTCATCTACTACTCCCTTGTAGGCTTTCCTCTAGCTGTTCCTTCTGCCCAAAACACTATTCACCAAGATATCCACTTGGCTGACTCCTCTTCTCCCGCATACTTCTGCTTAGTTATCCATCCTATTTAATACTCTAGCCTGCCCCACCTGCCCCCCGGTCACTCCAGTCTCCTTTACCTTACCCTACTTTTTCTTTTTTCCATAACACTTGCCACTCTCCAACTTTACTTTTACTCTAAGTTGAATAATATCCCAGCTTCTTACGTTTATCGTTAACCTTTAACTTCCCCCACTAGAATATAAGCACAGGGACAGAGTAGGATTTTTACTCATGTATCTCAAGCACCTAGAACAATACATGGCATATAGTAAGTATTCCAACAAATACTTGTTGAATGAATTTCTGGGGAGAGAATTTGCCATGACTGGTTTAAGTTGGGTGGGCGAAAAGGAAAAAGCGGCCTCGAAAGAGGGAAACACAGGTGCAGAGAAGTAAGATGTAAACTCTTTGTCAAGGTAAACAGAGGTTCCTTTAGGATTCAGCTACTGCCTACCTCTGTAGCCTTATCTCCAACCCAGCCTACGAACATGCACCCCTCTTCAGCCGTGACAACTGACTTGCACTTTACTGAATATGTACTTTCTCGTCTTTGGGACTTTCTATTCCCTCAACTAGGACCACCCTTTCTACCCCCTCTCCCATAACCTCCCTCTCTGTCAGTTAACTTCTTTGTCTTCTCCACCATGTGCTCATGCCTCCCTTTTTTCTTCCTTCCTCCTGTTTGCTCCAGGATCTCTTAGCACTGCACATACCCTGCTCACAGATAGCACTTGTCACACTCTGTTGGAGCCATTTATTTCCCTGTCTGCCTCCTCAACTAGACCATGAATTCTTTAAGGGCAAGGAATATGACTTTCACTCCAGTTTCCCTAGGGCCTACCAAACTGTCTCATATATTACAAAGACTCGATAAATATATGCACAATTACATGAGCAGTCACAAAACAATGAGAAAAATCACTGTTACTGGAGTATGAAGAGAGGGAAGCAGGGAGTTGCAGCAAGAGATAAAGCTAGGAAAACAGGCTGTGGCAAGATTATGCTACAACCTTATATGCTCTGCTGAAGAATTTGAACTTGTCCTATAGGCATTCGGCAGGCAGTGGTGGTTTCTGTAGCCAGAGAACTGACATGATCAGCTTTGATTTTCAGGAGAATATCCTGCCTTCAATTCTTCATCCATTTCCAAAACACCTGCTAAGAGAATCGCTGAAAGGACACAGATGTGCAGTGGTTTAGGTTTGGAGATACAAATAGAATTTTTTACTTCCTGTCTTCAGAATTTGTTTTTCTGGCTATTTTGCTCAGTAGATTATAACAGCATGATAATGAGGCCAAGGTCATGGTTTAAATTCCTGGGTGAGTCAGTCAGTGCAGTGGCCACAGCTGACTGTTAATCTTTGCCAGTTGTCAGATGACAACATGTTATTTCTTGACAAGGAACTGGGTGGAAGGATATGACTGGTTCATCAAAAATTAATCAGCATTATTGGAAAAGTAACTCAAAGTGCTTAACTGTGACTATAGGACCATACTGTAATTTTAAATAAAAATAAGAATATTAAATTGGTGATTAACAAAAGAGCACAGCATCAGAGAAAGAATACATTGTTTGTTCCTAGAAAAGAAGCTACAGATTAGTACAGTTTAATTATTGGTATTTGAAGCCAAGAAGTAATGAAAAATTTCAAGGATGTTAGTGTAGATAAGTTTTATTAATTACTTTTTGTGTATCTAGCAATATAGGAGGTTATTACTTAATTATTATGTCATAAAACCCATAGAGCCATTTATATTAAAAAGGTCTGGGAAAATCATATTCTAATCATCTTTCACTTATAGCATTATAAAGTTATTTCTATTTTTATTCCCTCCTAGCAATCAATGAGCACATCTTTAAAGTGAAATAGGACAGTATTGGAGGTTGGGACATATAGGCGTAACTGATATAAATATTCTCTTAATTATATCTTCATCTTAATTACAATGCTGACCATTTTCAGAAGTAAAAAAAACAAATGAATTTTATAAGATCAGAAATAAATATAAAACCCTTATGAAAAAATACATCTAGGCATTTAATATCAATTAAATAGCAACAGCTGTTAACATCATAAAAGATAATCAACCAGGCATTATGTGCTTCCTGATGGAAAAACTATACAACCTGTGAAGTTGTCTGGCAAAAAAAAAAAAAAAAATCAATCCTGAATTTACAACATTTTCTAGATCCAACTACCAATTTACAGGAAATACTGAGAACAGAGGAACGTATTAAACTACACCATGGTCCCCCACTAACTGGTGACCTGGAACAAGATAGTGACCTCCTGGAGCCTCAGACTTCTCACGCATGACCTGGTAAGAAATGTTCCCTCATAGTGTGGTTGTGAGGGCTGAACAACTGGGCTTACAGCATCATGCAGAGTAGCAGGTATATAATAAAACTCTCTTCTCAGAGCTATTCCTCCATCAAGTTCCATTTTAAGTCTCAGTTTCCATGACCACTTTGACTATATTTATTTATACTTATTTAATTTTTGTATCCGTTCCATCTCCCCAACTTCATTGTAAATTCAAGGCCAAATTTTACTATCCTCATTGTAAAAAATATTTATAACACTTAAGAGCCATCCTGTGTGTCAGATAGCATGCTAAGTGCTTCACTTACCTAATCCTAACAATGACCCACTGAGATATTAACCCCATTTTAGAAACCTAAAAAGGGAGGCTTACTTCAGACAACTAGTGAGTGGTGGAACCAGAATTCACAATGAAGTGTCTCAATTCTAGTCTCTGCTCTCTTAAACACAGTGCTTCTATCCCACTCAGGCACATTGTAGGAACACCACAGGAATCTTTGAAAATTGCAAGTAGACCCAATATATGAGATAACATACAAGCCATACAAATGTGCATGTTAATGACAGAGCTTACTTGAACAAGACTTGTATTAATAGCAAATAAAATTTATTACATGATTAAACTGCACTATGGGATTGCAATCTGTGGAACACTCTATAGAATATTTTACAGGGCAAAACCCAACTGTTGTTTTTTTTTGTTGTTTTTTTTTTGTTTTTTTCCAACTGTTGTTTTTTTTCTTTTTTCTTTCTTTTTTTGTTTTTTTTTTTTTTTGGCCGTGCTGCACGACCTGCGGGATCCTAGTTCCCCGACCAGGGAATCAAACCTGGGCCCCCAGCAGCGGAAGTGCAGAGTCCTAACAACTGGACCACCAGGGAATTCCCTAAAACCCAGTTTTTTCAGCAAATATATTGCAAGGAAAAAAAATTAAAAAGAGATGGAGGGGGAATCTATATTTTAAATGGAACTTAAAAGACATCAACAAAGTGCAAGGATTTGTGGACCTCATTTGGACCTTGATTTAAAAAAAAAAAGAGTAAAAAATCTTTTATAAGAGAACTGAAAATTTGGACAGTAACTAGGTACCTGATGATAATGGGGAATTATTGTTGCTTTCTTTGGTTAATAATGATATTGTGATGATGTTTTAAAACAGTAAAGAATCCTTAGTGATACATACTAAAATACCTATAGATGAAATTATGTGATATCTGAGTTTGCTTCAAAATAATATGGATCGGGGTGTGCATGGGGCGAAATTGGCCGTGGAAGATGATAGTAAAAAATTCTTTGTAATAAAAGTTTTTGGAAAGAAAATAAGAGTCTCTAACTTCCACTCTAGCTGCCTTTCATTAAACAAGAAAATCAACAAAGTCGACATTCATTGTCAAGCATTCATTATTTGTTGGATAGATAGTATGTTAGCTGCTTTCACATTTTTTTACCACCTTCTCACACCATCCTACAAAGAATAAGTATCATTCCATTTTATAAGTAAGAAGACAGCCTGAGAGGTTTAGTGATTCGACCAAAGGAAGAGATTCAATTTCAAGGCAAATTTTCAATCTAGGTATCCTGACTTTCTATCCAGTATTCATGCCACTATACACAATTGTTTAATATAGCTATACGTATATATTCTGTTTCCCTGACTAAAATCTGAGTATACTTTACTGTAGTGTCTGGCATGTAATAGGCATCATAAAATAGTTATATTTAACCCAACCTGCTCCCTAATAACTATAATACTTAAAATGCAAAAAAAAATACTGTAACAGAAACAAATGTTTTGTTAATGTTTCAGTTTGCCTGACATTATCCCAGTTTGCCTGACACTATCCCAGTTTGCCCAGGACAGTCCTTGTTTAATCTGTTGATCAGGTGTAATTATTAGTTGCAACTCCTTTCAAAGTATCCCAGTTTGCACCTCAAATTTTACAGTCATGCTATACTTAGTGTAATATGAATTAGGCTCAGGTGTACAATACATAATGGGTATAGAAATTTCTATAAAATTCAAACAGTATTTCCCAGAGGAAAGGTCTATGTCATAACCATCCTGTAATTAACACACTATATGGTAGACATTTAATAAATTTGGTTGAAATATAGTTAGAGAGTTCTCCATTACAAAAGAGTAAATTTTTAAAAAGTAAATCACTCTAATTAAATTATATTCTCCCCTAGGACAAGATTTTTACCCCAGCTGGAATCCAGAAATAGCTAAAAGGAATACCAGGAAAACAGAGCCCATCTTTTAACAAAGAATCATGGCAAAATGAATCAAACTGCCTAGGATTTGTAAGCCAAGCATAATAAATAATTGATATACAAGTCATCAACATAGGCTGAAATACAGTGCAAGAAGATAAAGTCAAAGGAGGCTTCCCAACTAGAAGAAAAGATAATGGTTTTTATTTGATAGCATGTAGGAAGGGATTGTAGAAATCTGGCCAAAATCTAATCATGTAGGAATAGCCTGCAATCCAAGATTTCCCACAATACTGTGGCTTTCAGAGACAAGGGGTGGGTTTATCCTTTGCAATGTAAACTGACTGCTGTATACTTCAAAATGTCTCCCTCTGCCTATGAGGATTGCTTTGGTCTTATCAAGATGGTGCCTGATCCAACTGCTTTCGTCCATGTCCTTTACTCCGCCAGACACTGTGAAATTCAAGAAACCGCATCTTAGATCTGATGAAAGGAAATGCAAAGCTTACTATCAGCTGTGTACTGATGGTACTGTATCCCTAATTACTTCACTATCTTTCTGATTAGCATCATATAACACTAAAGAGAAGAGGAGATAGAAAAGAGTCCTGTCATTTCCCACAAGGGAAAGGTGAGGAAAAGATAAGCAGAAGAGATAGAGAATAATCCAAGTTTATTAGAGTCTTTACCTTACTTAGTCAAGGGAAATTTAGTTCATCCAAAAACCAGAGAGAGAAAAATAAGTTTATCATATTTATTGGCTGGATACTTTGTGGGGTGCCTAGTATATGCAGAGAAGAATGTCACCATGCCAATAACTTGGAGAAAGTCATTCAACTTTGGGGGCTTCAGTTTTCCTCTTGTAAAATAAAAATCCTCTATAAGGATTCTTTCTACCTTTTGAATGTAGCCATTGTATGAAATACTGCCATTATCTAATACTCTCTTCTGAAACATATCATTCAAACAGCAAGCATGGATCGGGAACTATTGAGAACAGCATGACTATATGAAAAATAATGTCTACATCAAAAAGTTCACAGTATAGTATGAGAGACACACAAGTACTTAGAATCCATTTGATACATGCTGTAAGAGAGGTATCTATAAAATTCTGTAGAGTACAAAGAAGATACACCTAACTCTTATGAGAAACCATAGAAAGAAAAATTTCAAATGGGTATTGAAGATCAGGGCAAAAAAGTTTTTTAGGAAGTGGAACAAAGGTGAATACTCAGAATTACAAATTATTTTGTACAACATTGAATATGGGTTTTAAGAGATTGGAAAGGGGCAGTTGCCGGAGATGATGCCAGAAACTGAGCTAGACCAGAACCTCTATGATATGTTAAAGAGTTTGGACTTCATCCTATAACAGTGCTTCTCAAACTTGAATGTGCATAAAAATCACCTTTGTATATTTCATCAAAATACAGATTCTGATTCAGTTAGTTTGGCTGGAGACTGAGATTCTGCATTTCCAATGAGCTCCAGGCAATGCCTCCTATACTGCTGATCCATGGACCACATTTTAAGTGTGAAGTGTATTCTAAAGAATGGAAGTGATATGGTGAGATTGTTTTTAGGAAAGGTTACTCTATAAAAAGGTAGGAAGTGAAATGGAGAGAAACAAGCATGGTAGTAAAAAGAAAAATTGAGAAGCTGTTAAGATAATAAAGGTCAGATAGGACCTGAACAGTGGTAATGCAGATGGAAAGGAGGTGATATCTTTAAGATATTCTGAAGATGTAGGAAGAA
The DNA here is from genome assembly GCF_964270905.1 of Leucopleurus acutus. Classification (NCBI taxonomy): domain Eukaryota; kingdom Metazoa; phylum Chordata; class Mammalia; order Artiodactyla; family Delphinidae; genus Leucopleurus; species Leucopleurus acutus. The sequence goes on along the minus strand of NC_139159.1, from coordinate 50,487,582 downwards.
TAGGACTTAGTGACCAATCAGCTGGGACAGGTGAGGGAGAGAGAAGAGTCCACAAAAGAATCCAGTAAACTCATTTAATTTGGTGTTTGGGGTTTTTTTTTGTTGCTTTTGTTTTGTCTGTTTGTTTTGTTTTGTTTCGCTGCACTGCATGGCTTACGGGATCTTAATTTCCCAACCAGGGATCAAACCGGAGCCCATGGCAGTGAAAGCACCGAGTCCTAACCACTGGACCGCCAGGGAATTTCTATAACTTAATTTGATTTAAATGAATAAAATCTCATTAAATCAATGTTGAACTTCATCCCAAAGATAAGAAAAGACTGTAAAAGTACACTTGTTTGGGGAATTCCCTGGCAGTCCAGTGGTTAGAACTCTGTGCTTTCATTGCAGGGGGCATGGGTTTGACCCCTCGTCAGGGAACTAAGATCCCACAAGCCATGCAGCACAGCCAAAAAAACTATACTTGTTTGGCTACAACAATCTTCTGCCATTTTTTTCTATTTAACTCTGTAATAGTCTAAGGTTGATCTAGAGCTGTGTTGTCTGATATGGTAGCCACTAGCCATAGCCACACTAGCCACAGGTGGCTAGTAAATTTAAATTTATATTAATTTATTACTAAATTACTTAAAATTAAGTAACATTAAAAATTCAATTCTTGGGGACTTCCCTGGCAGTCCAGTGGTTAAGACTCCATGCTCCCAATGCAGAGGACATGGGTTCGATCCCTGGTTGGGGAACTAAGATCCTGCATGCCACATGGCACAACCAAAAAAGAAAAAAAAAGTTCTTCATATGATCCAGCGATCCCACTCCTGGGCATATATCTGGAGAAAACTAAAATTCGAAAAGATACATGCACCCCAATGTTCACAGCAGCACTGTTTACAACAGCCAAGACATGGAAACAACCTAAATGTCCATCAACAGATGAATGGATAAAGAATATGTGGTATACATACACAATGCAATGTTATTTGGCCATAAAAAAAGAATGAAATAATGCCATCTGCAGCAACATGGATGGACCTAGAGATTATCATACTAACTGAAGTAAGTCAGACAAAGAAAGACAAATATCATATCTGCTTACACGTGGAATCTAAAAAGAATAATACAAATTAACTTATTTATAAAACAGAAACAGACTTACTGACATTGAAAACAAACTTATGGTTACCAGAGGGGGAAGGGGGGAAGGGATAAATTAGGAGTTTAGGATTAAAATATACACACTACTATATATAAAATAGCTAACCAACAAGGACCTACTATAGCGCAGGGAACTATACTCAATATCTTGTAATAACCTATAATGAAAAAGAATCAAAAAAAGGATATCTGTATCTATCTGTATATATATATATATAAAACGGAATCACTTTGCTGTACACCTGAAACTAACACAACGTTGTAAATCAACTATATTTCAATAAAAAATTTTTAAAAATTCAATTCTTCAGTTACACTAGTCACATTTCAAGTGCTCAATAACTGTATGTGGCTAATGGCTACCATTTTGCACAGCATCAATATAGAACATTTTCATCTCAGAAGAAATATCTATTGGACAGCACTAATAGAGGCTCATCTAGGCATCTGTATTGCAAGGAGTCAACATTAGGAAAAACATTCCATTATCTTTATTCTTTGTTTATTTGTAAGATAGTTTAGTATTTTTTTTTTAAGTGTGACAATGAATTAAGAAATGGGAACAGGACTTCCCTAGTGGCAGAATGGTTAAGAATCCGCCTGCCAATACAAGGAACACGGGTTTGATTCCTGGTCTGGGAAGATCCCACATGCCACAGAGCAACAAAGCCCCTGTGCCATAACTACTGAGCCTGTGCTCTAGAGCCCGCGAGCCACAACTACTGAGCCCATCTGACACAACTACTGAAGCCCACACACCTAGAGAAGAGAAGCCACCACAATGAGAAGCCCACACACCACAACAGAGTAGCCCCTGCTCGCCGCAACTAGAGAAAGACTGCGTGCCGCAATGAAGACCCAACACAGCCAAAAATAAAATATTAATTAATTAATTTTTTTAAAGAAATTCAAATTGAAAAAAATAATAAAAATGGGCAGAAGATCTGAAAAGACATTAAAAAAGAAAGAAAGAAAGAAAGAAACAGGAATGTTTGAAGGTGAGGCGATCTTGGCAGACTCAACAACATTGTTTTCTTTTGAGAAACAACACCAAGGTTTGAAAATCCCAGAAGACGTCTCAAGATCATAACACCCTTGAGAAAATGAGCTCATTTTTAAGTAAGTCTGTGAGACTGATAAAAGATATATTATTCCCCATATGTAAGCAATAAGTAAATAAGGTTCAATTTTAAAGCCTTGTGCAACTGTCATGAGTAGTTTAGTCAAGAATAAAAAACTGAGTATAGAGGTTTAAAGAAAGAGTCTATTCCAGGACTTTTCCCCGTAACAACAGTAAGCTTACCAACAGAGAAAGAATGCTTTACCTCATGGGATGCTTTCAGTGATATATACAGAAAAATTCGACACAAACTGACAAATAAGGAAAGATATTGGCTCATTTACCTCGAAAATCCAGAAGTGGATAAGGTTTCAGAATTGATTGGTCTAGCAATCTAGCTATGTTTTATCAAGGACTCAGTTTCATTCTAAATCTGTACATGGTGTTGACTTTATTTTAACAATGATTACTTTCACTGACATAATATGGCTGACAAAAATAATCAGGGCCTCTTCATACCTAAGCTAGTCTGCTCCCATATCCCTTCAACAGAAGTTCTAAACTGTGCACTGATTAGAGCACTTCTCATTCATCCCTGGGGCCAGGGCAGTCCATGCTCTGCTAACTTAGCTGTGACTAACCTGAATCCATCATCGTAGCAAGAGGCTTGGCCTACCCAAACCACGTGGTTGCCACATAAAAGGGGAAGACTGAAATAGATGTTGGGGAAATAACCATAATATTTACAATGTCAGCAGAAAAAGAAGATAATTTTTTAGTTCTCATTTATATCAACTTATTTTTTTAAATCCTTACATTCCAAGCCATTTTTTCTTGATAAAACACTGTGAAATGTGAAAATGAGCAAATGATGTTTCAGGTTCACAGATAAAAACCACATTAGAGAAAGCACGAGGAAGAAAATGGTGGCATGAAGGTAATTTTACTTTTTACTGCAGCCACAAAAAGTGAGGGAAATAGGTTCAAAAAGAATTGATGGTATAAGGATAATTGGGATATATTCAGATTTTACTCTAAAACTATAGATGAGAATCTTTCATAAAATGCAAGCAGTACCAAAAGTAAAGTGGAATGACTTTGGCCACCCTACTGTTAAAATATACACACATAGGAATTAATTACCTTATAAATAGAGTTTCTAATATACAAATACGTATTGAATTGATGACCATGATAAGGTACAACCTTAAGCAAGTTATTGCTTACCTTTCTCCACTGTTGATTGGAAGATTTTTATTCAAATCCAGTAGAAACATTTCAAAAGTTTTATCAAAATAACTGAAAGTTTATTCCCCTAATGTATTTTTCAAGTAACTGAAAGGACCCTAGGTGGATGCAGGAGATTAAAAATAATAATAATAGTAATAATAATGCCCACACTTTGTTTTACTCTCACTTGATCTTTAATGACAAAATTTTGGTTTCAACGTCTACCTCAATGAAACTAATATCTAAAACTGTCTCTCATTTCACTTCTTCATTCTCAACTGTCTATGAAGTATTTATACTTGAGGATTCCACTACCACCTCAAACTTAATATGCCTAAAACAGAATTTATCCACTATCCCTTCCCCAGCAACAACAAAAAGTTCCTTTTCCAACTTCTATTTTTCTGTCATTGGAATCATTATTCCCACTCCCACCCCCCAGCCCCAAATCTTCTGTGGCAGGAATGTCGAAAACATCTGTAATTACTCCTTATGTTTTTTCTTATATGTAATCAGCCCCTGCATACTATCAATTAGTTCTTTATCATATCTCAGAGATATCCCATAAACTATTCTCATTGCCACCACTCTAACCTAGGTTATTATCACATCCCACTCAAATAATTGCAATATCCTAGTCGGAGAAAAATCACTGGACTTGGACTCTGTATACCACCAATTAGTTATGTCCTTTTCAGTATCACAATCTTTGAGCCCCAAACTCCTCTATAAAATGAATAGGGCTAGGACTTCCCTGGCGGTCCAGTGGTTAAGACTCTGCTCTTCCAATGCAGTGGGCGCAGGTTCCATCCCTGGTCCAGGAAATAAGATCCTGCATGGCATGTGTGTGGTACGGCCAAAAATTAAAAAGATAAAATGGACAGGACAAGGTTGTCACTATGTTCTCTTCAGTTCTAAAATTTTGTGCCAGAACTATTTCCCCTTGCTTCAGTCTCTTCTACTTTTCCCCTCCAAATCATTCAGTACACTGCTATCAGATCAACCTTTAAAAACACCCCTTTTACTATGACATGTAGGAGGCAGAGTAAAGCAACAGTTCAGAGTGCCAGCTCTAAGGTCAGAATGCAAGGATTCTAACCTCAGCTCTGCCACTTATCAACCATGTTACAAAGCATGTTCCTCATCTGTTGAACAGGGAAACAGATAGCACCTCATTAAAGAGCTCAAAATTAAATGAGGTAATACATATATATGCCTGGCACATTGTTAAGTGCTCAATAAATGTTTATTATTCTTACATTACCCAATCAAAATCCAACAACTCATCCTGCCTACAAAACAAGTCCAAAATCTGTAGCCAGAGTTTTAACTTTTTCTGCATCTACCTCTGAACCACTTTTTTTACACTTGTCTTTACTGTTACATTCTATAGACCCTCCCTCCCAAACATGTTGGTCTACTCTTTATCTTCAAGGGCTTCCTGACTTATTTGCATCTCCTCAATGCCACTTATGCCTGGAACACGTCAGCCTCTTTTGTCTACTTATTTGAAATCAAAAGGCTTTCAGCTACATGTAAAACAAATGGACAAACAAAAACCTTAAACTAGGTTAAACAATAAGGAAATGTTTGGCCTGGTGGCAAGGCAGGTTTTATTTTATTTTTTTAATATTTATTTATTTGACTGTGCTGGGTCTTAGTTGCAGCATGCAGGATCTTCATTGCAGCATGCTGCAGCATGCGGGATCTTTAGTTGCAGCATGCAGGATCTAGTTCCCTGACCAGGGACCAAACCCAGGCCCCCTGCATTGGGATCACGGAGCCTTAACCACTGGACCACCAGGGAAGTCCCAAGGCAGGTTTTAGATTGGCTGGATCCAGTGGCTCCACCTCTGTTTCTCTGCAGTTCTCTTGGCAGTGCCCTTGTCTGTATGTTTCCTTGACCCTCTGGCTGACTTACTACCTGGAAAACAATGGCTCTAGTTGTTCCAGGCTTCATATTCATGCACCCTGTTGTTTGAGGAAGAGAGAAATTCTTCCCAGTATTCCAAGTAAGAGTCCTGAAATTCACCTTGATCGGGTCATAGTCTCCTCTTCCCATCCCCCATCCTCAGCCCCAACCAAACAATGATGTGACCAGGGGAAATGGAATGTGCCAGTGATTATACTAAACCAACCACAAATCCCCCTGAAACTTGAGGTGGGATCAGGTTCCCTCCAAATACTTGAGCTTATGGTAGAAGACATTATCCAAGCTAAAGTCTGAATGCTGTTAATAGTGAGAAAGCAAATAATGAATATTGGTTATGGAGCCAAGAATGTCCACTCCACCATCCCTAAGGCCCAATTAAAGACTATCTCTTTGACGATGTTAGTTTCTATAAACACTGCTTTGACTTGCTTTATACTATGTATATGTCTTGCCTCTCTCAGTAGATTATAAATTCCTGAAGTCAGGGACACTATATTCCTACTCAGCACTAAGCACATATAGAGAGCACTCCCTGAGGGATAAAATAGTTGAATGTTGGATTCAGTGCTATGTATTTGGAAAGTGGAACTAAGTGGTTGAAAGAAGTGGGGTGGGTAGAAAAGAGTATCACAGCTCTTAGAACAATTCTGGGGGAGAGGAACAACCTAGGTAATGGATCACTGGGTAAAATAACTCAGGAAGTGTCGCTCCCCAAAATAGGATTAGGGGAGTGATAGGAATCCCATTTCTACTTTCAGATTTGAGGCCAATATGATTTTCTAATAGCTCTGTTTGATGATTATATTTACGCCTCCACAAGCGGCTTTCTTAGCCTTGATAATCTCAGTTCCAGTTTCTTATTTCCTTTGGATCTCGCAAAGTGTTTCTCCTCACGTGGTATCAGGGAAAACATATTCTGTTCATTTACTTCATAACTGCTCCCTTGACCTCTCTATTGCTCCCCTAACCATTAGAACCCAAGATGCTCTTGCAAACAGGACTAATTATTGACAGTCTTCATCTTTTGCAAATGGAAGTGATGACAGACCCACTGCTTTGTATAAAAATATTTTGCTATTTCTATACAAAATATTTTATTAATGGAAACCACACAGTATGTTATATTGAAATGTTATGACTTGAAATTTGTGTATCTAATGTCTCTAATAATAAAGGCTTCACAGTACAACTGTTGCTTGTAGATTTGCAGCTGGCTGGCATTTTAACTTTTAATTTACATTTTTAATTTAAATATGACTGATCTGAAATAATCAGAAAAATTCTCCTTGAATCATTGCATTTCAAAAGAAGAAAGCAAATCCAGCTGTCTAGTTGTGAGGCAACCTTTTATTTAGAAATTGAGATCATTAGCACATCATTAATGCTTTCTTTCTCTCTATTAAATATTCTCCTAATAATGCTAAATCAAATGAAGCCTCTTTATATGAAGTCAGATTCACCAGAACAACACAGCAAAGTGTAGAGGTGAGAATTATTAACATGTTATGAAAAAAAAAACCCATTTCTAAAAACAGTTTCAATAAACAATAAGTATGCAAATAACTACTGCAGTTTCTCTTTCTCAAACCTTAAAAAATGCATTTTTAGGTAATGGTTCCAATAATTGTTCTGTCTTCCCCACTGAATTTTGAACTCCTGAAGGTATGTGTAATGCTTATTCTTATTATTCACTTATCCTCTAGCATAGTGCTTCGTATACCACTGAATATTTATTAAATCTAATTAAAAATCAATAAGCCCTGCTAATAAACCAGCAATTAATAGGAAATATTTTGACTCTAAAATCCTGACACTTGAAAGAAAAATATCTAAGCATAGGAATGTGATTTTCCTCATTTAAAATGCTGAGGTTTTATTTTTTTCCTTTTGCTTTTAGTCTTTATTGTTAACCTAAGTATTGAAAAAAAGTAAATATATCTGGTTAATGATAAAACATCACTTCACATTTTCAAATCCTAGATCATCTTCATTTTAGTTTTAATTTACCTTTTAATTTAATTTTACTTTTTTAGAAAAAGAAGAAAAATGACTAAACTCTTTTTTTTTTTTTTTTTTTTGAGGTACGCAGCCCTCTCACTGTTGTGGCCTCTCCCATTGCAGAGCACAGGCTCCAGACGCGCAGGCTCAGCGGCCATGGCTCATAGGCCCAGCCGCTCCGCTGCATGTGGGATCTTCCCGGACCAGGCACGAACCCATGTCCCCTGCATGGGCAGGCGGACTCTCAACCACTGCGCCACCAAGGAAGCCCCCTAAACTCTTTTTTAACGTTGAGTGTAGGAGGTCATAATTTTCTGCTACAGGATTGCTGATGTTTTTTCCTTCTTCATTCCCATGTGTTCCTATGAAAGGACTATTCTTTTGTTACTGTGTATGTGTTATAGGGATATGATTTAAGTCACTTTGTGATGATGATGATGATGACCCTTTAGATCACTTCCTCACAGAATGCTCAAGAAGTTGGCAAATCTGTTAACCTCAGCCAGAAAGGTTTAGATACTATAATAATATATTTAGATATTATAATTCTGATAATCCACTATGGATAAGGTATATACCTCAGGCTAGAAACCTGAACTGCGTAAGAAGACCCCAATTAATCTGAGACATTTAAGCCAGTCTCCTAAACCTTAGTCCAAGAATGAGTCAGTATGTGATGAAAACACCTCTCATGTGATGGTACTGAGATGCCTTGTCATATAGAGGCAGGGAGATGAAAGGCAAGGAAACCGTGCTTGCAAAATTGATCTAATCCTTTAAGGTTTCTGTATGGTTATAATTATTTCATAATCAAAAACACATCTTTTGGGCTTCCCTGGTGGCACAGTGGTTGAGAATCTGCCTGCCGATGCAGGGAACACGGGTTCGAGCCCTGGTCTGGGAAGATCCCACATGCCACAGAGCAACTAGGCCCGTGAGCCACAACTACTGAGCCTGCGCGTCTGGGAACCTGTGCTCTGCAACAAGAGAGGCCGCAACAGTGAGAGGCCCGCGCACCGCGATGAAGAGTGGCCCCTGCTTGCCGCAACTAGAGAAAGCCCTCGCAGAGAAACGAAGACCCAACACAGACAAAAAATAAATTTTAAAAAAAAAAACATCTTTTATGCTTGAGGTGGGTTTTTTTTTTTTTTTGCTATTTCCTTTAATTTTTTGTTCTATCTTAATATTTAGTGAAGTTTTCAAAATGACCACTTATTTATTCTGTCCTAAGGAGAACCAAGGAAGGAAATATTGTTCACATTTGGACCAGAGTTTGGTACCCAGCATAATTCAAATTGGGACAGCACAAATCTTCCCAAGGGAAGATGAAAATGGAGGTGAAATAATTAGGGTCATTTGCTTGGCTTCTCCTCCTAGAGATTTTCCTTCCAGAATTTTCACTGAAAGAACTTCAGAAGGTTTTGTGTTTCAGCTTTTACAAGAAAAGCGTTGTGACACAGCATCGTGACACATCATATTTTTACAAAGTTTATAAGATCATTCTTAAGCATGAGTTAAGCACTCTTAACTCATGTAATTTCCCTAAGAGAAGGAGGTAGAAAAATAGTGAGGAAAATCTCAGCAAAACAAGACTAAAGACATGGGGACATCTGTGCCTAGTACCATCACCATCAATTTAATTATAGAGCCCCATGGTGCCTGATGATTACCTTCTACTGCACTTGATGCTGTGCTAGGCTGGTACAAAAGATAAGTCCCTAATGGCTTCAAATATGTAGTAATAATTGGGAGTATGAGATTTAATAGAGTTGAAATAATATTGAGAGATAGTAAAAGAAGATATAAAATTCAGTTAGAGGAAAGTTTAGAGGAGTTAAAATAAAAGAGAAATAACATTGAAATCAGGGGGAATTGTGGGTTGGGTCTTTACAAATATAACTGAGAAAAAAATGGCAGAAGAAATGGCTGGGGAAAAAAAATCTTTATCTATATATATATTCCTGAATTTGAAGGGAAGAAATTATACCCAGGAGGTACATAAAGGATGGAGAAATATGGTCCTCATTAGCTTCAATAAACCAATTAACATTTTAATCAATTTTTCTAGGCTTGGAGACTAGAGCCTAGAGCATTTTAATCAATTTTTCTAGGCTTGTAGACTAGAAGAAATGCGAACTACCTTTGACTCCTCCACTGAGTCCCCTATATCTATACTGTCACTAAATTCTTTCTACTTTAACCATTTTCTCTACTCTTACTTTTTTCTTTCCTTCTCAACCGCCACTTCACCAGACTTCAGTCTGTCTTAAGGCCAGCAGATTAATATTCCTAATAATTATTTCCATCATGTCACCATTCATCCTCTCAAGAATCTACATTGCCTAGAGTATCAAGGCCAAGCTTCTCTTTTGGAGAAATAAGAGCCCTCCACCATCCAAATTCACCCTCCTTGTATAAATTTTAATTTCTAATACCGCCTAAAACATATACTCATTTCAGACAGGGACATCTATCTAAGCACTTCTCCCACAATGCCAAGCCCATTCTTGCTTTACTGACTGTGCAAGTGCCAGTGTATTGCTGAAAGGACCTTGCTGCTGCCCTGTTCACTAAATTGTCTCATTTTCAAAGTTCAATTCAAGTCCCACTGCCAGAAAGAGGCCTTTTTCAGTTACTCTGGCTGTAACAACACGGATGCGTCCTATTTCTGAAATCATTCTCTCCTTAGAGTTAGGGCAAGTAAGAAATATTTCTTTCTTTAAAGCTTTATTAGGAAGGTTATAAGCTACTTGGGGCCATGTTTTTAACTCCCTTTTTCTCCAGTGTTGTATAAAATGAGTTGGGCCTTTGTTTATTCTTAATGCTTTGACTCACAGAAAAACTGAAATTTAAATTTGAAGATTATGATTTAGGAAAAATTTTTAGGAATTTGTACAAATTTAGAAATGTATACAGTATTGGTGTGGTATAAGGTTTTACTATTTATGTTAAGTAGCTTCTTAAAAATAAACTATACTCATGGCAAAAGAAAATTCAAAAGTTTTCCTCTTTATCCCCAGTTCCACTCTACAGAGGTAGCCAGTATTAACGGATTCTGCCAAAATCATTCAGAATATGTCTATGCATATGCATGTACTTAAGGCAAATGAGATCATAATTTACATACTGTTCTACCAATTTGCATTTTTAATTAAAAATATACCTTGGAACCCTTTCCATATTAGTACTGTATGATTCCATCATCCTTAATATTTTGCATAGTTTTCCATTTATAGCAGAGCTCCATAATTTATTGAACCAACTCTCTATTGATGAGCATTAAAGTTATTTCCAGTTTTCTTGCTATTACAAACAAGCTACAATTAACATTTTTTTGCACATTTTTGTGTACTCATGCAAGGGTATGTAGAAAAGAAATTCCTAGGTCAAATGGTAGATGTATGTTACTTTTTTTTTTTTTCTTTGGCTGCACCTCTCAGCAGGATCTCAGTTCCCTGACCAGGGATCAAACCCAGGCCCCAGGAAGTAAAACCACCAAGTCCTAACCACTGGATGGCCAGGGAATTCCCTGTTACATTTTTAAATAATTGCCAATGCTGTCTTCTAACAAAGGTTGCACAAACTTATTCTCCCACCAACTGTGCAGGAATGCTTGTTTCCCTACACCCTCAGCAGCACTGGGTACTACAACTCCCTTTAATCTTTGTCAGTCTAATAGATGAAAAATAATACCATCCTGCTATTTTAATACTTATTTCTTTAATTATGAATGACAAACATTTATTGGCCATTTGTGGAGAGTTACTGCAAAATGTCTTTGCTTCTCCTTTTTTGTCTTTTTCTTACTGATTTCTAAACTTAATTGCACATGAGGAAAATTGGTCTTTTGTTGTCTTATGTGTTGAGAACATATTTTCCAGTTTGCCTTTTTTCTTTTGAATATTTTTTACGGTGCATTTTTCTCATATTGCTGTTTCAATTTTTTATGTTGTCAACTTTATTATCATTCTTCTGCTATGTAGTCTGTACTTTGTACCATACTAAAGGCCCTCTCATTTCTAAAAGTATTTTCAAAAATGTATCCATTTTCTCATTGGCATTATCGTGGTTTCATTTCTTTCTTTTTTCTTTCAATAAATTTATTTTATTTATTTATTTTTGTCTGCGTTGGGTCTTCGTTGCTGCGCACGGGCTTTCTCTAGTTGTGGTGAGCAGGGGCTACTCTTCATTGCGGTGCACGGGCTTCTCATTACGGTGGCTTCTCTTGTTGCGGAGCATGGGCTCTAGGCACGCAGGCTTCAGTAACTGTGGCACGCGGGCTCGGTAGTTGTGGTTCGCGGGCTCTAGAGCACAGGCTTAGTAGTTGTGGCACACAGGCTTAGTTGCTCCTCGGCGTGTGGGATCTTCCCGGACCAGGGCTCGAACCCATGTCCCCTGCATTGGCAGGCGGATTCTTAACCACTGCACCACCAGGGAAGCCCTGCTTGGTCTTTTGAGATATATACACATATTTTTATATTATATACAATCTACATAATATATATAGAATAATATATGCATTATATATTATGTATTGATATTTATATCATGTTATTATATAAATACAATACATATGTATTATAAATATTTCTTCATAAATAAATTAGGAGAAATTGATCTCTTAGGATCCCAAATAAGGTGAAATGAGGTTGTCATTGGTTGCTAGTATATGCCAACAATTTCTACCCTAGGCAAAGTAATAAAAGGCAGGGGGGTGGTAATTCCCTGGCAGTCCAGTGGTTAGGACTCAGCGCTTTCACTGCTGTGGAACTAAGATCCCACAAGCCGAGTGGCGAGCCCAAAAAAAAAAAAAAAGCAGAGGAGGACAACATCCCAGCACCTCCCATCTGATTAGCTCCACAGGCTTGGCTGTGGATGAAAGAAGATACCTCTATCCATTCCATAGCCAAGAAAGCCCACCCTAATGGATCCAGAACAAATCAAGAACCTCACCTTTGGTGAAAGGTTGAAAGCATTATAGGTAAAAGAATCAAAATGCAATTTAATGGAGAGAGATGGGAGGCATCCTTAATTTGGGAGGACCCAAAAACAACTTCATAAAAAATGCCTACTTTGTATTTTAAATTATATATTTAATCTTTTGTTTCCTTTATAAGATATGTCAGTAGTCAGTAATATGGGAAGAGTGTTAAATCTAGTACCAGTGTAAGAGGAACATAAGAGCCTGCATTCTGGAGCCAAACTGGATTCAAATTCCAGCTCTACCACTTAACGACTGTATGGTCTTGGGAACCTCTTCTATAAAATGGACAGAATAATAGCACTCACCGCATAAGACTCTTCTGAGGAATATGTAAATTAACATACATGCACTTAGAAAAGTACTTGGCACAGAGTAAAGATTATACAAAACTTCTTGCTGTTATAAATGCCTTGGCATCATTTGGGAAGTGGGATGTGGTATTCTGTGTTAGCTTGCTGTCAGTTAAGATAGATTGGAATTCTATCAAATTTTAAAAACTCCCAGCAAAAGATTTATGACCCTTTCTCTTTTCCTAAAATTTTTCTGGTATCCAGTCGCCTGCTATATTGCAGTTAGGTCTTGGAGGTAAATGAAGAGGGATACAAAGATTCTCCAGCAAAGACCCTCTTCTTAGGAAGAGAAAGCAAGAGAGCAAGGTGTCATATCAGGTACGGTCTTATACATTGATGCTATTCCTGCCTCACTGCAATTGCTCCTTGTGCCACAAGCCATCAGAGGGTAACCAGTAACAGTAGTAGTAGTGGTAGTAGTAGGCATAACATCTGAGTGTGTGCCAGGCAATGGGCTAAGTGCTTTAAATACTTAATTTAATTCTCACAAGAACAAGAACGCTATGATGTAGGTACTGTTACTGAGAGGGGATACTGCATGATGATTTTGACGGTGGGCTTTAGAGGTAGATTTGCCTGGGATTGTATCCTGGCCCCATCAATTAGCTGGCTGTGTCATCTTGGGCAAATTACCTAACCTCTCTCACCCAGAGAATGAGGATAATGATAGTACTTATCTTATAGGGCTTTTGGGTGAGCATTTCATGAGTTCATACATATAATGTCCTCAGGTTTGGACTGGTTTAGAATGTGGGCTGTGAAAGCAGGCTGCTTGGGTTTACATCTCAGCTCCATTACTTAGGAGCTAAGTGGCCCTGGGCAAGTTACCTAACTTATCAGTGCCTCGGATTCCTCCTCTGTAAAATGAATGTGGCCAGAAGAGTACCTACCTCATAGAGGTTTTATGAGGATTAAATTGGTTATATCTGTAAAGTGCTTAGAGAAGGGTCTGGCAATATAAACGTCTCCCCCCTTCTCTCTCACCTCCTGGGACTCCAGCTACATGTGTTAAACCTATTCACTGTGTCCCATTTATCTTTCCCTCTCTTTTCTGTCTTTTTTATCCCTTTTGGAGCTTAAGTCAGAATACTTTTTTCTGACCCTTCTTGCAGTTTGTTAAATCAAAAATAAATATTTACATATACTTTGTTGTCTAAATAAAGAATTCTATGCACTCTCAAAATAAAAAAATAAGTGAGTAGACACTGTACATAGCATATATTTGATGCATGTTTGTTATGCTTATTAACCCCTATATAACATGAGAGGAAACTGAAACTTGGGGAGGTCAAAATAACTTTTCAAGGTTACACAGCTAGCGGGTGATGCAACCAGTATTTAGACTCAGAGTCCAGAGCCTTAATTACTTTAATTATCATACTATGCTGCTATTGCCAGAAAACTAGTAGGACATTGCAGATTTTTGGTGATTTACCTTGTTCTTGAGGGTGGATACTGGCTTTGTTATCTAGTATGTGTGTATATTTTAAGGGCTTTGTTGGGGGTTTGTCATTTCAACCTAATCCACCCTACCTACATCATCCCTAATTTTGCTCAAAATACCTAACTCCCAATTAGAAAGCCTAATTCTTATCTGTCATTCTGCATATGCAATCAGTGGGAACTCCCCACCCAGAAGAGAAGAGCAGTAAAACTAACAATTCTCAGGCAAGCAGCCTGTGATTCCAGAATTAACCTCATGCTGCTGCCATCATGAGCCCTTGGGCTGGCAGAGGAAATGAATGAATCACCATTGGTTTTTCTTGTTAGTCTTTAGCTATTTGGAGCAGCACCATTTTAAATAATTAATGAAATCTGAAAAAAAAGAATTAGTGATTTCTTTCTTTGCTGATAAAGCCAGGACGTATCAATATTAACCAGCTGTGAAAGAAGAGAGGAAAAACTTTCAGATGATTTTCTAGGAACAGTTCTGCTTAACTAAAAGGCTCAGATAGCAGGAAACCAGATATAAAACTGGAATGGCAGACTATAAAGTATAATTATTATTTTGTTCAACCATCCACTTGCCATCAAATATACAAAACATTATTCTTTTTACAGTGAGTTCAATGATTTCATTCTGTCTCTCCAACCATTAGCTTTTTTTTCCAGTTTGTTCTTCCCCTAAAATATCATCTATATTCTAGGGCTTCCCTGGTGGTGCAGTGGCTGGGAATCCGCCTGCCAATGCAGGGGACACAGATTCAAGCCCTGGTCCCAGAAGATCCCACATGCCGCGGAGCTACTGAGCCTGCAAGCCGCAACTACTGAGACTGCGAGCCACCACTACTGAGCCCGTGAGCCACAGATACTGAGGCCCACGCGCCTAGAGCCCGTGCTCTGCAACAAGAGAAGCCCGTGCTCTGCAACGAAGAGTAGCCCCTGCTTGCCACGGCTGGAGAGGGCCCACGTGCAGCAACGGGGACCAAACATAGCCAAAAATGAATAAATAAAATAAATAAATTTTTTAAAAATATCTATTCTATCAGTTCTGATGACCACATCTATAGGTGACACCTGAATTTTCATGTCTTATGTCTCACATTTGTAACTACTTCTTAGAAATATCTGCATGCTTATCTTGCCATCAGCCCAAATCAAATATATTTAAAAGTAAACATAATTCCACTTCTATCTAGGATGGAGAGAGCTGAAAAGAATATTGTTTCCACCTTAATAAAAAGAAAAAGCAGGTCAATCAACATAATCATACCTTTTCTTAAGCCCATCAAACAACTGATATCACAGGGCAAAAAAAGTACATTGAAATCCAAAGAAAGACAGAAACTTCCAAGGAGAGAGAGGTCAAGAACACAGGCTCACTCGTGGCAGAGCACAAAAGGGAGAAACTCCAGGTGCAGCACAAGCAGGTAAGAAGGCTACAACTAATTTTTTAATGAATTGTTAAAGGCTGAGTGTGGGCTAGTGAGAGAGTTTAGAAACCCTGGGAGCTGCAGACACAGGGGGAGATCACACCCACCTGCAGGTTCTTGTCCATGAATATCCACTGACTGTATCAATATATGCGTAATGGAGAGTACATGGTGTCTGAATAGGGCCATTCTATAGGGACAGGAAACATTTACAGATGAACATCAGTGAAACCATGGTGGAGGAAAAAAGTCACAGAGGACTACAAACAGCTTGAATATCATGCTCACATATGTGTTTATGTTTGGGAAGGAAATTGGAGGAGGCAGGAGGGGTACAGGAGTTCTCAATTTGCCTTGGAGATGAAAGGTTTTAGGTATCAACTATAGTGTGGCTTTTTTCCAACAATTTCCTATCATGAGGCTTGGCAGTTATTAGTACCATTATGGGAAGATGTAGAGGAAGCAGTGTGAAATCAAGACTGAGAAACGGGGGGGACTTCTCTGGTGGCGCAGTGGTTAAGACTCTGCACTCCCAATGCAGGGGACCCGGGTTCCATCCCTGGTCAGGAAACTAGATCCCACATGCATGCCGCAACTAAGAGTTCACATGCCAGAACTAAGGAGTCTGAGAGCCGCAACTAAGGAGCCCACTTGCAGCAGCAACTAAGACCCGACACAACCAAATAAATAAATAAACAAAATAATTTTTAAAAAGACTGAGAAACGGTTGAGATGAAAGACAAAGTGTAGCAGCTTTTCTATGTGGCTGTTCCCTTCTCAAAAACAGCCTTATCCATCACCCCTACCCACTCCACTTGCTTCCTTAGGCTTACATGTCAATTTCTGCCTGCACTTCTGCTGCCAAGGGTATGTTTATGAAGTTCTTATCTTATTACCTGCAATATGGGCCATCTCTTTTTCCCTTGTCTGACTGCCCCTTGGGGTTTTCTCCCACCACAGTGAGTGAGGGCAGGGCACTAAATAAGAGCCCAGGAGAGTATCCCCAGGTTTGCCTTATCTGGCTGATGGCTGTCTCTGAACCAGATGCCATCTTTTACTGACACTGGACACGGGTATGGGTCTCCCATTTCTGAGATAGCACAGTGTCATATGCCCTGTTTTCTTTTGTTCACTTAGAGAGCTGTTTCTACCACCCAAGTCACTTCCTTTTAATAACTTCCAAACCCTTTCCACATTCTAAAGTCAAAATTTTGTGTTCCTTGTGTTAACCACTGGACTCAATCAGCAGCTTTGTTTTAAAAACAAGGCTACAAAAATCCTCTATGCTAAAACAGAATTGGTCTTTGGGGAAGAGGAGCTCTAAGAAAAATGTGTTTGGAGTTTAATCACACCGCCAACAAAATAATTTAAAAGTCATTTGAATTACAAGTAATCAAAAACATATCATTGCTCACCAAACCTAAATGGCTACATGAACCTCTACCTGTAGGGAAGAATGGAGCAATTGTGGTAGAAAGAGAATAAAGAATTGGAACATATGTTTCTTTGGTTTAACCTCTGACATAGGGAAAATCTGATTTGAAGGAAAATGTATGTAAAACGTTTTTCACTATGCTGCAGTCACACATTGGATTTTAGTGCGCGCTGGGGAAAAAGGTACATTTTGACCCATTCCAGTTCATTCTCAGGACTAGACACGGCATGATTTGGAGGGAACTAGAAAGATCTCATACCCCAAAATAATCTTTTTTATACCTTGGGACAAAAATATATCAGAATAACCCCCAGAGAGTATCTTCCTAGAATTCCCTGACTGGTAAGTTTTGGCATCATCGCCTGTCATATGGACTGTGGCTTTTCTTTTAATTAATTAATTAATTAATTAACTTTTGTCTCTAATTTCCCCTCCTTTCTGAGTCTTGTTATCTCATCTCAGGCAGTCAGTCACTTGTATTTCAGCATGGCTTTGTTCTGCAGTGCAAAAATTTCAGGATATAAATTATCCAGAGTGATAGGAGTACAGTCTGGCTACTTAAACCAGTTTGATGCTTCTTAACTCATTAAACCCAAGTGTAACAGACTGTTACTCAAAATTCACTGCCTCGTCAGTTGGTGATTCAGCTCAGTTCTAGCCACTATGCACTGCCCTTGGTCCCAAATGAAAACAGCTTTCTCTCTGCAACTTCTGGATACTGCTTGAACAGTTCTCTTTGGATTCTATCTTAAACCTCTTTATCAAATTTCTAATCTCAGGAGCCCTAGGCCTATTCAGGTGAAGTGATTTAAACTGCTTCTTCCTCCTTCTAAGCCTTTTCTAGACAACTTATCTGTATAAAGCTAATGTACTTCTCGCACTGGACTCTCCTAGTGTCCTTCCTGCTCTGGTTCCTCATGCCTCTGGAACTTTCCCCAAGTGTCTCTTTAAGTAACTTCTACCGTTCATTTTATCCATCTTTTCTTCTCATAGTTTTACCTCCAGGACTTCCAGAACCTTCATCCTATCCCTCTTTTTTTTTTTGAAATGGATAATTATATTTTTTTACATCTTTATTGGAGTATAATCGCTTTACAATGGTGTGTTAGTTTCTGCTTTATAACAAAGTGAATCAATTATACATATACATATGTTCCCATATCTCTTCCCTCTTGCATCTCCCTCCCACCCTCCCTATCCCACCCCTCTAGGTGGTCACAAAGCACTGAGCTGATCTCCCTGTGCTATGTGGCTGCTTCCCACTAGCTATCTACCTTACATTTGGTAGCGTATATATGTCCATGCCTCTCTCTCGCTTTGTCACAGCTTACCCTTCCCCCTCCCCATATCCTCAAGTCCATTCTCTAGTAGGTCTGTGTCTTTATTCCTGTCTTACCCCCATCCTATCCCTCCTGATAAAACATAAAGCCCATTTACATTTCAGTTACTCTTGCTTCCATATGAACAAGAGCACTAGATCCTTAAATCCACACATTCACTGGGGAAGGGTTATCTTTTTTTCAGTCACAAGTTTAATCATCAAAAATCTTGTTAGCCAAGACTGCTTTACATTTGGCACCTGATTAAGACAGGAAGACCCTATCGTAGGGCATAGCCTAGGACCTGGATGCAGAGATGGTTAGGAAACACATGGGAGATTACAGTAATTCATTAAGGCTCCAGAAAGGATACAGCTCCAAAATTTGGGGAAGAGGTCAAGGAAAGGTTAGCTTCTGATATTCAAACTAAAAAATTTGGATAGGACTGCATCTGCAAAAATGACTCACTTTCAGTGATTTAAAAACATGTCCCGAATGGAGCCATTGTCTCTTAGTCCAATTAAGAAAGTCACTGGGTTTCTCAAAAAACTAGTCCACTCAGTGATATTGTCAAATGCCTCAGATTCTTGTTGTGCTGTCATAACAGGAGGATTGGAAGTCGGCCTCAGACCTGAGAAAAGGAAGGCAAGAGAGCAAGCTGATATTAGACTTACCCAGCATCCCCAGATGGCAGGACACTTTGGCTTCAGAGGACCAATGTCAATTATTTAGTTAGACTATACCTAGAATAGAACAGGGGCAAGGTACACTTAACTTTATAAAAATAGCCAGTAATTACATCTAACTATTTTTGTTGTTATTATTTTCACCAAGTGTTGCAGTAGGCAGAGAGAACTAGGAAGAGGAGCGGATATGAATGTCACGGATGAGGAAAATGATGTACATTTAGTGCCAGATAGGAAAATAAATTGCTAAATGGAAGTTTCACAAGAGATGCAGCTCAGGAGTGGGTGAACAGAAAGAAAGACTCAGAGAAAGGCAAGGCTGACCTACTGATAAGAGAAAGTTAGGATGAGGCATAATCACAAGGGAGTGCATTTATAGATAACACCTGAATCTAAATGCCTGCATGAAGAGGAAAATTGGGAGAAGACGTCCCATGTGGAGCTTGCTATATATAGCAAGCATTTTTTTTCCCAATGAAGTTGATACTTTGTAACGTCAAGCAATTGAGGGGTAAGCATTTAGAACCAAAGTAGAAGATAGGGAATAGCATTTGATTAGTTGGCTGTATTAAATCAGCTATTAAGACAGATTACATAAATGCTGCTCGAACTGTTACTTAATATAAGAAATAAGTTCAGGGTTTCCCCAATTTTAGTCTTTGGGAACTACCTTTATCATCTTGGCCATATCCTCATACCACTTATACTCTGTTTAATGTAATTCTTTAAAACAATTAATTTTTTTCACACCTTAGCTTCATCCTAAACAATAGTATCTATGACCCCACGAGTTTGATAAGCTAGTTACATCTTTTTCTAACATATATTAACGTAAATGTATAACCTTAAACGTTCTTCATCTGTGTGACAGAATAAATCAACCTGTGTATTGTACAACTGGTGATACACAGATCCCATTCTGAGAAACCCTAAGGTATATCAATATATTGTTTGTCTACAGTAATGTTGTGGTTTGGTGTGTAAGAAAGTAAGTACTAAATGCACTTAGAACTTTTTCTTCAGGTTCCTTCCCTTTTGAGAGGAAAAAGGAGGAAAAATATAGCATCATTAATTCCCTCCTACTTGGGTGGCTCAGGGACTTATTTTTAAGTTATTGAAACCACTGATTACTCAAAGTGTAAGCCAGGGTGGGTAGCCATTTGTAAGAGGGCTTTAGATTAATAGAAGAGCAAGCTCTCCCCTGGTATGGAAGGAAGTGTATGTAGAGAGGTAGATGGAGAGATCGATTGCTCCTGGATACACTGAATATGCTTTTATTCAGGCTACAACACACCATAAAGAGAAGCTGTGGATGGGAATGAACAGTGTACCTGTTGAAAGACAGACCCTCTTTGGAGAAAATCAACTAACATTTATATTCAAGTACCCACATACTATGAAGAACAGGTAAAGATCCAGCCTACTTGGACCCACTGCACACATCCTTATTGAGTTTCTACCAAAATGTAGCACCAACATTTTGTCTCCCAATTGGATTTACCACTAAGAGAGAGAAGTTGAAGCAAATAGCCAATGTTGGCATCTGGATATACATAAATTCTGTAAATTCTGAAATTGGCATCCTAACTTATAAATCAGCCTCTTCTGAGTTAAGTTAGAATGAATGAGTTGGCCCTAGACTTGAACAATTTTGTAAGAAGTAAAAAAATAATTTTTCAACCTGCAAGGCTAAACATCTGTGGAGGCTCTACTAAGAAAATCATTCATAGTTGGGGCCCAGGTTGATCAGAAGGCTAGCCTATCTTTCTTTGAAACCTCAGTAGGTAAACGGGTACTAAAGACAAACTTAATCTCTGGTCCAGTTTTCCAAAGGCTGGCTCTGCTCGTTGGATAGCATTCTGAGGGGTTCCTATTACTCATCTCAAAGCTACATCTAACATCTTACTAATGGAGGCTCTGCCTTGATATTCAATGAAAGATATTCACTAATGGAGTATTTTAAGAAATGAAATGAGTTTATGTGGTAGGTAGAGTATTTTGAAACATAGCAAAGATTGGTTTGTGCTAGAAGCCTTCATTTGGTGAGAAGACTGGCTTCTTGTCACCAAACCATCTGCCTGTCTTCCATGGGCTATGCTGACCTTCTTGTTAAATTGTCTTCTGCCCACTTAGCTCATCAGTTAACAAACTCTGTTAATTAGATGCTAAGAGAACAAGGTGATGTCTAGGTAGCTAGGTAGCAAAATCCAGAACTTCTAATTATACAGTACTGAAAACAAAGTCTTTATCACTAAATAAGCTCTGTCTGGAGCAGGTTAGTACATAAACTTTATTTTTACTTTTCTTTTAAGTGGTCACGCTGGGCTAACTTCACAAAAGTAGTTACTGCTATAAAAGTCATAGAAGAAAACACAGTGGTAAATCTTCATGACCTTGGGTTTGTCAATGGCTTCTTAGCTATGACACCAAAAGCATGAGCAATAGAGGAAAAAAATAGATAAATTGAACTTCATCAAAATTTAAAACTTTTGGGGCTTCCCTGGTGGCACAGTAGTTGAGAGTCTACCTGCCAGTGCAGGGGATGCGGGTTCGAGCCCTGGTCTGGGAGGATCCCATGTGCCGCGGAGCGGCTGGGCCCGTGAGCCACAACTACTGAGCCTGCGCGTCTGGAGCCTGTGCTCCGCAGCAGGAGAGGCCGCAGCGGTGAGAGGCCCGCGCACCGCGGTGAGGGGTGGCCCCCGCTTGCCACAACTGGAGAAAGCCCTCGCACAGAAACGAAGACCCAACACAGCCAAAAATAAATAAATAAATAAATAAATTTATTTTTTAAAAAAATTTAAAACTTTTGTGCATCAAAGGACATTGTCAAAAACTGAAAAAACCCACATAACTGGAGAGAAAATTTGCAAATCACATATCCAAGAGGGGACTTGTACCCAGAAAATATAAAGAACTCTTACAACTCAATAACAGAAAAATAAATAGCCCAATTAAAAAATGGGCAAAGAGATGTACAGATGATCCCTAACTTATGGTGATTTTTCAACTTTATGATACACATTCAATAGAAACCGTACTTTGAATTTTATTCTTTTCCTGGGGCTAGCTAGCAATATGCAATAGGATACTTTCACAATGCTGGGCACTGGCAGTGAGGTACAGCTCCCAGTCAGCCACGAGATCATGAGGGTAAACAATTGATACACTTCCAACCATTTTGTACCCATACAACCATTCTGTTTTTCATCTTCAGTAGAGTATTCAATAAGTTACATGAGATATTCAGCAGTTTATTATAAGATAGGCTTTGTGTTAGATGGTTTTGCCTAACTGTAAGCCAATGTAATTGTTCTGAGTATGTTTAAGGTAAGCTAGGCTGAATCATGTTCAGTAGGTTAGGTATATTAAATGCATTTTTGACTTATGATATTTTCACTTTACAGTGGGTTTATTGGGACATAGCCCCACCAGAAGTCGAGGAAGATCTATATAGACTTTTCTCCAAAGAAGACATTCAAATAGCCTACAAGCACATGAAAAGATGCTCAACTTCATTAATCATTAGGGAAATGCAAGTCAAAACCACAATGAGATGCCACTTTACATCCACTAGGATGGATATAATTTTTTTTTTTAAGTAAATTTATTTATTTATTTTTGGCTGTGTTGGGTCTTCGCTGCTGCATGCGGGCTTTTCTCTAGTTGTGGCGAGCGGGGGCTACTCTTCGTTGCGGTGCGTGGGTCTTCTCATTGCGGACGCTTCTCTTGTTGGGAGCATGGGCTCTAGGCACGCGGGCTTCAGTAGTTGTGGCACGCAGGCTCATAGTTGTGGCACATGGGCTTAGTTGCTCCGCGGCAGGTGGGATCTTCCCAGACCCGGGCTCGAACCCGTGTCCCCTGCATTGGCAGGCGGATTCTTAACCACTGTGCCATCAGGGAAGTCCGTAGGATGGATATAATTTTTAAAAAGGAGAACAAGTGTCGGTAAGGATGTGAACAAATTGGAACTCCTGTACCTTGCTGATGGATAACTAAAATGGTGCAGCTGCTGTGGAAAATCGTGTGGTGGTTCCTCAAAAAGCTAAACATAAAATGATCATATGACTAGCAGATCCACTTCAATGTATGTAGCCAAAAGAATTTAAAACAGGTACTCAAACAAACACTCTCACATAAATGTCTATGGCAGTACTATTCACAATAGCCCAAAGGTGAAAACAACCCAAATGTTCATCAATGAATAAGTGGATAAACAAAATGTAGTATATGAATACAGTGACATACTATTCAGCCATAAAAGAAATAGAGTACCAATACCTGCTATGATGTAGATAAACCTCAAAAACATGATGCTAGTTGAAGGAAGCCAGACACAAAAGGTCACATATTGAATGATTCCATTTATATTCAATATCCAGAATAGGTAAATCCACAAAGACGAAAAGCATATCGGTGCTTGCTCCAGACTGAAGGGAGGTAATGGCGAGTGACTGCTTCATGGGTACGGGTTTTCTTTTGGGGTGATGAAAATGTTTTGGAACTTGACAGAGGTGGTGGTTGCACAACATTGTGAATATACTAAATGCCGATGAATTGTACACTTCAAACTGGTCGATTTTATGTTATGTGAATTTAACCTCAGTTTAAAACCAAAAGCAGTTGATGATTGTTACTTAATGGTCTGACATGCAAGTGTGAAGCCAGGATCAACAGAATGCCCCATTGTTATAGCCATGACTTTTGATGGAGTATACAGCCCATTGATTTGGAATAATTTTCTAAAGAACCATAAGAGGCTATCTTTTCAGGGGAATCCTTTTTATGAGTGTGTGTGCTCAAAGTTTAGCTGATATCTGTTAAATAGCAGTATAAATTATTTAGCACTGTTTCCCCATAACTGATGGAGAATTGGTTCAGAACAAGTGACATTAATTTGAACACGACTGGCTATCCGAAGTGACTAGGAGATCCTGGGGAACTTGATAGTGTCAGGTGATGAAGCTGATAGATACATGGCACTGCAGCTGACAGCTTAGAAACTATAGAAGTACATCTACTATTCTGAGGAGTACTAATTAGGACCAGGGGAAATCAATAGGAGAAGTGCTTTAGAAGAGTTGTACATCACTCTACTAAAAGCAGGTGAATCTGCCAGGAGAACAGGTTCTATTCCCGGGGATACAGATTTGGGGTAGAAAAACGAAGAATCCTTACAGGGAAGATGTGCTTTCTACCGTATGGAAGTCAGTTTTATTAACTTACACACAAAGAAATGCTTTGATATGAGCCACCTGAACCTCTGATTAAAAGGGATTAACTTCAAATTTGCTCTTTTCTGTAACTGGCCTCATTTCCCAAACTGGTTAAAAATTATTACCACCCTAAGGATGATTCTTGAACTGTGTTACATGCACAGCTTGATAATGTGCAAATGTTTCCATAACACTAAACTATCACCTCTCTTCCGCCCTTTGGAAAAGTCGAGTTTACTTACCGGATTGAAAAAAGCTTATAATGATCACTACAGATGGAACAATCTCACCTAAAATAGCCAAGAAATAAAATGAAAAGTTACGTTTATCCTTTGGGGTAGGGTGGGGGGTGGTTAGACTGAAACTCAAACCAAGTCTGGTAACAGTTAAGATGTTTTCTCGGCTGTAAGTATTCAGAAAATCAAACTAACAGTGGCTTAAACCAGTAGGGATTTATTTGTCTCACAGAATTAGATGACAGGAGGTCAGATTTCCTGCTGAATGATGCCATCAATGACCCTGGCCTTTTCTATCTTTCTATTCCATCCTACTTAGCCTCATACTTTGGACTCATGGTCACAATATGGCTACCACCATACCAGATATCACGTTCACATTTAAGACATAATGAAAGATGGATAAGTGCTGGAAGGAAGAAGGTGGCATCAGCCACATCTGCCCCTTTTTAGGAAAAAAAAAGCTTTCCTGGAAGGCTCACAGTAGATCTCTGCTTATGCCATATTGACCAGAACAGGTCACAGGGCCAGACCTAACTGTAAGCCTGGTAGAAAGAAAATATTTAGCATTTCTAGCCTCCCTAGTGGAAGGTTGGGAATGGGGAAGAGGGCGGGGAATGGGTTTAGGCTGGTCTTATTTCATTGTTTGCCACACTTTTCCTTGTACAAACATTAAAAAGATTCTTAGATGGAGAAGTAAAATAACCGATTTTATGGATAATAACAAGAACATGGACAATGTATGACTCCTTTTCCAACTCAACTCTCTTAATCTAGAAAGTGTGAAGATGCTTGTTTCCACTTCATTTCAGAAAAAAGGAAAACTGATCTACTTTAAATGGTTTGTGGCCTTCCTTTTCAGGTCCTAAAATATCTTCACGCATATTGACTCGTTTGGTTTTCCTACATTTAAGAGAAAGACAGTGGAGACTGGGGATGAGGGGAAGATGAGAAACGAGGCACATGATCATTTACTCACCCAAATTTAGAAATTTAAGGGGTCCTGGTTTGGAGTTCAGGCTATTTTAGCCAAGTATTTTGTCCCTACTATTCTTCCTCCCTGTAAATGCCCAATTAAACACATATACTTACACACACTCACACACACACAGATTATAAATAGTCACCACCAGCATAAGCGAAGGAAGAAATTACCTAAACCTTGGCCTGGGCAATGGAAGGCTGTGACTGAATACCCAATGCCAGGAAAGGAGGGAAATTATTTTTTCCCTAGGGAATACAAATCTCTTTTAAGTTATCACACCTGAGAAATGGATTTATGCAGCAATATTTTAGGGAACAGTGGTCAGATTTATGATGACATAAAATACATTCAATTTCCAAAACAAATCCAGCTTCCTCTTTGTTATCCACAGAACCTATCTTACCCAACCAGGCAAAGTAAGCTTAACCTTGACAAACTGCCTCCCTGCAGGAAATGCTTGCGTCAGCTGGCAGATTTTCCCAGCTACAGATTTGTAATGACTTTCTTAATTTTGAAGAACAGACTAAATGACTACAAAAGGATCTGAATATGACCACCCACAAATCTTTCTGCTAACTGATTAGTATGAGTTATTATTAAGTGGGTTTTCCATGCTTCATAAGCATTTCCTGTGCTGGCGCATCCTTTGTGATACTACATATTGCCTCTGACAAATGATTCAAAAATAAAATATGAGCTTCAAAGGAAATGAAGCCAACTGTGTGGCAGAATAGATTTCAAGGAAGAGTTTAATAACATCTTAGGGGGAAGAACTTCAAAAATACATTTTCCGAGAAAAAAAGATAGTAGCTTTAAGGTTTGCACATTAATGGAAAAATAAGTTTTAGCAAAAGAACAAAAGTCTTCATAAAGTGCAATGTTTATAGGTTTAGCATTTGAGCTTTAATAACTTGGTTGCAATTGTGATAGGAATAATCTGTAAATATCACTGGAAAGGCAAAATACATTCTCTTCTCCCAGGTTGAAATGGACTTCTAATCTGCTAGCCAAAGGGCATAGTTTAACTATCTCTATGGCAACCATTTTTTTTCATTTATCTCAGCGTCTGAAGAAAGAACATGCTGTGTACAGCCTGGTAATGCAGTTGTCCCAGACTTTAATAAATTTGCTTTTACATGCTGTTTACAGACTATCGTATCTACAATCTTAGATATTAAGGTTGAGAGATACACAGGGTCTTCATAAAGTTCTTCTACAGATATCTGGTTATATTAATTCCCTTTGGCAAACTCTTATAGTACAATGTTTTATATTTTGGAAAGTACATCTTAATCATTTCCATTTATCTTCCCAATACCCATAAGGATGGAGTAAGCTCCAGACACGGAAAGCGTTGGCTAATACTGAAGGCAGAAGAGTCTGCTGACCTTTCATAGACATTTTACAACAACGATCAGAGGCTGAGAAGACAGAAAATCATCTTGTCACAAATGCCATAATGAAGAAGGACAGCCAAAGTTGCAGACGTGAGAATCTAATATTGGAACTGAGAGAAAGAAAGAGTTAGACCTACTAGCTTCCAAACTTGGAGAATAGTAATAGCTAGCCCATAAGTGGTGAGCTAAGAGTGCTGGGCACTGGAATAAGTATTTTACATACTCAATTGTCACTGATATCTCACAAGATTCCTGTGAAGAAGATATTACCACCATTTTCAGATATGGAGAGGAGGCTTAGGGAAATTGCTCAGTAAAAGTTAGATCCCTTCTCTGCTATTCTCCACTATGATGATGTATAACAAATGATAATCATTCACTTGGTCATACTTGATTTCATGCTGTATTTAGTGGACAACTGCTTAGTGCTAGGTACTGGGCAACTGATTGGGAAAACCAAACTAAACAAGACCAGCATAAGCCCTCCCCTCGCAGGCCTAACTTTGTTAGTCTAATGTGGTGCAGAGTCCATGGTTAAGAAGTGATAATAGCTAATACTTGCATAGCATGTGTGTTATGCCAGGCACTAAGTGTTTGACATATGTTATTTCACTTAATTCTCCCAACATCCCTACCACTTTACAGATGAAGAAACTCAGTCAGGACTAGAGGCTGAGTAATTTACCCAGGGTTATACTCCTTGTGATTGGCAAAGTCAGGATTTGAACCCAAGCAGTCTAACTTGAGGGACCACGATGTTACTACTGTGCTATTCTTTCTCTCTAAAATTACTTATTGAAATAGGTTGATTAGAGACCTCTCTCATTGACTGCCAGGCCTGTCAGTTAACTGTTGGATACCTTTCGCTTAGAGAGAGTCCGAATGAGAAAAGAATGAAAGAAATAACATCTACTCAGGATATTGGGAAGAGGGGTTTTTTCAGGGATGTGACAAAGCAGGTCAGGGAGCTGAGAATACAGCTGAGGATAAGACAAGCATGCTCTGTGTCCCCTTTGAGCTCTCAGAGAAGCGCGCCCAGAGATTTCGGAATGAGGGAACTTCCTGCCCTATGGGGTCCAGAAAGTTTTCTCTGAGGAAATGGTGCTTGAGAAAATCTGAAGAATTTGGGACAAGCCCCGAGGGCAGAAGGAACACACTGTGGAAGTTTTGAGGCAGGAGAACGCACAATGTGATCAAAGAACTGAGAGAAGTTCAGTTAGGTGAATGCAGAGATGGAGGAGGAGTGTGGCACAAGGTGGAGGTGTGATGTTAATTGAGAGAGCAGACCGTGTTGAGAACCCTGGACTTCATTCTAATGGCAACAGTCAGCTATGGAAAAGCTTTTCAACACAGGAGAGTCATGGTGAAATTTGCTTTTTTAAAAAGATTACTTTGGCCAAACGGTAGAAAACAAATTAGAAGAGGGAGAAATTTATGTAAAAAGACCTATTAGGAAGTCTTTGCTTCCTAATTGTACTTTGAGTGAAGTTTGATGGAAGGCTAGATTGGTGGGGTGTTGACAGCGGGGATGGAGAGGAGAGGGAAGACTCGAAGATAATTAGAAGGTACTTAGGACTTAATTACTAATGGAAAGACAGGGAAGAGCCCGGGACATCCAAAGGTAGAAATCTAGCGTCTGGGTAATTATCAAACTAATTAGTGGAGCAATGCTAGCAAGTTGCAGGGCAGATAGAAGAAGGCGGAGGTTGCGTGTAGGATGCTGGTATGGCAGCTGGAGGAGAAGGCAGGGATTGATGCCTAGGATGACAGTAGGAAGAGGAATGTGGGTGGTTGTGGGGAGGGAGGCTCCTGAGGTTTCTTTGCCACTTTCAAAACCACTTCTTAAATATTTTACTAAAATTCACTTTAGCTCTCTGGTGCAGATTTACTGATGAAGGTAAAATTTGAGCTGATAATTTTTTTTTTTTTTTTTTTGCGGTACGCGGGCCTCTCACTGTTGTGGACTCTCCCGTTGCGGAGCACAGACTCCGGATGCGCAGGATCAGCGGCCGTGGCTCACGGGCCCAGCCGCTCCGCGGCACGTGGGATCCTCCCGGACCGGGGCACGAACCCGTGTCCCCTGCATCGGCAGGCGGACTCTCAACCACTGCGCCACCAGGGAAGCCCGAGCAGATAATTTTTAAATGGAGAAAAGTTATTAGCCAATTCATATATTAAGATCCTGTTAATATTTTCTTCATCACCACAAATCAACTTTGAGCTGAAGTCTCCTTTACCTACTAAATCATCACTGGCAACATTAGTACTGGAAAGGCAGTGTCTAGTCTACCCGAACTTGCCTTATAGAAGTTTATTTGTAAGACTACTATTTGACTCTTGGAATATAATTTCTAATAGAATAAGTTACAAATCATGAATGACTTCCCAAACCAGTTCATAAAAATTTATTTTAAGCCTTAATATAGCTAGAATAAGAATCTATATAAATCATGTTGAAGTGATCAATCACATTTATTCAACAAGCTCAGTCTAGCATCTGTTAGATTCTGTTTATGTGCTGAGAAATCAACAACAAACAATACAAAGGTCTTTGCAGTCTAGTTGGAAATAAGGGGCTGAGGATAGGAGTTATGGCAACAAGGTTTTCTTTCCTCTTCTACCTTTACCCCTTTCTCATTTCTCTACCCCAAGAGTGGAAAGCAGAAACTGCCCAGGGAATGTAGGAAAGTGAAGTTTACTAAAGTAGAAATGTGATAGGCTTTCCTTCCTGCCCCTTCTCCCCTTCCCAGATGCTGCCGCAGATTCCCTTCCTTTGTGCTCTCTCTCTATGGAATCTCTCTTCCTTGACCAACTGGGGCTAATCTGTGGATCAGTGGCAGGAATGTGGAGTAGGGCGGGGACTGAACAATGAGAAAAAAATAGTCTTTTTTTAAAAAATTAATTAATTTCTTTTTGGCTGCATTGGGTCTTCGTTGGTGCCCGCAGGCTTTCTCTAGCTGTGGCGAGTGGGGGCTACTCTTTGTTGCGGTGCGCAGGCTTCTCATTGCAGTGGCTTCTCTTGTTGCAGAGCAAAGGCTCTAGGCGTGTGGGCTTCAGTAGCTGTGGCACGTAGGCTCAGTAGCTGTGGCACAGGGGCTTAGTTGCTCCGTGGCATGTGGGATCTTCCCAGACCAGGGCTCGAACCTGGGTCTCCTTCATTGGCAGGTGGATTCTTAACCACTGCACCACCAGGAAAGTCCCAAAAAAATAGTCTTGAGAAAAGCAAGACAGACTTACAAATGGAAAGAGAAAGGGAAAGATACATTCCCAACAGGAACAAAAAAGAGTCCCCATTGAAATCAGAAGAGGCAGTTCATATGCAAGATACCCAAATCAACACAGGGCTTACCATTCTTTGTAGGATTCTCACTCGTTTTTCTTTTTTTAAAGAAAATTAATTCTCTGAAAGGCAAGATTTACTTAAGCAAAATTAATAGAGTTATTTCTAATGTAACTACCAAATGGTAATTTCCTAATGAATTAATTGGCTCAGAGCTATATGCTTGTTCTTAAAAAAACAGAAACTGACTATTGCTAACTTCAGCAGAAAAGGAATTTGTTGGAAAGGTAGAGGATAGGTCATAGATTGGACAGGAAGGCTAGACTCCAAGGCTGGAAATTTGAGAGAAGCCAGGGAAAATTAGGGAGCAGGCCAAATTCCCACTGCAAGAATCGTCTGTCTGTGATGTCTCAACGGACATGACAGCCATTTTTGCCTTCTGCTGCTGCTGGATGCACCTCCATGTGTGAATTCAAAACTGTCCCTGTATAATAGTTTCACTAGCCCCAGATTCAAAGCGCTGGGCAGAAACATCTAATTGGCTTTTCCCATAAGGGAATGGGGAAAGGGAACGTCTGGCTCCGTCACTTCCAATAATCACACAGAATGGATTCCATCAGAGTAGATACTGGGCAGCCACAAAGAGGACAAATGCCCACTGCACCCTGCTTCTGATAATTTACTAAAGTGTTCTTTTAATGAAAGGGTAGAATTTCAGCCAAGGATTTCAAAAGCATTTATTTGCAAGGGCAGCAAAGAAATTCTGCCTAACGGTTACTTTCACTGGCTGACTCAAATAATAAGCACCACCCAGGTCTACATTTGACTTTGATTCTTAGATCTTGAAGCACACATCTTTGTCAAGACTGCCATTTGTCTACTTGTGGCACTGTCTCATTAGAAACCCTCAGCTCTCTGAAGGTGCAGGTATATCCATTTTATATACCCATTTTACATATGACATGACTGAGTCTCAGAGAGGATAGTGTTTTGCCTATAATCATATACTATAGGCCTAACTGGTTATTATGGAATATAAACAGATTTAGAGTAATTAATTTCTTCTACCTTATTTACTCCAATTTAAGTAAAACATGACTAGTAAAATTATTTTTTAAAATTATTTTTATTAATTTATTTATTTATTTTTGGCTGCGTTGGGTCTTCGTTGCTGCACGCGGGCTTTCTCTAGTTGCAGCAAGCGGGGGTTACTCTTCGTTGTGGTGCACGGTGGCTTCTCTTGTTGCGGTGGCTTCTCTTGTTGCGGAGCACAGGCTCTAAGCGCGCGGGCTTCAGTAGTTGTGGTGCACAGGCTTAGTTGCTCCACAGCACGTGGGATCTTCCCGCACCAGGGCTCGAACCTACGGCCCCTGCATTGGCAGGCGGATTCTTAACCACTGCGCCACCAGGGAAGCCCCTGTAAAATTATTTTTTAAATATATATTTCCTCTAGGATTATTTCACATTTTTTCTTCATAAAATGAATGATAGTGATTTGAAAGTCCCTGATGGATGAATAGGAAATTTCTTCGTTACAATAGAAATTGAGTCCATTAATTATAAATCAGAATAGATAATGCTATTCAAAGCTTTGCATTTCACCTGGCAAGAATCTAATTAACAAGACTGCTTTTTATAAATTCATTTCTGACCTATTTCCTTAAAGAATTGAAACTAGACTCAAATATATTTGTTCTAGTTAGTTGTTGTGTTTGAGTTTGAAACTTTTATATTTGGGATTCTATGTACAGTGATAACATAAGTAAGTTCAAATGAATTTTTAAATTAAAATTATGGATATTGAGAACAATAGCTTTGAGGAATGCGTACTACCATCATGCGAAACTCAATATTTGGGCTTAAATCCCCTACAAATTCTAATTGTTGAAGGGAACTTTTTCACAAGTCTAACATTGTAAACTTTTGATTAAGGAATCCTTGGGGAAACGTTTCTTCATGAGGAAGTTCAAGGTGTTAAAGCCAACAAAAAGCTTCATAAATCATGCAAAGCAAGGCTTCCTGAACGTGTTAGCAGGACAACACCACCTCTGTACAGAGTTTCTATTTTATCCCTGCTAAGGTGAAGATAAAATTCCCTTTGAGGTAATTATGAAGTCTGCAAAGTTTGTTCTCAGGTGCAAGGCATGCTGGGACCTCAGCAGCAAGAATAAGGTCTGGCCTGGCAACACAGGGGCTGTGGATGCTGGTAATTCTCCAGTGCTCTCAGAGGTGCTGTGGTTTAGCAAGCTCGAGCAGCATTCAGGGGCTTATTAGTGGTTGGTCAGAGCACGGAGGGAGGGTTTCTGAGTGGTGGTTCAGTGTAGGAACCAGACAAGACACATACCAAAGCATCCATTACGCCGGAAAGTAGGGCCTGGCCAGCAGGATCCAGCCACGTGGGAGGCCAATTTAGTAGGAAGTAGTTAGAGTTCCGTGCCATTACTCACCACCAGGGCTCAGGGCGACCACAGAGAGAAAGGAGGATTGGGATCTACAA
The DNA here is from genome assembly GCF_964270905.1 of Leucopleurus acutus. Taxonomy (NCBI): domain Eukaryota; kingdom Metazoa; phylum Chordata; class Mammalia; order Artiodactyla; family Delphinidae; genus Leucopleurus; species Leucopleurus acutus. The sequence continues at coordinate 50,454,954 of NC_139159.1, read as the reverse complement.
CCAGACGCAGGGAGACATTGAGGGTCTAGGGAGTCTAACTGAATTCCAAGCCTCCCTTGTACTTCCTACCTCAGTTAGATACAGCAGAGGCAAGACTGGGATATGTTTGGGGTGAGCATCAGGAGACCTGGAGTAGAGGAGCTAGGAAAGCAGAGGCAGTCAAAGTGAGTTAAGGTTGACATCAATCTCCTCTCTCTGTGCCCTTCTGTCAACTCAGGAGTGACCTGTCCCATACTGTGGACTCCCAAGTCCTTCCTACTTTCTTCACCTCCTTGCCCATATCAAAATACTGATGGGGTTATTTTGATATGATTGCTGATATGATTGCAAAATACTGAGTGCTATTTGTTTTGATGGTTAAATGAACTGTACTAAGCATCTGGGGGACTTGCATCCCCAGAGCTCATTCGGAAGACGTCCCACCTCTAGCTCATGCTATGCGAGTGGTCAAGGGCAGATCTGCTGGCCAGGGCCTCTGACGTGACTCTGCCACAAAGGGCTCTGCCCCCGAGTAAGTGATTCCCAACTAAGGGATTTCCCTCTCTCAGGAATTGAAGTTGAAAGACATAGAGGTAAGGAGCCAATTGATGGGTCAAGAAAGCCATGCTGAATCAGGCTGGGGCAGCCGTCTGTGGACTTGAAGAGTTGAAGTTACAAAAAAAGCAGCAATTACAAGCAAGGAGAAGAAGCCAGTTGGTAGAGAACAGGCAGAGCAGATGCAGGAGTCTCGTTTCCTTGTGGCTCTCCAACACCCAGCTCCAGAGTCCTGGCCATCTGGCTCAGCTGTACTGGGGGTCCTGTCCTTGGGTTTCTGTGAGATTCCTCCCCACTAATTTCTTGAACTGCCTTGGGGAAAATACTGTTCCTTGTAACAAAATGACCCTCAATCTATACACAACAGAACAAAAAAAGATCAATGTATTAACCAATCCCTGTATTTTCAATCTTTGTGTTTAGTTGCAATAACGAGATGGTTTATTTAGTGGGGGCAGGACAGAGGGAACCACAAAATCATTCAGGCCTATTTTTGAAGCTGGCCCTAAAAGTTAACCTGCCTCCCTCCTTTGTTTGGATGAGTTATGGGCATAAAGACCAGAAGACGTCTTCCCTTTTCACTGCGGCCAGCCTTCTCCCTGCTCCTTCGCACACGTGGGCACGTGTGTGTGCACCTGCCGGTGGCTGAGCTTGCCATGGGTCACCCACCGGGACCTGCAGTGCACCCTACTCTGGCTCGGCGCCTCTGCTGCTCACACCCACCTTTATATTTACCTACCACTTGCCCTAAGATCCCTCGATGTAATTTTTGTGCTTTCTGATCCCTTAATCTTTAGTGCCTAGTGAAATGCCTATCCTCAACCTTCTTATCTCCCTAGAGAATATTAGCCTAAACCTTATATATTATTTGACCTAGGTAATAGGTTTCTGATAAGCATTGCTGTAACAGTTTCTTTCATTCATAGTGACACATCTGAGTGAGGGATCACAGATTTATTTTGAAAACAGTCCTGCTGTGTTTCTACTCACCCAGGCAACATGCCAGAACCAGAGGCTTCGGGTGGTCATCATTCACCTCTGGAGGCTTCTTTTCCTCCCCAGCAGGAAGCTAGGCCCTTTCTCTTGGGAGAAGCTGTAGTATCCTCTCAGGCATCAAAATGTACTGCAATGTCTTGTTTTCACAAGTCCATCTCCTTTAAGACTGTGCTTCTGGGCCTTCCTGGTGGCACAGTGGATAAGAATCCGCCTGCCAGTGCAGGACACGGGTTCGATCCCTGGTCCGGGAAGATCCCACATGCCGCGGAGCAACTAAGCCCATGCGCCACAACTACTGAGCCTGTGCTCTAGAGCCCGCGAGCCATAACTACTGAGCCCACACGCCACAACTACTGAAGCCCGCGCCTAGAGCCCATGCTCCCGCAACAGGAGAAGCCCCTGCAACGAGAAGTCCACACACCGCAACTGAAGAGCAGCCCTCGCTCGCCACAACTAGAGAAAGCCCACGTGCAGCAACGAAGACCCAACGCAGCCAAAAAAAAAGATTGTGCTCCTTTCAGAATCTTTCATACATTGAGCACAGAGTACAGAGACTAAATATGGATTATAAAGGGCCTTCTTTTGGGGGTTCTTAGGAGAATGGAAAGTAAATGAATTTAAATTAAGTACATGCAAAGCATTTGCAGTGTTGTGAGAGTTCCATAAACATTAGCAGCTATTGTTACTATTACGATTATTATTAATAAAATCTGCTTCCTTCCACCTAGCTTTCTGTCTGGGTATCCCTGTGGGTGATGTGCCATTAAGAAATAGGGAACTATAAAGGAGATAAAACTTGGGAGTTGGAGCAAAATAATGAGTTCATTTGGGGACATTAGCTTCAATGCTTATGAAGAGACCCAAGCACGAGGCTAACTTAAAAACACACACTCCCATTGTCGGGACTCAATAAATGTTGACTAAATGAGAGAATGCTCATTCATTCATTCATTCATTCGTTCAATAAACGAGTTCTTGGCCCTGATTTAACCCTAGCTGTTCAATAGCTTTAAGGAACAGGATCAAAGTAAACGTAATGCTTATTTTAAATTGTATATACCATTAGCACTATTATGAACGTTATAATACCAAAAAACTGAAGAACACTGATCTATTATATGTTTTAAAATTTCTTTCACCAAATAATCAAATATTTATTTAGTACCTTCTAATATGGGGCTTTAAGGCCCTGTATAAATAATCAATGTTCACTGGGCAGCAACCAATTCTGGATTCATTGTTCAAACATCCAAACTGACCACGAATGTTCTCTAAGGACTTAAGATGCCTGATTTCTTCATTATCCCTCCTTACCTATAACTAGTCCTTAAGTCTCCCTGGTATGTAGATGTCACACCATCTACATACCAGGGAGAATGAAAAATTCTCCCTAACCTGCTCTGTAACTGTAAAACATAGAAGCAAATGAAGAACGAGGAGGAGGAAGGGGAGGAGGTGGAAAAGAGAAAGGAGGAAGAAGGAAGGAAAGAAGAAAAAGACAAAAAGACTGTTCTATGTTCACATCGCCAAGTGGGTGGCAGGTGAGGGGAATCGATTGTTCTTTTCCCTTTCTTTTTTCTGAAAATAAGAGGAGTGGAGATTATTTTAAAAAATAGGTTGAATAACAATCTGCTTCCTCTGGTTCTATCAGGTAAGTGTTCTGGCAGTGACTAAGTGGCAAGACTTAATAACAAGGTATTTGGGGCAACTTTTCTTTCCTGAGGAGCTACTGGAAACCCTTTGTATTTACTAACATTTCTCTATCTCCTTAAGCAACACTTTCATATCACCACCGTTCTTATTTTCTCCCTCAGCGTTCTACCCTAATAACCTCACTTCTTCAAACATCTCTGTGCATTTTATTCCAAAAGATTTTGACTGGAAAATCTACTCTTCAGAATGGTCGAAAGCATGTTTCCATTTCAAGATTAGTAAAAGGCTCAAATTACAGGAAATTGCTCGTCTTTAACCAGTCAGGTTCCGTTGACAGCAATTCACTGAGACGGTCACTATGGAAACCACAGGTGGTAGAGCAGGAGGTCAATCCAGTGACTCAGCAGGTGGTACTTCCCTTCAAGTCAATAGTAGCCAGTGCCCCGACAAGATGCCAAGCAAACAGCACACTATGGGTGTTGCATTTTTTAGGTGGTATACACACTGACCTTCACTGGGCTCAGGTGTAACCAAATTTTAGATGAGCCAAAACACGAGCAGGAAAAACAGCAAGAGAGAAAGATCAGAGTCAAGTGGTGAAAGAGAGAGAGAAAAAAAAGAGTAAACTTCCATTCTGCTCAGCTTTGTAAATCACTTGAAGGTTGGCCTCAGTGACTGAAACTGATTACTCAGGGGAAGCTGTAAGGGAAGGATGCGCTTTCCTGTTAGGCTCATTCTTATGACCTGCAAGGATAAGATATTGCTCGATGATGATCAGCTTTGTTGCCTGGAATCTTTTTTTTTTTCTTAATGAAATATAAACTGTTAAAAATTTGCAGTTTTGCATTTTAATTTAAAAAAGAAGGATCCCTGGTGGCATTTTGGTAGCAGCTTGGCTAACAGGCTCTCTTGACGATGGCACTATTGACATTTTGGACCGGATAATTCTTCCTTGTGAGGGTTCTGTCTTGTGCCTTGCAGGATGTTAGCAGCATCCATCCCTGGCTTCTACTTACCAGATGCCAGTGACAGTATTACCCAGCCCAAGCTCGCTCTGCTCACCACATTACAGGCCAATAAATCGGGAGACGAGTTGTTGGGGGACTTGAATCGGAAAGCCAGCAGACGGAGAAAATGGCAGACTTCAAAACACCGTCTTGCCTCAGTCCAAATTCGGGCTCCTTTTATACAGAGGAAGGGGAGGGGGAGAGGCCCACCGCGGTGCCAACCAATGGCTGAGCAGGACCGCTATCGGTGGCACCTGCCCCGCCCCTATTACAACAAACTTCTACCCCTATGCAGTTGGTTGTAACAATAAAAAAAAGTCTCTAGACATTGTCAGATGTCCCCAGGGCAACACAACTGCCCCCAGTTGAGAACCACAGGTCCAAAGGTAAAACGCCTTGCTCCCAGGTGTCTGGGAGCTGTGAATCCAGACTCCTCTTTAACATTTTTGAGGAAAAAAGTTTTTTAAATTGAACTTTAAGCTTCAGTGCCAGAGAAATAAAGGAATAAAGTTTTCCCCCTCCCTAGACATTTGCAATATATGTGCCAAGTATAATATATATATACTATATATAATTACTATATACTGTTTTTCAGAAAATGCTTCTGTCCATTCATTTTATCGACCTCTCTCTTTGACTTCAAGTTGAGAACTCCGTCATCATACTTGAGAGTAAGCTCTGTGACCATTCACCCTCCATCATTTCCCTCTACACTGCCCTCAAGTAAACATGAGAAAGAAAGATGGCAAACATGGAAATTTTCAAAAGTGATCAAATGGCTTGTGGATAGGCCAGAACACTGTACTAGTACTAGGGTTTCCATCACCGAATACCCTTGCCCATCACCTTCAATAAGCAAAAAAATCTGTGGTCCTCCTTTATGTTTTGTAAAATTTAAGAAAAAATATAGCACAGTTAAAAAGAAATCAAGCAAAAGGGAAAACTGGGGCTTTGTTTTTTAACTACATGACCGGATATATGCACTCTCACCCCCTGTCCCTTAAGAGTAACGGCTGGGTCCTGTTTCAGTTACTGTGATTACTCTTCAACAGAACAATAACATCAGAAAGGTATCTTGTAAACATCTATTTGGCCTAACTTTAAATATATGATTGAATTTTGGTATATGGATATATTTTCAATAATTTTAATCAATTATTTCAATTAATTTATTCAAATTGAGGTGTGGTATGGGTGACAAAAAATACCTTGAATATTTTCATCAAAATGAGTTTAACCAGGGACTTCCCTGGTGGTCCAGTGGTAAAGAATCCACCTTCCAATGCAGGGGACACGGGTTCGATCCCTGGTCGGGGAACTAAGATCCCACATGCCACGTGGCAACTAAGCCCGTGCACCACAACTACTGAGCTTGTGCGCCACACTAGAGAGAAGCCCACGTACCGCAACGAAAGATCCTGCGTGCCGCAACTAACACACGGTATAGCCAAAAAATAAAATAAAGAAATAAATAAAATGTTAAAACACAACTTACATTGATTAAAAAAAGAATGTAACCAGCTATAATGCATAGTTCAATTAATTTAATCAACTTTTTGTTGTATCAAATCTAATTTTTATTATTAGAACCATCAAAAAATTGAGCCACATTTTTTTATTCATGCATGTGGACGATTTTTTTTTTTTACTATTTCAGGACAAAATATATTTTAAGGCAGCATTCTCCTTACATAGGGACATTCTGCATTCCTTGGCTTATGGAGGACAAAGGCATTAAGGAAAAAGAGCTAAGTCATGAAAATACATAACTAAAATCATAAGCAAATATTCTGCCAGGGACCCAAGTCTGGGTTTTATTTTATGTCAACAAACACTTACTGAGCACCTACTATATGCCAAGTGCTAAGTGTTGAGCTTGGCTGCTTTCTCTCCCATGGTCACTCCCAATCATGTAACAGTTACTTTCACTTAAAACCAATATTAAATTAATATCACTTAAGTGAATATCACTTAAGACAAATATTTAAATAGCACCTTACAAATGAATTGCACTTTCACTTACATTAATTTCAGGATAAGTACAAAAATTACTGTGCACTTAACAGTGATCTGAGATCTCCTATACAGAAATACGAATCGGTATGAAATCATAATGACAATGGGAATGAAAGTGGGTGGCTGTAGCAGCCACAGGAAATGTGCCACTCAGATCTCCTTCAAGAGAACTGGCAGTGGGGAGCGTCGTTTCCTAAGAACCCCAGCTGCAAAGCCTCTGGATCCACCACCAGGCTCCTGTCGAGCTACACTTTCCTGGGCTGTTCCCAGCCAGTGACTTAGCACAGCAGGGGTCTTAGTGCTGGCCTGTCATCAAGGGGCTCAGGGCCTCTCTGACAGGCAACTCTGTCTTAAGGACTCCCCACTGGCTTGGCTAAAGGCTTCCTAGAGCTGCACTGCAGTCTGAGGCGCTTCCTACTCAGACCTTTCCACCTCCTGTCACAGGTGTCAAGCCTTCAATACAGGTGGAAGGCTCTTGCCGCCTACTCCTGTTCCCTCCCCTTTATCCTTCACACACAGTTCCCTCCGATAAATCTCTTGCTTGTCTAACCCTGATTGGTGTCTGTTTCTCAGAGAACCTGAACAGACCCAGGTGATACTGAGAGTGATTAAAGAAAACACATAGACAGTAAGATGGAGTTTGGAAATAGGCTCACTCACTGCCTGGCTGATAAGAACTATCCTCTGGCCCAATTGCTGAAGATTTCAGTGGTGATGACCTAGAAAAATATCCTGATGAAGGAAACTACCATTGCAGGTGTGATGATTCAAGCATCTGAAAGATAGGAGGGGCAAAAAGCCTGTAAGGATTGCAGAGTCACTGGTAATTAAATTGCATTGGTGCCCTGCAGAGCAACAAAGAGGGCCATTAACAATTAAATGTAAGTGTGAGAGCCAGAGACTAGAGGCTTTGCTAGCTTCCAAAGAGGCCCTCAGCTGCTGCAGTAAAAGTGCAGACAAAGCTGAGAAGCAGACAAAGGATTTGCTAATGAGAGTTGTAGAGCTCCTGAGACATTTAAATGCTCAGCCAGCGTAGGTCTGTTATGCTGAGGACAGGGCTCTGGTAGAGAAAACATAGGATTCTGAAATATGGGGTGGGAGATCTCTAAGGATGTCCCAAGGATTGGGGCACTGCAAACCTCCCTGAATCCCTAGAACTTGGAGAGGTGGTCCACCCAAGGGCTAGCACTTCCCCATATGGGAAGATACTACAGAGGCTTCTCCCTTGCAACGCAGCAGGTATGGAGCTCTCCCCATCTACGCTGCATGCTGCCAGCCCAATAACTAAAGTTAAATTCCAGCATTTCCTGTCTGGGGATATGTTGGCCTTGACAAGAGAGGAACGAGTTTACACATGAAAGGAGCCATGTGTACACTGGCAGGAGCCAGGGGAGTGCTGCTGGGATTGGATTCTAAGGGGGCTTGATCAAGGGGGCAGGAACATAACACTGAAAAAGGAAGAATGCATTGAACTGGGGGCACTTTCTTAATTCATGGGATTTACCACCCTGGCAAGGACTCAGGAGATGGGGCAAACAAGTGTGGCTCTTAGAAGCCTAGAGAAAGTGATAGCCAATGTTGAGCAAAGTGGACACACCTGTGTTGCTTTGGTAGCCTATAAACAAAGAAATGAAGAGCTGAAGGAAGTTGGCATGCTGGATGGATATATTATTATGTTAGGCTCAAACCGATTATGTTCCATGGGAAAGCCTAGAAGTCACACCATTCACCAAGGTCAACAGGAATGTGCTGGTGAGAGGAGCACTAACATCACCAAAATGTTCATTGCTGGCTCTCCTCTGCAGGCCAGAGCTGGGCTCATTAAAATCTATGGTGACCATACCTTTGCCCCCAAATATATACCAGTAATAGAGGTCAGGGGGTGGTGCTTCACCATTAGAAGCCAGGAGGCTGTAATGATCAGCAAGGCTGAGGGACAGCCAAATAGTCTTAATCTGCAGGGAACTGTGAAAACAAAGCATGGTGTCCTTTAGGCAAAACAGATGGGCATCCAATGAGGGTACTCCTTGATGCCTACAACCAGAAAAAGGCAAGACTGTAGGAGTAGGGGGGCCAAGTGTAGTCACAGTAACAAGCGCAAGCTCTTGCTCAGTTACCAGACCTGAGCCGGCTTTCATATCTGGAACCACTGACTAGAGAGGTGGCTGGGTCCCTAGGAGGAAGGACCTTGCAAAACCACAGCAAGTATGCGCAACAGTGGTTTCTCAAAAGGACCTATGACCGTTTACGCAGGGAACTGTGAGAAAGGGGGAATAGCTAGATACTGCAAGGACTTTTGGACCCAGAGTTTGATTCCCAAAGACCTAAAGAGTCATCATGACCCTGTTAGAATGGAAGCTCATGAGGGCCATTTAATAAATGAAGATCTATCTAAAGTCTAACTTATAGACTGGGTAAGTTATAAGTCCAAGGACTTACCCAGTTGTCGTTTCCTCAGTTCCCAAATGCATAAATGGGAATGATGTAGTTGGAGTAAACACCACATTGAATCCTTGCCCTGTAAGGTAAGAGGGTAAGGAAAAACAAGTAAAAAACTTCTTAAATTTCACCCCATCCTCCCAACCAAGGTAAATCTAGCAAATAAAAAACAATACTGCATTGGGGGTGGGTAGGATAGGGAAGATTAGTGCCATCATTAAGGACTTAAAATATGGGGGCGGGGGGGCAGGGAGAGGAGCAGGTGTGGTTTCTTTCATATCTCTGTTTAATTTGTCAGTCTGACCCCTGCACAAACCAGATGGATTCTGGAGAATGACTGTAATGTCAATGCAAGCAGGCCCAATCACAACTGCTGTGATGGACATAGTACCGTTGCTAGAGCAAACGTGTTGCTAGGCCTCAGGTACATGGTATGCGGTTATTGATCTGGCAAATGCATTTTCTATTTCAGTTTAAAAAGAGGACCAGCAACAGTTCACATTCACATGGAATGAATACTATTCATTTAATTCTGCCCTTGGGCTGTTAACTCTCCTGCACTCCCTCATAGTCCAGAGAGATCTGGACTGACTGGACATCCCACAGAACATTACATGTATCCATTACATTGATGACATTCTGCTGATTGGACAGGACAAGCCAGAAGTGACTAGTACCCTTGAAGCCTCGGTAAGACATATGCAGTCAAGAGGGTGAAAAATTAATCCTATGAAAGTTCAGCGATCTGCCACTTCAGTGACTTTTTAGAGGTCTAGCGATCAGGGGCATGCCATGGTATCGCTTCCAAAATATTGCATTGGAAGGAAGCACTGTGCCTGGCAGGCCCCTTTGAGTTGTGCAGGTAACATACTCCACACCTAGGAGTATTTATGCTCTGGCTCATATGTTGGGTAACATGGAAGCCTACCAGCTTTGCATGGGGCCCAGGGCAGGAAACAGTGCTGCAGGAGGCTATGGTGCAAGCAACCCTGAAACTTGGGCCATAAGATCCAGCAGACCTTCCGGTTTAGGAAGCATCACTGGTGGGAGAGATGCAGTGTGGAGTTTATGACAAGCCCCAGCAGCAGAATCACAACACAAGACTCTAGGATTCCAGAGCAAAGCCGTGTCATCTGCAGCGAATTAAGCCATTTGAGAAATAGCTCCTAAAATGTTGCTGAGCTCTGGTAGACACAGCATGCTTGACCATGAACACCAAGTAACCGTGTGTCCAGAACTGCCTGTTATGAGTTTAGTCAGACCCACCAAGATATATAAAGTTGTATGCACTCAGCAGCAGCCCCTCAGAAGACAAAAGTGGTACGTATGTGATTGAGCCCAAGCAAGACCAGAGGGTACAAGTAAGATGAATGAGCAGGTAGCTCAGACCTACACGTCAGTCACAGTTGCATTAATGCTGTTTTCCCCATTTGTACCTACGGCCATATGGGGAGGTGGGGTACAACCAGCTGAAGGAGGATGATGCCCAATACCAGTGGGTTGGCTTGGCTCAAATTGTGGGTGTGAGGCACAAACGGACCAGGGCTGCATTAGAGACATATAAAGGGGTGGGCCTTGAAAGACAGTAGTGAAAGAAAATCTGGGAGCAAGGTACCTGCTCATAGTTTTATGTAGAAGTGGCCTTAGGTGAGATTCCTGGGCAGTGGTCAATGGCTGGCCCTCTGGTGAGGGTACGGAAATCCACCATAGAAGAGGCACTTTCATCAACAACCAAGTAGATAAAATGATCCCATCATTTGACACTGGCCACCCTAGAAGAGGCAAAATGGGCACATGGATAGAATTGCTTGTGGCAAAGATAGAGGCTATGATTGAGCCCAACAGATGAACTCCCACTTACCAAAGCTGATCTAGCTATTGTGTTTCTGACTGTCCGATCTGTCGGCAACAGAGACTAATGCTATGCCAATATGGTGCTACACCTTTAGGAGAACAACAGACCACGTAGTGTCATCTAAACTACACTGGATCCTTTTGATTCTAGAAAGGCCAGCAATTCAACTTCACAGGGACACCTATTCTGATATCGCCAGATACCAGAGCTACAAAGTCTCAGCCAGCACCACTATTTGGGTGTTAATACAATGCCTAATTCACAGGCATGAATCCCACCCCAAAACAGTTTTTATCCAGGGGATCTATTTCAGCAAAGGAGTGAGAGTGGGCCCAACCACAGGACCCACTGATCATATCACATAAACACAATCTGCAGTCTCACAGATCACTGGAGTGGCCTACTGAAGACACAACGTAAGCACCAGCTCAGAGGCAACATGCTGAAAGGATGGGGTACCACGCTTCAGGATGCAGTATATGCATCAAATCTCTCGGATACAAGTGATGGCTCCAATTACCATCACTTCCAGTGACCCACTGGAGGACTCTGCTTACCATTCCTAAAACTCTGGGCTCTTCAGGGTTGCAAGAATTGGTCACCAAAGGGGGTACACTCTTACTAGGGTACACAGCAAAAGCCTACTGAACTACATGCCATTACTGTCACCAAGGTACTTTGGACTTCCTATGTCCAGGGACCAGCAAGCTAGAAGAGCAGTCACCCTTCTGGCAGGGGTCACTGATGTTGCTCAGCGGGAGTCGGGGGGATGGGAGAACTATGTGCAGAACACAGGACACCCATTTGGTGCCTCCTGGTATTCCCTCGCTCCACTGCAGTTGTAAATGGATATGTGTAACAACCCCAGCCTGATAAGGGTGTGATTAGCAAAGGGTGGAACCCCTCAGGAATGAAGGTTTAGGTCACACCATTAGGTAAGCCACCAAAACCTGCTAAGGTGACAGCTGTGGATGAGGAACATTTAAAATGGATGATGGAAGACAGGATGAATACTAGATGTGGCCCTTCAGTGACAGGGGATACTGATGATCCAACTCAACTCCTCCTTAAGCAAAGTACATAGAAATCACGGAGTTGCTCCCCAATCCTGCAAGAAGTGGGTCTGTGGGGTGCAAGGGGTGCAGCTATAGGAATGCTCCGTTCAGAATTCCTTCAAGAGAATTGGCTGCAGGAAGCATAGCTGACTGAGTCCCCGCTGAGGGGTCCTGGCCACCACCGCTCTGGATTCACCGCCGCATTCGCTGCAAGGCCAGGCTTCCCCAGGGCTGCTCCCTGCCACTGACTGAGCGCAGAGAGGGTACCAGTGCTGGCCCGCTCTTGCACAACATGGGACTCTTCTGACAAGCAGCGTGCGCTCGAGGACACCCCAACAGCCTGGCCCAACCCTTTTCAGAACTGCACTGCAGTCTGAGGCTCTTCCTAGCTGGTGCTCCTTCCTTCCTGCTCTCCTGTCCCAGGAGTCAAGCCTACAGTACAGATGGAAGGCTCCGCCTGCCTCCTCCCGCACCTCCTCTTTATGCTTCAAAGACACTTCCCTCCAATGAATCTCTCCCGACATATCTTCCATAGGCATCTGCTTCTTGATGGAATTAAACTGATACAGAAGCTCAGATTTACAGACCAGTATTTGCATTATTTCTTTGAAACCACACCCAAACTAAGAGCAGTACAGATGCCCCAGAGAACTTTGTTCACCTTGTCAATCAAGTAATTCGAGGCCTACAATAGCTCCTAAGGATTAAAAGGGAAATGGGTGATATTATCAGCCTTGAGAAAAACATGATGAAATATTTAAGATATCCAAGAAAGCATAAAAAACAACAGAATGAACACACAGCTTAAAAAAGAAACCTTATCGGGACTTCCCTTGTGGTGCAGTGGTTAAGAATCCACCTGTCAATGTAGGGGACACGGGTTCGAGCGCTGGTCCAGGGAAGATCCCACATGTCGCGGAGCAACTAAGCCTGTGCGCCACAACTACTGAGCCTGTGCTCTAGAACCCGCGTGACACAACTACTGAGCCCACGTGCCACAACCACTGAAGCCCGCGCACCTAGAGCCTGTGCTCTGCAACAAGAGAAGCCACCCCAGGGAGAAACCAGTGCACCGCAACGAAGAGTAGCCCCTGCTCAACGCCAATTAGAGAAGGCCTGCGTGCAGCCATGAAGACCCAAAACAACCAAAAATAAAATAAATTTATATATATAAAAACAAACCTTATTAAAACAGTTGAAATCTCCTGTGTATCCCACTCTGACTGTACCCTTCTCCCACTCTCCAGATTTTGATCTTTATCATCATTGTGCATATTATAATATTTTTACTACAAATATATGTTGTTTTTTTGGGGCTGTGCTATGCAGCATGCAGGATATTAGCTCCCCAACCAGGGATTGAACCCTTGCCCCCTGCATTGGGAGCAAAGAGTCTTAACCACTGGACAGCCAGGGATGTCCCTAAATATATGAATTCTTAAACAACATATTTTTGCTTTGGATTTTTAATTTCTTTTTAACTTATAATTTCCTAAAAATTAGACTTATATGTATTTATAATAGTTTATTAAACTGATGACTAAAAAAAACGAACCTTTGTACACAGAACTATTTACAATTCAGTGAGATTAAAGTGAAATTATTTAGCAGAAATGGATCAAAGTCACAATGCTGAGAAAAAGGATGTTTTATTATCTTGACTTGACCATATGTTATAAATTATTGTTTATAAAAGTTATATATAAGCTTCTAGACTAGGGCGGCGCAAAAGCCATGTGAATGAAAGGCTCTTGGTGCTGCAGCCAGGAGTCAGTGCTGTGCCTCTGAGATGGGAGAGCCAACTTCAGGACACTGGCCCACAAGAGACCTCAAAGCTCCACGTAATATCAAAAGGCAAAAATCTCCCACAGATATCCATCTCAAAGCCAAGACCCAGCTTCACTCAACGACCAACAAGCTACAGTGCTGGACACCCTATGCCAAACAACCAGCAAGACAGGAACACAACCCAAGTCATTAGCAGAGAGGCTGCCTAAAATCATAATAAGGGCACAGACACCCCAAAACACACCACCAGAGGTGGACCTGCCCACCAGAAGGACAAGATCCAGCCTCATCCACTAAAACACAGGCACTAGTCTCCTCCACCAGGAAGCCTACACAATCCACTGAACCAACCTTAGTGACTGGGGACAAACACCAAAAACAACAGGAACTACGAACCTGCAGCCTGCAAAAAGGAGACCCCAAACACACTTAAGTTAAGCAAAATGAGAAGACAGAAAAACACACAGCAGATGAAGAAGCAAGGTAAAAACCCACCAGACCTAACAAATGAAGAGGAAACAGGCAGTCTACCTGAAAAAGAATTCAGAATAATGATAGTAGAGATGATCCAAAATCTTGGAAATAGAATAGACAAAATGCAAGAAACATTTAACAAGGACCTAGAAGAACTAAAGATGAAACAAACAACGATGAACAACACAATAAATGAAATTAAAAATACTCTAGATGGGATCAATAGCAGAATAACTGAGGCAGAAGAACGGATAAGTGACCTGGAAGATAAAATATTGAAAATAAATACTGCAGAGCAGAATAAAGAAAAAAGAATGAAAAGAACTGACGACAGTCTCAGAGACCTCTGGGACAACAATAAACGCACCAACATTCGAATTATAGGGGTTCCAGAAGACGAAGAGAAAAAGAAAGGGACTGAGAAAATATTTGAAGAGATTATAGTTGAAAACTTCCCTAATATGGGAAAGGAAATAATTAGTCAAGTCCAGGAAGCACAGAGAGGCCCATACAGGATAAATTCAAGGAGAAATACGCCAAGACACATATTAATCAAACTGTCAAAAATTAAATACAAAGAAAACATATTAAAAGCAGCAAGGGAAAAACAACAAATAACACACAAGGGAATCCCCATAAGGTTAAGAGCTGATCTGTCAGCAGAAACTCTGCAAGCCATAAGGGACTGGCAGGACACATTTAAAGGGATGAAGGAGAGAAACCTACAACCAAGATTACTCTACCCAGCAAGGATCTCATGCAGATTTGATGGAGAAATTAAAACCTTTACAGACAAGCAAAACCTGAGAGAGTTCAGCACCACCAAACCAGCTTTACAACAAATGCTAAAGGAACTTCTCTAGGCAAGAAACACAAGAGAAGGAAAAGACCTACAATAACAAATCCAAAACAATTAAAAAAATGGGAATAGGAACATACATATCGATAATTACCTTAAATGTAAATGGACTAAATGCTCCCAACCAAAAGACACAGACAGGCTGAATGGATACAAAAACAAGACCCGTAAATATGCTGTCTACAAGAGACCCACTTCAGACCTAGAGACACATACAGACTGAAAGTAAGGGGATGGAAAAAGATATTCCATGCAAATGGAAATCAAAACAAAGCTAGAGTAGCAATTCTCATATCAGACAAAATAGACTTTAAAATAAAGACTATTAGAAGAGACAAAGAAGGAAACTACATAACGATCAAGGGATCGATCCAAGAAGAAGATATAACAATTGTAAATATTTATGCACCCAACATAGGAGCACCTCAATACATAAGGCAAATACTAACAGGCATAAAAGGGGAAATTGAGAGAAACACTTTCATAGTAGGGAACTTTAACACCCCACTTTCACCCATGGACAGATCATCCAAAATGAAAATTAATGAGGAAACACAAGCTTTAAATGATACATTAAACAAGATGGACTTAATTGATATTTATAGGACATTCCATCCAAAAACAACAGGATACACATTTTTCTCAAGTGCTCATGGAACATTCTCCAGGATAGATCATATCCTGGGTCACAAATCAAGCCTTGGTATATTTAAGAAAATTGAAATTGTATCAAGTATCTTTTCTGACCACAATGCTATGAGACTACATATCAATTACAGGAAAACATCTGTAAAAACTACAAACACATGGAGGCTAAACAATACACCACTTAATAATGAAGTGATCACTGAAGAAATCAAAGAGAGGAAATCAAAAAATACCTAGAAACAAATGACAATGGAGACACGACGACCCAAAACCTATGGGATGCAGAAAAAGCAGTTATAAGAGGGAAGTTTAGAGCAATACAATCCTACCTTAAGAAACAGGAAACATCTCGAATAAACAACTTAACCTTGCCCCTAAAGCAATTAGAGAAAGAACAAAAAAACCCCAAAGTTAGCAGAAGGAAAGAAATCATAAAGATCAGATCAGAAATAAATGAAAAAGAAATGCAGGAAATGATAGCAAAGATCAATAAAACTAAAAGCTGGTTCTTTGAGAAGATAAACAAAATTGATAAACCATTAGCCAGACTCATCAAGAAAAAAAGGGAGAAGACTCAAATCAATAGATTTAGAAATGAAAAAGGAGAAGTAACAACTGACACTGAAGAGATACAAAGGATCATGACAGATTACTACAAGCAACTCTCTGCCAATAAAATGGACAACCTGGAAGAAATGGACAAATTCTTAGAAATGCACAACCTGCCAAGACTGAATCAGGAAGAAATAGAAAATATGAAGAGACCAATCACAAGGAATGAAATTGAAACTGTGATTAAGAATCTTCCAACAGGGCTTCCCTGGTGGCGCAGTGGTTGGGAACCCACCTGCCAATGCAGGGAACACGGGTTCGAGCCCTGGTCTGGGAAGATCCCACATGCCGCAGAGCAACTAAGCCCGTGTGCCACAACTTCTGAGCCTGCGCTCTAGAGCCCGCGAGCCACAACTACTGAGTCCATGTGCCACAACAACTGAAACCCATGCTCCTAGAGCCCGTGCTCCACAGCAAGAGAAGCCACCGCAATGAGAGGCCTACGCACCGCAACAAAGAGTAGCCCCTGCTCGCCACAACTAGAGAAAGCCCACGCTCAGCACAAGACCCAATGCAACCAAAAATAAATAATAAATAAATAAATATTAAAAAAAAAAAAAATCTTCCAACAAACAAAAGCCCAGGACCAGATGGCTTCACAGGTGAATGTATCAAACATTTAGAAAAGAGCTAACACTTATCCTTCTCAAACTCTTCCAAAATATAGCAGAGGGAGGAACACTCCCAAACTCATTCTACAAGGCCACCATCACCCTGATACGAAAACCAGACAACGATGTCACAAAGAAAGAAAACTACAGGCCAATATCACTGATGAACACAGATGCAAAAATCCTCAACAAAATACTAGCAAACAGAATCCAACAGCACATTAAAAAGATCATACACCATGCTCAAGTGGGGTTTATTCCATGAATGCAAGGATCCTTCAATATACGCAAATCAGTCAACGTGATACACCATATTAACAACTGAAGGAGAAAAACCATATGATCATCTCAATAGATGCGGAGAAAGCTTTCGACTAAATTCAACACCCATTTATGATAAAAACCCTGCAGAAAGTAGGCAGAGAGGGAACTTTCCTCAACATAATAAAGGCCATATATGACAAACCAACAGCCAACATCATCCTCAATGGTGAAAATCTGAAAGCATTTCCACTAAGATCAGGAAAAAGACAAGGCTGCCCACTCTCACCACTCTTATTCAACATAGTTTTGGAAGTTTTAGCCACAGTACTCAGAGAAGAAAAAGAAATAAAAGGAATCCAAATCGGAAAAGAAGAAGTAAAGCTGTCACTGTTTGCAGATGACATGATACTATACATAGAGAATCCTAAAGATCCTACCAGAAAACTACTAGAGCTAATCAATGAATTTGGTAAAGTAGCAGGATACAAAATTAATGCACAGAAATCTCTGGCATTCCTATACACTAATGATGAAAAATCTGAAAGTGAAATTAAGAAAACACTCCCATTTACCATTGCAACAAAAAGAATAAAATATCTAGGATTAAACCTACCTAAGGAGACAAAAGACCTGTATGCAGAAAATTATGACACGGATGAAAGAAATTAAAGATGATACAAATAGATGGAGAGATATACCATGTTCTTGGATTGGAAGAATCAACATTGTGAAAATGACTCTACTACCCAAAGCAATCTACTGATTTAATGCAATCCCTATCAAGCTACCACTGGCATTTTTCACAGAACTAGAACAAAAAATTTCACAATTTGTATGGAAACACAAAAGACCCCAAATCGCCAAAGCAATCTTGAGAACGAAAAATGGAGCTGGAGGAATCAGGCTCCCTGACTTCAGACTATACTACAAAGCTACAGTAATCAAGACAGTATGGGACTGGCACAAACACAGAAAGATAGACCAATGGAACAGGATAGAAAGCCCAGAGATAAACCCACGCACATATGGTCCCCTTATCTTTGATAAAGGGGGCAAGAATATACAGTGGAGAAAAGACAGCCTCTTCAATAAGTGGTGCTGGGAAAACTGGACAGGTACATGTGAAAGTATGAGATTAGAACACTCCCTAACACCATACACAAAAATAAAGTCAAAATGGATTAAAGACCTAAATGTAAGGCCAGACAGTATCAAACTCTTAGAGGAAAACACAGGCAGAACACTTTATGACATAAATCACAGCAAGATCCTTTTTGAACCACCTCCTAGAGAAATGGAAATGAAAACAAAAATAAACAAATGGGACCTAATTTGACTTAAAAGCTTTTGCACAGCAAAGGAAACCATAAATAAGATGAAAAGACAACCCTCAGAATGGGAGAAAATATTTGCAAATGAAGCAACTGACAAAGGATTAATCTCCAAAATTTACAAGCAGCTCATGCAGCTAAATATCAAAAAAACAAACAACCCAATCCAAAAATGGGCAGAAGACCTAAACAGACATTTCTCCAAAGAAGATATACAGATTGCCAACAAACACATGAAAGAATGCTCAACATCATTAATCATTAGAGAAATGCAAATCAAAACTACAATGAGATATCATCTCACACCAGTCAGAATGGCCATCATCAAAAAATCTAGAAACAATAAATGCTGGAGAGGGTGTGGAGAAAAGGGAACACTCTTGCACTGTTCGTGGAAATATAAATTGATAGAGCCACTATGGAGAACAGTATGGAGGTTCCTTAAAAAACTAAAAACTGAACTACCATATGACCCAGCAATCCCACTACTGGGCATATATCCTGAGAAAACCATAATTCAAAAAGAGTCATGTACCAAAATGTTCATTGCAGCTCTATTTGCAATAGCCAGGACATGGAAGTAACCTAAGTGTCCAGCAACAGATGAATGGCTAAAGAAGATGTGGCACATATATACAATGGAATATTACTCAGTCATAAAAAGAAACAAAATTGAGTTATTTGTAGTGAGGTGGATGGACCTAGATTCTGTCATACAGAGTGAAGTAAGTCAGAAAAAGAAAGACAAATACTGTATGCTAATACATATATATGGAATCTAAGAAAAAGAAAAAAGGTCATGAAGAACGTAGGGGCAAGATGGGAATAAAGACACAGACCTACTAGAGAATGGACTTGAGGATATGGGGAGGGGGAAGGGTAAGCTGTGACAAAGCGAGAGAGAGGCATGGACATATATACACTACCAAATGTAAAATAGATAGCTAGTGGGAAGCAGCCACATCGCACAGGGAGATCAGCTCGGTGCCTTGCGACCACCTAGAGGGGTGGGATAGGGAGGGTGGGAGGGAGGGAGACGCAAGAGGGAAGAGATATGGGAACATATGTATATGTATAATTGATTCACTTTGTTATAAAGCAGAAACTAACACATCATTGTAAAGCAATTATAATCCAAAAAAGATGTTAAAAAAAAAGTTATATAAATGTGGGCTGATATCTTTAATGTCTCAAAAAACCAAATATAAATAAAGCACAGAAAATAAATACTAATGAAAAAAGTTGACATAATTCTTCTATGTGTTTATGAAATCCTAGGAAGAATCACTGCAATAATTATCTAAAGTAATATTAAAAGGTAACAAAAGAGATGTTTGGTCTTAAATGTAAATTCAAACGTAGAGTGTCTAAAGTAACAAATCAAAGCGAAAGTATATCTGCAATTTCTAACAGCAAAAAATAAGTTAGTTTGTAAATACTGTATTCTTTAATGCAATAAAAAAGAAGATCAGGAATAAAATGTTGGATAGTCTTATTGACCAGGTCACATTTAAAAATAATTTCTCAGGATAGCAAAAATGTGCAACGATTAAGCTCTACACATACAACTATAACATTCGTTGTTATACTAGAGCCAGTACTTTATTTGTAGAGTTCACGAATGAAAACATAACAAACACTTATACATCAGTATTGGTAGGAATACCAAATATTATTTCACAACTGCCACTATGCGTTTCTTCTTCTCTGACACCCTCTGCACAGATCCAGGCTTGCTATGTTTGATACGATTCAGTTCCCTAGAAATAAAACAAAATACACAAAATATAAGCAAGTTTACGAGAAATCATCTTAACCAAAGAAAACTTCCTCAGAAAAATCACAAGGCATTTTCTTTCACTGGAAAACCATCTATTTAAAAAAAAAGTTTTCACAGTGAGATTAGGTAAAAAGCAGCTAGAAATCAAGTTTTGTTAACTTATTTATTAGCTTCTTCTCTTACTATCGGCGTCCTTTACTAACTTTAAAAACCTGCTGCAGTTGTTAAAATATTTAAAAGTGACTCAACCCCAACATCTACCCAAAGACAACAAAATAATCATTTGAATAGTCTAATTAAAAGAAAAAAAGAACTCTGTCTTAGAATTTCTATAATACTTCACATGAATTCAAAGACTGCATGGAGAAGAATATTCCACAGGGGAAATGGTGGTGATGGTGGAATGCTACGCTTTAGAGCCAAAATGTTAGATTCCAAATGCTATGATGAAGCATATTAGACAAATTTTTATCTAACAAATGTTCTTCGCAGTCTTTAAGCTGGAAAATACCTCTTAATTCCAGCTACGTTGGAAATTATTTTTTACAAACATTCTCCATTTATAATAGTTTTTTAGCATGAGCAGAAGCATTTTCTTATTTTGATATAAGTCACTGACATTGTCTGCCCTTTAAACATATGCTCAAAGAGAGTTAATGAAAATTCTCACCATGTGAGATGACTATTGCCCCCCCTTTTATCAGGAAAAGGAAAAAGGCCCAGAGAAGTATTCAAAAACACCTTTGACAACCCAATCAAAAAATGGTGGAAGATCTAACTAGACATTTCTCCAAAGAGGACATACAGATGGTTAAAAAGCACAGGAAAAGATGCTCAACATCACTAATTATTAGAGAAATGGAAATCAAAACTACAATGAGATACCTCCTCACACGGTCAGAATGGCCATCATCAAAAAATCTACAAACAATGCATGCTGGAGAGGGTGTGGAGAAAAGGAAACCCTCCTACACTGTTGGTGGGAATGCAAACTGGTATATCCACTATGGAGAACAATATGGAGGTTCCTTGAAAAAACTGAAACTAGAGCTACCATATGAACCAGCAATCCCACTCCTGGACATATACCCTGAGAAAACCATAATTCAAAAAGATATATGCACCCCAATGTTCACTGCAGCACTATTTACAACAGCCAGGACATGGAAACAACCTAAATGTCCATCGACAGAGGAATGGATAAAGATGTGGTACATATATACAACGGAATATTGCTCAGCCATAAAAGAACAACATAATGGCATATGCAGCAACATGCATGGACCTAGAGATTCTCATACTGAGTGAAGTAAGTCAGAGGAAGACAAATATCATGATATTGCTTGTATGTGGAATCTAAAAAAAGGCTACAAATGAACTTCTACAAATCAGAAATAGTGTTACAGATGTTAAAAATAAACTTATGGTTACCAGGGGGGTATGGGGGGTAGGGATAAACTGGAAGATTGGGATTGACACATACACACTACTATATAAAACAAATAACTAATAAGGACCAACTGTATAGCACAGGGAACTCTACTCAATACTCTGTAATGGCCTACATGGAAAAAGAAGCTAAAAAAGAGTGGAGATATAGATATAGATATGTGTGTGTGTGTGTGTGTGTGTGTGTGTGTGTGTGTGTATAACAGATTCACTTTGCTGTACACCTGAAACTAACACAACACTGTAAATCAATTATACCCCAATTAAAAACAAAAAAACACCTCTGATGCACAACAGCACATAAACTATTCCCTTGAAAGGCACGTTTTTTTGTTTGTTTTTGGTGAGATGCAAGGCGGGGAGTTAGAAAAGGGTACTGAGAGAAAGTCAAATGCTCCAAAACATACTTTCGTCGGCGAGCTTCTTTCATGATGCGCTGCTCCTGAATCTGACTGTAGATAGATTTTGGTAGATGTCGGTGACGAGAAATACGTTTTATGTGAGGATGATGTTGAAATTTCTCCTTTAATCTCTGGTTATAATCTGTGGCTGCTTTTTCTCGTGATGTAAGCTGAAAAAATGCATTTTGATATTTTAATGAATGGTGTGCTTGCTCTGCTTCAGTACAACAAAGTTAGGAGCAATGTTTCCCCAAAAAACTAAATTTTCATGACGTGCGACCAATTGCTAATGTAACTATACCCTTTACAAGGTTGTTAGTGATACCAGGTTTGCGAGCACTGAACCTCCTTTTAGGCAGCATGCCTACAATGTAGATGGATGCCACCAAGTGAAAAAGAGCAGTGCCAAGGGAGCTGGGCTCTGTGGACCACTCTAGGCATAGTAAAAGCACTTAAATGAATCACTCAAAAAAATTTTTTTCTGTAAAAGTAACTTCTGAAACAGAAAAGAAAGCATCTGATGCCGTAATAACTAGCCTTCGTCTAACAACTGTTAAGGATGATATGATTTAGAGGAACATTTAATGATGAACTGAAACCTAGGCATAGTGTAGTACTTAGTAATCATTAAACCTAAAATAAAACTATCTTTAATTACTACTTATCATATCTTGATTTTCCTTCCAGAGCTAAGTAGAAAATAACCCACACTTAACCTTTCCTTCTTAAACTTAATATTTGTTTCAGTTATAAATACCCTGTATGAAAACATGAGACATTTAGAAAAACATTAAGAACAAACAAAAATCAACCATTACTACTTACAACCCAGAGGTAGCCTAGCCAATGGTAATATTTGTTATATTTTCACTGAGTCTTTTTAAAAAGTCTGAAGCTGTGTATTTTTTTAAAGTGTTTCACTGTCTCTTTGATATTAAAATACCTCACAGAGACTTGCAGCCTTTGACTTGCCTGATTACTATTCCTTTAACAGAAGAAATGGGCGTTCTAAGTTCTAAGCCTCTAGTCCCTACATCTTCTCTCCCCACCTCAAGGAGAATACAAAAAAACAAGAAGGCTCAAATATGATCAAACATTTTAATTAACAAAAGCCTCTGGGGGAATTCCCTGGCGGTCCAGTGGTTAGGACTCAGCGCTTTCACTACCAAGGGCCCAGGTTCAATCCCTGGTTGGGGAACTAAGACCCCAGAAGCCATGCGGCGTGGCCAACAACAAAACAAACAAACAAACAAAAAACAAAGGCCTCTGAAGGTGCCTTTGACATGAAAAAAGTAAACCTCAATACAACCCTGTTTTTTATCACAACTAACACATTTCAAATAAATTCTCTTTATAATATAATGATATTCAATAAATCTAGAAACTAGCTTTATGACAATGAAGGAAAATGGGGTCTTACCACACCCAACTTTTCAGAAGCATTAGCTTTCCATAGACGAATGTTCATTTCATCAGATCCACACATAATGTACTTGCTGTCAGAAGTCCATTTTACACAGATAACATGTTGCATTCTCTTTGTGTGATAGACTTCCCTATAGAAGAGGAATTAAGTTAAAACTCTTAGGATTTTGGTACAGATTTTCTTTAACCACTGCCTATCAAGTACCAGGATAACATTTTTGAGTCCTAAAAGAGTATAAAAGAGAAATTAAAATTCATTTAAATGTATTTTTATGGGACCAATCTAACAAGATTCTATTCTAAGTGTTGGGGAATTAAAAATCCCTGCCCTCAGAGATGTTATAATCCAATAAGAAAAATAAGTATAAACAAACTAAGCAAAACTAGATGCCCAGAAAAGATCACAAAATAACTGAGGGCATATAACACAAATAAAATATGTTGACGCTGGAGTAATTTTGTAACAATAAGGTCAACCACCACACTTTTTCGGGGTTTCTTTTCATTGAAAAATAAATGCAATGGCGCTCTAAGAGCACATCCTGATATGTTGATCCTAATGTCTGATTTCTGTTTTGGTCAAATTGTTTAAAAAGCTCAATTGGGCTTCCCTGGTGGCGCAGTGGTTGAGAGTCCGCCTGCCTATGCAGGCGACACAGGTTCGTGCCCCGGTCTGGGAGGATCCCACATGCCGCGGAGTGGCTGGGCCCGTGAGCCATGGCCGCTGAGCCTGCGCGTCCGGAGCCTGGGCTCCGCAACGGGAGAGGCCACAGCAGTGAGAGGCCCGCGTACCGCAAAAAAAAATAAATAAATAAAATAAATAAAAAGCTCAATTAATTGAAGCGAGAGCTGATGATTTACATATGTGAAAAGAAATGCAGGGCTATAGAAGTGATGAGATAAGGATCATTTAATAAATGGAGATGTCAAATATCATACCTATTTGGAAGGCTGTGAAACATACTAAGTGAATTCACAGAAGATACTATATCAGGAAGTGTTAAGCAGAGCATTAAAAAGCAAGTAAAAGACAAGGTCAGAAAAAATAAAAGGATGAGAGTTCTAGAGAAGTAAAGTTTCCATATCTGGATTAAGTGATTCAAAATGCAGACTACTTGAGAGAAAGGAAACTCGCTCAGCAAATTCTGCACAGTAAAAGAAAACCCGTATGTGATGATGAAATCAAATAGATTTCATATATATAAAAACATCTCTGAAGTACACTCACAAAACTAGTCTATTACACTGCTTCTAACAGATATTTTGAGCTCTTGAATGACCATGTAGCTAGACCATAAGAAATTTATTTCTAAAAGAGAGTATGGTTAGAAAGAACATCCTATTAAAAGGAAAAGTAGATGAGACACTGACTGCTTTTTCTTCTCTCAATGCTCTGCTTTTACAAGACTCAATTCTTATAACCTCTACCTATATAAGATGTCTTTTTTCCCAAAGCAACGTATTGAATTTAAATATTAGGAAATTCGATTAGGCTTTGGTAACCATTAAAAATAACCTAGTCATGTATTACATTAGTTCATGTATTAGACCAGACAAATCCAATGGTTAGTCACTTAACCAACTTAGAATCCTCCTTAATGGTAAACTACATAGAGTTCTTAACTTCTAGATATGTTTATGCTTGTACTTAAAATAGATACATAAAGTTCATTATAAGTTATACTATTTGGGGATAAATACATTTAAAAACTTAAATTCTTTATACACGTAGTCAAGATAAATGAATTGTTCTGTGTGAATGCAACTGAATTTACTTGTTTGCTAAGTAAATACTGAATGAAATCCCAACAGAAGCTTACCTTCAAATATTCATTTAACTGTACTTTTTGAAAACCTACTCAAAATTTACTTTTAAAATACAATTTAACTACTTTAAGATCTTTCAAAGGAAAACATTTTAAAAATACATATCGGGCTTCCCTGGTGGCGCAGTGGTTGAGAGTCCGCCTGCCGATGCAGGGGACACGGGTTTGTGCCCTGGTCCGGGAAGATCCCAAATGCCACGGAGCGGCTGGGCCCGTGAGCCATGGCCGCTGAGCCTGCACATCCAGAGCCTGTGCTCCGCAATGGGAGAGGCCACAACAGTGAGAGGCCCGCGTAACCACAAAAAAACGTATCATTCAAAGTATTGCCTGTGTTATTTGATGTTTGTAATGATAGGAAACTAGAGCAGACCACAGAAACAAACCAGAAGCAGCTTTCAAGCAGACAAAGGTCAGAAGGAATACCATTTATAACTAAACCCAACAGGAAGTAACGCATATTAAATTGTGATTACAAAGTCTCCAAATGACATCAGGAGGCAATTCCCTGGAAACGGTGTATAAGAACTCCTCACTTCATACAGTTTTGGAATAATCTGAGCTTTTAACTAGACTTGCATTTAACTGCCCACACTGCCTGCAGAACAATTCAGCTGGAGCTCAGCTGCAGGGCTCTTGGGATCATAGGTGCCTAAACATTCCCATTTCTCATCCTCTTCCTTTGTTCTTTATGACTGTTTATACATCATGTTAGAAAAGTATTGTCCTACTTACTACCTTTGGATGTCCTGGTGCTAAAAAATGATGGAGGGCCACACTCTCTTGATTCTTAATATTTTCCAGAGAGGTGAGAAGAATGGAAACTCTCAGCCTTGCCTTGGGCCTGCCTGAACAATTCCCAACAAACCATTCATGACAGTTTGGAGAATATCAAGTTAGTTGTAACAGCCATATAGGAACCAACCCCAGGAGATGAGGGAATGAAGATCAAAGTCACCAGAATACCCACTCACTCAGTATGCTTTTGATTCCAATTCAAGCACTTTTTAAATCATACACATGACGATGCTGACAATTATTTGCTAGCAATTCATGATTATACAAAAAGGTTTAGGAATCAATATGGTTTCCTCAAATTAGAGGGGAGAAAGATGCAACTATCACAAGTAAAAATACCAAAGAGTTAGACAAGCAGATTGGCTATGACCAAAAAAAGAGCTGTGTGACTCTAAAGAAGAAGCTCTGTGTGAGAGGCCCGCGTACCACACAAAAAAATTAATAAAAATAATAAGTAAGAAATAACAAATGTAAGGTATTATTGTTATTAACTGCTCTTAAACTGTATTAGGGAAAAACTTATCTAAGTTCTTCATTATCAAATTTAAAAAAATTTTAAGTTTACTATATTTTAGGGCAGTGAAAATACTATGATAGTATCATGATGGACATGTCATTATACATTTATTCAAACCCATAAAATATATAATACCAAGAGTGAACCCTAGGTAAACTATGGATTTGGGATGATTATGATGTAGGCTCATCTTACATTCTGGTGAGGTAACAAAAGCACCACCCCACAAGGAATGTTGATAATGGGATAGGCTCTGCATGTGTAGGGGCTGGGAATATATGAAAAATCTCTCTACCTTCCTCTCAATTTTGTTGTAAACCTCGAAAAAAATAAAGTCTTTATTTTAAAAAATTACTATAAAACACTTAAAAATAATTCTAAAATAAAAGGTTTTGTTCTAAGGCAAACACTAAGATTTCATATAAACAAATTATATAAAGATAATATCCTGTTCAATGAAGAAACTGCCCAGTAGGCTGATGTTTTACCCATAGGTGATGCAGTGGAAGTTGGTACCCCAAGTCACAACACCTGGGTGTGAGCTCCATCATATACACACAACCAAATAACCTTTCAAAAAAGATAAATGATCAAGACAAGGAAAAAAATCAAACAAAAACAAATGTTTATCGGTAGTAACATACCTGCTTCTACTTTTGTCCACAGGAAAGATTCGAATAGACTTATCAAAACTAGCAGACACAAAGTCTTTCCCAGTAGGAGAGTAATCCACATCAAGCACCGCAGACACGTGATCCATATGTATCATTACAGGAGTGTCCAGTGCACGCATATCAAAAGTATATAAGCTGTAAAAGAATTTTTAATTATTTGATACAGATTTCTATTAAAAAAAGCGTATGTAGTACTAAGAGACACTAGTGAAAATAAGACTGCTGGCTCAATAATGCACATCTAAATAAATAGCTCAATTCTTTACACAGCAGGTAAGGGATAGGGGAAAATATCAACAGTTTTTATTATTCCTTAAGATTACACTTACACACTTTCAACCTTATAAACATAAATCTCATTGTAGAAAATGTGCAAACTTCAAAAGAGTATGAAGAGTACAAAACTTACCTTTAATTCCACCACCCAGAGAAAGTCAGTTAGCACAGTGTAATTATTTCTAATCTTTTCACTATACTATTTAACTATGTACCTTTTAATAAAATTAAGGTAATACTGTATAAAGCTCTATATCCTGATATTTCATGTAGCATATTATGAACATTTATCCATTAAATAATCTGAGAATATTTTAATATTTTCATATGTAAATATGAGTTAAAATAATTTGTTTAAATAAATCTATTTATTAATAAAGTTTCCAACATTTTACTATAATTAATTCTTAAATGAAATTTTAATTTTTCATATTTAATTTTTAATTGAATGGGGCAGATTCAATTAGATCTGAATAGATTCCTACAAGTAGAAAAGACATGAGCATTTTTAAGTCTTTTGAGTTGACAAATCATTTCCAATGAAGTTGCAATAGTTTATACTCCATCAGTGATATATCAGAGTGAGCACAGCTTTTCAAAGGGTATATTAAAATTAGAAAACTATACTTTGCGCACAATTGGCAAAAACAATGACTTCATGATTTTTGAGGCTTAAAAATTCTTAATCAACAGCTAAAAAAACAGCTTCAAATGAGCCAACATGGATGACGGAGAGTAGTAATATAGCATTACTGTGACCAACTTCCCAACATCAAAATACTTCCAGATGTGAAGATTAAGTTTGAGGAGAAACAAGATATCCACATAATTTCAAAGTATCTCCCCAAAGACATGTATTAATTACAAAAGGAAAAAATAGTAACTTTATAGTGGAGAAAACTGGCAGACAGTACGTTAACTAAGTGATCAAGGTTAACATCACCAGTAATATAATAAGATACACTGACATTATGTACCCCTGATTTGATGCACCAAGAAGGGCATATCAATTTTGTGGTATTCTTGCTAAAGATGCATAATCTCAATGAAATAATGAGAAAACACCAGTTAAGCCCAAATTAAGGGCAGTCTACAATATAATTGACAAGAAAGTCCTTCTCAAAAGTACTAAGGCCGTGAAAGAAAGGGAAGACTGAGAAAGTCACAGAGTGAGCAGGCTAAGGAGACATGGCAGTCAAATGCGATGTGGGATCCTGCACTGGATCCTAGAACAGTAAAAGAACATTAGTGGAAAGACTGGTGATGGGATAAAGTCTGTACTTATAGTAGTGTACCAATCTTAATTTCTTGGTTTTGCTAATTGAACTGTGGGGATGTAAGACATTAACATTTGGGGAAATTGGCTGACTGGTACTTTTTGTGTAACTTTTCAGTAAGCCTAAAATTATTTCAAAACAAAAATTAAAACAAAAAAGACCTAACACTTCAAAAAGAATACTTTTAAATACGATTATTATGAAAAGTCACTGATGCTAATGATACAAATTTCCAAATATCGTGAAATTCTCATCAAGAGACAAGTCATTGTTCTCTTTCATAATCTTCAAACATACCACAGGATTGTCAGCCAAGGTCATACTGATCTTTGAGGTTAAATTTCTGAGTTGACAACTGCTTTACAGTCCCTATCTAAAGCAGTGTTTCTCAACCAGGTTTGTTTTAGAAAATTTTGTTTTTTAGTAAATTCTATTTTAATTTCTACATGAGAAAAAGGCTAAAAAGGCCTTCAATTAATGTGGTTTGGTATTGCTAGTTAATGAGAGTCCAACTGCACTTCTTTTTAGTATAGGAAAGTCATAAGAGATGTTTTCAGTTGGTACCACTAAAACATCATGTAATAAGTCCTATTTCTGAGCTAACTTATGCTTTCATAAATAAGAGTAGTGGAAAGAACAAAGAACTTAAATACAGACGATCTAAAGTTCAATCTAATGACAAACTTCCACCTTCCCCAAAAAACATGTATTAAAAATCCATCATATGCATAGCACTACAATAAATGCTTGGATAAAAAAAGATGAATAAGATACTCTTTCCTCATCAGGAGATTAAATTCCCTACATCAATAGCCTCATCTGTAAAAAGGGAATAACATACATGTCCTATCCACCTTACAGGGATACTGCAAAGATAAAATAAGTTAGCTGATGACAAATGCTTCAACAAGTTTTAAAGCAATATATAAGAAATCATAAAATTCCATCTAGGTCAAGAACATAAGGCTTCTATGTCACCTTTACATGAAGTCACAGAATAATATATCTGCAGATATTAAGGTAAAGGTTGAAACTTTATTTTTCCTTTTGTCTTACTGAAGTAATAGTGGTAGCTGATAACATGACCACATGAGTATCAACTACCTGAAGAGCTACACACTTTGTAGGCAGATATTTTTAGTTTCTTAAAACATGTATGGTTCAGCCATTATTTATATGGTCTATGTCAGGGATCAGCTAATTTTTTCTGTAAAGGGCCAAATAATAAACATTTTTGGCTTTGTGGGTCATATGGTCTCTGTTGCAACTACTCAACTCAGGCATTATAGCACAAAAGCAGCCATATTCCATACAGAAATAAATGTGGCTATACTCCAATAAAACTTTACAGAAACAGGCAGCAGACAGGATTTGGTCCACAGATCACAGTTTATCATCCTTGGTCTGTATCATTTTGAAAACTGAGAATACTTTTTAAGAAGCACTTCTCTAATTTGGGAAATTTTTTTTTTAGCAAAACAAAGAGCAATTTTCTAGAGTATATGAAGGAATACTACCTAGGAAAACATATTTCATTAGTAAGGCATACAACTGAGTTATTTCTGATAGAAATTAAGTAAGTTTTAAAGAGGGAAACTTACTTGTAATCTTCGTTTGCTGCAGTAAAAATGAATGCTTCCATAGGGTTCCAGCAAATTGTATTTGTTCTCATATCTAAGATGACCTAAGAAAAGAAGCATACACTAACCCATTACTATGAAATTAAGTCCCTCTAAAATGGATAAATTCCCACTTCGTTTCCCTTCCTTCTTTTCTCATTGATTTAAGCAAGTACTTTAGTAAATACCTATTATGTGCACAGTACTTGGCTCAATGCAATAGGAAAAGAAAATCAATAATTGTTTACTGAACACACAGGCAGAGTGCTAAATACTGAAAAATATAAAAATGCTTAATAAATGGTCCCTTGACCTCAAAAAGCTTATAGTTTAGTCAGGAAAATGAGATACACATTAAGAAGAGTTAAAATATAAACAGTGAAGCAGCAAATAATCAAGTATCAAATCAGGGGCAAAATTAATGGTGAGCTTAGGGTTAAAGTGGAGAAGAAAGGTTTCAAAAGATAAGCATGATTTGAGCTGATCTGTGAAGGTCCAGAAATATTATCGTGTTTCTCAAAAGGAACATTCTGGGCAGGATAATCTTTTGTTGTGTGTGACTGTCCACTGGAGGATATTTAGCCTCTCGGGAGCCGGCCCACTAAATGCGAGTAACAGTCTCTTAAATGTCGCTCCCACACTTCCAAAAATATACTTGGTGGGGTGGTACAACCCCTGAATGAGAACAGCTACATTAAGGAGAGAAAAGATAGAAGAAACATTGATAGTCTAGTAGGTAGAACAGAGAAATAACAGAAAATAGCATGTCTGCATCCATCAACGTCACATACATGTAACAAACCCTTACTGACTAAAGCAAATAAATAAATGGAATACAATTTGGGACCAGATTTTGGAGCCGCTTGAGAGCTACAGTTCTCTTCTTCAACCTCAAAGTAATGAAGCACTATTATTAACAACTGAGAATGGAGGAGTGAAGGAGGTAGAAATTACTATTATTAAACTAGTACTTCATGTTAGCATTCTGCTAAATGCTTAAGTATCTTGTTTTATTCTTACCATTGGGCTGCAAGGTAGCTATTAATACCACCATTTCACAGGAGAAACACAGGTTAAGTTACCTGCTTAAAGTCTAACACCAAAGTTCATGCAGGATCTTCCCTCCATATCACATGAATGAGTGAAATGATTGGAGTGGTAGTATACTTTGGAAAGATTATCCTATTTATCTAGTTCAAACTTTAAGGAATATACTCTACTCCTAATATTTCTGAATTTATTACCTGTTAGGAAACAACAAAAATATTAAAAACATTTCTGTTACGTGTGGACATCGGACTTGTGGCACATGAACAAGGTCTAGCTCTTCTTGCTCTCTCTCAGTTCTAGCACCTGAAATCAACTTTATACCTTTTTACTTATAATGGCACTCCCCTCTTTACCAACAATATTTCTCTCCCTCTCTAGAATCAACTTAAGGTTGTATTAACTTTGATATCTAAGTCCTGGAATGACTGCTTTAGAACTGTTGGGAAATCTGACACCTTGAACAGGACAGAGCTTGTCTAAATAAAACGTCAACCCCCTTGGCATGTAACTAAACAAATAAAGGTAGTTATGTGAATTAGTTATAAAACTTTCTGGAATAAAATACCATATGTGTCATATGATAATCACAGGGCCTGATGTAACAGGATGCAATACTTTTTTAAGAACTTCCAATTTGGGCTTCCCTGGTGGCGCAGTGGTTGAGAGTCTACCTGCCGATGCAGGGGACGCGGGTTCGTGCCCAGGTCCGGGAAGATCCCACATGCCACGGAGCGGCTGGGCCCGTGAGCCATGGCCGCTGAGCCTGCACGTCCGGAGCCTGTGCTCCACAACGGGAGAGGCCACAACAGTGAGAGGCCTGCGTACCGCAAAAAAAAAAAGAACTTCCAATTCAGTAAATACAAACTAGATGCCTAAAATCTGCTGGCATTATGAAAGACACAAAGACTAGGATACAGTACATCATGGAAACTTAAGGGTCTCTAACAAGCAACAGGAAATTGAGAGAATGCCATTATGATCATTTTGGGTTCTAAGGACACCTCTATTAAAGAGTTTTTTAATTCTGAAAAAACATTTGCTCCATATTTTCAGTCACTCCACTTACAGGGGGATGCATTAAGAACTGTATAAAGCAGAAGACAAACTGAAACTCACCTTTTTCAGAGGAGTAGCTTGCCTCATATCATATAGTACTATATTCCTGTCAGAAGCACAACTTCCCAAGAGAAATGTCTAAAAATAAGTATAACAATCATCAGTTAAAAGCTAGGCTTGGCAGCAAACCATGTCCATTCAGTGAACAAATGATTTAATTACCCTCAATGTTTATGTTTAAGATACGAAGTTATAACATTAAAGTCCATTTTCAGAGGGTACAATGAATCACTCATAATCTCAGCAACCTAAGCCAAGTATTTTCATTGTTAAATCCCCACTTTAGATGCCTGTGATGATACTGTACAGATAATTCTGCATTCTATTTTAAAACAACATATTTACTTATCCATTCTTCAACTTAGACCTGTTTCCTGTTCTTCAGTATTATAAATAACACTTCAAAAAACATTTGCATACATTTAGCTCTTCTTTTTCTAAGGGTAAGATTTTAGTAGTGGCGTTACTCAATCAAAAAGTATGAACAATTTTATCGCTTTTGATATTTAGGAGTAATTGTTTTCCAAAGAGTTGTACCAATATACATTACAATGTGGAAATATATTAATTTTACTGCAACTGGGCAGCAATAGGTAGTGCCATTTAAAAATAATATCTGTATGGCAATATTTCCTATATACTGTCATCCTTTGGCATCTGTGGGGGAATGGTTTCAGGACCACCCACGGATACCAAAATCCACAGATGCACGAGTCCCTTGCCCTCTGTAACCACAGACACAGAACCCGCGGATATGGAGGGCCTACTATATAAATTACTGCTTTATTAGCAGTTAAACATTTCCTCATGTTTATTAACTCTCTGTATAAACTAGGTGTGTCCCTTGTCCAACTGTTCCAAGATGTTTAAAATATTTATTTGTAAGTCAGTTATAAATGTGCTAAGTGCTTACATAATCCTTGGCATAAGTGAAAATAAGCCATCTACCTACCAGTGGAGTCCCAAATCCCACCCTTTGTAGTACCATTCCTCCTCACCCATGGTTCCTGACACAACTCTTGGCTTCTGCCTCTATTATTCCTACTGCAAGCGTTAACAGGAACTAGAAGAGTCATTTACTAAGCAGCTGTATGGCCTGCTAGCTCCTACTACATGGGTGTATATAGTTCAAATAAAACTCATAAAGCCAATGCTACCATCACAATCTCTTCTCAGTTCTTTCCAAAACCCTCCTTCTTAAACCACTTCTTCTCTGAGCCTTTCCCCTAGTTAGTGAATCCTCTCAACCTTTCTTAGTTTCTCATTATGTCACTCCAAAGTCTGACCAGGTTCTGTTTCTAAAAGTAAAGACTTTAATTTGAACAAAGCAAAAAATTCTACCTAGATGGAAAGCTGACTTTCATACTGTAAAATGTAGCACTGCTCAGCATAAACTTTTGGCTTTATGAGAATTCTAGGCTTCAATATTTTAACAGAAAATTAATTATTAATGATTAGGAGACAAATACACTCCATTTGTTCATAGCAACACGCCCTTTCCATTAAGTTTAATACAGGGTAAGAGACATGCACACCATTTGCTTTTACCACTAAGTCAGTTCGTAGGTTAATAAAACACGCATTCACACACAGCTGAACAAATAGAGTTTTTATACAGGCAAATTTGAAAAACATGGTTGCTAGGTCATCACTAATAATTAATTATGATTTTAGAATTGGCCATCAGCTCTTCTGACACAGGTGTTCACCAAAACAGAGAAACAAAAGATCTCATTTACCCTTTAGAGAACTAGGAATCAGTATCTGTCTGTTCCTCCTGTTCATTTTTTTTTTTTAATAGCAGTAACACCACCATCTTAAATTTGGGGAGCACCTTTTAAAAATATTCACATATATTATCACATTTTACGCTTACAACAGACCTATGACGCACAATGGAAGATATAATTAATCTCATTTTAAAAATAAACAAATACAGAGAAAAACTGTGACTTGCATAAGGTCAATGCAAAGGCATGCTGGCAGGAAATACAGTTCCAAACTAGGTCCACCACAAGTAAGACATAAAATGTTCCCACAAGTTGCTTGTGTTTGTAACCTGCTTCTGCCTAGTGTCACCTTGGGCTGGCTCTGCAAAGCTGGCTTGCCCCTTCATGCCATATCTCACTTCTACAACCAAGGGGAACACAGGGAAGGCAGACAGAGGATGGAGTGAGGAAGATATAGTAGGGACAGATACCCTGCACCAGCGAGCAGCAAACATTTTCTGTAAAGGGCCAGAAAGGAAGTATTTTAGGCTTTGTGGGCCATATGGTTTCTGCAGTGCTTTCTTTACTTTGTAGTGCAAATGCCGTTACAAACAATAAATGAGCAAAAGGGCATTAGCACGGCTGTGTTTCAGTAAAACTTTTTTTTTTTTTTTTAACAAAAACAGGCAGTGGGCTCATAGACCATAGCTTGGCAACCCCTGCTCTAGACCTGCAGCCTCTCCCAGAAGTGTATATGCAGGTGTGTGCTGGAGGCAGGAGGGCATCCTCTGACTGACTTCTCAGCAGCACCTCAAAGCCAAGTTCACATCACACCGCAGCACCTCAGTCTTAATACGCTGCTACTCTGACTTAACCTTTTTCCCTCCTTTTATCAGTTAGGGTCTCTAAGAGTGTAAAACTTGAAGATCAGGATTTTCTCTGATACCATCTAACAAGATAATCTCCTGATAATTTCTAAAATCAGCTTACACATGCAGTGATTTCCTCTTCTTTCTGCAGGAAAAGCCATCTTTACTGAGTCTTCTGGAAAATGAGTTCATCAATTGTTACGTATTCAGGAAAAGCTCAGGGAAAAGTCTGGAGTCCAGGGGATAGCTTTGCCTTCAGGGAAACCTCCTTTCCCAAATTCGGACCTGAATAAACAATAAGTAGGAACTTCCCTGGTGGCGCAGTGGTTAAGAATCTGCCTGCCAACGCAGGGGACAAGGGTTCGAGCCCTGGTCCGGGAAGATCCCACATGCCACGGAGCAACTAAGCCCGTGTGCCACAGCTACTGAGCCTGCGTTCTAGAACCCGCGAGCCACAACTACTGAGCCCACGTGCCACAACTACTGAAGCCCATGCGCCTAGAGCCCGTGCTCCACAAGAGAAGCCAACACAATGAGAAGCCCACACACCGCAACGAAGAGTAGCCCCCACTCGCCGCAACTAGAGAAAGCCCACATGCAGAGACAAAGACCCAATGCAGCCAAAAATAAAATAAATAAATTTATTTAAAAAAAAGTAGGCTAATCTCTAACTCTTCCCTTAGACCTGGAAGAAATTAGGAATCACAGTTCAGATTTCTGAGCAAAGAAAAATGTAACTAATTATCATGTAGTACAAAAATAACCATGCATATTATTTTGAAGCACTGGTGCCCCTGCCATGTACAAATAATTAAAGAAAACAATGCTCAACACTCCTTCTTCTGATCTCCAAGAGAGTTAAGAAAAATTAACATTTTCCTAAAGGTACAAAGATGTTAATCTGTGGAACATCGAGTGTTGAAGGCACAAATAAAACTGGAGTTTCACAGGACAGTGTGTACGTGGATTCTACACCCACGAGCGCATGCACACACCCACCTCTTAACAGTGCTGAACACTAGTATCTGGGACTATAACTGTAGGCAAACATGTCAAGACCTGACCAAAGGTATAAGAACTCAGATATAATCTGGAAAATGGACCAAATGCTAGAACACCATTAAAATTCAGAAAATTCTTGTATCATACATTCAAAAGTTTCCTAAACAGAGCTGAAATTACTAGATAATAAGAAAACAATAAGCAGAACATATTTCAAAAAGGAACATTACCTCAATTGGGTTAAATTTAACACTGCTTATACTGTCAAATCCCCAAGTCATTGAACATATAGGACTGGTTCTTTGTTCATCCCAAATGTCTACTTGCTGTCCACATGTGGCAAAAACAGCTTCTTTCCAGTGATGATCAATTCCTGTATATACTGTCTTTTAAAGCAAAGATGTTGTTATAGATGAGTCTTTTCATTAGTACTTCAAATCTACAGAATATTTTAAATATATTTCTCTACACTCTCATTTGTTTAAGAAAATCCCAGTTCACAAAGAAGTTTCTTTGAAGCCCTCACTGAAAGGAGAAAACTCTACCATAAGAAATGATGTTTCTTATCACACATTCTGGGAACAAAGAAAAATGTTAACATGGGATGTATTTAATTAAGTTTGAATACATATCACTGAAGTAATTTTTAAATCATCATTGGGTATTGAAGGATCTTGGAACCAACTAATGAAACACAAAGGTAATTTCTAAAAAACTTAATTCCACATTTAACATATGAAGTACTGATTCCCAGGACAGAAACACAGATACAGACAACTGCATTAAAATTTATGGGGAGAAATAAAATTGGCGAGCGTGGATGCTAAGACTGTTGAAAGCAATAAAATCTCATAAATTTGGTATTATTTACTTAAAAATATGCGACTCGTCTATTCAGGACCAGCTTAAAGTCTACCTTCGTACTGTATGGCAAAAAATGTTTGCAAAGCAAATTAAAGGGAACTATTTAGCCAATACTTTAAGCTTTTAAGAACTCTTATCAGCATCCACAGATTTAGAATTATTTTCTATTCATGAAGGCAAGTCCTACAAACTTTTCCATAATAAGAATTAACCCCCAATACCACAGAGAAGGGGTAACACTAAATGTTTCAAAAATCTTTGGAACTCCTAGAGAAAAGACATTTTACAAGAATGAAACCAATTTTGTTTTACGAATTACCAATTTTTTACCATCTGCAAATTATTTCCATTTCATACTAATATCCCACCTCCACGTCCCTTCAAGAACACTTAGATTGACCATTAGAACACAGGAAGGCCCTGATCATGGGCTGGACCCCTCATCTAAAGAAAGAACATTTAGAACTTCTTGAAACCTGAAAAGCAGAACCTAAATATATACTAAATATAATACTGAAATGACAAAGAGATTTTAAAGATGCGATATTTAAAGATTAATTCTAATTTCAGAATTTCACTTAGTATCAAAACGTAAGCATTAAAAAACATGGGTAGGCCAAATTATCTGAATTATTAAGCTATAACTAAACTATATCATCTGATTTGCAGAATGTTAAGAAATGTAAGTAAGATTTATACAAAAACCACACTATTGCATTTATTCATTTCCTAAAGAATTCTTTCAAGTAAGAAATTCTGAGCTTTGTGAAAGATCCATGATGATATAAATCAGAAGTTGAAGCACTTTTTTCTGACCTTTACAGATTTCCTCCCATGTTCTTGCTATAGGAAATATTTCACTGCATCTTCTAGCTAAAAACAGAAACTGAACCCTACTGCAATGAACACCGAAGACTGTTCAAATTCTTGAACTGCAAAGGACATTCATTGCATTAAATGTTGCTTAGAACAGGTCAATTATTGCAGCCTAAAGTGTCTGATTTCTTATTCATATCTTTTTTGAAATTAAAATTATGAAATAATTGTAGGTAAAAGAGAAGAATTCTAATAGCCTAAGTATGGGTCAATTTATTTTTGTACCTTTCCTAATATTGTATGCAATGGTTCCTCCTCTTCTCCATAGCTTGGTCCATCCATTTTCCACTGCTTCACAGTTTTGTCATCACCAACCTAGAAATATTTATGATGATGATGATAATGAACAAGTTATAAACTGTACACTTGCCAACACATACATCAAATTATAAACCTCTCAGTTCAAAAAATAACACATACCATATTCTTTCCAGTACTGTATTTATTGATGCATTTATGTCCCACCTTGTTATAGTAAAGATTTGTGACAAACACATGAAGTACATAAAATTTAAAACAGCATGAGCAGAGCAAAAGAAGATTAGGGTAGAAACAAAGTTAGGTCATAAACATGGCAAAAACTGCATTATTGTAATAAAGATGACTTTTCAAATTAGGGAGAAAAATGAATTACAATAAAATGGTATTGTGAGATCAGATCGATCATTTAAGAAGTATGAACCAATCTGACATCTTATATAAAAATAAAATTCCAGGTAATTTTAAAGGTAAAAAATGCAACAAAACCCATAAAAAATACTAGAGAGAAGGCATTTTTAAATCTTGGCATAGGTAAAGTCCTTCTCTTCATGACACAAAACTCCAGAAACTATTAAGTCAGAGGTTGTCAAACTGTGAAGTGTAGACTTCTGAAGGACCCTGAGAATTTTTCAGGGGTCCAGGAGGTTGAGACTATTTTCGTGTTAGTAAAGGCATTGCTTGTCTTTTCACTAAGCTGACAGTTGCACAGATGGTGAAAGAAATGGTGAGTAGAACTGTTGGCGCCTTAGCCCAAATGAAAGCAAGGCAACAAACTATGGTAAATTAGACTTTGGTATATGGCAGATATGTTCAAGATAGTAGGTAAACATCGATTTTACTAATTTTTTTTGGAAATGTTTCCTCAGGCAAGGGAAACAAATGGGACTCCATCAAACTTAAAAAACTTCTGTACAGCAAAGAAAACTATCAACAAGATGAAAAGGCAAACGATATTTGCAAACGATATATCCAATAACGGGTTAATATTCAAAGTATACAAAGAACTCATACAACTCAGTATCAAAAAAACAACTCAAACAAAAAATGGCACAGGCTCTGTATAGACTTTTTTTAAAGAAGACAAACAGATGGCAAATTAGACACAGGAAAAGATGCTCAACATTACTAACCATCAGGCAAATGCAAATCAAAACCACAATCAGATATCACCTTACACCTGTGAGAATGGTTATTATCAAAGCCAACAAATAACAAGTGTTGGTGAGGATGCAGAGAAAAGGAAACCTTTTGTGCACTGTTGGTGGGGATGGAAATTGGTGTAGCCACTATGGAAAACAGCATGGAGATTCCTCAAAAAATTAAAAATAGAACTACCATATGACCCAGCAATTCAACTCCTAGGTATTTATTGGAAGATAACAAAAACACTAATCAGAAAAGATACAAGCACCCCTATGCTCAATGCAGCATTATTAACAATACAAGACAGGGAAGCAACCTAAGTGCCCATCAACAGATGAATGGATAAAGAAAATATATTATATATATATATACAATGGAATATAATTCAGCCATAAAAAAAGAATGAAATCTTGTGATTTGCAAGAACATCGATGGACCTAGAGGGTATAATGCTAAGTGAAATAAGTCAGACAGAGAAAGATAAACACTGTATGATTTCACTTATATGTGAAATCTAAAAAACAAATGAACAAACATAACAAAATGGAAACAGAATTATCAATATAGAGCACAAAAAGGTGGTTGCCAGAGGGGAGGGGGTGGGGGAATGAGAGAAATAGGTGAGAGAGATTAAGAGGTATGAACTTCCAGTTGCAAAATAAGTGTACAGTGTATATAGTCAATAACTATGGGTATCTATATATATGGTGACATCATAACTAGACTTACTGTGGTGATCATTTTGAAATGTATAGAAATATTGAATCACTATATTGTATACCAAGAACTAACAGTGCTGTAGGTCAATTATACTTCAAAAACAGAAAAACAAACTTATAGAAAAAGAGATGAGATTTGTGGTTACCATAGGTGGAAGGAGGAAACTGGATGAAGGCAGTGAAAGGTACAAACTTATTTATAAGATAAATATTAGAGATGTAATGTACAACATGATAAATATAATTAACATGGCTGTATGTTATATATGAAAGTTGTTGAGACTAAATCCTAAGAGTTCTCATCACAAGAAAAAAAATCCTTTTTCTATTTCTTTAATTTTGTATTTATATGAGATGATGGATGTTCACTCAACTTACTGTGATAATCATTTCATGATGCATGTAAGTCAAATCATTATTGCTGTACACCTTAAACTTACACAGTACTATATGTCAATTATACCTCCATAAAACCGTTTCTAATCCCCAAAATAAAAATGTTCCTAAACCTAACAATTACTTTCAACTGTTTTCACTCCCCAGGACTATTATTGCTTATGCAGACTATTAAAACAGCCTCCAAACTGATCGCTTACTGCTGTCAAAATCTCAAAGCTCAGCATAGATTCTGTCATTCCCCTATTAAAAAGCTTTCAATGAACTTGAACACGTATTTGTATATGATAGCATTATTCACAAAAGCCAAAAGTTGGAAATAACCCAAACGTCCATTGATGGATGAATGGATAAACAAAATGTGCTATATACATATAATGGAATATTATTCAGCCTTAAAAAGGAAAGAAATTCTGATACATGCTACAACATGGATGAGCCTTAAAGACATTATACTAAGTGAAATAAATGAGACACACAGAGACACAAAGTCCAACAGTGATTACCGGTAGCTCGGGGGTGGGAGGTAGGCATGGGAGATGTGGAGTTAGTATTTAATGGGTACAGAGTTTCAGTCTGCGAAGGTGATAGTGGTGATGGTGTACAATGATGTGAATGTACTTAATGCCACTGAAATGTACACTTAAAAATGGTTAGAATGGTAAATTTTATGTTATGTGTATTTTATCATACACAAAAATCCTTCAATGATGTATTAATAACAGACAAAGGAGTACAAATTACTCATCTTGTTTTGTTTTCTTTTTTTAAAGTGGCTTTTTTTTTTTTTTTTTGGCTGCCTTGGGTCCTCGTTGCTGCGCACAGGCTTTCTCTAGTTGCGGCGAGCAGGGGCTACTCTTGGTGCATGGGCTTCTCATTGCGGTGGCTTCTCCTGTTGTGGAGCACGGGCTCCAGAGCGCAGGCTCAGTAGCTGTGGCGCACGGGTTTAGTTGCTCCGCAGCATGTGGGATCTTCCCAGACCAGGGATCAAACCTGTGTCCCCTACATTGGCAGACGGATTCTTAACCAGTGTGCCACCAGGGAAGTCCCTACTCATCTTGTTTTAATCCCACTTCTGAGTGTCCTATAGAATATTAGTTCAGTAATATGTTAAGTAATTATGTATAAAAAGTATGGAAAAGGCTGGATTACATAAAGAAAACCAGGACTTCTCCAAGTTTTAGTAAGTTATTTTGCATTGTGAAACTCTGAAAGGGCCTTGGACCATGAAAATGAACTCAGAAAATATTCAATTACATCAGTTTATACATGTTGAAAAGAGTTAATGATTTAACTGCATTATACTTACAGTAAAAAAGGAAGTCCCACAAAAGCGAGTACATATTCCTCGTACAAAACCTTCATGTGCTTGTATCACACGAATACATTTTCGTTTAGTTAAGTTCCAAATTCTAACCTACGATAAAGCATACTAGGAAATTTCAGTGACATATAAATTAAAAACGTTCAGGCACAGGAG
The DNA here is from genome assembly GCF_964270905.1 of Leucopleurus acutus. Taxonomy (NCBI): domain Eukaryota; kingdom Metazoa; phylum Chordata; class Mammalia; order Artiodactyla; family Delphinidae; genus Leucopleurus; species Leucopleurus acutus. The sequence goes on along the minus strand of NC_139159.1, from coordinate 50,413,288 downwards.
TACATTCCAAGAAAAATAAATTCAACACTGAAAAGGCTGTAAATCACTCTACCAGACAGCTAAAGACAAAATCCTCTAGATTAAAATAATGCAATGTCTATGGATAAGAATATCAACAAGCAGAAAACTGAACCTGTTAAATACTCTGTTGATTCTAGTTTAAAGTGTTTCAAAGCTTTCTTTCTTTGCCAGAGTGGGGAAATTAAGTGTTGAACTGTTAATAACATTCTCTGTGGAAAAAAACTCACAGTTAAATATCTGTACTGTAAACATGCCTTATTACTTACTGTCAAATAGCCTTAAGTTATACATTTTAAATATCTTAGGTTTAGATAAGAAACTACTGAAATTACCAATTCAAATAGAATTTACTATTGAGAATTAAAAGAAAACAGAACATAGAAAAATAAAATCAAAACAGTTAAAACCCACAGTAACGCACAACTAAAGGAAGAACGTTTGTAATATAACTATTTTTAGTTTAAAATATCAACGTTTAGAGTGACACTTGCCTCTCCATCACATGCCCCAGAAAGGACAGTAGCCAGACTCTTCGGATGTTTAGCCAAGCAACTGACTCCGTCTCGGTGACCATCCAGGGAAGCAAGGAACGGTTTCGCAAAAACCCGTTCCAGTTTGGTGGCATTTAAAGCTCTTACATATTCTCGTGGGACCTCAAAAGGATGTAAGGTAGGATCATAGTTTCTTGGAACTGAAATAAGAATGATTCCTCTTAATAAAATAATTCACATTAAATATTTCCTGTGGTCTTCCTCAGCTAATCATTCTATTTGTTACTCAAAAAACGTTTATCAGGGACACTGTGCCTAGCACTGTGGAGAATACAAAAGTTGAAGACCCTTTGTCCAAAACCTTTCCAAAATTACCAGAAAATCATGGAATTGTCTTCCTTATTTTATGTTTCACAGAGCTCCAATACTTCAATCTTTCCATTTTGTTATCTATTAACACTTCCATCCAGAAACTATAAAGAAATAGGAAGATGTTATAAGAAATAAGATCCCTAATAACAAGATCAGGTAACTAATAACTTCCTAACCTCAAGATTCTGTGACCAGCCAGTCATTCACTCATTCCTTCATTCATACATTAATAATGCAACTCCTAGGTACCGGGTGATGTCTAAATACAGGATATAGAACCAAATACGATTATACCACTCTCTGCAAGCTCAGTCTGATGGGAAAGACTGATAGTCACAATAATAACGAGGCAATGTAATAAAAACTCTGATATTAGTATAAAAATATGTGACAGAAACATAGAAGGAGAGTGCTTAAGTGTGTACAGGATGGGGGGAAATGTGCAGGGGATAAGTTTGGAAAGACTATTGTTCAGAGAAAGCTTCCCAGAGCTAGGAGAGAAACTGGGTAAGGGCTTGTGACACAGGATGCCTCAAAGAGAATGACTGAAATGCACTCAGACTGGCAAGAGTAAATGTAAGCTAGTTGTGGGAAAAGTAATCACTGGTGAAACTGAAGAGGAAGATGGGACCAAGTTCAAGGAATAGGGATGATGTCAAGTCCAAATGACACAACCTAATTTGCATTTTAGAAGCATTACTGTTTTGTTACTTAACCTGTAAACATTTTGTGAGCAGAGACCATATATTTACTTAGCATTGCTCATTTTATATATATATATATATTCTCCACGACTCAATGATAGTGAAATATTGTTCCAGCCTCACCTTCTACGGCTTAACCCCTTACTCAAACTCCGAAGACATGGCCTTTTTTTATGCCTTAAGTTTATTCCTGCCTTAAGGCATTGCACCTGTTATTCTCTTCGCTTAGAATAGTCTGTTCATACATGGATGGTCCCTTGTCATTTAGGTATCACGAGTTATAATTCATAAGCAGTCAGCATGTTAATGGGGGAACAAGACACCCAGTAACAGAAAAATAAAGCTCATTAATTTCATTTTAGCCATTCGCACATCAAACTTCTCCACAAGTTTTTAAGAGAGAACTGATGGCTTTACGTTTCACCTTTATCTCTTCCCACATCCAGAAGGACGTAATTTTAAGGAGTAAATTAGCCAAAAGAGCAACGGGAAAAGTTTAAAGGTCTGCTCAATTGTTAAATCCTTCAATCCACGAGTTTGGCTCACTCAAGTTCCTCTTTTCTTCAACAGGAACCTGAGAACAATCAGGGAGCAGCAGCTGGAAAGGGGGAGGTGGAATCATTTCCCCATATAACTAACTTTCCCTCTTACCACTAGAGAAAGTTATTAGAAAAAGTACTTGAAAACAAGGGTTCTGCTACCCAGTACCAGAACGGCTTTATGCCCTGGCGAAAAGGAACAGGAAAAGAAGAACGAGAGTGGAACACCAGGCTCCCCTCCAGCTTTATTCGGTGGAAACCGAGGCCAGATCCAAGCCTGGTGGACTCCCGACTAACTTGTCTCACCTCTCTGTAAGTCCAGTTTGGTTTCGCGGACATAGCTGTCCGGGTTCCGGCTCAACATCTTCACCTTCATCTTGCTCCTAGTTCTTCCCGACTCCACGAGCCTTCCCCTGCTGTTGCCGCCGCCTCCTCCTCCACGAACACACACCACTTCCGCTTCTTCTAGACTACTTCCTGTCACGTGACTTCCACGGAGCGGAAACCGGGTTTCGCTGGGCCCTGCGGTGCTCCGTAGTTTTGCGGACAAAGGTTGGCTGGGGGCGGTGTTTCAGTGGTGTTCTCCCATCCACGCCCTTCGGCCTAAGCCAGCCGCCGAGGTGGGCGAGGCGGGGCGGGAACTTGGCGGAGGCGCCCCGCCCCCTTCTTGCTCTCCTCCGGGTAGGCGTGGCGTGCGGCAGCGCACTTCTGTACCCCTAGCTCCTGGGTCTCCAGGCTTCATCCCGCGCCCAGGCGTGTGACTCCACGCGCGGGTTCCGGAAGTGGGCTCGTGCCCTGCGGTTTCTGCTCCAGCGTGGCGACCGTCGCCACGGTGGCGGCCACCGCATCTCGTCCCACTTCCACGGCATCACCGGGCCCTGAGCCCATGACGGGCCAGGGCCAGTCGGCGTCCGGGTCGTCGGCGTGGAGCACAGTATTCCGCCACGTCCGGTACGAGAATCTGGTGGCGGGCGTTACCGGCGGGGTCCTTTCCAACCTCGCGCTGCACCCGCTGGATCTCGTGAAGATCCGCTTCGCCGGTAAGAAACCGCTCAGACCCTGGGCTTCTCCTTGCTGTCACCCCGAACTGAGTGATAAAAGACGCAGTCGGAGGCATTGGCCTCTCCTGCCTCTTCCACAAGGCAGGTGAGGCGAGCGTTGAAGAAGATGCTGTTTGTCCGGGCTCGCCTGGGGCCAGATTTGAGGGAGGGGAGTTTGGTAAAGTGGTCTGGCAAACGTCGTCCCCTTTCCCTAATACTGAGGAATGAGGAATATGGATATAAAAGTCTGAGAAAAGTTCTCATTGGTATAGAACGTGGGACTCAAAGCCTGATTTATAAAATAAGAAAGGGTTTATCACATTTTAGGGCTTAACCCTCACAGGTGTAAATAATTCACCCTTAGAGGTACAGGTTTCTCCCGCTTTTCGAAAGTTCGCTTTACAGCATCAAGCCGCCATAACTTTGAACTGTGTCTGTGAGCATCTGTGCTTTATCTGGATTTATGTTGTGCATCCATTAGCAAGGTGTGTGTTACGGTAATTGCTTCTTCGCTTTATGCAGTTTTGGCTTATTAAAGCTTTCATGCTTTACTTTCGCATAGCCAGGGAAGCCTGTACTTTGAAAGCTAAGGATAGTCACGTGTTTGGCCGCAGGGCTGAGAGGGAAAATGCAAGTGCTTGGAGTAGGGAGTAATCCTTAGCAGAGGATTAGGAATGAGGTTGGGATAGAATTCTCTTGAAAGTTTGGTTTTGGTGTTTACAGTGTCCTGTGAAGGAATGTCCTGTGAAGGAATAACTAGCTAGAATTCAAATAGTATTCTTTATTTGGCTTTATTGAATTAATTTCATTGAGTTAAGTGAATTAAGTATATTGCAATTAACAAAGTACTTTAACATAAACTCAACGTTAAATTCTGGAAAAGATAGCTTCAAAGAAGGTCTTTGATAACTTTATTTGGAAAGTATTTTCTGTCATTTCTATTCTCTTATTACTATTACTAAAAGTGGGGTCCAGCTGCTCGCCATTCAAAAGCCAATAAAGAGGCAAAGTTGGTGGAAGGGAAAGTTTACTTTATTTCAGAGGCAGGCATCTGGGGGCGGGAGGGCCGCTCGTGTCCAAAGACTGATTCCCACACCCCCTTCCCAGACAGTCAGTCGGTAAGACCTTTTATAGGCGGAGGGAGGGGGCTACATGTAGAAACAACACAGGCAGCTCTGACAGTCATCTTGAAATTGGTCATGCAGCATAATCTTTATTGTTTTAAGTACAGCTAGTCTTCAGTTCCAGGGTCGGTTTGTTCCCATTTCTTTGAGGCCAGTTCTTGGAATTGTGGCAGCTTATGTCATGGCTAATCTAGTCATCATGTAGTTAACTTCTTCCACCTGGCGAGCATTTCAGTATCTACAAAACAGCTCAAAGTATATGGCTCAGAATATTATCTACAGCCCTTGAAGAGGAACTAAAGGTCCTTGACTTTGCTGAATGAGTAAATTATTATTATTTGGTCCTGTTTGACCGTTTTCCTTTGCTTCCGTATTTTCTCAGTTCTCTAATTAAACTTACTCTTTTTTTTGTTTGTTTGTTTGTTTGTTTGTTTTCCGGTATGCGGGCCTCTCACTGTTGTGGCCTCTCCCGTTGTGGAGCACAGGCTCCGGACGCGCAGGCTCAGCGGCCATGGCTCATGGGCCCAGCTGTTCCGTGGCATGTGAGATCTTCCCGGACCGGGGCATGAACCCGTGTCCCCTGCATCGGCAGGCGGACTCTCAACCACTGCACCACCAGGGAAACCCTAAACTTATTCACTGACCAAAGTTTTTCTACAGGCAAAAGGCAGGCGGAGGATGTGGGGGGGAAAGGACCATAGGGTCCTGCTCTATTTCATTACTACAAGTTAATTTCTACCATGAGAATTAGATCAGAAGTCGATTATCTTAAAGAGTTAGGTAATTGTATTCTGTTCACCTGGTGTATATTGGTCTTTTAACATTTGTAGACTGCTGTATGGGATACAGAAGCACCTAAAGTTCTTGCCCTCAGGAAACTTAAATTCTAATGGTAGGTTTGAGACTTAGTCAAATAAAAAGTAATTGTAGACAACATAAAATTAAGGACAAAATGGAATAAATCCAAATACGAAAACATGAGTAGAGATAGACTGTTAAGAAAAGTGTAGGGCTTCCCTGGTGGCGCAGTGGTTGAGAGTCCGCCTGCCGATGCAGGGGACGCGCGTTCGTGCCTGGTCTGGGAAGATCCCACATGCCGCGGAGCAGCTGGTCCCGTGAGCCATGGCCATTGAGTCTGTGCGTCCGGAGCCTGTGCTCCGCAACGGGAGAGGCCACAACAGTAAGAGGCCCGCGTACTGCAAAAAAAAAAAAAAGAAAAAAGAAAAGTGTAGATTGGTGATGACCACGGATATATATGTATATCTGTAAATGTTCCATTAGATCCTTTTTTTAAATTATAAATTTATTTATTTTTGGGTGTGTTGGGTCTTTGTTTCTGTGCGAGGGCTTTCTCTACTTGCGGCGAGCGGGGGCCGCTCTTAATTGCGTTACGCGGGCCTCTCACTGTCGCGGCCTCTCTTGTTGTGGAGCACAGGTTCAGTAGTTGTGGCTCACGGGCCTAGTTGCTCCGCGGCATGTGGGATCTTCCCAGACCAGGGCTCGAATCCGTGTCCCCTGCATTGGCAGGCAGATTCTCAACCACTGTGCCACCAGGGAAGCCCTCCGTTAGATCTTGAGGTTCCCCAGAGAAGGACTAAAATTTTTGACAGCTGGAGAGGAGGCAAGAAGCCATTGAAAATCAGTGGAAATTATGGAGTGTTCTCCCTAGAAGAAAACCCACAGAGGCATATAATTTCCAGTTTACCATGCACACACAAATAATAATTATGACAACAGGGAACATTCATTGAGCATTTACTTGCAGCAAGAGCAATGAACTAAGAACCTTACTTGCATTATATCATTTACTACTCTGCACAACCCTGTGAATTTATTATCCCTGTTATACAGGTGAGAATAATCGAAGCTGACTAACTTGCCCAAGTCACAAGTTTGTAAAGATAGATCTGAATTTGAATCCAGGCAGGCTAACTCAAGTACCCTCTGGCACTTAACGACTTACCCCAGTACCTCTAGGAATTCCTGGTATACTGTGGCTTGAACATGAAGGCAGGAATTCTGGACTTGGGTGCAGGTGCAGGCCTATATGACTTGGTATTTCTCTTCTGCAGCATTTTATGTAAGAGCAGAAGAGGTGATGGTTGAGGTGATCATTGAGGAATAGTGTGGTTGGCCTGATGAGTTTAAGACAGTGCTGTGAAGCAAACTGTGCCTGAGAAAAGGGAATTCTTGGTACCTGAGAATATCGGTAGTCTTGGTGAAATGGTGAGAGTATTAGGAGGCCAGTAGGGCTGACGTGATTGAGATAGGATTGGGGGACAAAATTAAAGATCTAGGAGTTGAAGCAGAACTTTGTAATAAAAAGCCCATAGTGTGGCTGTGAAATGGTGATAAGAAAGAAGAAAACTTAGGAAGATGAATAACTGAAATCAAAATAGTTGCCTGGCCACCAGCATTAGTACTAGAGTTTTTATGCTTTCATAAAATTAAGCCCTTATAATAAAATTATAATACCTAGTGATGGGGGTGTTAGTCTTGACCATTAAACCAAACCTGCAATATTTCAATGAGTTCAGGTACAGATTGGAACTCAGAGGTGTCCAGAGTAGTCAAAGGATTAAAAATCATTTCATACGAGAAATGACTGGAGGAACTAGTTTAACTTAGGGGGTGGGAGGGACTTAAGGTATAAGAACTGCCATGTGGGAAAGGGAGCTGCCTTATTGAAGGTGATCTGAAGGTCAGACAGAGGTTGGGTGGAAATTACAGGGAAGCAGATTTTGGCCTGGCAAAGTGCTGGTGCTCAGAAGTGAAACTGGCAATGATGGGCAGTGGTTCAGCAGTTGGATGACAGAGGTTAGAAAATATTATTGTGTTGGGTGGAAAGGTCACTTGAGGTGATTATTGAGACCCCTTATAACTTCAAGACTTAAAATGTTCAAGATGACACTTTAAGTCATCAAGATTGATGAGAGGGAGCCCCAACAAAGAATGTGAGTGAGGTATAAAAGTAGTAATTTTCTAAAATAACCTGAAATCCTAATCTGTAGGTTAATCAAGGAACCAAAATGTAGAGCCCGTAACAAGAATAGCATACAGTCAAGTTTTGTATGTATGTGGTATTGCAAGACCCAGTAGCATAAAGTAATACTTACCGAATGTTTGCTATGTGCCAGGCATGCTTTTAGGAGCTTTATATGTATTAACTCACTTAATTCTCTGTAACTTTTAAAGTTACGTTCTGTTATGTTTCCCATTTTGTGGATGAGAAAACTCGGGCACAGAGTAATCTAGTAACTTACTCAGGGTCACACAGTAAGTGTTGGAATTGGGGTTCAAACCCAGGAAGTCTGATTTCATAGCATATACTGTTAGACTGAAACCATAAGTGGGTAGTTTGGTATAACTAAGCATATGCTGTTAGACTGAAACCATAAGTGGGTAGTTTGGTATAACTAAAGGGTAAAATGCTAAAGGTTGAAATGAAAATTATTCCAGAAAGTTAAGCTTCTGGATTGACGCATCTTTTATGCCATGTAAAAATGGAAGCCAGGTCTGGATGTTAGGAATGAGATCAGGACTAGAGATGTGGAAACCATAGCGCAGGGATAGAAATTCAAGCTACTTAAAGATTGAGAGACTACCCCTGTTGAGTGGAAAGACTGCCTAAAAAAATCAGCATTTAAAGGATGGGCAGAAGAGAAGGAGGCTGCAAAGGAAATTTAGTGGCCAAAGAAGTAAGAGGAAAATCAGGAGAGAGTGAAACTAGCCCAAAGAAGTGTGTTTTAGGAGGTAAACGATGTCAGGTGCTGCTCAAGGGTTAAATAGAGAGGAATCCCAAAGTGCACTTGGAGGTCTTTAACCTGCAGTAGCAGGTGGAGGCCCAAACCAGCTTGCAGTGGATTGAGAAACAATGGAGGTGAGAAAGTCCATGCTGAGATTGTAGTTATCTCTTCCAGAAGCTTAACTGACATGGAGGCACTGGGATCTGAGAGGAGACACTCAGGAGATACTTCAGTGTTTACATTTTGATGGGAAAAAACTAAAAGTGAGAAAGAGATTGGAGATGGAGACAGGAAGCTAATGAGTGAGAATTCTAAGGGGTTCTAAGCAGAATCTAGAGCAGTCTCTTTTAAACTTTTTTGGCCACAGCCCTCAGTAGGAAATAAATTTTATCTTTGCTATCTGGTGCGAGCACACATGTACACATATTACTGAAACAAGTTTCTTACGGTAATAGTTATCCTTACTACTTGTGATGTCATTTATATTGTCTTCTATTCCAGTCTGTTGTTGGTGCGGGTTTTTTGTTGTTTTGGTTTGGGGTTTTTTTGTTTTGTTTTAATGATCTCCTCAATCAATTTCTTGACCCATCTGCAGCTTTCAAAATGCTGACATAGAGTACAGGTAGAGGGGATTGTTTTTACCAACTCTTCAGCGTAACAGAGGAAAGGAGGGGTAAAACTAATACCCAACAAATGAAACAGGTTGTAATAGGGTAGTAAAAATTAGTGTCCCCTATCTTGCCTCCCTCCTGCACAGCAAACTTTTCTATCTTCCAATTGTGTCTGTTGACATCTTTTAGTACTATCGTAGGCCATTGTAACAGTTATGCAGGAGGTATTTAGATGCACCTACTAAATCTTCGATGGCAAGTGTTTTTAAGACAATTGTGAGGCCATTTAGGCCAAAAGTATTCACTGTACAGTAAGTCCCATACATACAAACCTTCAAGTCGTGAACTTTCAAAGATGCGAATGTGTGTTCGATGTCCAATCATGTAAGTTCACGTGTCTGGCATACATCGTCACGTGCGTGCATCCTCTACAAGTGGTTGTGCTTTTGTGTACTTTACAGTGCTGTGTAGAGTACAGTAGTATAGTATCTTTATTTCAAGCCCATGATGTCTGGAAGCAGGTGTAAAAGCAGTGGTGATGTAGCTGGTACTGCTAAGAAGCGCCAAGTAATAACGATGGAAACAGAAGTGAATAATTGAGAGAGTGGAGCGAGGCAAAAAGATGGTAGACGTCGCTCGTTCTTATAACATGAATTGTTCAACCATTGGCATGATTCTAAAGAACAAGGGCAAGATCACGGAACTTGTGAAGCCTGCTGTGCCGATGATGTTGACAATAATATCAAAGAAGCATGGAAAAGTGATGGAGTGTAGATGTGTAGATCAGCATTCTCAGTGTGTAGATGCAGGATCAGCATCAGCGTCAAGTCCCGCTCAGCTTAATGCTGGTTCAAGAGAAAATTAAAAGCCTTTATGAAGACTTGAAGAAGAAACAGCAGAGAATCAGAGGGCTCATCTTTTAATGCCAACCATGGCTGGTTTCATCGGTTCAAGGCTAGAGCTAACCTTCACAACGTAAAAATAAGTGGTGAGGCAGCGAGTGCAGATACAGTAGCTCCCTGGGAATTTCATGAAATGCTTTGAGAAATTATTGAAGGCATGTGTTTACCTGAGCAGGTTTTTAATGTGGATGAGACAGGACTGTACTGGAAGAGGATGCCAGACTGACATTACGTCAGTAAGGAGGAAAAGTTGATGCCAGGCTATAAGGCACCAAAGGATAGGATGACTCTGTCTGGTGGCAATGCTTCCAGTGATGTGAAGCTGAAGCCTCTCTTAGTTTATCATTCAGAGAACCCAAGACCCTTAAAAACATAGCCAAGGGCTTCTCTTGTATGGAAGAATAACCCCAAAGCCTGGGTTACACAGGCCATTTTCCAGGACTGGTTTTTCCACCACTTTATCCCAGAGGTAGAGAAATACTGCTTGGAGAAGGATCTCCCATTCAACATTCTTTTGCTGCTTGACAGTGCTCCGGGCCACCCTCCATTCATGGACAACTTTCATCCCAAAGTCAAAGTATCTGCCATCTGCCACCAAATAGTACATCACTTATCCAACCTATGGACCAGGGAGTTATAGTGACTTTCAAAAAATATTTTTTACATCACACTTTTCGTTAGGCAGTAAAGGCGAGTGATGAATCGGGAACAACCTTGCAACAATTTTGGAAGGACTATAACATCTACAAGGCCATAAAAAAACATTGACTTTTCTTGGCATGAGGTTACGGCTGTCACCATGAATGGGGTTTGGAAGAACCTTTGCCTGCAGTTTGTTGATGATTTTCATGGGTTTGAGAAGGTGGATGGAGTCCAAAGAGCAACGTAGTGACCTCAGCGAAAAGCTGGAGCTAGGTCTGCAAGAGGACGACTTCACTGAACTCCTTGCTGTGTAAAACGAGGAGCTTACTAATAAAGACCTGATGGAATTGGAGGCCTAGAGAAAGGATGAAGAGACAAGAGGAAGAAAGAGTAACTGAAGAACCAAAGAGATTCACGATGCAGGAAATGGCAAGGGGATTTTCTTTTCTTTATTTGAGGAGGCACTGTTCGTTTTTGAGGCACAGGACCTGAATGTAGAACAGTACACGAAGGTTGCAGCAGGCATTCAGAATGCAGTGCAGTGCTACCGTGTCATCTATGACAAGGGAAAAAGAGCTACTACCCAGACATCACTGGATCATTTTTTCAAGAGGGTAGGTAGAATTGAATCCAGCAAGGAACCAGAACCTGTGCCATCAGCGTCAGGCGTGAGTGAAATTGCAGCCTGCCCTCCGTCTCCTATTGCTGAGGATCCTTCAGCTCTACCATCTCCCACCTCCTCTCCCTCCTTCAGTCAGTAAGTCTTCTTGCCTGTTCACTCGATGCCAGCCCCTGTAGGCCAGCTATTGTACTGTACTACTGTACTTTTCAAGGTACTGTAAGATTAAAAATGTTTTCTTTATTTTTTGTGTTTGTTTTTTATGTATCATTTGTGTGAAAAGTATTATAAAACTATTACAGTACAGTCCTGTATAGCCGATTGTGTTAGTTGGGTACCTAGGCTAACTGTGTTGGACTTATGAACAAATTGGACTTACAAATGTGCTCTCAGAATGGACCTTGTTTGTATGTAGGGGATTTACTGTATTTTATTTACATAGCAATTTTAATTCTACATTAGAGAGGCCCTAATTCAGATCCTCTTCATCTCAGTAACTTTGCAGTGGCCTCTTGTTTTCTTGCTTCCAGGTTTTCCACCTTCAAATTCATTCCCCCCAGGGTGCCTGGGTCTCCTTTCTAAACACATATTTGGTTATCTTAGGCACACTTGAACCCAAGTTTGAGAAATATGGGACTTTGAGATCATAGGCAGACTCTCTTTTGTGATTTTCAAGAACCTTTGCAATTAAGTCTATCTTAGTCTGCTAGGGCTACCATAACAAAATACCACAGAGTGGCTTAATCAACAGTAAATGATTTTCTCATAGTTCTGGGGGCTGGAAGTTCAAGATCAAGGGACCAGCAGGGTTGATTTCTTTCTGGGTGAGACCTTTCTCCTTGGCTTACAAATGACTTCCTCTGGCTGTGTCCTCACGTGACCTTTTCTCTGTGCATATGCACTCCTAGTGTGTCTTCCTCTTTATAAGGACCCACCAGTCCTATTGAATTAGGCCCCACCCTTATGACCCCATTTAATCTTAATTATCTCCTTAAAGGCCCTATCTCCAAATACAGTTACATTGGGGGTTTGGCCTTCAATATATGAACTGGAGGAAGGACACAATTCAGTCCTTAAACAGGCCCTTACCCTTCTTTAGTGGCTGATTTCCTACCAACCTTTCCCTCTAACAGCTGTTTACTTCAGCTGAACCATGCCCCCAGTATTCTCCCCAGCAGTGCCAGGCGCTGTGATACTTCATGTATTTGTACCAGCTGTTCCACTTGTCTAGAGATAAACTTTCTCTCCTTTTCCCAAAGACAAGTTTCTAATCAATCTTCAGGGCTCTACCCAGTATCTGCTCTCCCACTTTCCCTGTCACCCTCCTACATCCCCCCAGTTCCTCCATACACAAGTGTTGATCATGTTTCCTCTATATTCCTATAGCACTTCATAGGTTTACCATGGTGCTCATAACTTTGTAATGAGATTGCTTGTCCATTTTGCCTTGCAGATTATATCTTCCTCAGGGTCAGGGTTTGTGTCCTACTTAGGTTTATATTCCTTCTTTGCCTGGCAGTGATAGTCAATAAATCATTTTCTTAATTTTTTTAAATAAATAATTATCTGTGAATAAGCAGACATCTTTCAAAATTAAAGATTTGATCCTAACTATATGATAAAGTAGATAAGATTATAGTATTAAGGAAGTATAGGGTACAGAATGTTGTTGCCTATTACTGAGATAGTTCATACTCTACACTTCTAGGGTTGACTTCTTAAAACAAAGAAATCATTGGTTCATATCTGTGAAAAGGAAAGATGGTGTTTTGTGATTTGTATTTTTTTTGTTTGCTTTTTTTTAACCTCAAGAGAGAACTTGTGTTGTGAGCTTATTATTGAAAGGAAAATTTACTTAGAAGACATTTATACAGGAGAATGAGAGCCATAAAATCCAAGGGAAGCATCAGAAAGATTATAAAGAACACAGCAAAACATTTCTTGAGAACCAGTAACTCTGCTACTTGCTTTTAAACTTATCTTTTATAAACCTCACGACAACCTGCAAGGTAGGTAATATTTATCCGCACTTAAAGAGGACACTAAAGCTCAGGAAGAAAAGACCAAGTAGCTAATTAGGGAAGTTAGATATCAAACCCAGTTCTTCTAACAAAGCCTAGTGTACTTTAATCTCATTTCATGGTGTAACATTGTCAGATTAATGATGAAAGAGATTGACTTTTCCCCCTTTGCCTGGCATTGGTAAACAGTCAATGGTTCTTTGCCAGGCTGCAGTATGCACAGTAAAGCAGTGGCAAGGGGACAGTGAACTGGGCATGCCTGAGTATGACTAGTGGACTGTAATTTGTATAAACTTTCTGGGGGGCAGTTTCTATGTGTATTTGAACAAATTTATACTCTTTGACCCCTTCTAATTCCCATTCTAAGGATATAAGAAAAAAAATTGTTGAACAGAATTTTTTTAGAGACCTTTTAATAATAGCAAAGAGGAAAAAACAATTCACATGTCAACTAGAGGGCTGTTTGTACAAATGATGGGATATCTGTGAGAGGCAAAACCATCATGTCATTGTTGAAATCGTTTTTTTTTTCTTTCGAGTCTTCTGGAAACCTTATTTTACGATATACCAATTTTATAAAAAACATAATTAAGATTATAAATTTGGCATTCTCTTCCATGCCATTTCCCTGTAGGAAACAGAAGGCACATTCAAAATAGTATAGCTCTGGGCCATGGGGGGGCCTAAAAGGATTGTTTACAAAGATGTAAGCAGATCATAGGAAAACCGTAAGGAATAATGTAGTATTGGGGGCTAGAAACAGTTTGGGCTGCTGTCACCTGAAGGGCCAAAGGACAGGGAGAAAGAGTCGTTGAGAGAGAGCCACCTTGAGAGGAGCTGTGACCTTCAGTAGAGGAATGCAGCGTGCCTAAGGCAACCCCTGCAAGAATAAATATCTGCATCTGCTCTCTTCCATCCGTTTGATCTGCCAGGGCTCCCCACTAACCCAACTCAGCTAGAAGCTAGAAGGCAAGATCAGGCTTCTGGAGCAGAACGTGGTTGAGAGAGGTGGACCCTGGATCTGGAAAGGAAACAGAAGATATTCAGGCTATATTAATTGAACACATATATATTGAGAGCCTGCAATGTACCAAGCACTATGATAGGAGTAGGCATATTGCAATGAGGAAGTAGTAGTCTCTGCCCTCACAGAGCATCTTGCTACTGAGAAGCCGTGATAATTGAACAAAAAAACTAATAATTGCAATGAAGAGTGTTTTATTGTGGTAGGGAAAGTATGGTGTGCCATGGGAACAGAGAAACTTGACCCCATCTAGAGGGTAGGAAAGGATCCCCAAAGGAAATGATTGTTAAACTGAGACTTGAAAGAGGAATCAAAGTTAACTGTGTGAAGGAATAGGTAAGAAGAGAATGTTCATGGCAGACAGAGTAGCCTGTGCCGAAGTGTTAAGGTCAGAGACTGCATAAGAGCTGAAAGTTGTTGAACATTCTAGCAATTTTCATCACATATTTTGAAGCGTAAACTTCAATGAGCCAGGCACTATGCAGTAAGTTCCGTAAGGCAGCATCACTGAATGCAGGGAGAGAATAAAGAGGAGACTGGGGCTTGTTGCAGAAGAGTGATGGAGAGCCTTATGTACTATGTTAACGAATATGTTCTTTATTGTTTGGGGTGTAGAATAGTTTTAAGTGGATAAATGACTTATTGAAATGCATGTTTCTAGAAAGATTACCTAACCTACAGTGCAATTAATGGGGGCGGGGTAGCAAAACTGGATGTAAGAAGGCTAATTTAAATTCTGTTTCTAGTTGAGAAATGGTGTCCTGAAGTAGGGTGATGGCAGTGTGAACTGAGAGATGTGAATGGGTCCAGGAGAGACTTGTGATACGGAATCAACAGGACATCTTAATTGGTAAGAGGTTGTAAAAGGAGGAGTGTTCATGGATGGTCCCCAGGTTTCTGTCTGGAGCATCTGTGTAGATGGTAGTTCTGTTTATTGACCAATATGGATCAGCAGAATAAGAGCAGCTGCAATAGGGATAGGGAATACTAGTTCAATTTTGGATATGTTCAAACTGCAACTTTTGTTAGTTGTATTTATCTATGTAGATCTGAAGATAAGCAAAAGGTCTGGTCTAGGGATAGAGAACTGGCATTTATATCCACAGACAAAAAAAGAAAGGGAGGAAATATACCACCATAAGGGTAGTCATCTTGGAGTGGTGGCCTTGTGAGTGATTTTATTTTCTTTATTCCTTCTATATTTTGTAAATGTTCTGCAGCATACACGTTTTGCTTTTCAAAAAGCCATTTTTAATGATTGTATGCTGGTTTAATATTTATTACATGGAAAAGGTTTTAAAATTACTCTATTTCAGTTGCAGATATAAAGCATCTGAAAATGTTCTTGAGTGAAGGATAACAGAAATAAAAATTTTTTAAATTTCCCTAGGGCTGCTGTTTTATTTTATTACAAAAGGTATATGTCATCTTTGTTTACTTTTTACATTATGAAATTTGTATTGTTGAATTCTCTTTATCATTCTCCCCCTACAACCACTCACAGCCAGTCTCGTTCCCTGCAGATAGCTACTATTAACCATATGCAGTGTTTCAATCTATTAGTTTCATAGCTCTCAGTTTTTCTAAATATTCAGAGTAGTCCACAGTATACATGTATCATAATTTATTTAAACATTTCCCTATTGGTGGATGTTGAAATTACTCTCACTTTTGCTGTTGCAGAAGACGCTTCAGTGAACATCGTTCTATGTGTATCTTTGTAGATTTGGGGCTATATTTCTATAGGATATATTTTTAGAAATGGAACTGCTAAGTCAAAGAATAATTTGCATTTGAATTTTTATTAGTGTTAAACTGCTCTCAGAAAGGCCATGAAAGTGTCTATTTCCAAATACCCACACCAACACTGGGAATTAACAAACCTTAAAATTGTTTTCCGTCTGGAGGGGAAAAAAAAAAAAGCTACCTTGTCTAATTCGTATTTTATTGGTGAGGTTGAAAACTTTTTCAGTGCTTCTTTTTTTTATTGAGTAGTTGATGTACAATATTACATGTTACAGTGTACAGTGTAGGGATTCACAATGTTTAGAGGTTATACTCCATTTATACTTATAAAATATTTGTTTTATTCCCCATGTTATACAATATATTTTTTTAATATTACTATTTCTTTTACAAATTTTTTTATTTTATATTAGAGTATAGTTGATTTACAACGTTGTGTTAGTTTCAGGTGTACAGCAAAGCGATTCATTATACATATACATATATCTATTCTTTTTCCATATACGTTATTACAGAGTATTGAGTAGAGTTTCCTGTGCTATACAGTAGGTCCTTGTTGATTATTTTATATATAATAGTGTGTATATGTTAATCCCAACCTCCTAATTTATCCCTTGCCCCCCACCTTTCCTCTGTGGTAACCATAAGTTTGTTTTCTAAATCTCTGAGTCTATTTCTGTTTTGTAAATAAGTTCATTGGTATCATTTTTTTAGATTCCACATATAAGCGATATCATATGATATTTGTCTGTCTGACTTCACTCAGTATGATAGATCCATCCACATTGCTGCAAATGGTATTATTTCATTCTTTTTTATGGCTGAGTAGTATTCCTTGTGTGTGTGTGTGTGTGTGTGTGTGTGTGTGTGTGTGTGTGTGTACCACATCTTCTTTATCCATTCATATGTCAGTGGACATTTAGGTTGCTTCCATGTCTTGGCTGTTGTAAAGAGTGCTGCAGTGAACATTGGGGTTCATGTATCTTTTCAAATGAGAGTTTTCTCCGGATATATGCCCAGGAATGGGATTGCCGGATCATATGGTAGCTCTATTTTTATTTTTTTACAGACCCTCGATAATGTTCTCCATAGTGGCTGTACCAATTTACATTCCCACCAACAGTGTAGGAGTTTTCCCGTTTCTCTATACCCTTTCCAGCATTCATTGTTTGTAGACTTTTTGATGATGGCCTTTCTGACTGCTTTGAAGTGATACCTCACTGTAGTTTTGATTTGCATTTCTCTGATAATTAGTGATGCTGAGCATCTTTTCATGTGCCTGTCGGCCATCTGGATGTCTTCTCTGGAGAAATGTCTATTTAGATCTTCTGCCCCTTTTTTGATTGGGTTGTTTGTTTTTTAATATTGAGTTGCGTGAGCTGGTATATTTTGGAGATTAATCCCTTGTCGGCTGCATCATTTGCACATATTTTCTCCCATTCTGTGGGTTATCTTTTCATTTTATTTATGGTTTCCATTTCTATACAAAAGCTTTTAAGTGTATTAAGGTCCTCTTTGTTTATTTTGTTTTTATTTTTATTACTTTGGGAGGTTGATCCAAAAAGATATTGCTGCGATTTATGTCAAAGAACGTTCTGCCTATGTTTCCCTCTAAGAGTTTTATAGTATCTGTTCTTACATTTAGGTCTTTAATCCATTTTGAGTTTAGTTTTGTGTATGGTGTTAGAGAGTGTTCTAATTTCATTCTTTTACATGTGGCTGTCCAGTTTTCCCAGTGCCACTTATTGAAGAGACTGTCTTTTCTCCATTGTATTTTCTTTCCTCCTTTGTCGTACATAATTGACCATAAGTGTGTCGGTTTATTTGTGGACTTTCTATCCTGTTCCATTGATCTGTCAGTCTGTCTTTGTGCCAATACCATGCTGTTTTGTTTACTGTAGCTTTATAGTATACACTGAAGTCAGGGAGCCTGAAGCCTCCAGCTTTGTTTTTCTTTCTCAAGAATTTGTGTTTCCATACAAATTTTAGGATTTTTTTTGTTGTTGTTCCAGATCTGCAAAAATGCCATTGGTAATTTGAGGGATTGCATTGAATCTGTAGATTGCCGTGGGTAGTATAGTTATTTTGACAATATTAATTCTTCCAATCCAAGAACATCGTATATATTTTCATCTGTTTTTTGTCATCTTTGATGTTTCATCAATGTCTTAATAGTTTTTGGAGTACAGGTCTTTTGCCTCCTTAGGTTTATTCCTAGACATTTTATTCTTGTTGATGTGATGGTAAATGGGATTGTTTCCTCAATTTCTGATCTTTCATTGTTAGCATAAAGAAATGCAACAGAATTCTGTGTATTAATTTTGTGTCCTGCAACTTTACCAAATTCATCGATGAGCTCTAGTAGTTTTCTGGTGGCATCTTTAGGATTTTCTATGTATAGTATCATGGCATCTGCAAACAGTGATAGTTTTACTTCTTTCCCCATTTGGATTCCTTTTATTTCTTTTTCTTCTCTGATTGCCATGGCTAGGACTTCCAAAACTATGTTGAATAAAAGTGGCAACAGTGGACATGCTTGTCTTGTGCATGATCTTAGAGGAAATACTTTTAGCTTTTCACACGTTAGCTGTGGGATTGTCATATATGGCCTTTATTATGTTGAGATATGTTCCCTCTATGCCCACTTTCTGGAGAGTTTTTATAATTGGGTGTTGAATTTTATCAAAAGCTTTTTCTGCATTTATTGAGATGATCATATGGTTTTTACTTTTCAGTTGGTTAATGTGGAGTATCACACTGATTAATATGCAGATATTGAAAAATCCTTGCATCTCTGGGATAAATCCCACTTGATCATGGTGTAGATCCTTTTAATGTGTTGTTGGACTCAGATTGCTAGTATTTTGTTGAGGATTTTTGCGTCTATGTTCATCAGTGATATTGGCCTGTAATTTTCGTTTTTTGTGATATCTTTGGTTTTGGTATCAGGGTGATGGTGGCCTCATAGAATGAGTTTGGGAGTGTTCCTACTGCTGCAATTTTTAAAAATAGTTTCAGAAGGATAGGTGTTGACTCTTCTCTAACTGTTTGATAGAATTCACCTGTGAAGCCATCTGGTCTTGGATTTTGTTTGTTGGGAGGTTTTTGTTTGTTTTTAAATTTTAAATATTTATTTATTTATTTTTGGCTGTGTTGGGTCTTCATTGCTGCATGCAGGCTTTCTCTAGTTGTGGCGAGCGGGGGCTACTCTTCATTGTGGTGCTCAGGTTTCTCATTGCGGTGACTTCTCTTGTTGCAGAGCATGGGCTCTAGGCACGCGGGCTTTAGTAGTTGTGGCACAGGGGCTTAGTTGCTCCGCGGCACGTGGGATATTCCCAGACCAGGGATCGAACCTGTGTCCCCTGCATTGGCAGGCAAATTCTTATCCACTGCACCACCAGGGAAGCCCTGTTGGGAGTTTTTAAATCACAGTTTCAATTTCAGCACTTGTGATTGGTCTGTTCATATTTTCTATTTCTTCCTGGTTCAGTTTTGGGAAATTGTACCTTTCTATGAATTTGTCCATTTCTTCTGGGTTATCTATTTTATTGGCATATAGTTGCTTGTAATAGTCTCTTATGATCCTTTGTATTTCTGTGGAGTCTGTTGTAACTTCTCCTTTTTCATTTCTAATTTTGATTTGAGCCTTCGCCCCTTTTTTCTTGATAACTCTGGCTAAAGGTTTATCAATTTTGTTTATATTTTCAAAGGACCAGCTTTAAATTTCATTGATCTTTTGTATTCTTCGTCTCTTTTTCATTTATTTCTGCTCTGATCTTTATGATTTCTTTCCTTCTGCTAACTTTGGGTTTTGTTTGTTCTTTTCTCTATTTGCTTTAGGTATAAGGTTAGGTTGTTCATTTGGGAGTGTTCTTGTTTCCTGAGGTAAGATTGTATTGTTATAAACTTCTTAGAAGTGCTTTTGCTGCATCCTATAGGTTTTAGATCATCGTGTTTTTGTTTTCATTTGTATCTAGGTATTTTTTGATTTCGTCTTTGATTTCTTCAGTGATCCAGTGGTTGTTGAGTAGCATATTGTTTAGCCTCCACGTGTTTGTGGGTTTTTTACCGTTTTTTTCTTGTAGTTGATTTGTAATCTCATAATGTTGTGACACTCAATAAATTTCAATTTTTAAAAATTTACTGAGGCTTGCTTTGTGGCCCAGCATGTGGTCAGTTCTGGAAAATGTTCTATGTGCACTTGAGAAGAATGTGTATTCTGCTACTTTCAGATTGAATGCTCTATAAATATCAAGTAACTCCATCTGGCCTAATGTGTCATTTAAACCTGTGTTTCCATATTGATTTTCTGTCTAAATGATGTGTACACTGATGTTAGTGGGGTGTTAAAACCCCCCACTATTATTGTGTTACTGTCAATTTCTCTTTTTATGGTTGTTAACATTTGTGTTATATATTGAGGTGCTCCTATGTTGGATGTGTGTGTATATATAAGTGTGTATGTGTGTATATATATATGATATATATCTTCTTGAATTGATTCTTCGATCGTTATGTAGTGTCCTTTGTCTCTTCTAACAGTCTTTATTTTACAGTTTATTTTGTCCCATGTGAGTATTGCTACTCCAGCTTTCTTTTGATTTCCATTTGCATGGAGTACCTTTTTCTATCCTCTCGTGTTCATTCTGTATGTGTCCCTAGATCTGAATTGGGTCTCTTGTAGACAGCATATATACGGATCTTCTTTTTATATCCATTCAGCCAGTCTTTGTCTTTTGGTTGGAGCATTTAATCCATTTACATTTAAGGTAGTTACCAATATGCATGTTCTTATTGCCATTTAGCTAATTGTTTTGGATTTGTTTTTGTAGATATTTTTTTCTTCCTTTCCTTTTTTGTTCCCTTCTCGTGTGATTTGAAGACTATCTTTAGTGTTGTGTTTGGATTTCTTTTTCTTTTTTTGAGTATCTGTTGTAGATTTTTGGTTTGTGCTTACCATGAGGTTTTGCTATAGCAGTCTTTATATACACAATATTGTTTGAAGTTGCTGGTATCTTAATTTCAAATGGATTTCCAGTATTTGTTCATTTGTTCTCTCCTCGCAGTTGCTGGTTTTGATATCATATTTGTGTGGGGGTGATTTCCTACCTTTACTGTATGTTTTCCTCTACTAGTAAGCTTTCCATTCGTAATTTTCTTGTTTCTAGTTGTGGCCTTTTCTCTTCTGCCTAGTCAAGTTCCTTTAGCTTTTTTTTTTAACATCTTTATTGGAGTGTAGTTGCTTTACAATATTGTGTTAGTTTTTGCTGTATAACAAAGTGAATCAACTATACATATACATATATCCCCATATCTCCTCCCTCTTGCGTCTCCCTCCCACCCTCCCTATCCCACCCCTCTAGGTGGACACAAAGCACCGAGCTGATCTCCCTGTGCTATGCGGCTGCTTCCCACTAGCTATCTGTTTTACACTTGGTAGTGTATATATGTCCATGCCACTCTCTCACTTCATCCCAGTTTACCCTTACCTTTCCCCATGTCCTCAAGTCCATTCTCTATGTCTGCATCTTTATTCCTGTCCTGCCCCTAGGTTCATTAGAACCTTTTTTTTTTTTTTAGATTCCATATATATGTGTTAGCATATGGTATTTGTTTTTCTCTTTCTGACTTACTTCACTCTGTATGACAGTCTCTAGGTCCATCCACCTCAGTACAAATAACTCCATTTTGTTTCTTTTTATGGCTGAGTAATATTCCATTGTATATATGTGTCACATCTTCTTTATCCATTCATCTGTCCATGGACATTTAGGTTGTTTCCATGTCCTGGCTTTTGTAAATAGTGCTGCAGTGAACATTGTGGTACATGTCTATTTTTGAATTATGGTATTCTCGGGGTATATGCCCAGTAGTGGGATTGCTGGGTCGTATGGTAGTTCTATTTTTAGTTTTTTAAGGAACCTCCATACTGTTCTCTATTAGTGACTGTATAAATTTACATTCCCACCAACAGTGCCCTTTAGCATTTGTTGCAAAGGTGGTTTGATGGTGCTGAATTCTCTTAGCTTTTGCTTGTCTGTAAAGCTTTTGATTTCTTCTTCAAATCTGAACGAGATTCTTGCTGAGCAGAGTATTCTTGGTTGTAGGTTTTTCCCTTTCACCACTTTAAATATATTGTGCCACTCCCTTCTGGCCCGCAGAGTTTTTGCTGAAAAATCCGCCGATAACCTTATGGGGATTCCCTTGTATGTTATTTGTTGCTTTTCCCTTGTTGCTTTTAATATTTCCTCTTTGTCTTTAATTTTTGTCAATTTGATTAATGTGTCTTGGTGTTTTCCTCCTTGGGTTTATCCTGTGTGACACACTCTGTGCTTCTTGTAATTGGGTGACTGTTTCCTTTCCCATATTAGGGAAGTTTTTGTTTTTGTTTTTTGTTTTTTGTTTTATTTATTTATTTATTTTTTGCTCCGCTGGCCCCACCAGCCACGGCAAGCAGGGGCCACTCCCCGCCGCAGTGCGTGGGCCTCTCACTGCGGCGGCCTCTCCTGCCGCGGAGCACGGGCTCTAAGGCACGCAGGCCTCAGTAGTCACGGCACGTGGGCTTCAGCAGTTGTGGCTCTCGGGCCCCAGAGCGCAGGCTTAGCAGCAGCGGCGCATGGACCCAGGTGCTCCGTGGCACACGGGATCCTCCCAGACCAGGGCCCGAAACCGCATCCCCCCCCACCGGCAGGCAGACTCCCAACTGCTGCACCACCACGGAAGCCCCTAGGGAAGTTTTCAGCTATTATCTCTTCAAATGTTTTCTCAGATCCTTTCTCTCTTTGCCTTCTGGGACCCCTATCATGTGAATATTGGTGCATTTAATGTTGTCCCAGAGGTCTTTTAAACTGTCTTCATACCTTTTCGTTCTTTTTTCTTTATTCTCTTCTGTGGCGATGATTTCCACCATTCTGTCTTCCAGGTCACTTATTCATTTTTCTGTCTCATATATTCTGCTATTGATTCTTTCTACTTTATTTTTCAATTCAGTTATTGTATTGTTCAACTCTGTTCTTTATCTCTTCTGGTTCTTTGTTAAACATTTCTTGTATCTTCTTGGTTTGTACCTCCATCCTTTTTCCGAGATCTTGGATCGTCTTTACTATCATAACTCTGAATTCTTTTTCAGGTAGATTGCCTATCTCCACTTCACTTAGCTGTTCTTCTGGGGTTTTGTCTTTTTCCTTCATCTGGAACATATTCCTCTGCCATCTCATTTTGTCTAACTTTCTGTGTTCTGCAGCCTGCAGGATTGTAATTCTTCTTGCTTCTGGTGTCTTCCCCCTGGTGGGTGAAGCTGGTCTACGAGGCTTGTGCGGTCTTCCTGATGGGAGGAACTGGAGCCTGCCCTCTGGTTGGTAGAGCTGAGTCTTGTCCCTCTGGTGGGCATGGCCGTCTCTAGGGGTGTGTTTAGAGGTGCCTGTGGGCTCCAGAAGACTTTAGGCAGCCTGTCTGCTGATGGGTGGGGCTGTGTTCCCACCATGCTGGTTCTTTGCTGTGAGACATCCCAGCACAGGAGCCTACAGGTTGTTGGGTGGGGTCAGGTCTTGGTGTCAAGATGGCTGCCTCCAGGAGAGCTCACGTCAGTGAGTACTCCCCAGTACCTCCTCCACCAGTGTCCTTGTCCCCACAGTGAGCCACAACTGCCCCCTGCTTCCCCTGGAGACCTTCCAAAACCAGCAGGTAGGTCTGGCCCAGGCTTCTGTGAAGTCACTTCTTTCTCCCTGGGTCCCAGTGCGCATGAGACCTTCTCTGTGCTCTTCAAGAGTGGAGTTCCTGCGATGAAACCCTGCTGGTCTTTAAAGCCAACTGCTCTGGGGGGCCTCTCCCAATGCCTGACCCCCAAACTGGGGAACCTGACGTGGGGCTCAGAACTTTCATTCCTGTGGGAGAACCTCTGCGATACAGTTATTTTCCAGTTTGTGGGTCACCTACCCAGCAGGTATGGGATTTGATTGTATCGTGAATGCACCCTTCCTACTGTCTCGTTGTTTCTTTGTCTTTGGGTGTAGAATATCTTTTTTGGTAGGTTCCAGTCTTTTTTGTCCATGGATATTCAGCAGTTAATCATGAGTTTTATGTTTTTGTGAGAGGAGGTGAACTCAAGTCCTACTCTGCCATCTTCTATTAATATTTCTTTAACTTTCAGCGGGCTGCCTCAGAGCCCATGGTGTACTGCCTGCTGGCTGTGCCCTCAGCCCCTGCCCCCATGGCAGAGAGAAGACCTCAAGACTCTTTCAGCTAATTCTTTAAAGCTTCTATAACAAGGTCCCCTGCTTCAAGCTCTCCTTTGATAATACTCAATAGTGTTAGGAGTTCCAGCTTGCTGAGGTTTTCCAGATTCATCCTGAAAGCCTGATAATTGGCAGTCACGCTTTAGTCCTTAAGCATAAATTCTTAAGGCTTTCTTCAGTTAAAATTTGGGAAAACTGACAAATATATTTAGAATGCCATCAGCATGGTAGAAAAGTGTTCAAGCTTTTCCTGGCACTCTGGGCTCCGCTTCCTACCGCCTCCACCACCCACTCCATCCAGAGTCCCCCAAGGCCCTGCCCCTCAAACTACAATATATTCTTACAACTTATACCTGATAGTTTGTACATTTTAATCCTCTACCCTTATATTGCTCCTCCCCCCTTCCCTCTACTCACTGGTAACTGCTAGTTTGTTCTCTATATCTGTGAGTCTGCTGCTTTTTTGTTATAGTCACTAGTTCGTTGTATTTTTTAGATTCCACATATAAGTGATATCATACAGTATTTGTCTTTGACTTATTTCACTTAGCATGATGCCCTTCAAGTCCATCCATGTCACTGCAAATAGCAAAATTTCAAATTTTTTTATAGCTGAGTATTCCATTTTGCAGATATATTGTATTACAGCTTCTTTATCCATTCACCTGTTGATTGACACTTAGGTTGCTTCCATGTCTTGCCAATTGCAAATAATGTTGCTATGAACAATTGGGGTGCCTGTATCTTTTCAAGTTAGTGAATGTTTTTGTTCTTGTTTTTTTTCCCTTGGATATGTACCCAGGAGTGGAATTCCTGGGTCATATGGTAGCTCTGTTTTTAGTTTTGTTATTTTTTTTGAGAAACCTCTATACTGTTTTCCACAATGGCTGCACCAATTTGCTTTCCCATTGACAGTGTAAAAGGGTTCCTTTCTCTCCACAACTTTCCCAACATTTGTTGTTTGTGTTCCTTTTGATGCTTGCCATTCTGATGGGTATTAGGTAATCGCTCATTGTGACTTTGATTTGCATTTCCCTGACGATTGAGCATCTTTTCATGTGCCTGTTGGCCATCTGCATTTCCAATTTGGAAAAATGTCTGTTCAGGTCTTCTGCCCATTTTTTTAATTGGGTGTTTGGTTTTTTTGTTGTTGAACTGTATGAGGTCTTTGTATATTTTGGAAATTGAGCCCTTGTTGGCTGCATAATTTGCAAATATTTTCTCCCAGTCCATAGATTATCTTTTCTTTTTGTTTATCATTTCCTTTGATATGCAAAAACATGTAAGGTTGATTAGGACCCATTTATTTATTTTTGCTTTTATTTCTTTTGCCTTGGAGACTGACCTAAGAAAACCGTGGTATGATTTTATGTCAGAGAATGTTTTGCCTATGTTGTATTCTAGTAGTTTTATGGTGGCATGTTTTATATTTAAGACTTTAAGCCAGTTTCAGCTTATTATTGTATATGGTGTTAGTGAGTGTTTTAACTTCATTGATTTACATGCAGCTGTCCAGCTTTCCCAAAACCACTTGCCGAAGAGACTGTCTTTTCTCCATTGTATATTTTTGCCTCCTTTGTCAAAGGTTAAGTGACTGTAGGTGTGTGGGTTTATTTCTGGACTCTGTATTCTGTTCCGTTGACCCATCTGTCTGTTTTTGTGCCCGTACCACACTGTTTTGATTACTGTAGCTTTGTAGTAGTGTCTGAAGTCTCGGAGGGTTATGCCTCCAGCTTTGTTCTTTTTCCTTGGGATTGTTTTGACAATTCTGGTTCTTTTGTGGTTCCAAGTAAATTTTAGAGTTATTTTTTCTAGTTCTGTGAAAAATGTCATGGGTAATTTGATAGGGATCTCATTAAATTTGTAGATATGGCCATTTTAACAGTATTGATTCTTCTAACCCAAGAGCATAGGATATTTTTCCATTTTTCGTCTTCAGTTTGCTTTATCAATATTTTATAGTTCTCAGTGTATAAGTCTTTCATCTCCTTGATCAGGTTTATTCCTAAATATTTTATTTATTTAAAAAAATGATTCAGATATATATTTTTTTCATATACTTTTTTCCACTACACATTATTACAAGACACTGAATATAGTTACCTGAGCTATACAGTAGGTCCTTGCTGTTTATCTCTTTTATACATAGTAGTGTGTATAGATTAATCCCAAACTCCCAACTTATCTCCCCACCCCCCTCCCCACTATCCCCTCTGGCAGCCTCAAGATTGTTTCCATGTCTGTGATTCTATTTCTGTTCTGTACATAAGTTCATTGATAGCATTTTTTTGGATGCTACATATAAGTGATATCATAAGTTTGTCTTTCTCTGACTTATTTCACTTAATGTGATAATCTCTAGGTCCATCCACGTTGTTGCAGATGGCATTACTTCATTCTTTTTTATGGCTAAGTAATATTCCATTGTATATATGTACCACATCTCCTTCTTCCATTCATCTGTTGATGGATACTTAGGTTGCTTCTATGTCTTGGCTATTATAAATGGTGCTGTTATGACCATTGGGGTGCATGTATCTTTTCAAATGAGAGCTTTCTCCGGGTACATGCCCAGGAGTGGGATTGTAGTATCATAAGATAACTTTATTTTTTTAAGGAACGTCCATACAGCTCTCTGTAATGGCTGTACCAATTTACATTCCTCCCACAGTGTAGGAGGGCTCCCTTTTCTCCACACCCTCTCTAGCATTTATTATTTGTAGACTTTTTAATGATGGCCATTCTGACTGGTGTGAGGTGGTACCTCACCGTAGTTTTGATTTGCATTTCTCTAATAATTAGGAGTGTTGAGCATCTTTTCATGTGCCTGTTGGCTATTTGGATGTCTTCTTTGGAAAAATGTCTAGGTAGGTCTTCTGCCCATTTTTTGATTGGGTTGTTTATTCTTTTGATATTAAGCTGTATGAGCTGTTTGTATATTTTGGAAATTAATCCCTTGTTGGTTGCATCATCTGCAAATATTTTCTCCCATTCTGTGGGTTGTCTTTTCGTTTTGTTTATGGTTTCCTTTGCTGTGCAAAAGCTTTTGAGTTTAATTAGGTCCCATTTGTTTATTTTCGTCTTTATTTTCATTACTCTAAGAGATGGACCCAAAAAAATATTGCTGCGATTTATTTTAAAGAGTGTTCTGCCCATGTTTTCCTGTAAGAGGCCTTACACTTAGGTCTTTAATACATTTTGAGTTTATTTTTGTATGTTTTGTTAGAGAATGTTCTAATTTCATTCTTTTACATGTAGCTGTCCAATTTTCCCAGCACTCCTTATTGAAGAGACTGTCTTTTCTCCATCATATATTCTTTCCTCCTTTGTCATAAATTAATTGATCATAAGTGCGTAGGTTTATTTCTGGGCTTTCTATCCTGTTCCATGGATCTATATGTTTGTTTTTGTACTAGTACCATACCGTTTTGATTACCATAGCTTTGTAATATAGTCTGAAGTCAGGAAGTGTGATTCCTCCAGCTCTGTTCTTCTTTCTCAATTGTTTTGGCTAGTTGGGGTCTTTTGTGTTTCCATACAAATTTACAAAATTTTTGTTCTAGTTCTGTGAAAAATGCCATTGGTAATTTGAGGGATTGTATTGAATCTGTAGATTGTCTTGGGTAATATAGTTGTTTTGACAATATTGATTTTTCCAATCCAAGAAGAACTTGGTATATCTTTCCATGTGTTTGTATCATCTTCAGTTTCTTTCATCAACATCTTATAGTTTTCAAAAACAGTTCCTTTGCCTCCTTAGGTAGGTTTATTAGCAGGTATTTTTTTTCTTTTTGATGCAGTGGTAAATGGGATTGTTTTGTTAATTTCTCTTTCTGATATTTCATTATCAGTGTATAGAAATGCAACAGATTTCTGTATATTAATTTTGTATCCAGCAACTTCACCATATTCATGGATGAGCTCTAGCAGTTTTCTCGCAGCATCTTCAGGATTTTCTATGTGTAGTATTATGTCATCTGCAAACAGTGACAACTTTACTTCTTCTTTTCCAGTTTGAATTTCTTTTATTTCTTTTTTCTCTCTGATTGTCATGGCTGGGACGTCCAAAACTATGTTGGATAAAAGTGGCGAGAATGGACATCCTTGTCTTGTTTCTGATCTTAGAGGAAATGCTTTCAGCTTTTCACTATTATGATGTTAGCTATTGGTTTGCCATATATGGCCTTTATTATGTTGAGGCATGTCCCCTCTATGTTCACCTTCTGGAGAGGTTTTTTTTTTTCCTTATCATAAATGGGTGTTGACTTTTGTTAAAAGCTTTTTCTGCATCTATTGAGATGATCTTTTGGTTTTTACTCTTCAATTTATTCATGTTGTATATCACATTGATCTGCAGGTATTGAAAAATCCTTGTATCCCTGGGATAAATCCCAGTTGATCATGGTGTATGATCGTTTTAATGTATTGTTGAATTCGGTTTGCTAGTATTTTATTGAGGGTTTTCCTATCTATGTTCATCAGTGATACTCGCCTATCATTTTCCTTTTTAGTGATTTTTTTTTTTTGTCTGCTTTTGGTATCAGGGTGTTGATGGCCTCATTTAATGAATTTGAAACTGTTACTTCCTCTGCAGTTTTTTGGAACAATTTCAGAATGATAGGTGTTAACTCTCCTCTAAATGTTTGGTAGTATTCATCTGTGAAGCCATCTGGTCCTGGACTTTTGTTTATTAAGTGTATCTTTTCTTTTGGAAGAGTTTGAGAGGGATTGGTATAAGTTCTTAGTATGTTTGATAGAATTCCCCAGTGAAGCCACCAGTCCTGGACTTCTGTTTGCTGGGAGGTTTATGGGTTTTGTTTGGTTGGTTTTTTTTCTATATAGTTTCTATTTCACTTTTAGTGATCATTCTGTTCAGAGTATTTATTTTTTCTTGATTCAGTTTTTGGTGGGCTGTATGTTTCTAGAAACTTGTCCACTTCTTCTAGGTTGTCCAGTTTGTTGGCATATAATTGTTCATAGTATTGTCTTATGGCCTTTTCGTATTTCTGTGGTGTTGGTTATTTCTCCTTTCATTTCTTAATTTGTTTATTTGTGTCCTCTCTCTTTTCTTCTTGGCGAGCCTGGCCAGAAGTTTGTCGATTTTGTTTATCCTTTCAAAAAAGCAGCTCTTGGTTTTATTATTTCTATTGTTTTTTTAACCTCTGAATTTATTTCCTCTCTTACCTTTATTATTTCCTTCCTTTTGCCAACTTTAGGTTTTGTTTGTCCTTTTTTCTTTTAGGTGATTTGAGATTTTTCTTGCTTTTTGAGGACGACCTCTATTGCTGTGAGCTTCTCTCTTAGGACTGCCTTTGCTGCATCCCATAGATTTTGTATGGTTGTGTTTTCATTGTCATTTTTGTCAAGGTATTTTTAAATTTCCTCTTAGATTTCATCGTTGACCCATTGGGTTTTTAGTAGCATGTTACTTAATCTCTATATAATCATGGGGTTTTTTTCTTTTTCTTTTCTCTTCTCATTACTCTTTCTGTGGTTGATTTCTAATTTCATACCATAGTGGTCAGAAAAGATGCTTGAAATAATTTTTTTCTTTACAAATATTAAAAATGTGATTTTTAATAATGTAAGTACAAAATTTTATTTCTTTATACAACTGTAATGGGATTTGGATCAAACTGCTAGAATTTATTTAAAAGACAAAATAAAACAATGATATAAAAACTGCAAGAAGGTTTGAATCCAAAGGTTTTCCTCGAACAGCACCAAATACCACAAGGAACAGATTATACAAATGTGTACAAATTTTAAATACAAATACAATAGGGTTGGATTTTAAAGGAAAACAAACAAAAATCAGGTCATCATCAGGACTTTATTAATGTGTACAAATGACAGTGGTAGGATTGACTTCTTTCTGTACTAATCCATGTCTCTGAGGCCCTTCCTTGATACTCTATGTCAAACAGGAAACTGACATGGGTACAGAGGAGGCGTGGGACAGGTGCTAACACACAAACTCAAACCAGGATTTCTGCTCTTCGTGATTTGGGTTCCCAAACATTCCTGTTTCCTTCTGTTTCCCCAGTTAAATCTCAAAACTGCTCTGAGGTGAGAATGGCATTCAGCAGCCAGAATACCTTTAAGAAAAACAGCCCTGTGACCACACTGGTGGGAAGAAAGGAAGGAATTAAATAGGATGCAGGATGGCGGCACTTTCCTCAAAGATCTACTTTGATACTGCGGTGCTCCATCCAGGCCAAGGGAAGAAAGCAGTCACCTCAGAGTCTGGTTTTGACGTGGACTCTCAAACCAAATTTAAAAACAACCCTGAAGCCCTCAACTGTTTTCTTTGGAACTGGGAAGCAAAAATCTGGTTCTTTGGAAATAAGGGCAGCTGGGAATGGTAACATTCCTTTTTATTTAGTTTCTTGACACTGTTCAGTTGTAAAGAACTAGAATCCCAATATGATTCCTTTCCGAGGCACAGTACCTGAACGTGTAGATGATTTGGAGTTTGCAGAGGAGACCAGAGGAAGGAGGGGAGGAAGAAATGACAAATCTGTATCTTCCACATGCTGTTGCTGGTGGAGGCTCTTGTTTTTAAATTATATATACAGAAATTTACAGGATAAATTAAAATCTAAGAGAGTTTAAAGAGTTAAATACACATAATTAAAACACATGCACATAAACAAACCTACATGAGAATAGAGTACTTTTTTCGCAATTTGCTTAAGTGTGGAATGCAGAACACTGTGTATCTGCCCAACAGGGGAGCCAATGAGATGAACCCAGGAATCAGGCTGGGCAAAGCTCACCTTCCACACCCACCAAGCAACTAAGCAGCAGAACTGTGAGCTAAGCTGACGCTGCCAATGGAAGATAACAGCTCTTAGCTCTGCAGACCAAATGCTGTGGGTCAGCTCACAATATAGTCCATTCAGCTGGTGGCATCAACGGCCTTACCCTCTCCAGGGCTCACAAATCTCCTTGGCTCCGACTGAGGCTGCCAATGGTACCAATGATTACAATAAGTTTTGAGACATGGACACTGGTAGAGCAGGAATTGGGATGAAGCCCCCTACTAAGTTCACTTAAGCCATCGCAACAACTTTTAGATGGGAATGATGTTATCATCTCCCACCTAGGTCACTTCAAGTTGAAAAGCTTTGTACTTTCAGTTAACTAACGTCTTCCCATAATCTTTCCCATTGCATTTCAGACTGTAAGACAGGTAAGGCAAATGGTCAGTGATGGGTCTGGAGGTACAATTGAGTTTGGAAAAACATCACATTTTGGCTGACCTTAAAGCGATGCACTTGACATCCAGAACAAGCCTCCAGCCCCCAAGTTACATTGGTTTTTAAGGCAGATTTATCCACCACAGGAGAAGAAATAATCCCAAGCCCATATTCATACCAAGGTTTCCTCTTGGCTAAATCTTTGCCATTTCATAAAATTATTAAAAGCAAAGCAATTACAGTCCTATGTATATATTATACATTATACATATATATATATATACACACATTATGCATATATATAAAAACTTAAAATCTACACCCAGAGGCCAGTGAAGGGATCTGCAACAGTCACATATACACAAGCCAGCAACAGGCAAGATAAGGTTTCTGTCCCAGGAGTCTGCTGTCACGGTCCAGGCATGATGTAAGCAATGTGGTCCAGCGTGTTTGACAAGACCTGTTTGGGACAGCCATTCAACTCAGGTAGTCGTGTGGTCACACACGCTAAGGGGCCAAGCACACAGATGATGGAATCCAGAAGCACTGACAGATTGCCAGACACAGCCACCATGCCCTCGGTGGTGTCCTGCAGGTGGTGTCCAGTGAGGCTCAGGGATTCTCTCAACAGCTGGAGATGAGCGGCCACGTCGACAGGCTCTGTCTCGGGGGCTTTGTCTGGCGAGGCGGGTAATAATAGCATGTTGGTGGGTGCGGATTTCTTCGGGGCGACAGTACTCCTGCAGAGGAAGCTTTCACTTTCATGGAACCTTCTGAGCTGGATGCTTTTCTTTTCACAGTTGTAGCTTCTGCTTTGTTCTGTTTGTGTTGCAGATGCTGAGGTTTTTGCTTCCAAATCAGTTTGTCCTTTTCTGGCAGTTGCTTCCACACCTCAGCCAGTTTTTTTGGGTTTTTTGTGGGGTTTTTTTGCGGTACACGGGCCTCTCACTGTTGTGGCCTCTCCCGTTGCAGAGCACAGGCTCCGGACGCGCAGGCTCAGCGGCCATGGCTCACGGGCCCAGCCGCTCCGCGGCATGTGGGATCTTCCCAGACCGGGGCACGAACCCGTGTCCCCTGCATCGGCAGGCGGACTCTCAACCACTGCGCCACCAGGGAAGCCCCTCAGCCAGTTTTTTACTCAGTTTCCCAAAATCTATGCCTAGATGGTCAGACAAAGGTTACACAATACTCCTTAGAGAACACCTGGTAGGCCGACATGTTCTTTTTTGGCTTTTCTTCTCTCTCTCTTTGTCCTTCTCTCTCTTTTTTCTCACTGTGCCTATCCCTGTGGAGGCCAGGAAACGGTGGGGGAGGGGCGGCTGCTCCAGTGTACGGGATGCTGGGCGGAGGGCCGGGCGGCGCTGGGACCTCTCCCGCTGGTGCAGCAGGAAGTCCCGACCTTCTCTTGGACTTGGAGAGTCGCTTCTCTTTATGCTTCTCCTTGTCCTTCTTTTTTTTTTTTTTTTTTGGTATGCGGGCCTCTCACTGTTGTGGCCTCTCCCGTTGCGGAGCACAGGCTCCAGACGCGCAGGCTCAGCAGCCCTGGCTCACGGGCCCAGCCGCTCCACGGCATGTGGGATCTTCCCGGACCGGGACACGAACCCGTGTCCCCTGCATCGACAGCTGGACTCTCAACCACTGCGCCACCAGGGAAGCCCTCCTTGTCCTTCTTTTTGCTCTTCTTTGACTTCTTTTTCTTCTTGATTGCCCAGTAAGAATCATCAATCACTAACTCCCCAGCCTCCAGCTCCCCGCCAGAGGAGGAGTCTGATTCTACTAGAATAGGTTCAAGCCCTGAAAGATCAAGGTTAGCACTGTGGGATTCTGGGAACTGGGAGGCATCAGACCCATAGTCTTCAGGGCCAGGAGACGAACGTGAATCTGAGAATGACTTGTACTCCCTCCAGGCTGTTTTCAGAAAGCTCCGTAACTCGTGTCCTAGGAGTAAAACACCTTGCTCATCTCAAGCTGACGTCTTAGAGGATTTTTTCACAATTGCTTGTTGAGAGGGGTACTGAAAAGACTCCTCATCAACTGAGCTGCTTCCCTTCTCCTTTGGTGAGAGAATAAGTTTCATCTTTAACCCATCAGGCTCCCAAAGGGTCTGTGTCTCAGTGTTCACATAGAGCAGTTTCATTTTTTTGGATTTGTGGGAACCACCATCCTCCAGGGACAGCTCCCCACTGCTTCTGCAGACTTTCTTCCTGTGGTGTTCCTTTTTACTCTCTGAATGGCTTGAAGAACTGGAGGACTTTTCTCCTGTCTTTTGGGGGGGCTTGGTGCCTTTTGCCAGAGGGGAAGTGATCCCTTTCAACAGGTCCATAGTTGTGTCAGCAGATTGCGGGCTGGACTTTTTCTTCTGTGACGATTCCAAAGACAAAATATCTGGTGTATCACAAATGAAGACTGTTCTTCTATGCTGAATCTTCCAAAATACCAGCCCTCCACCTCTCTCCTCCTTCACCCTGGTTTATCGGCACTCAGAACAAGAATCACTGTCCTCTATAGTAGTAATCATCAGAGGAGTGCTTCCTCTTCTTGTGCTTGTCCATCCCCAAGAAGTAAAGTTCACTGTCCTTTAACCTCTTCTTGGAAGAATTCCTTACCTGAGCAGTGATTTCTTCCTCTTCCCTTAAAAAATCTTTGTAAGAACGTTTCTTTTCTTCTTGGCTTTGGCCAGCAGCTAGCCCTATGTCCTCAAAGCTGTGATCACCATCAAAGCAATCTTCACGAGGCTCGCCCAGATCCTGCCTCAGTGCGCTGACTGCCAACATCTTGGAGAAGGAGCGAAAAGCGCAAGCGGCCAGGGAGCCTCAGTCGAGCCCAGAGCGCAGACCTTGAAATAATTTCTATCCTCTTAAATTTGTTGAGGCTTGTTTTGTGTCCTCGTATGTGGTGTATCCTAAGGAATGTTTCATGTGTATTCTGAAATACACATGCTTGAAAAGAATGTGTATTCTGGGGTTTTTTTGCATATAATGTCCTGAAAATATCAATTAAGTCTACCTGTTCTATTGTATCATTTAGTATCTCTGTTGCCTTGTTGATTTACTATTTGGAAGATCTTGTCCATTGACGTCAGTGGGATGTTAAAGCTTCCTACTGTTATTGTATTCCCAGCAATTTCTCTCTTTGTTAGTATTTGTTTTATGTATTTAGGTGATCATATTGGTTGCATATATATTGATGCTTTTATCATTATATACTGTTCTTCTTTATCTTTCTTTGTGGCCTTTGTCTTAAAGTCTATTTTGTCTGATATGAGTATTCCCAAACTGTTCTTGTCATTTCCATTTGCATGAATATCTTTTTCTATCCCCTTTTTTTTTTTTTTGGCTGTGTCAGGTCTTTGTTGCTGCATGCAGGCTTTCTCTAGTTGTGGCAGGTGGGGGCTTCTCTTTGTTGTGGTGCGTGGGCTTCTCATTACAGTGGCTCCTCTTGTTGCGGAGCACGGGCTCTAGGCGCGCGGGCTTCAGTAGTTGTGGCGCATGGGCTCAGTAGTTGTGGTGCACAGGTTTAGTTGCTCCGTGACATGCGGGATCTTCCCGGACCAGGGATTGAACCCATGTCCCCTGCATTGACAGGCGGATTCTTTTTTTTTTTTTTTTTTTTTAACAGGCGGATTCTTAACCACTGCCTCACCAGGAAAGTCCCTATCCCCTCACTTTCAATCTATGTGTGTCCTTTGCTCTAAAGTGGGCAGCATATTGGAGGTTCTTGTTGTTTTTAATCCAATCTGCCACTCTGTCGTTTGATTTGAGCATTTAGTTCATGGACATTTAAGGTAAATATTGATAGATAGGGATTTATTCCAATTTTAAACCTTGTTTTCTAGTTGACTTTGTATTTCTTCTGTTTCTTTTTCTTTCTACTTTTTCGGTTTGATGGGTTTTTAAAAATTATGCACGAGTTCTTTTTGGTTTTTGTGAATCTGTTGTGTTTTTGATTTGTGGTTTCCCTGGTTTTCAAGTACATTAACCCATTACTATATACCTGCTTTAGACTCATAGTCATATAAGTTCAAACACATTCTTAAAAAAAATGAAATCTATGTTTTCTTACTCCCCTTCCCCACATTTTATGATTTTGATGGCCTCTTTTACATCTTCATGTTTATCTGTTTATAGTTATAATTGCTTTCACAAAAAACATTTATCTTATTTAAATGATTTACTTTCCAATTGTGATTCTCTTTCCTTTAGATTCTTGCTTTTTTTCTATTTAGAGAAGACCTTTCAATATTTCTTTTAGCATAGGTTTAGTATTGCTGTATTCTTTTAGTTTTTGCTTGTCTGGGAAATTGTTTATCTTTCCTTCTATTTTAAACAGTAATCCCACTGGGTAGAGTATCCTAGGTTGTACGTTTTTCCCTTTCAAGACTTTGAATATATCTTGCCATTCCCTTCTGGCCTGCAGCATTTCTATAGAAAAATCAGCTGATAGCCTTACAGGAGTTCCCTTGTAATCAACTTTTTTTCTCTTTCTACCTCTAGAATTCTCTCTTTATCTTTAACTTTTGCTGTTTTAATTATAATATGTCTCAGTGTAGGTCTGTTTGGGTCCATCTTGTTTGGGACCATCTGTGCTTCCTTTACCTGGATATCTATTTCCTTCTTTAGGTTTGGGAAGTTTTCAGCCATAATTTCTTCAAATACATTTTTGATCACCTTTTCTCTTTCTTCTCTTTCTGGGATCCCTATTATGCATAGATTGCCATGCTTTAAGTTATCCCATAGGTCTCATATATTGTTTTCATGTGTCTTTCTGTCTTTTGTTCTGATTGGGTGATTTTCATTATTCTGTCTTCCAGATCACTTATTTGTTTTTTGCATTATTCAGTTTGCTATTTATTGCCTTTAGTTCAGCTTTCTTCTTGGCAAATGAGTTTTCTAATTTTAATTGGCTCCTCTTTATAGTTTCTATGTCATTTTTACAGTAATCTGCATTTCTGTTGGTATCCTTTCTTAATTCCTTCAGTATTTTTATTACCTCCTTTTTGAACTCAGGGTCTAGTAGACTGGCAAGGGCTATTTCATTGTTTGTTCTTTCAGGGGAAGTCTCTTGATGTTTTAGTTGCGAGTGGTTTCTCTGTTTCTTCATTTTATTTATATTTCTCTGAATATGAGTTTAGGAAAAACAGTTATCTACTGTGGTCTTGAAAGGCTGTTTTTATGTGGGAGCATCCCTGTGTTGCCTGCGTGAGTCTAATATTTTTGGTGCAAGGGCTGTTTTTAGTATGGATGCCTGCTGCTGCTTTTTCTCAGTGTGTGCTGGCTGTTATCCCCTTGAGAGGGGCTGTGATTGTTGTGGCGGTAACCAGAGCCTGCACTGGATCATGAACGGGACCTCATGTTTGCTCTGTGGTTGTCAGAGCCCTGTCAGGGGCAGGGTCTGCTCCCCAGTTGTTGGAGTAGAAGCCCCCATATTCGATTCTAAGCTACAGTGTGAGGTAGGTGGGACTGGATTGCTCCTGCTGGGATAGGAGGCGCTGAGTATTCCTCCTCAGGAGCTGTCCACCAGGAAGTGCACTCTGTGGTATCACCTGTGTGAGCTCGCAAAGTACAGTGTTGTTGGCACTGCCCTCAGCCTTGGGAATGCAGGCAATTGGCCAGGATGTCCCTCAGGTGCTGTGCTCACAAAGCCGCCAGCACACAGCCACTGAAGCCCAGCACGGGGATCCGCCCATGGGAGCTATGGAATCAGCCCAGACCCCAGCCCCACCTCCGCATGCAGGTGCCCACAAAGCCCACCAGTGCTAACACCAGACCTGCTCCAGTGCCAGTAATAGGCTCCAATGTCCCACAGGCACTACACCTTCAGAGCCCCAGCAGCATAAATCCACACAGCTGCTGGGACATGGCTCAGATTTCAGCCCCGCTTCTGAAGTCTCCAGCACTAGGGATCTGCTCAGATTTTAGTCTCATCTCTACTTGTGGGCACTTGCGCACTCCCAGAGCTCCTAGAAGCGGAGCCACACCTGCTGTGAGCACACTGAGAATGAGGCTGCTATGGCGGGGCCCCACCCCTCACTGTGTGTGTGTGTGTGTGTGTGTGTGTGTGTGTGTGTGTGTGTGTGTGTGTGTGTGTGTGTGTGTGTGTGTGTGTGTGTGTTAACAATGGGGCTTTTATGGCAGATCTGGGCTGCGCACCCTACACACACCCTGTTGTGGCCCAGACCACACTTCAGTCCCTTTGGGCAGTCTCTGCACAGCCAGCCCCAGTCCTCTCCCCCAGTTTGTTCGCTGCAGCCCGTGTTTCAGCACCCAGCCCCTGTGCCATGGGTTGTTTGTTTTTTTGATGTTGAGTGATAGGAGCTGTTTATACATGTTGGATATTAACCACTTATCGGTCATATCATTTGCAAATATTTTCTCGCATTTGGTAGGTTGTCTTTTCGTTTCATCAATGGTTTCCTTTGCTGTGCAAAAGCTTTTAAGTTTAATTAGGTCCCATTTGTTTGTTTTTGCTTTTATTTCCTTTGTTTTATGAGAAAGATTCAAAAAAATGTTGCTACAATTTATGTCAAAGAGTGTTCTGCCTATGTTTTCCTTTAGGAGTTTTATGGTATCTGGTATTACATTTAGTTCTTTAATCCATTTTGAGTTTAGTTTTGTATATGGTGTTAGAGAATGTTCTAATTTCATTCTTTTACATGTAGCTGTCCGGTTTTCCCAGCACACTTACTGAAGGGACTGTCTTTTCTCCATTGTATATTCTTACCTCCTTTGTCATAGATTAATTGACCATAAGTGGGTGGGTTTATTTCTGGGCTCTCCATTCTGTTCCATTTCTGTTCCATCCACAGAAAATTACTATGTGTAATTTTTCTGTGAATTGATAGTTTATGTAATTTGCCTATAAGTTTTTTAGAGGCTGTTTGTTATTTTCTTATTGATATTTGAATTCTTTTTGTAAATTAGATATATTAACCCTATACTACAAATTGTTTTCAATCTCTTATTGGCTTGTGGAGTCTTTCATGAAATAGAAGTTATTTAAAATAAGCATTATCTTTTAATCTTCCAAAACAGATTTGAATTCTCCTTATTTAAGTAACACAGAATGTGTGTAGTATCAGTTTTTGTTTTACCCTATCATGTTTTATTAATTTAGAACTTTTGAGAGTAAGAAAACAGTGGGATTTTCTACTTTCTATTCTGATTTGTGTGTGTGTGTGTGTGTGTTGGTGGGGACTGTGGCAAGAGAATTTCCAGGAAAGTTTATCCCATTCTCTACATTTGCTTTATCGCTCCTCACATCTTTATCCAAGTTTTTATTGAGGGTATACTACACACTTAAAACTTAGATAAATATATGAATTTATTAATTTAAAAATATCAAATCCTGGAAAATAATTTTATCTACCTAAAATTTGTTTCTTTTGAATTTACCTCCTTTCTGTGATTGATTGTATGATATCTATATGTTTATATATAATTCAGAGCTAGAACTTTGCTCCCACCTAACTCTGTGTATCCTTTACTGCAGTGAGTGATGGACTGGAACTGAGACCGAAATATAAAGGAGTTTTGCATTGCTTGACCACCATTTGGAAACTTGATGGACTACGGGGACTTTACCAAGGAGTAACCCCAAATGTGTGGGGTGCAGGCTTATCCTGGGGACTCTACTTTTTCTTGTGAGTAGGTCTGGGAGATTTTACAGTAGTAAATAAAAAGGAATTTATGTTTTTAATGATTTTTTTAAAAATCAGTTGGTGAAGCAAGGTGAGTCATTTAATCAGTTTCTCTGCATTGGAAGGGCTAGAAAGAGCAGAATGGCATATTAGTCTCATTCTCTGTAAGCTATTATCAGAGGCATTTAGTCTGGAAAAAAGTTATTAATAAGAAGGTAAAAGGATGAGATGGAGAAACACTCTTCCAGAAGCCATTTCTGTGAGATGGATTCAGGAAGGTGGCTTCCCAAAATACATTGATTCATAATGAAGTTGGAAAAGCAGAAGAGGACAGATCTTGGAGTCCTCATAAGAACATGTATCACAGGATAGCCCTATGGGAACAGCAAGCCAAAGCCAGTGCATGACTGAAAGAGTCTGAGGCATGTTCTTTCTTACCTCCTATTTGACCTGCTCCTTCATCTTTGTAGCTCATTCATTTCCTCACTCCTTCACTGTCAGGTATCATTACCGTTTGTAATCACTGATATTGGATGCTTACTGAAGAAGCCACAGAAAGCACCTGTGGCAGCCATATTCAAGTTGTTGAGTGTACAAGGGCATGGACACAAAGTATTATCACACCGCAGTGGAGGAGTGCGTGCTGCTCTGAGCTTGCCTCTGATATCTGAAACTGAATCCATGAATGGGGAAGCTTTTGTTTTAATACAGCGCATTTTTAAGAAAACATCAGTACCTGGTATATTTGCCTTCTTCTCTTTTGTGTCTTACATTTTACTTGATCTCTCATAATCTTATGGCAGTATACAAACCAACCTTAAAATATTTCCTAAGTGAAATCAAAATATAAATCAGCCTTAATATTGTTTAAATATTTTTCCTATTTTCAGTTGTAAGACATTCCTAGATGGGCGAAACCGTATGTATAAAATTTATTATGTTAATAATTTCAGAGCTGTGTGGGTTCTTTAAAGAGAGTTTCTAAGGGCAAGCCATGTAAGGTTTATGTGTTGAAATTATCATAAAACAGTATACTTGTTTTATGATAGAATGGATTGGTCAAGTTTGGAAAGATTTATTTAGTTGAAGTCTTCTTCCTGGAGGAAAGTGGAAATTGGAGTTTGACAAAAAAGGTGATTTAACTCCCTTACTCAGAAGCATTTTGTGGCTGTTTTCTGCCAAGTAAAGCGTAAATGTCAGTGTGCCACTCAAGTGTAGCTCAGTTTGCCCTGTCTTCCCATCCACCCCTATAACTTTTGCTCATGCTTGTGTTTCCCTATTGAAACTGCACCTGTCTCTCCATACCTGGCTCCGTGTTGCCTCCTACACAAAGCTTTCTCTGATCTCAGTAATAGTTCCTGAATCTCTCATGGTACTGTTTGTGTTATCGTTTGTTATGATTTCTTGTGTGCCACTATGGTCCTTGTTAATCTGTTAGGTGGGATCCGTGGAGTGTTTTATGTATCAGAATTGCCAACCACAGTATCCGAACGTAATAGTTAGCTGCCCTTTTTTTGTCTGCCCAATTGCTGCACCAGTATACCCTCCCCCTTCCAGTTTTCCTGTTTGCTGTTTTTATTAATGGTTGAACATGTGATGAAAATATT
Organism: Leucopleurus acutus; assembly: GCF_964270905.1. Classification (NCBI taxonomy): domain Eukaryota; kingdom Metazoa; phylum Chordata; class Mammalia; order Artiodactyla; family Delphinidae; genus Leucopleurus; species Leucopleurus acutus. The sequence continues at coordinate 50,373,007 of NC_139159.1, read as the reverse complement.
TTACATATGTATTGCCAGCCTACATATCTCGGGGGAGAGATGGTATAGTCTTACAGTAAACCATTTCCAGTAAATCCATTATTTGAAAAAGGTCTTGTTTTGTAGTTGGATTACGTATTGACTTCTACTTTTGAGGTATTTTTAAGTTACCCACACTTTAAAATAGAATTTACTGCTTTATGTCACCCATTCAAATATTTATACACCTGTTCATGTTTAATTCTTTTAGTTACAATGCCATCAAATCATATAAGACAGAAGGAAGAGCAGAAAGGTTAGAGGCAACAGAATATCTCATCTCAGCTGCTGAAGCTGGTAAGGTAGTGTGTGAAATATAAAACATCAACTTCCAACTTGATTTTCACTTTTGTTCTTTATTTGCTTTTTTTCCTATGAACACCTGAGTTTAAATATGCTCATCTAACTATACTAATCAGTTATCACATGAAATTTCTTAGAAGGCAAGTATTCTGATGGATTACTCTGGATAGATTTCAAGAATTTTACTTGTCTCAAAGGGTATAATATTTAGAAAGGTTACGACTCTAATTTAAGATGATTTGGTATAGTGTTTCTTCCATTAAAATATGATTTCAGTTTTCAAATTAAACAATTAACTAGTCTTGTTTAATTGCCTTATGTATGTGTAATATTCAGAAGGAAAAACAAAGTAGGACTCTTAAGTCTTTTAACTCCTACTTTGATGCCTTGTTACCTTGGTGGTTTTTTTTTTTTTCTTTTTGGCCGTGCTGCACGGCTTGTGGGATCTTAGTTTCCCAACCAGGGATTGAACCCAGGTCCTCAGCAGAGAAAGTGCTGAATCCACTGGACTGCCAGGGAATTCCCCACCTTGGTTTCTTAATGTTTACTGATTGTTTTTTAAGGCAAGAATTATCTTGCTCATTTTGAATACCTAGCTGCTAGCAGAGACCTGACTCACAATAGGACTCCATAAATACTTGTTGAATAAAGGACTACTTAGGAAACTTGGCAAATGCGAAACTTAACCATTTGATTTTTTTTTAACAAAATCATCACTCTCTGTAAAGAATGTAAATATTTCTTTTAATATTACATAGTTATTTAATTTTTGAGGTGTTGTGGCTACTTTGAGTGGGTTTGAGGAAGAGGGTGATAAAGTTGGGGTGGGTATACGTGTGCACATGCACAGATGATTGAGGTGCTGGATTGCTGGTCCTTTTCCCCTAATCTTCAGCCCCTCTGGGTTGTACTGTGTCCTCCTCCTAAGTATATGTATCTCCTTATCAGCATCTGCTTCCCAGGACCTCGGTCTGTTCTCCACACTAGGCCACTTTGTTTAGGAGCCAGGACATCTTTGCTACCCTCACACCTCAAAGGGAAAGTGTTTCACATTTTCATCACCTTTTAAATTTATTTCTCACTAACCACATGGGGAACTTTTTAAGACCACCAAAAACTATGTCTACCCATTAACCCTAGGTCTGTGCCTCAGGGACCACACCTTGCTGTTGCAGGTACAGCCCCATTCTTTATATAAATGGACTGTTCTTAATTCAGCTTGTCAGAAGTGAGAAAGTACCTGTATGCTGAGTAATATTATTTAAATCTGATTTCAGGAGCCATGACCCTCTGCATTACCAACCCATTATGGGTAACAAAAACTCGCCTTATGTTACAGTACGATGGTGTTGTTAATGCCTCACAGCGGCAATATAAAGGAATGTTTGATACACTTTTGAAAATATATAAGTATGAAGGTGTGCGTGGATTGTATAAGGTAATGAATTGTTATCAATATATTTTAATAGCTGACAATTGTAATTTCCCTTGGCTCTATTGTCTGAGTTCGGAATGACCTGTACTCAGTCCTGAAAAGAAACCAGACTTAGGCAAGGAACAATTTAATGACAACCGAAATCTGTATTGAAATTGTACTTTAAACTGTTTATCCTCATTACCATAAGAAGTATCATCGTGACACTGGTGGGTGTGAGAAGGACTGTCTAAAATAAAACTTTGTTGAGTAACCATTTCTCTAAGTCACACATTGAGGTCACTCATTCCTTACTCCCCTCCCTGGAAGCTGTGGTCCCTTGGAAACTCAGTTTAGCTTTTTTTTTTTTTTTTTTCTTCATTTGTTCCTTTCTAGGGGTTTATTCCTGGGCTGTTTGGAACATCACATGGTGCCCTTCAGTTTATGGCATATGAATTGCTGAAATTGAAATACAACCAACATACCAATAGATTACCAGAAGCACAGTTGGTAAGGTGATACTTGAAAAAACACTGGTATTTATTTTTATGGGCATTTAATAGATGGAAATTTTGTCACGTTTACTTTGGTAGTATTGCTATGATGATAAGTACTGATTCTGCCACTAATTTAATTTATAGTTAAATACTTTACAGGATAATGGCACACAACTGTAAAAAATAGAACCCCATTGAACGACCTTGTTTCAAGAGGGGAAACAGTATTTTTCACTTGTGGATCCACTTCAGTGTTGGTTTCCCTATGTAAATTTTACTTCTATATTTTTAAAGAAACCCTACCTAAAGAAAAACAAATGTTTTCTGTTGTCATTTTAGAGCACGGTAGAATATATATCAGTTGCAGCATTATCCAAAATATTTGCTGTGGCAGCAACATACCCATACCAAGTTGTAAGAGCTCGTCTGCAGGATCAACACATGTTTTACAGTGGTGTATTGGATGTAATCACAAAGACATGGAGGTAAGAGTATGTGGTATATCAAAATGGCTCTTAGGAGGTACCTTGTAAATCTTAAACCGTCCAGTTGACATCATTAGTTTTATAGCAAAGACCAGTGTCTGTGGTGAAAACATGGCTGATGGACCCTTCCTCCCCATATCCCATTTACTCCATAGAAAACCATGAGCCTCGACTTCTTCATCTATAAAATTTGAATATCTAGGTTGACAGAGTTGTTTATAAAAATCAAATGAGATGTGTCAAAGTACCTTGACAAATTAATTAAAATTTAGGTATTATAGAATATTTGAATGGCATTGAACATAGGAAGTCATAAAAAACCTAGTTTAATAGAATTAAGAAGGCCCCAAGGGGGGGGGCGGAGTCAAGATGGCAGACTAGGAGGACGCGGAGTTCGTGACTCCTCACAACTAGGACACCTACCAGGCACTGGTGGGGGACCACAGACACCTAAGGGGATGAGAGGAGCCCCTGAGCAACCAGACCCCAGGGAATATTAATCAGGGTGCGGTCTCCCGGAGGTCCTGATCTCGGCGCCAAGACCCAGCTCTACCCAACTGCCTGCAAACTCCAGTACTAGACACCTCAGGCCAAATAACCAGTAAGGCAGGAACACGGCCCCACCCATCAAAAAAGGCAAGACAACAAAAAAATGTTACGAACGAAGGAGCAAAGTAAAAACCTACAAGACCAAATAAATGAAGAGGAAATAGGCGACCTACCTGAAAAAGAATTCAGAGTAATGAGAGTAAAGATATCCAAAATCTCCGAAATAGAATGGAGAAAGTACAAGAAATGTTTAACAAAGACCTAGAAGAACTAAAGGACAAACAAACAGTGATGAACAACACAATAACTGAAATGAAAAATACACTAGAAGGAATCAGTAGCAGAACAACTGAGACAGAAGAGCAAATAAGTGAGCTGGAAGGTAGAATGGTGGAAATAACTGCCAAGGAGCAGAATAAAGAAAAAAGAATGAAAAGAAATGAAAACAACCTAAGAGACCTCTGGGACAACATTAAATGCACCAACATTCGCATTATAGAGGTCCCAGAAGGAGAAGGGAGAGAGAAAGGACCTGAGAAAATATTTGAAGAGATTATAGTAGAAAACTTCCCTAACGTGGGAAAGGAAATAGCCACCCAAGTCCAGGAAGCACAGAGAGTCCCAGGCAGGATAACCCAGGGAGAAACACGCCAAGACACAGTAATCAAACTAACAAAAATTAAATTAAAGGACAAATATTAAAAGCAGCAGAGGAAAAGCAACAAATAACATAGAAGGGAATCCCTGTAAGGTTATCAGCAGACTTTTCAGCAGAAGTTCTGCAGGCCAGAAGAGAGTGGCAGGATACATTTAAAGTGATGAAAGGGAAAAACCTACAACCCAGCAAGGATCTCATTCAGCTTCGATGGAGAAATCAAAAGCTTTACAGACAAGCAAAAGCTAAAGAAAATTCACCACCACCAAACCAGCTTTACAACAAATGCTAAAGGAACTTCTCTAGGCAGGAAACACAAAAGAAGAAGCAGACCCGCAAAAACAAACCCAAATCAATTAAGAGAATGGTAATAGGAACATACATGTCGATAATCACCTTGAATGTAAATGAATTAAATGCTCCAACCAAAAGACACAAACTGGCTGAGTGGATACAAAAAGGAGACCCATATATATACTGTTTACAAGAGACCCACTTGAGACCTAGGGACACATACAGACTGAAAGGGAGGGGATGGAAAAAATATTCCATGCAAATGGAAATCACTGGAGTAGCAATACTAGTTTCAGATAAAATAGACTTTAAAATAAAGACTCTTATAAGAGATAAGGAAGGGCACTACATAATGATCAGGGGATTAATCCAAGAAGAAGATATAACAATTATAAATATATATGCACCCAGCATAGGAGCACCTCAATACATAAGGCAAATACTAACAGCCATAAAATGAGAAATCAACAGTAACACATTCATAGTAGGGGACTTTAACACCCCACTTTCACCAATGGACAGATCATCCAAAATGAAAATAAATAAGGAAACACAGCTTTAAATGACAGAATAGACCAGATAGACTTAATTGATATTTCTAGGACATTCCATCTGAAAGCAGACGAAAACACACTCCAGGATAGATCACATCTCGTGTCACAAATCAATCCTCGGAAAATTAAGGAAAATTGAAGTTGTATCAAGCATCTTTTCCAACCACAACGCTATGAGATTAGATTATAGGAAAAAAACTGTAAAAAACACAAACACATGGAGGCTAAACAGTGCGCTGCTAAATAACCAAGAGACCACTGAAGAAATCAAAGAGTAAATTTAAAAATACCTAGAAAGAAGTGACAACGAAAACACGACGACCCAAAACCTGTGGGACACAGCAGAAGCAGTTCTAAGAGGGAAGTTTATAGCAATTCAGTCTCACATCAAGAAACAAGAAAAATCTCAATCTAACCTTATGCCCAAAGCAACTAGAAAAAGAAGAACAAAGAAAACCCAGTTAGTAGAAGGAAAGAAATCATAAAGATCAGAGCAGAAACAAATGAAATAGGAATGTAGCAAACCATAGCAAAGATCAATAACACTAAAAGTTGGTTCTTTGAGAAGATAAACAAAATTGATAAATCTTTAGCCAGACTCATCAAGAAAAAAAGGGAGCGGACTCAAACCAATAAAATTAGAAATGAAAAAGGAGAAGTTACAACAGACACCACAGAAATACAAAGGATCATAAGAAACTATTACAAGCAACTCTATGCCAATAAAATGGACAACCTGGAAGAAATGGACAAATTCTTGGAAAGGTACAACTTTCCAAGACTGAACTAGGAAGAATTAGAAAATACAAACAGATCAATCACAAGTAATGAAATTGAAACTGTGATTAAAAATCTTCCAACAAACAAAAGTCCAGGACCAGATGGCTTCACAGGCAAATTCTATCAAACATTTAGAGAAGAGCTAACACCTATCCATCTCAAACTCTTCCAAAAAACTGCAGAGGGAGGAACACTCCCAAACTCGTTCAATGAGTCCACCATCACCCTGATCCCAAAACCAGACAAAGATGTCACAAAGAAAGAAAATTACAGACCAGTATCACTGATGAACATAGATGCAGAAATCCTCAACAAAATACTAGCAATTCAAATCCAACAGTACATTAACAGGATCATACACCATAATCAAGTGGGATTTACCCCAGGGATACAAGGATTTTTCAGTATCAGCAAGTCATTGTGATACACCATATGAACAGATTAAAGAGTAGAAACCATATGATCATCTCAACAGATGCAGAAAAAGCTTCTGACAAAATTCAACACCCATTTATGATAAAAACTCTCCGGAAAGTGGGCATGGAGGGAACCTACCGCAACATAATAAAGGCCATATACAACAAACCCACAGCAGACATCATTCTCAATGGTGAAAAACAAAGCATTTCCTCTACACTCAGGAACAGGACAAGGATGTGCACTCTCACCACTATTATTCAACATAGTATTGGAAGTCCTAGCCACGGAATCAGAGAAGAAAAAGAAAGAAAAGGAATACAAATTGGAAAAGAAGTGAAATTGTCATTGTTTGCAGATGACATGATACTATACATAGATAATCCTAAAGATGCCACCAGAAAACTACTAGAACTAATCAATGAATTTGGTAAGGTTGCAGGATACAAAATTAATGCACAGAAATCTCTTGAATTTCCTATACACTAACAAAGAAAGATCAGAAAGAGAAATTAAGGAAGCAGTCGCATTTACCATTGCAACAAAAAGAATAAAATACCTAGGAATTAACCTACCTAAGGAGACAAAAAGACCTATACTCGGAAAACTAAGACACTGATGGGCATTTCCCTCTTTACCCTTATGTTCTTCTCCTCTTACACCAAAATGACTGCTGTTGCCAAAAACACAAACACAACCCGCGAGTTAGAATCTAGTCCAGCATCATCTGTCTCTGGCAACCTGGCCTCCAGCTGCTGCCTGGTTTAGCATCTTTTAATGTAGAAACCCTCTTTTCTGTTCTCAAAATCAGTAAATGCTTTGTTTCAAAAGCTTCTTATATTTCTGCTGCAGGTCAGTGGACCTGGCACAGATTTTCTTACCCTGGCCTCATCGTACCTTCCCTGACTTGAGGAAACATTTGGATAACAACAGGCAGAGAAAGAAAAACCCCAGTGGGATGTTTTCTCGTTGAATACAAGACCCTCGGTTGAAGGTTTTTAGATCTTTTCATCCAGAGGAATCCCCTTTACACCTCACATAGCGGGTAACCAAAACTGAAGTGTACCGGCTTGGGGTATCATAGGGAACAGAAGAGCATTGCTGCCAGTACAGGTCACAGACATGGGATGGGAGAAAGGCTTCGTTGTCTGTCGTCTTGTGGAAAGAGGATCTTAGCATAAAAGGCTGCCTCGCTGTGGCTGGTGCATGCCCGTGGTCACCTGCATGGTCACCTTTGGGTTCCATAGTTTGGATGCTGAATGAGCCATTAGGAAATGCAGGCATTTCCCACACCAGCTAGAATAGCCACGCGGTACGATCCTGGGTTCCTGCCATCAGGAGGAAGTTACGAGATCTTCCCACTGCTTCCCAAGCCCTCTTCTCTTATAGGCATTTCTGGAAAGCCTATTAGAAAAGCAAAGAGAATCCGAATCCAGCTTCCCTCCCCAACCCTACCCCAAGAGTCAAAGTAGATGGTGTTGAGTGAACATTTATATATATACACACATATGTTTGCTCTGGTTTAGTTTCATATATACAAGCACACGTTTATGTATTGTGCCCTAAATAATACTAACAATACTAGGGAAGGTTTTTCCCAAGCTGCTTGTTCCTTGGTTCTGGCTTACACTGGGGACTGTGCCACTGACCTGGCTTAGTGTTCCGGTCGGGGTTTGGGGAGAGCAGAGTAGCCAGGCACCCTGGGGGAGGTGGGGACCGCAGGGGCAAGTGTCTCAGAAAGTGAGCAGTGCACACTCCCAACCCCAGAAAGGTGACTTAGACAAACCAGGGGAGCAGGGCTCTTGCTCAGGAACCCCAGGTTTGCTTTGCTTTCAGGCCTGTGTTTACCCCTTCCCCCCACTCCAGGTCTGTTACCACAACTCCCTGGTGTCTCTTGGTGTTTAGTATGTCTGTAGGACAGTGGAATCCTTAGTCTCTCCAGAAAGGGCCCTCAGCATGGCCTTGAAGGCCTGACCAGTGAATTAAGGGATTCTGCACCCCACTTTTCCTGGTCCATTAAGCTTGGGGTAGAGGGCGGCAGGTGGGTCCCCAGGCGTGGTACAGAGGCCAGAGCTGTGCCAGAACGGTGCACCTGTCCACCTCCAGGCTTCCTGCCATGAAGCCTTGTGTTCGCCTCTGTTTTTAACCTGTGGTGTTGTTATTTAATTGCGTAACTTTGTTTTTCCATTACTGTGAAAGTAAGGTGTTGTACTTTTAATATTTTTAACAAATGTTACCGTTCTTATTTAAGAGAATAAATTCCAAACAGTCTTAAAAACAAACAAAAAAAAGACACTAATGAAAGAAATCAAAGATGATACAAACAGATGGGGAGATATACCATGTTCTTGGATTGGAAGAATCAACATTGTGAAAATGACTATACTACCCAAAGCAATCTACAGATTCAGTGTAATCCCTATCAAACTACCAATGGCTTTTTTTTTTCACAGAATTAGAACCAAAAGTTTTACAGTTTGTATAGAAACACAAAAGTTCCCTAATAGCCAAAGCAATCTTGAGAAAGAAAAGCAGAGCTGGAGCAATATCAAGACAGTATGGTACTGGCACAAAAACAGAAAGATCAATGGAACAGGATAGAAAGCCCAGAGATAAACCCACGCACCTGTGGTCATCTAATCTATGACAAAGGAGGCAAGAATATACAGTGGAGAAAAGACAGCCTCTTCAGTAAGTGGTGCTGGGAAAACTGGACAGCTACATGTAGAAGAATGAAATTAGAACACTCCTTAACACCATACACAAAAATAAACTCAAAATGGATTAAAGACCTAAATGTAAGGCCAGACATTATAGAACTCTTAGAGGAAAACATAGGAAAAACACTCTTTGACATAAATCACAGCAAGATCTTTTATGACCCACCACCTAGAGTAATGAAAATAGAAATAAAATAAGCAAATGGGACCTAATGAAACTTAAAACTTTTGCACAGCAAAGGAAACCATAAAGAAGACGAAAAGACTAACCCTCAGAATGGGAGAAGATATTTGCCAACGAAACAACTGACAGAGGATTAGTCTCCAAAATACACAAACAGCTCATGTAGCTCAATATCAAAAAAACAAAAAACCCAATCAAAAAATGGGCAGAAGACCTAAATAGACATTTCTCCAAAGAAGATATACAGATTGCCAACAAACACATGAAAGCATGCTCAACATCATTAACCATTAGAGAAATGCAAATCAAAACTACAGTGAGGTATCACCTCACACCAGTCAGAATGGCCATCATCAAAAAATCTATAAACAATAAATGCTGGAGAGGGTGTGGAGAAAAGGGACCCCTCTTGCACTGTTGGTGGGAATGTGAATTGATACAGCCACTGTGAAGAAAAGTCTGGAGGTTCCTTAAAAAACTAAAAATAGAACTACCCTATGACCCAGCAATTCTACTACTGGGCATATACCCTGAGAAAACCACAATGCAAAAAGGCACATGTAACCCAATGTTCATTGTAGCACTATTTGTAAATAGCCAGCTCATGGAAACAACCTAAATGTCCATGGACAGATGCATGGATAAAGAAGATGTGGTACATATATACTATGGAATATTACTCAGCCATAAAAAGAAACAAAATTGGTTCATTTGTAGAGATGTGGATGGACCTAGAGTCTGTCATACGGAGTGAAGGAAGTCAGAGAAAAACAGATATCGTATATTAATGCGTGCATGTGGAATCATAGATGAACCTATTTCCAGGGCAGGAATAGAGACACAGATGTAGAGAACGGACGTGTGGACATGGTGGGGGGGGGAAGGGGAGGCTGGAATGAATTGGGAAATTAGGTTTGACATAAATACACTACCATGTGTAAAATAGCTAGCTCATGGGACCCTGCTGCATAGCTCACGGAGCTCAGCTCCTTGCTCTGTGTTGACGTAGATGGGTGGGATGGGGGGGTGGGAGGTGCAAGAGTGAGGGGTATATGTATGCATATAGCTGATTCACTTCATTGCATAGCAGAAACTAACACAACATTGTGAAGCAATTATACTCCAATTTAAAAAAAGAAAAGGAAAAAAGGCCCCACATCTGCTACTGGTAGCAGAACTTTTGCAAACACTTGTTTCCATGTATGGAAGACATGCATGTCTTCAGTGTGGGGATGTTTAAATTGTTATAGGTATACATCCCCACGTTTCTTTTTAATTCTAAAAGGCCAGAACAGAGTATTTAAACATTTAAATTCAGTTCACTTTAGTAAATATATATATTGAGAAAGTAAGTGAAAAGTTTCAAGGCTTTATTCCAATTCTAGGCATTAAGAAAATAAAGTTTTATTTTTGTGTGCTGTGTTTAGTGTTGTCTAGCATTTTTATTAGTTATGAGATGTTTAATGCCTGCATTAGATCAACTAATACTGTTACATGTTCACACATTTAAGGGCATTTGAAAGATGTTTATGATTTTATCTTCAGGCTAGCTCTGTAGGAAATTAAGTATATATGTGTATATATGTATATATCTGTATATATCCTTTTTTTCTCTCTCTAAAGGAAAGAAGGCATCGGTGGATTTTACAAAGGAATTGCCCCCAATTTGATAAGAGTGACTCCAGCCTGCTGTATTACCTTTGTGGTATATGAAAATATCTCACATTTTTTACTTGGCCTTAGAGAAAAGAAAAAGTAAACTAAAAGAAGATAATTCCAGTACATCTGCCCAAGGCAGCCATGTGCTCCTTTGTATTTGAGACATGAAACTCAGAAGAATACTGCACAGCAACATGGCTCATAATTGAATTCGGTCTATAATCATTGGAAGTCACAGAACTGCTAAGCCTTCACAATGTTTTTCTGCTTTTGCTTTCCCCATACGTATGGGACTTGGCTTCCTCTACCTGAAATGGTTGCCAGCAACACGACAGTAAAACTGACACCAAATGGAGAGTTTCACAGATTTTCTCCATTTCATTGTCCACGTAGAAGCTGATTTGCAGCATTTGCTGAATGGATTTGAAGACCGCTCCTTTTTCTGAACTCGTTTGTCTGTATTGGCTTTAAAATCAACCTCTGTGCAATAGCAAAAAAAAAAAGGCTTCTTAAAAGATGTCATTGCTGTTTCGAGTGTTTGCTGGGAAAGAAGTTGCCCAAATCCTGACCATTTTTGAAACGGGAAAGTTTGGTGGGGAAAAAAAATCCACTGTAAATGTGCTTTTGTTTTAATTCATTTGGAATGCAGTTATGTACTTCTCTTAATTTGAGAAGTACCTGACATCTGTTGTCACTCCATCACTAATTTTTTTTCCCAGAAGCTCTTTCATCATTTAAAATGTAATCCTGGATCACATTATTTTTCGGCATAGGTACTTAGTGTCTTTTTATAAAATCTGAACTAGGATCCAGCTGTGTCAGCCCTTACTTAGCATATTTGTCTATAAATCACTTTACTGGTGTTGCTAATAGATCACCTTGTATAGATACTAGAATGACTGGGGTACATTTGTTGATAAACTGTATGGAAATGAGAAGCTTTAGCTTTCTACTTCAGATTTCAGATATGTGAGTCCAGATCCCAAATAAGTTACCAGTCTACACTGGTTGCTCAAATTCAGGTTTAAATACAAATTACAGTAAAGGCCATTATTGATTTTACTTTTGAGTTACGGTAATTTTTCTATAAATATAAAGGCCTGCCCCAAAAAGGTGCCAGAATGATACTAACATTTTTATTTACGTAAACATGTATGAATGCTTTTTGCAGTACCATCTATTTGTTATAAATAAAATACTGTGGCTGTCAAAGCCATATTTAGATGGTTCTTTGAAAAGAGGTCTATTTTTTTTAATATTTTGAAAATGGCTTTGTTTTAAAAATAAAGATAAGTACCTAATTGTATTTACTGTATCTCGTTACATGCAGAGGAATGCATTATAAATTAAATGTGATGTATTTTCCTCTTTCTGAATAATACTATTATTCACATGAAATCCTGATAATAGTCCCTGTATGGAAAGACAAGTTGCAGTTGATATTTGGAGTTTTAGAGGTAGTGCCATTATTTGAATGCCTCCTGTGTACCCCTAAATTAATAAGCCATAATTCCTGTCCTCTGAGAGCATACAGGCTTGTGGGATGAATAAGCATTAAATAACTACAGTTCTAAATTAAGAACACGCAAGAAGATTTCTACAAGCCCTGCACGAGTTCTGAGAAGAGAATTCATTCCACTCGATCAACGGTTACAGCACTCCTTCCTGCGCTGTGCCATGTATGTTACCAAGCATTGAGGATATGGCAGTAAATGAGCTACAAAACATTCCTGCCCTCAGGGAATTTTCATTTTAGTGTGAAGTGACAAAACATAAATATGCATAATATAATTTCAAATATTAAATGCTAGAAGTAAAACTAAGGAGTTGGGAATAGTGTTGCTATGCTAGGTAGGACAGCTGGGGTCAGGAAAGGTCTCTGAGGAGGTAGTATTTGAAACATTTTGACATATGGGAGGAAGCAAGCCACTATGAGATGTTGACAAAAATCAGTCAACCTAAGGAATGGAAACTGTTATTCGAGCCAAATTTGGATATTACAACCCAGGAAGAGCATCTCAGAAAGCTCTGAGAAGTGAAGTAAAGACACAGTTATAGAAGTTTGTTGAGACAGAAGACTATACATTTAGATGACGTGTTGTTGATAGTTTACACAATCCAAGTCTAAGCATCATCTGGGCCCCTTACAAGATCAAGAAGGAATACTATCTTTTAAGGAGTTGTCTTTCTGATGCTAGGAGAGTGTTGCTCTCTATGGTTGAGCAGGTATCTCTGCCAATGGGGAAGGTTTGGCCGATGCATAATGCAGATACACAATGCATAGTAGTGGGGAGAGAGGCCACCAAAGGGCAGAGAAAAGTTTAAGTTTTTCTTATCTTGCCATAAAATATGACCTTTAATGATCAATGGGGGGAAATTGTGAAATAATCTTTCAGTAGAAAGTGTTAGGTGATCAAATATTCGGTCCCTCAAAACCAGGATAGCTGCTTGCCTGTCCCTTGATGCCTGGTCTTAATGGCCCGATTCTCTCCTTTCGGGGGAGTTGTACTAGCAGGATGTTTGGCAAGGACTGACATTCAATTCTAAGTTCTCCAGTAAGACTTAAGCCAGTTTTCCTCACATGTGTGTGGGATATGTCCATTATTTTATATAGAACTACAGATGTGATCTATAGTTTCAAGTCATTTAGACATTATCTTAGTACGAGTAGGTGACACAGCATGAAAGGCAGGAAAGTATCAACTTATAAGTTCCACAAACTAAATTGGTGGTAGTAGCAATATCATTAGCAAAGATTTAAGCCAAAATCCTCCTGAACAAAACCATTTTCCTAATATTTCCCCTAAACTAGGAAGAGGATTGTTCAGAGCAGAAATCTGACACTTCATGGGTCATAAGATGAGTAAACAAATATCATGGATAAATGTTCATGCCATTTGGAAAACTGGTAGTAACCAGAGTACTCACATTACAGATTGACAGGGGCTGTTTCCACGGTAGCCATAGGTGACCTTGAGCCCAAGGGAAACCAGTTTTTTATCTTCTTAACCAACCTGGGGAGAGCCAAGGTCATAAACTTGTTCAGTAAATCCATTGGGTCCTGTTAGGAGCTACCCAATATTCAACATCTAATAAAAAAGGAGTATTATGGCCAGGTTCAGAACATGCACCGTTAATTGGCCAGGTAAGAGGGTATCAGTTAGTGATATTGGTGGCAATGTTAGCTTGCATGGTGCTAGAGTTTCGTTTGAAATAAAATGTCTAAGAACCATCCAGTTAGAGCTTTGGAGAGGAGAAATCCACCAAGGCAACCTGGGAGTACTGGTAATTGGCCACAAACCCAGCGATTGGATTGATTTTTTTTTTTTTGAAACTTGCATGGGATTGAGCCCAAGAAATACATTTGGTTCATTAGCAAAAGTGTGAGCAATTGTCAAAGTAATCAGTATACCGACCTGCTCTGGCATCTTGGGTCAGCTGTCTACTTCTGATGTAATATTCTCATCCTGGTCTGGTAGTGCTGGTCTTAGTCTAAGTCAGGTGTCAGAAATTGGAGTTGCAGTTCATTCAGTTGTAGAGGTCTGATAAGGTCCCCTCCGAAGTGGCCCAAAAGAGTCCTTTATCTGATGTCTTTTCCAGTATGCATAACCTGGTTGCAGGTCATGATGCATCTTGATCTTCTTCCAAAGTTAGATTACTGTGATAAACTTCAGAAACAGTGTCTTTTTAATGACTAAATTAACAAGGAGTTATCTGGGAAGTGAGTCTTCGCCAGTAAATACAGACATCAATTAACAAAACTAGAATTCTGTATTCACTGAAACAATCTTTTTCTCTCTAAAAGTACCCTCATTTCTACAAAATATAGCCAAATTAAGACTTATTTGTTTGCAAAATAAGTCTGGGTAATTGACCACATAGACTTTTAAATTGGCTGTGCTGGAACTTTTCATAAAGAATCTCAGATTGAACTTTAAAAACCTCAGGGCTAGGAAACCCATACCAAAGGTATGTCATAGATTCAACCTGCGATATCTATAGATTTGGGTGATGGCTTTAGGCGAATTCCTCTCTTCTCGAGGTCCCCAAAATACAGTGAGTTTCCTGTACCTTTTAGGAGGTGGCCTTCCTTACAGCTCTGATAAAGCTGCTGGGAACCTAAGCGTTTCCAAATTCTGGAGGCATCTGGTAGAAAAGATAAGGTTTCAGTTCTACTTACAGAGGTATATTTCAAAGGTTTCCTTATATCTGGAAAACAGATTAAAACCCAGTAATATTTCAGACAAAAACCAAAAATTATAACCATAGTCTGTTCACCCACTCCTGTGTGACTAGTCCTTGATCTTAATCTTCTGGTAACAGTTACATGAAGGCATCCAGTTTATTAGAATTCTAATTTCTTACCCAGTTCAGCAGTATGATGTGAAAATTATCAGAAATCTGTTCACGTCAAGAAGTACTCTCTGTGGATCTTCTTGAAGATGAAGCGTTTTGCAAAAAGAGTACAATGATAACTGCCTATAAACGTCAAAAGACTTAAAAAGTCAAGGTTAAAGACCTGATTATAATGCAATTGGAAAACTTGGTTACTGCTGTGACACACAACAATTTAAGATAATTACTAAAATTATGACTGATACAATTTTTACCAGGACCTACCAGAATTTTAGGAGTTCCATATAATTTCTAGAATATGTATGTTGGTAACATTTACCCATAGGGTACAATCTAAGAAGTTTCATCACCACCTATTTGACAATGCTTCCCATGTAATTTAACATACCAAAGAAGCCTAAGTAGTTTAATATTCCTCTCTCTGAGATGGAGAGAAAACAAATATTTTGAGGTATTCTAGGGACCCTTTGGAAAACTTCAAAATTAGCTAGAGGTCAGATGAGCTTCATTTAGGATTTTATCTTTGGGAAGTTTGTCAAAAATATCAAGAAGTTTTACAACACTTGGTCAAATAGAATCACAGGTCACTGTGAAACAACACCCATTCACATAACTAAAGTGACAATAGAAGATCTCACTAGCAAATACAGATCACTTAAACACAAAGAAACAATCTATTATCAAAAACAGTTCAGTATTTTAAGAAAACTGTCCTTTCAGAGAACCAAATTCAGGTTTTGTACCACTTTACTTTTAAAATTCACTTTCTTAATTAAGTTCAATCTTATCTAATTTAGGCTAATCCTGATCATGTACAAAACTCTCAGTGTTCCCTCTCCACAAACATTTGACAACTTTATGTATCCATTTAGAAACAACCAGCTCTAGGACAAAATGACCTTTTTTTAACAAAATACATTTTCATTCCTCTTTTTTTGGCTGAAAACACACATCCTACTTTCCTTGCATACTGAAATGTTTCCCTTATAATTCTTAACCTTAGAATCTTAATCTCTAGCAAAAACCAAGAAGCAAGTAATTATAAACTGTCATACCAGCATTTCCTGATTGACAATTATGAACGTATTTTATAACCTCTAGAAACATACACCTTCTTACAGAATTTCTTTCTTCAATGTGATACAAGACATGTATCTAATAAACATCTTCAGTTTCTCATAAGACAAAAGTAGGTAAACTTAGGCCTGCCCAGCAATTAATGTTCTAGTATTTTATCCTACTTGTAATGACCCAGATAGTGAAGAAATTCTCGTAGTTTAACTTAGTTTTGTTTCCAGTTACCAAAATCTGGAGATATTATCCTTAAAGTAGACATTCCCAAAACAGTTATTCCTAAAGAGTTTACCTAAAGCTCTTATTTACCTCTATTTTATTTACTTAAAACGTTTTCATACCATTATTTTTCTTGCTGACAAACTTTAACAGTAATAAGGTCTTATTTGATTTCTAGTGAACCTAGGTACAGTGAAAGTATTATATTTAATATTGATGACTCAGACAGGAAAGGGGCAGGGCACAACCTTTAAAAGAATGACATAGCCCAAGGATGCATCATAAACTGGTTAGAACCAACTAGGTCCAAGATGGCAGACGAGTCGACTTGAGCCTCAGTATACGCTCACTGTGACACATCAGCACGCTAAATGACACATCCGCAGGTGCCATGACAGTTCCAAGGCCAAACATAAAAGGTCAAAAAAGTGGGCAGTGGCCCAATTCCTGGAAGTCCCCACCTCTTCCCCAAAATAGCTGGAATACTCCTCCCATTAATTAGCCTATGAAATTACCCACCCCTATAGAAACTGACAGCCCTATATATACCCTGGGACCTCTCACCTTCCAAGAATGCCCACACTGTTTGTGGAGTGTGTTTCTCCCATGGCCTCTTGCCTTCTGAGATGGCCCACACTGTGTCTATGGAGTGTGTATCTCCCTGAATAAACCTTTCACTTTACCATGGCTCGCTCTTGAGTTCTTTCCTGAGCGAAGCCAAGAACCCACACTTGGTGGCCGTTCCAGAGACTCGCCCGAGACCTGGGACATGACCATCCTTTCGTGCCCCACTCTTTCCTGCAACATCTTTTCTAAAGACGTGTCCGTATTAATCAAACCAACAAGCTTAGGCTAACTTTAATACCAGATATTAATTCAATACTGAACATTTTCCAGATCACATGAACCTGAAGTTCATTCTGGCCAGTTTCTTTTATATTTCCAAGTATTTTTGTAAACACTTAATTTCCTTTAAGCCAATTAAGTAGAGCTCTTTTACAAATGAATTTTGGCAATACCACACATCTGCAACACACATCTACAACACACATATAGCTACGTACACACACTCAACAGAGACCTCATAGCTCCCATCCCAAAATTTCAGTCATGAATCGCGTACAACAATATAAAATCGATCAGTTACAGAAGAGGTTGGATACACACTGGGTTTCCGGCAGATGGAGCAAATCAAGGTCACCTGTCTATGGCTAAACACTTTTCACTACTATTTATGGAAAAGACACTTAAGATTTCTATTTGTCCTTGATAAGTTCCAAATTACCTACCCCCTTTCCTGGAATTTGCATTTTAAAAACATAGCAGAGATAAGCGTTCCTGAAAAAATCAGGTAAAACATTTGCATCTCAAAGGCATAGGAGGAGAAAGGCAAGCTCCTTCTAGGATGACTTTGTTCCCATAAGGCCAGAAAACAATTTTTTTCCCTCAACACTTACAAGCCTCTTATGATAAATAGGGGAGGTTTGGGGAGTGGTAAAAGGTTGGTGGGCTTTGGGTTATTTCTGGACCCACACCTCTGGTCCTGTAAAGACTAGGCTTGGAAAACAAGGACAGTTTTTTTTCCTCAGAGAATCGGGTGGCCACCTCAATGATACCAAAGGACTGACACACCCATTCATCTATGTTAGAATGTTTTACTTTCCCTCCTTTAGCTTAGGGGAGAAGTGCCCCTCCCCAAAACATCAATTCCTATCAGGCTCCACCAGTCAGACTGGTGGCCTCCCATTTTGGGAATCCACTTACAAACACTTTTGAGGATCCTCCCCTGGGTTTAACTATGAACCTCAGTTTGGCCTTTGATATGAAGAGGCTTGTCTACAGCTTCATGTGGTCCCATTTCTAAAGGTAACCACTTAATAGTGTCTTCAGACTGGAAAGGCAGTTCAGAAGATTACTAGAATGAGTACTCAAAGAAGGATAGAGGGAAACAGTAGTTAAAGTTTTAGGTACCTTTTATATCATTACTTTCAGTGGCCTTCTACAACAAATCTTTCAATGAGGCTATTTTGGAATTTTGAAGCCTTTGGGGGCATCTACATACCAATTAGAATAGGTACAACAGCTTAAGATAAGAGCTCTCTAAAATTTTAACAACTTGGATGTTTCTCCAAAGGATCCATGGAGCTAGCCCTCCAAATATTTTCCCCTGCTAATCTAATTTTAGAAAAATATTACCACTGTTGTTTCCGGTAAACGTTGCAGGCACAGATCCAGAAGACTGCCGGCTTTAACTTCACACTCAAAATCATTTTGGAGTGTCAAAAGGACCCCAATTTGGCCATTTCAGGGCCCGATTTCCTTTAGTGCCCAACTGAGTACTTGCAAGAATACATAAACCCAGCTGGTATTCCCACAGGTGGCTGTTTGCACGGGCACCATTTCCCAGTATTAATTTCGTAGCCTAATTCAGATATGAGATATGATCTGAACAACTTTCTGAGGACAGTGTGGTGGATCACACGTGTGCTGCTTCTGAGTCTAGCTTCCCAAGGAGTTATCCTTGGATGGGTTCGACTTCTTTTATGTGGCTTGGTTTCTCCCTATGATGGCCTAAAACCGCCATGGGTGGTTGGGGGGCACGGTTATCAGCCTCTGTCGTGCCCCCTGGTTGAGCAGTACTTACTTTATGGTCATAGTGGGGTTCCCCTATAGGACTGCCTTGTGGCCAGAAGGAGCAATATGTCCCTTTATTCTTCCAAGGTGAATAATTCATTATTCAGTCTCTTATTTCAGTAGTAAAAGTTTTGTTCAAACCATGTATCAACTCATTCTTTAAAATTTAAGCCAAATTTAACAAAAACCCAGCCACCTATGAAAGGAGGTGGCCACAAAGGAGGTTGGAGAAGTAGTCATTACACTGGTGGGGAAGAGTGCAGGCTGGGAGCCAGACTGTCTGGCTTCAAACTTCAGCTTTCCCATTTTCTGTTTGACCTTAGGCAAATCACTTTACCCTTCTCTGTCTCAAGTTTCATCATCTGTAAAATCAGTTCCTCTGGAGCCATGCCTGAGATGGGAATTCTTGGGCAAGTATTTATTGAGGAAGTGCCCTTAGAAGAAATTTATAAGGGAGTAAAGAAAACAGCATTTGGCAGGGGAAAAAGAGTTTTCAGAAGTTCAGCCTCAGCCTGACCCAGCAGGGCACTCTGCAGTATGGATGGACCACAGAGGTTGTCCTGCCCAGAGTTGAGGGGCTGGGCTATTATGTTCCCATATCAGGCAGTCCTTGACTACCCATGGTGTGGGAAGGAGGAGATGGAGAGCTGGCCGGGTGCCTCTCCTCCAAGGGCAATCCTCCAAGTAAGGTGGAGGTATGAGCTATTAACCAACACCTGCAGCATCTGGGCTGTGGGTGCACCAGTCCTGTAAAAGGGATTTGGGTGGGTGGTCAACAGTATCTACTGCAAATGAGGATATTAAAAGTATGTAGCTCGGGAGACCTTCAAGATGGCAGAGGAGTAAGACGTAGAGATCACCTTCCTCCCCACGAATACATCAAAAATACATCTGCATGTGGAACAACTCCTACAGAACACCTACTGAACGCTGGCAGAAGACCTCAGACTTCCAAAAAGGCAAGAAAATCCCCAGGTACATAGGTAGGGCAAAAGAAAAAAGAAAAAAAAAAAAGAGAGAGACAAAGGAATAGGGATGGGTCCTGCACCTCTGGGAGGGAGCTGTGAAGGAGGAAGAGTTTCCACACACTAGGAAGGCCCCTTACTGGCGGGGACAGGGGGTGGGGAGGTTCAGAGCCACAGAGGAGAGCGCAGCAACAGGGGTGCAGAGGGCAAAGTGGAGAGATTCCCACACAGAGGATCGGTGCCAACCAGCACTCACCAGCCTGAGACGCTTGTCTGCTCACCTGCTGGGGTGGGCGGGGGCTGGGAGCTGAGGCTCCGGCTTTGGAGGTCAATTAAAGACCTAAATGTCAGGCCAGACACTATAGAACTCTTAGAGGAAAACATAGGCAGAACACTCTATGACATAAATCACAGCAAGATCCTTTTTGACCCACCTCCTAAAGAAATGGAAATCAAAACAAAAATAAACAAATGGGACCTAATGAAAAGCTTTTGCACAGCAAAGGAAACCATAAACAAGATGAAAAGACAACCCTCAGAATGGGAGAAAATATTTGTCAACGAGGCAATTGACAAAGGATTAATCTCCAAAATATACAAGCAGGGGGGAGGGGAAGATGGCGGAAGAGTAAGACGCGGAGATCACCTTCCTCCCCACAGATACACCATAAATACATCCACACGTGGAACAACTCCTACAGAACACTTACTGAACGCTGGTAGAAGACCTCAGACCTCCCAAAAGGCAAGAAACTCCCCACGTACCTGGGTAGGGCAAAAGAAAAAAGAATAAACAGAGACAAAAGGATAGGGAGAGGACCTGCACCAGTGGGAGGGAGCTGTGAAGGAGGAAATGTATCCACACACTAGGAAGCCCCTTCGCGGGTGGAGACTGCGGGTGGCGGAGGGGGAAAGCTTCGGAGCCGCGGAGGAGAGCGCAGCAACAGGGGTGCGGAGGGCAAAGCGGAGAGATTCCCTCACAGAGGATCGGTGCTGACCAGCACTCACCAGCCCGAGAGGCTTGTCTGCTCACCCGCCGGGGCGGGCGGGGCTGGGAGCTGAGGCTCGGGCTTTGGTCGGAGCGCAGGGAGAGGACTGGCGGCGTGAGCACAGCCTGCAGGGGGTTAGTGCACCACGGCTAGCCGGGAGGGAGTCCGGGAAAACGTCTGGAGCTGCCTAAGAGGCAAGAGACTTTTTCTTCCCTCTTTGTTTCCGGGTTCGAGAGGAGAGGGGATTAAGAGCGCGGTTTAAAGGAGCTGCAGAGACTGGCGCCAGCCGTGGCTAAAAGCGCGGACCCCAGAGACGGGCATGAGACGTTAAGGCTGCTGCTGCCGCCACCAAGAAGTATGTGTGCAAGCACAGGTCACTATCTGCATACCCCCTCCTGGGAGGCTGTGCAGCCCGCCACTGCCAGGGTCCCGGGATCCAGGGACAACTTACCCAGGAGAACGCATGGCTCGCCTCAGGCTGGTGCAACATCACGCCGGCCTCTGCCGCCTCAGGCTCGCCCCACATCCATGCCCCTCCCTCCCCCCGGCCTGAGTGAGCCAGAGCCCCCGAATCAGCGGCTCCTTTAACCCCGTCCTGTCTGAGCGAAGAACAGACTCCCTCCGGTGACCTACACGCAGAGACAGGGCCAAATCCAAAACTGAGCCACCGGGAGCTGTGAGAACAAAGAAGAGAAAGGGAAATCTCTCCCAGCAGCCTCAGGAGCCGCGGATTAAAGCCCCACAATCAACTTGATGTACCCTGCGCATCTGTGGAATACATGAATAGACAACGAATCATCCCAAATTGAGGAAGTGGACTTTGAGAGCAAGATTTATGATTTTTTCCCCTTTTCTTCCTTTTGTGAGTGTGTATGTGTATGCTACTGTGTGAGACTTTGTCTGTATAGCATTGCTTCCACCATTTGTCCTAGGGTTCTGTCCGTCTGTTTTTTTTTTGTACTCAAAAAATTTTTTTTCTTAATAATTATTTTAATAACTGTATTTTGTTTTATTTTATTTCATTTTATTTTATTTTATCCTCCTTCTTTCTACTTCTTCTCCCTTTTATTCTGAGCCGTGTGGATGAAAGGCTCTTGGTGCTGCAACCAGGAGTCAGTGCTGTGCCTCTGACGTGGGAGAGCCAACTTCAGGACACTGGTCCACAAGAGACCTCCCAGCTCCACGTAATATCAAATGGCGAAAATCTCCCAGAGATCTCCATCTCAACACCAACACCCAGCTTCACTCAACGACCAGCAGGCTACACTGTTGGACACCCTATGCCAAACAACTAGCAAGACAGGAACACAACCCCACCCATTAGCAGAGAGGCTGCCTAAAACCATAATAAGTCCACAGACACCCCAAAACACACCACCAGACGTGGACCTGCCCACCAGAAAGACAAGATGCAGCCACATCCACCAGAACACAGGCACTAGTCCCCTCCACCAGGAAGCCCACACAACCCACTGAACCAACTTTAGCCACTGGGGACAGACACCAAAAACAATGGGAACTACGACCGGCAGCCTGCAAAAAGGAGACCCCCAAACACAGTAAGATAAGCAAAATGAGAAGACAGAAAAACACACAGCAGATGAAGGAGCAAGATAAAAACCCAGCAGACCTAACAAATGAAGAGGAAATAGGCAGTCTACCTGAAAAAGAATTCAGAATAATGATAGTAAAGATGATCCAAAATCTTGGAAATAGAATAGACAAAATGCAAGAAACATTTAACAAGGACCTAGAAGAACTAAAGAGGAAAGAAGCAATGGTGAACACCACAATAAATGAAATTAAAAATACTCTAGAAGGGATCAATAGCAGAATAACAGAGGCAGAAGAACGGATAAGTGACCTGGAAGGTAAAACAGTGGAGATAACTACTGCAGAGCAGAATAAAGAAAGAAGAATGAAAAGAACTGAGGACAGTCTCAGAGACCTCTGGGACAACATTAAACGCACCAACATTCGAATTATAGGGGTCCCAGAAGAAGAGAAAAAGGGACTGAGAAAATATTTGAAGACATGATAGTTGAAAACTTCCCTAATATCGCAAAGGAAATAGTTAATCAAGTCCAGGAAGCACAGAGAGGCCCATACAGGATAAATCCAAGGAGAAACACGCCAAGACACATGTCAATCAAACTATCAAAAATTAAATACAAAGAAAACATATTAAAAGCAGCAAGGGAAAAACAACAAATAACACACAAGGGAATCCCCATAAGGTTAACAGCTGATCTTTCAGCAGAAACTCTGCAAGCCAAAAGGGACTGGCAGGACACATTTAAAGGGATGAAGGAGAAAAACCTACAACCAAGATTACTCTACCCAGCAAGGATCTCATTCAGATTTGATGGAGAAATTAAAACCTTTACAGACAAGGAAAAGCTAAGAGAGTTCAGCACCACCAAACCAGCTTTACAACAAATGCTAAAGGAACTTCTCTAGGCAAGAAACACAAGAGAAGGAAAAGACCTACAATAACAAACCCAAAACAATTAAGAAAATGGGAATAGGAACATACAAATCGATAATTACCTTAAATGTAAATGGACTAAATGCTCCCACCAAAAGACACAGACTGGCTGAATGTATACAAAAACAAGACCCGTATACATGCTGTCTACAAGAGACCCACTTCAGACCTAGGGACACATACAGACTGAAAGTAAGGGGATGGAAAAAGATATTCTATGCAAATGGAAACCAAAAGAAAGCTAGAGTAGCAATTCTCATATCAGACAAAAGAGACTTCAAAATAAAGACTATTACAAGAGACAAAGAAGGACACTACATAATGATCAAGGGATCGATCCAAGAAGAAGATATGACAATTGTAAATATTTATGGACCCAACATAGGAGCACCTCAATACATAAGGCAAATACTAATAGGCATAAAAGGGGAAATTGACAGTAACACAATCATATTAGGGGATTTTAACACCCCACTGTCACCAATGGAGAGATCATCCAAAATGAAGATAAATAAGGAAACACAAGCTTTAAATGATACATTAAACAAGATGGATTTAATTGATATTTATAGGACATTCCATCCAAAAACAAGAGAATACACATTCTTCTCAAGTGCTCATGGAACATTCTCCAGGATAGATCATATCTTGGGTCACAAATCAAGCTTTGGTAAATTTAAGAAAATTGAACTCGTATCAAATATCTTTTCCGACCACAACACTATGAGACTAGATATCAATTACAGGAAAAGAACTGTAAAAAATACAAACACATGGAGGCTAAACTATACACTACTTAATAACGAAGTGATCACTGAAGAAATCAAAGAGAGGAAATCAAAAAATACCTAGAAACAAATGACAATGGAAACACGACGACCCAAAACCTATGGGATGCAGCAAAAGCCGTTCTAAGAGGGAAGTTTATAGCAATACAATCCTACCTTAAGAAACAGGAAACATCTCGAATAAACAACCTAACCTTGCCCCTAAAGCAATTGGAGAAAGAAGAACAACAAAACCCCCACAGTTAGCAGAAGAAAAGAAATCACAAAGATCAGATCAGAAATAAATGAAAAAGAAATGAAGGAAACGATAGCAAAGATCAATAAAACTGATAGCTGGTTCTTTGGGAAGATAAACAAAATTGAAAAGCCATTAGCCAGACTCATCAAGAAAAAAAGAGAAACGACTCAAATCAATAGATTTAGAAATGAACAAGGAGAAGTAACAACTGACACAGCAGAAATAAAAAAGATCATGAGAGATTACTACAAGCAACTCTCTCCCAATAAAATGGACAACCTGGATGAAATGGACAAATTCTTAGAAATACACAACCTGCCAAGACTGAATCAGGAAGAAATAGAAAATATGAAGACACCAATCACAAGGAATGAAATTGAAACTGTGATTAAAAATCTTCCAACAAACAAAAGCCCAGGACCAGATGGCTTCAAAGGTGAATGTATCAAACATTTAGAGAAGAGCGAACAACTATCCTTCTCAATCTCTTCCAAAATATAGCAGAAGGAAGAACACTCCCAAACTCATTCTACAAGGCCACCATCACCCTGATACCAAAACCAGACAAGGATGTCACGAAGAAAGAAAACTACAGGCCAATATCACTGGTGAACATAGATGCAAAAATCCTCAACAAAGTACTAGCAAACAGAATCCAACAGCACATTAAAAGGATCATACACCATGATCAAGTGGGGTTTATTCCAGGAATGCAAGGATTCTTCAGTATATGCAAATCAATCAACGTGACACACCATATTAACAAATTGAAGGAGAAAAACCATGTGATCATCTCAATAGATGCAGAGAAAGCTTTTGACAAAATTCAACACCCATTTATGATTAAAAAACCCTGCAGAAAGTAGACATAGAGGGAACTTTCCTCAACGTAATAAAGGCCGTATATGACAAACCCACAGCCAACATCATCCTCAATGGTGAAAAACTGAAAGCATTTCCACTAAGATCAGGAACAAGACAAGGTTGCCCACTCTCACCACTCTTATTCAACATAGTTTTGGAAGTTTTAGCCACAGCAATCAGAGAAGAAAAAGAAATAAAAGGAATCCAAGTCGGAAAAGAAGAAGTAAAGCTGTCACTGTTTGCGGATGACATGGTACTATACATAGAGAAACCTTAAAGATGCTACCAGAAAACTACTAGAGCTAATCAATGAATTTGGTAAAGTAGCAGGACACAAAATTAATGCACAGAGATCTCTGGCATTCCTATACATTAATGATGAAAAATCTGGAAATGAAATCAAGGAAACACTCCCATCTACCATTGCAACAAAAAGAATAAAATACCTAGGGAGAAACCTACCTGAGGAGACAAAATACCTTTATGCAGAAAATTATAAGACACTGTTAAAAGAAATTAAAGATGATACAAATAGATGGAGAGATATACCATGTTCTTGGATTGGAAGAATCAACATTGTGAAAATGACTCTACTACCCAAAGCAATCTACAGATTCAATGCAATCCCTATCAAACTACCACTGGAATTTTTCACAGAACTAGAACAAAAAATTTCGCAATTTGTATGGAAACACAAAAGACCCCGAATAGCCAAAGCAATCTTGAGGACGAAAAATGGAGCTGGAGGAATCAGGCTCCCTGACTTCAGACTATACTACAAAGCTACAGTAATCAAGAGAGTATGGTACTGGCACAAAAACAGAAAGATAGATCAATGGAACAGGTTAGAAAGCCCAGAGATAAACCCACGCACATATGCTCACTTATCTTTGATAAACGAGGTCTGAATGTACAGTGGAGAAGGGACAGCCTCTTCAATAAGTGGTGCTGGGAAAACTGGACGGGTACATGTAAAAGTATGAGATTAGAACACTCCCTAATACCATACACAAAAATAAACTAAAAATGCATTAAAGACCTAAATGTAAGGCCAGAATCTATCAAACTCTTAGAGGAAAACAGAGGCAGAACACTCTATGACATAAATCACAGCAAGATCCTTTTTGACCCACCTCCTAGAGTAATGGAAATAAAAATAAACAAATGGGACCTAATGGGACCTAATGGGACCTAATGAAACTTCAAAGCATTTGCACAGCAAAGGAAACTGTAAACAAGACAGAAAGACAACTCTCGGAATGGGAGAAAACATCTGCAAATGAAGCAACTGACAAAGGTTTAATCTCCAAAATATACAAGGAGCTCATGCAGCTCAATATCAAAAAAACAAACAAACAACCCAATAATGGGTGCAAGACCTAAATACACATTTCTCCTGAAGAAGTTATTCAGATTGCCAACAAACACATGAAAGCATGCTCAACATCACTAATCATTAGAGAAATGCAAATCAAAACGACAATGAGGTATCACCTCACACCAGTCACCACGGCCATCATCAAAAAACCTACAAACAATAAATGCCGGAGAGGGTGTGGAGAAAAGGGAACACTCTTGCACTGCTGGTGGGAATGTAAATTGATACAACCACTATAGAGAACAGTATGGAGGTTCCTTTAAAAAACTACAAATAGAACTACCATATGACCCAGCAATCCCACTACTGGGCATATACCCTGAGAAAACCATAATTCAAAAAGAGTCATGTACCAAAATGTTCATTGCAGCTCTATTTACAATAGCCAGGACATGGAACCAACCTAAGTATCCATCATCGTATGAATGGATAAAGAAGATGTGGCACATATATACAATGGAATGTTACTCAGCCATAAAAAGAAACGAAATTGAGTTATTTGTAGTGATGTGGATGGACCTAGAGTCTGTCATACAGAGCGAAGTAAGTCAGAAAGAGAAAGACAAATACCGAATGCTAACACATATATATGGAATCTTAAAAATAAATAAATAAAGGTTCTGATGAACCTAGGGGCAGGACAGGAGTAAATACGCAGACGTTGAGAATGGACTTGAGGACACGGGGCGGGGGAAGGCGAAGCTGGAACGAAGTGAGAGAGTGACATGGACATAAATACACTACCAAATGTAAAATAGATAGCTAGTGGGAAGCAGCCGCATAGCACAGGGAGATCAGCTCGGTGCTTTGTGACCACCTAGAGGGGTGGGATAGGGAGGGGAGGGAGGCTTAAGAGGGAAGGGATATGGGGATATATGTATACATATAGCTGATTCACTTTGTTATACAGCAGAAACTAAAGCAACATTGTAAAGCAATTATACCCCAATAAAGATGTAAAAATTTAAAAGAGTATGTAGCTCATAGGATTAAATGGATTAATTCAAGCAAAGTTCTTAGCACAGTTCCTGGGCCAATAGACATTAGCAGGAGCAAGATCTTAGAGGCCATGATGAGGGGTTCAGATTGTATGAGAGACAGTTC
The DNA here is from genome assembly GCF_964270905.1 of Leucopleurus acutus. Lineage (NCBI taxonomy): Eukaryota > Metazoa > Chordata > Mammalia > Artiodactyla > Delphinidae > Leucopleurus > Leucopleurus acutus. The sequence continues at coordinate 50,345,381 of NC_139159.1, read as the reverse complement.
TAGTGGTAGTATGGAGAAACAAGTAGAAGACAGGCAAGAAGCAGGGATACTAGCTAGAGAGCTTTCGCAAATATTCGGTCAAGAGCTGGTGATAGAGCATGGACCTGGTTAACTGAGTTGGAGGTAGTTGAAGTTTGGAGGAAACTAGAGCAGGGGTCATGGAGGAAAAATATTTAAGCTGAGCCTTGAAGGAAGATATTTCCAAGGGAACCTTGGAAAAAAAAGCACAGATGACATGTCTTGAACAGTGAATAGTCAATGTGGTAATGGAACAAGAAATGGAAGAGGAAGTTGAAAGATTGAGACCAGAAAGATGAGTACTTTCAGATCCTTACTTAACCTGTTTATTTGATGCATAAAAGAGCAGTGAGAGAAATTAATAGAATAGAAAGACATGGCTATGTCTTAGGAGTGACAGAGGAAGACCAGTCAGATAAGAGGATCAAAGAAAAAGGGGTTATCAACCATGTAAATATTTTGGTAGGATGAAGATTAATGCCACTGATAACTTGAGGCAGATTCAAATTGTAGCGGCTGAAGACAGATTGCAAGCAAATAAGCAGGTGGGGAAAACTGCAAGTCTTCATTTCACTACAGGCTCTTTCTTGGATTTCAGCAGATAAAGGTAAAGAACTTTAGCTTGAAAAAAGTACTAGGAGTCTAGGAGGCAGAGGCTGACAAAGGGAAAACCAGAACAGGACTGTAGGAGAATGCTTGAAGATTAAGATGCAGGGCAAGAGAAAAAGAAAAAAACCTGCTGGAGCTCTGTACCAGAGAATGAACATAAGGTACAGTGTGATATAAGACAATGATGGAAACCATGCTTTGTGAAAAGAAGGCTGTCAAGCTTCAATATGTGTTTTTGCCATGGCAATTTGAGAGACTCATGTTTTTATATAAACATCACACTGAAGAAGGAATATCACAAGTGACTTCATGAATCATCAGGATGAGAATTTGCTCTTGAATGTGAACACTTTACTGAATATAAAATCCTCTAGATAAAGTTTCACTTTTGTAGCAAGGTCTCTTTGATTATAACATCACTTATAGAAATTAAATCATTTCACATTATTTTACCTTTTTATTTTCTAAAAATGTGTTAGGTAACATGCAGAAAACATGTGAATTTTGGGGTTACCTAGAGTCTTAAATTTCTTTGAGTAAATAGGAAATAGACTCTGGAAGTACCTATAATGAATACCTGTTATATGGCTGCCCAGTATCTATTTTTCTTCCTTCTTGGAGTAATAGCCTGAATTTCTTTTCAGTACCTACCCCATCCCTCCATTCTCACCATTGTGAGTTAGATGGAAAATGGGCCTCACCTGCCCCAGAGAAAGGCCCTGATTCATAGAGCCAATCTGAATGTGCCATCTCTGAATGTTTTGGAACGGGCACGATTACCTAAGTTGGTCCAATCAGTGACTCTTAGACACTTTCGCTGAATATATGATATAGATTCTCTTCGTTTCACAAAAAGGATTCATGTAATTCTTAGAGTTCCTCAAAGTCAGTTTAGGATTATGAAATGGGGGGTGGGTGGGAGGGAGGAGTTTGTCCAAAAACAGTCAACACCAGGGAAGTGACAGTTAAAAACTGACAGAAACTAGGTTCTAAGTCACATTATGTGAGCTTCTAGTCTCACTCCTAGCAACATGTATCTCTGTAGTTTCAAAGGAAGTTAATTGGTTCGCTCTATGTAAGCCATTCTCAGTTGGGTTTTTCTATTAGTTGCTGTACTTGAAAGCTTCCTAGGTGACAGAATCTGTGATCTAGACCCTAAAGCCTATGTGTCACTTTTCCATCAGCTGTCAGGATGTTGGTGAACTCGTCTATGGAAACAGATGTCATTTTTATGAAAAGTGAGCATTTTGGGACTCTTATGTATGTTGTATAGGTTCTTTAAAACGTTCAGTTTTACAGAGAAACTTTTTTTATATAATAAAGATATTCAACTCACCATGAAAAGCATAAGAGACTTAGAAAAATAACTAAAACCTGCTTATAGTTGAAGACCCAACTACACAAAAGTTGGATTTGAAGGTTGTCCCTTATCTATTTTCTGACAGCAAATATTGCAGGATTGTTTATATTAATGTAAGTTTCAATATATGTTAATTATGAATAGAACGAGCCTAGAAAGTGATAAAACCAATTCACACTCAACTTGTCAAAAGAAATAGTAATAAGCTTCTTCCCTTAAGTGAAGCTTGTTAACCTCTTCCCCACCCAGGTTCTAAAGTAATTCATAAGTAGACAAGAGGTATGTGGAACATGATGTATTATCTTTATTACTAATAACCCTCATTCTCTAATTTCAGCCTTATATCTGTGTAAAAGAGGGCTTCCTTACACTGAGCCCCATAATGATACAGACATACGCATCCAGCCACAGACAGCACTGGACCCGGACTATTTTGCCGCCTGCCCTTGTAAGACTTATGGAGAAATGGGGCCCAATGCATGCTTTCTGTGAACAGCTTATTCCCAAAGAGAGGGGAGAAAGTGCTACTCATGCTCACTTCTTTGTCCCAAACTCAAGCAAGTCATCACACCTCTACCAAGCTAGGTCCAACCAGGAGACAGAACACGGTAAATTTAACCAAAATTGTTAAGCTATAATAGAGTGAAATAAATACAATTACCCCTCTGTATCCACGGGTTCTGCACCCCGGATTCAACCAACCGTAAATTGAATTGCAGTAGATTGAATCCTCGGATGCAGAATCCTCCAATGTGGAGCCCCGGGGTACTGAGGGCAGACTGTATACTCCATTTTATATAAGAGACTTCAGCAATCGCAGGGGACTGGCGGGGCAGGGGGAGCCTTAGGACCAATTCCTTGCTCATGCTGAGGGATGACTGCGTGTTGAGAACTCTTAACAGTACCCTAGGGCAGAGGGAGAGTACCCAAGGAAAGGCAAACTTAGAAGAGGATCCCCGTCTGGCATTCATACCTCTGATGGAATAAAATTTAAAGGCAGGACAAAAAAAATTAAACACAGAATTCTGTTCGGGCCTTCTCCCTCCCTAATGCCCAGTGTGCATCTGCATTACACATTAAGCAGAGCTCCTCAAACCTTCACGATCTAAAACAGAGAGCGATGATAAATATTTTAGCTACTCAAAACTTGAAAGCGATACTCGTTATATATCTTCTCGCTGTAGATCAGAGAGAGCACGAAGGCGGAGCAGGTCTCGTTTAAATCTGACAGAGGTTCTAGAACTACTTCATCCTATTCTCGGTCAGAACGGTCCCATTATGACGACTCTCATTATGATGGTCGTTACCGTAGGAGCTCCCCTTATCGAGAGAGGGCACACTAGTCTCGGCCATATACCAATAACAGGGCAAGACTGATGGATACTGTAAAACTGAGTCCTCTTACTTAGAGATGGAAAAAAGAGGAAAGGATTCTTCAAAATTAGAAGGAGAATCCAAAAGGACTTCAGAAAATGAAGCAATGAAAAGATGTTATTCTCCCACTAATGACCAGGGATTCCGACGCGGGTCATCATATTCCAAGCACGGTAAGAGTGCTTCCCGTTATAAATCTACCCCTTCAAAACCTGTACCCAAGTCTGATGAATTTAAAAATTCTTTCTGTTGTACAGAATTGAATGAGGAAGTCAAACAGTCTCATTCTTTTAGTTTACAGATTCCTTGTTCAAAAGGTAGTGAATTAAGAGTGATTAGTGAAGTTCCTGAAAGAGAGAAGATTGGGTCTCCATCTCCATCAAATCGATTAAATGATTCACCTACTTTTAAAAAGCTTAGATGAATCACCTGTTTTTAAGTCTGAATTTATAGGACATGATAGCCACGATAGTATTAAGGAATTAGACTCTTTATGTAAAGTGAAGAATGATCAATTAAGAAGTTATTGTCCCACCGAATTTAATATAAACAGATCTCCTGGGGCAGAATCTGATTTGGCAACATTTTGCACTTCTAAACGTGACACTGTTTTGATGTCTTCTGATGATAGTGTGACTGGATCAGAGGTATCCCCTTTGGTCAAAACGTGCATGCTTTCATCAAATGGATTTCAAAACGTTAACAGATGTAAAGAAAAAGACATGGATGATACTCGCATGCAGCATAGTAAGTCAGAAAGCCCATTTAGAGAAACAGAACCTCCAGTGTTGCCACACCAGGATCAACTCATACCTTTGCCAGTTATGACAATAGATTATTCCAAAACAATAGTTAAAGAACCAGTTGATGTGAGAGTTTCTTGCTGTAAAACCAAAGATTCAGATATATACTGTATTTCAAACGATAACTGCCCTTCTTTGTGTCATTCCGGAGCTGAAAATACTGAGCCTTTAGTAACGAAGATTTCTTCAAATAGCTTTATGAATGTGCATTTGAAATCAAAAACAGTTATATGTGATAATGGAAGTCTGACAGATCAGCACTCAAAATTTGCATGTGGAGAATATAAGCAGAGTGTTGGTAGTACCAGTTCAGCTTCTGTTAATCATTTTGTTGATTTATATCCACCTACAGGGAGCTCATGTATTGCTTCATCTCTTCAGAGCCTTCCAGCAGGGACAAACGGAGACAGTTTAACTCTCTTGCAATGTGGAGAGAATACATCTCCAGTTTTGGATGATGTGCTGAAGAGTAAAAGCTCAGAGTTTTTAAAGCATGCAGAGTAAGAAATAATAGAAGTAGCTAGTGGCCTTCCTGATTCAGGAAGAGGATTTGCTTCCTGGGGAAACAGGCATAATAATGGACTATCTGGGAAATGTGTGCAAAAGGCTCAAGAAGAAGGGATCTCCATACTGCCTGATAGAAGAGGAAGACCAGAAATCTCTTTAGGTGAAGAAGGTGGAAGAGGACATACACATACTTCTGATGACTCAGAAGTTGTATTTTCTTCTTGTGATTTGAATTTAATCATGGAGGACAGTGATGGTGTAACATATACCTTAAAATGTGACAGTAGTGGTCATGCCTCAGAGATTGTATCCACTGTCCATGAAGATTATTCTGGTTCTTCCAAAAGTTCAAGTGATGAAAGTGATTCAGAAGATACAGATTTTGATGATAGCAGTATCCCAAGAAACCGTCTTCAGTCTGTTGTGGTTGTGCCAAAGAATTCTACTTTGCCCATGGAAGAAACAAGTCCTTCTTCTTCTCGGAGCAAAGTTACAGACACTGTTCTGACCACTGGGAAGATGAGCGATTGGAGCCAAGGAGGCATTCATATGAGGAAAAATTTGAGAGTATAGCAAGTAAAGCCTGTCCTCAAACTGAGAAGTTCTTTCACAAAGCAACAGAGAAGAATTCAGAAATCTCTCTTACACAGCCCAGCCAAAAACAGATAGATAATCACCTGTCTGAAATTGCCCATCCTCAGAGTGACGGGGTTGATAGTACAAGTCATACAGACATAAAAGCTGACCCTCTAGGTCATCCAAATTCTGAGGAAGCAGCGAAAGCCAAAATAACTTCTAGGCAGCAAGAAGAGCTGCCAGTTTATTCTTCTGATGATTCTGAAGATGTCTCAAGTAAGTCTCGGCAACAGACCACTTTCCCTAACAGGCCAGATAGTAGACTGGGAAAAACAGAGTCAAATTTTTCTTCTTGGGAGATCTCCCGAGTGGATGGTTTCCGTTCATCATCGGAAGAGCTCAGAAATCTAGGGTGGGACTTCTCTCAACAAGAAAAGCCTACTACCATATATCAGCAACCTGACAGCAGCTATGGAGCCTGTGGTGGACACAAGTATCAGCAAAGTGCAGAACAGTATAGTGGGACACATAATTACTGGCAAGGCAATGGCTACTGGGATCCAAGATCAGCAGGTAGACCGCCTGGAACTGGGGTTGTGTATGATCGAATTCAAGGGCAAGTACCAGATTCCTTAACATATGACCGTGAAGAGGAGGAGAATTGGGATCAACGTGGAGGATCTCACTTTTCAGGACAGTCCAATAAATTTTTTGTGTCCCTTCAGAAGGACAAGGGGTCAGTGCAAGCACCTGAAATAAGCAGCAATTCCATTAAGGACTCTTCAGCTGTGAATGAGAAGAAAGATCTTTTGGAAAACTTAGAACAAAATGATAGGAAAGATAGAGGGCCTCTTAAAAAAAGGAGACAGGAATTGGAGAGTGATTCTGAAATTGACGGTGAGCTTCAGGACAGAAAGAAAGTTAGAGTGGAGGTAGAGCAGGGAGAGACAGCAGTGCCTCTAGGCTCAGCATTGGTTGGGCCTTCGTGTGTCATGGAGGACTTCAGGGACCCAGAGCAGTGGAAGGAATGTGCCAAACAAGGGAAGATGCCTTCTTACTTTGATCTGATTGAAGAAAATGTTTATTTAACAGAAAGAAAGAAGAATAAATCCCATCGGGATTTTAAGCGAATGCAGTGTGATTGTACACCTCTTTCTAAAGATGAAAGAGCTCAAGGTGAAATAGCATGTGGGGAAGATTGTCTTAATCGTCTCCTCATGATTGAATGTTCGTCTCGTTGTCCAAATGGGGATTATTGTTCCAATAGACGGTTTCAAAGAAAACAGCATGCAGATGTGGAAGTCATACTCACAGAAAAGAAAGGCTGGGGCTTGAGAGCTGCTAAAGATCTTCCTTCGAACACCTTTGTCCTGGAATATTGTGGAGAGGTACTTGATCATGAAGAGTTTAAGGCCCGGGTAAAGGAGTGCGCACGAAACAGAAACATCCACTACTATTTCATGGCCCTGAAGAATGATGAGATAATAGATGCCACTCAGAAAGGAAATTGCTCCCAGTTCATGAATCACAGCTGTGAACCAAACTGTGAAGCTCAAAAAGGGACTGTGAACGGACAACTGAGAGTTGGGATTTTTACCACCAAACTGGCTCCTTCAGGCTCAGAGTTAACATTTGACTATCAGTTCCAAAGATATGGCAAGGAAGCACAGAGATGTTTCTGTGGGTCGGCTAATTGCCGGGGTTACCTGGGAGGAGAGAACAGAGTCAGCCTCAGAGCAGCAGGAGGGAAAATGAAGAAAGAACGATCTCGGAAGAAGGATTCGGTGGATGGAGAGCTAGAAGCTCTGATGGAGAATGGTGAGGGTCTCTCTGATAAAAACCAGGTGCTCAGCTTATCCTGGCTAACGGTTAGAATTGAAACTTTGGAACAGAAACTTACCTGTCTCAAGCTCATACAGAACACACATTCACAGTCTTGCCTGAAGTCCTTTCTGGAACGTCATGGGCTGCCTTTGTTGTGGATCTGGATGGCAGAACTACGTGATGGCCGGGAAAGTAACCAGAAGCTTCAGGAAGAGATTATAAAGACTTTGGAACATCTACCCATTCCTACTAAAAATATGTTGGAGGAAAGCAAAGTGCTTCCTATTATTCAACGTTGGTCTCAAACCAAGACTGCTGTCCCTCAGCTGAGCGAAGGAGATGGGTATTCTAGCGAGAATACATCATGTGCTCACACACCACTCAACACACCTGATCCTTCCACCAAGCTGAGCACAGAAGCTGACACAGACACCCCCAAGAAGCCAAAGTTTCGCAGACTTAAAATTATAAGTGAAAATGGCATGGACAGTGCGATCTCTGATGCTACCAGCGAGCTAGAAGGCAAGGATGGCAAAAAGGACCTTGACCAGTTAGAAAACGTCCCTATAGAAGAAGAGGAACAACAGCTACTCACACAACAGCTGCCTGAGTCTAAAGTTGATAGTGACATTGCTGTGGAGGCCATTAAGCTACCCACATCTGAACCAGAGGCTGACACTGAAATAGAGCCTAAAGAGAGCAATGGCACAAAACTAGATGAACCTATTGCTGAGGAAACACCATCCCAAGATGAAGAGGAGGGTGTGTCTGATGTGGAGAGTGAGAGGAGCCAGGAACAGCCACATAAAACAGTAGATATAAGTGATTTGGCCACCAAGCTCCTGGACAGTTGGAAAGACCTAAAGGAGGTATATCGAATTCCAAAGAAAAGGCAAACTGAAAAGGAGAGCACAATAACCGAACGAGGAAGGGATGCTGTTGGCTTCAGAGATCAAACAGTTGCCCCAAAGACTCCTAACAGGTCAAGAGAGAGAGACCCAGACAAACAAACTCAAAATAAAGAGAAAAGGAAACGAAGGGGCTCCCTCTCACCACCACCTTCTGCCTATGAGCGGGGAACAAAAAGGCCAGGTGGCAGATATGATACACCAACTTCTAAAAAGAAAGTACGAATTCAAGATCGCAATCAACTTTCTACAGAGGAGCGTCGAAAGTTGTTTGAGCAGGAGGTAGCTCAGCGGGAGGCTCAAGAACAACAGCAGCAGATGCAGAACCTGGGAATGGCGTCTGCACTGCCCTGTGGCTCTCTTGGCTACCATGCCCCTCATCACCCCTTTGCTGGCTACCCACCAGGTTACCCCAGGCAGGCCTATGTGGATCCCAGCAATCCTAATGCTGGAAGGGTGCTCCTCCCCACACCCAGCATGGATCCTGTGTGTTCTCTTTCTCCTTATGATTATTCTCAGCCCTTGGTGGGACATTCTACAGAACCCCTTGCTGCCCCTCCACCTGTGCCCATGGTGCCACATGTGGCAGCCCCTGTGGAAGTTTCCAGTTCACAGTATGTGGCCCAAAATGATGGTGTGGTACACTAAGACTCCAGGGTCACCGTCCTGCCACTGCCAGCCCCAGGCCCAGTCCAGGGACAGAATTATGGTGTTTGGGATTTAAACCAACAGTCCGTGAGTGTACAGCAGCAGTACTCTCCTGCACAGTCTCAAGCAACCTTATATTATCAAGGACAGGCTGCTCCAACTGTCTATGGTGTGACGTCACCCTATTCACAGACAACTCCACCAATTGTACAGAGTTATGCCCAGCCAAGTCTTCAGTACATCCAGGGACAACAGATTCTCACAGCTCACCCACAAGGAGTGGTGGTACAGCCAGCCACAGCCGTGACTACAATAGTTGCACCAGGGCAGCCTCAGCCCTTACAGCCACCTGAAACGGTTGTGACAAATAACCTCTTGGACTTACCACCCCCATCTGCTCCCAAACCCAAAACCATTGTCTTACCTCCCAACTGGAAGACAGCCCGAGACCCAGAAGGGAAGATTTACTACTCCCATGTGATCACAAGGCAGACTCAGTGGGATCCTCCTACTTGGGAAAGCCCAGGAGATGATGCCAGCCTTGAGCATGAAGCTGAGATGGACCTGGGAACCCCAACATATGATGAAAATTCCATGAAGACCTCAAAAAAGCCTAAGACAGCAGAAGCAGACGCCTCCAGTGAACTGGCTAAGAAAAGCAAACAAGTATTCAGAAAAGAGATGTCCCAGTTCATCGTCCAGTGCCTGAACCCTTACTGGAAACCTGGCTGCAAAGTGGGAAGAATTACCACAACTGAAGATTTCAAACACCTAGCTCGCAAGCTGACTCACGGCGTTATGAATAAGGAGCTGAAGTACTGTAAGAACCCCGAGGACCTGGAGTGCAATGAGAATGTGAGACACAAAACCAAGGAGTACATTAAGAAGTACATGCAGAAGTTTGGGGCTGTTTACACACCCCAACGGGACACTGAATTAGAGTGACCTTCAGGGCCAGGGTGGGAGGACGGGCAAGCTGGTAGGAGAGACTCTGGGGAGAAGAAATCCCGTGGGCCCTCTCTCCCCACCCCACTGTCAGGGCTGTGCTACTGATGACACATCACCCTGGGGAATTCAAACCTGCAGAATGAGCTCACAAAAATGAGCTCCATCTACAACAAGCGGTCCCTGGTTGTGAGCTGTTGGTAGACGCCATCTGAGGCAAGGGTTTAGGCCCTTGAGACCTTCCCTTCTGAGACCCCGGCCAGGCCTGACCCCACTCTCAAGGCTGGGCCTCCTCCTTGGTGGTGCTGTCAGCGCACAGACTCATGCGCATCCCCACCCACGACCCCTTACCCTGACGATCTGTATTATATTTTAATGTCTATGTGAATATATTGAAAATAATTTGTCTTTCCTGGTTTTTGGCTTTTGTTTTGCTTTTAAGTCTCTGCGTGCTAGGATCACAGAAGACTTTGTAAGGATGGTTTAAGTTCTCCTGCAAGGTTTAAGGTGTTATCATGTAAATATTCCAGAGCAGGTTGCCTTGTGGTTTCGGCCAGCCTTGTGCTATGTTGATAAGATTGATTTACTGCTTAAAATCACTTTACTTGGGGTTCCCTGGTGGCGCAGTGGTTGAGAGTCCCCCTGCCGATGCAGGGGACGCAGTTTCGTGCCCCGGTCCGGGAAGATCCCACATGCCGCGGAGCGGCTGGGCCCGTGAGCCATGGCCGCTGAGCCTGAGAATCCAGAGCCTGTGCTCAGCAACGGGAGAGGCCACAACAGTGAGAGGCCCGCGTACCGCAAAAAAAAAAAAAAAAAAAAAAAAAAAAAAAATCACTTTCCTTTATCCAATTTTTACTGTATCCAATTTTTACTGAACTTTTTATGTAAAAAATAGAATCAATTAAAGAAAAAAAAGGATAAGTCTATGCCTTCAACTTCTAACAGGTGGAAGAGTTCTCAGTGCTTTCTGAGAATCTGCTTCCCACGTTATAATACTCAGTTTGGCTCCAACGGAATTCCCTTTTTCTTAACTTGATAGTTAATTGAATTTTGGAGAAGGTGCGGTTGCAGACAAGCACTGGCTGGTGAGAAAGTTTGCTGGGTTTCCTGTGCCAGAACTGGTTTAGGGTCATCTGATAAACAGGAAACAATCACCTAGGACACAGGCAAGCCAAGGCATCTAAGCAGGTTGCTGAGGAAGCTGGGAGGTTTCTGCGGGTGCCAAGCCAGAGCGGACATTGCCCACCTTGGAAAGGTCTCAGGAAGAGCCCTGCAGGGGGCAGGAAAGTCAGGCCTGGTCATGCTTGGGAGTGTGCGTGGTGAGGGCTGTCGGCTGCTACAGCATGAAGCCAGAAGCACGCAGTGTGCCTCTTAAGACCGCAGCAAGGTGATCACCAAGGCTCCTGGGCTGGGGCTACAAGGTAGTCAAAGGACTGAGCACTCTGGGTGTGCAATTGGAGAATGAATTTGGAGCTGGGAAGCAATAAGTTCATAAGCAGCTCAGTCGACCCCTTTGACTTCTCAGCTTTCATATGCACCATTCTACACACATTTCAATGCCTGCCCAGCAAAGAAACTACATTTTAGCAAGAAACAGCTAACCCTCTGATAAGTGAAGTTCTTGCCCTTCCCCCTGGTAAAACACAAACCCCAACGGTCACTGAATCCATTGCTGCCTATATTAATTAGGCCTCAATTTCAGTCTTAGGTCCCACTAAAGACTACGCTGTAAAGTTGACTTCCACCTAGTGTTATATAAAATTAAAATGGGGAGGAGAAGTTAGAATAAACACATACATATAGCAGAAAATATGCAAAGCTACCAGCCCTGGTTTCTGTAGTTATTCACGAGGTCAGAGTTGACGTCTATAGCTTCCACCTTCACCCACTTATTCCCTGTTTTCCTTGCCCACAGCCAGAACCCACAGCTCCATCCAGATTCTTTACTGGTAGAATGATTCAATCCTTCCCTTCTGAATGGTCTGAATCCTCAATTGTCCTGCCTTTTTCCAGTTCCTGTAGCTTTCCATTGATCTTTACTGTTGGCATGGAAGTATTGAAGGGAACCTCAGAAAATCTCCTGGGTTCCAGAAAAAAATCCTCCTTGCTTCCATTATAAAGGCAACCAATTTCCTGTGGTAACTGAGATCATAACACCAGTAGATTAACATTTTTCACCTGTTGGTTCAGTGGTATAAGGAGTGTAAGATGGCCAGGGGGCAGTCTGTGGTAGGCAGAATTCTAAGATGGATCCCACAATTCCTGCCCCCCTGGGGTAAACACCAGTATAATTTCCTTTGAGCACTGTAGGGACCTGTAAATACCATTGGATATCACCTTCATGATTATACAACAATATGGCAAAAGGAATTTTGCAGATGAAATTAGGGTCCCTAATCAGCTGACTATAATTCAACGGGAGATTATCCTGGGTGGGTCCAACCTATCTAATCAGGCAAGTCTTTTAAAAGCAAAAGTTCTATTCTCCAGGATAGATCACATGCTATGCCACAAGACAAGTCACAGTAAATTGAAGATTAAAATCATATGTTGGGCTGCACCCCACAGGCCTGCAAGGCTTGTAGTTGCCAGCCTCAAGACTGAAGAAAGAGCCTAGAGACAGCAACAGAGACATCAGTGACTTATTGGAAAAGGGATCTTACACACCTGAAGCAAGGTCCTGGAGCAACACCTCACGGTTTGTGGCAGACAGCAAGCAGGACATGGCAGCAGTCTTTGCTACCCGGGGGAGGAGGAGGCTACCATTTATAGGGGGAATTAACGGTCAGGTTGGCTGATAAATCACCAGAGAGACCAGCAGCTGGGGCAGGAAGCAAGCACACAGGCAGTTACTAATTAAGCCCTATAATTAAGGAGATTGGATAGTCATGTGAGTGAAGCAGGTACTGGCTGAACAGGGGATACACAGAGCAAGAGGACAGTCATCTTGAATGGCGTGGTCAAACACTCCACCCTCACATACCCTGTATGACCTCTATAATCTTGGCCCATACTTCTTCTGCTATATCCCCGAGGACAGGTAGGTAGAAGTACAACTGCAACCAAACACCACAAATGCAATACAGACAGTCCAACAGGTGGGCTTTGGAACCAGGAGCTTATCAAGTCAATTTTTCATGGACTCTCAGAGGTTGACAATGGCATTTCGCTGCAGAGCCACCAATCAAACTCATTTCTCAGTGAGGCCACCATTGTCACCCAGTCCACAAACAGATTCCCTTCACTCAGAGTAGGGCAAGCTGCAAGATGTCTAACAGGCACAATATAGGGAAGATCATGACCATTAAGCAAAATACAAGCAGTAACATCATTCTGAGGTAATGCCACCCCTGTCTACGCGTTTTGTCCTGGCCTGCAATACCATACCACCTGCCCACCTCGGTCTCCACAGCCAGTGCCGAATACTGGAGAGGTGGTGTAACAGTACACAGGGTTAGTATAATGGTGCCTCTCTACAGTAGAGGCCTGGATTAATTACCTTAGTAATCTGAGGTGGGGCTGGGGAGAAGACAGGTGAAATCTGTAAATCCCTTTCTGATCCTATTCCCCGATGGGACAGCAAACCCAAACCACTGAGGACTTACCTGCCAGTCCTAAGGGCTATTTATAATATGTTCCCCTGGGGATAGATCCTGTGAAGGGCAAAAATGAGTTGCTGTCCTGACCTGTAGTTGGCAACAGTCCTTCGGTGGTCAACAGTTGAACTCGAACAGTGTTGACTAGTTACCTCCGGGTTAACATGGCCTCGGCACTGGGATAACTGCTCCTGGGATGTGTCCACGTGTTAAGAGTGAGTTTCCCACCTCAACTGTTGTTTAAGTAGTCTCTTCATAGCCCAGCAGCAGTGGGGTTGTAAGGCAGGTGGAAATGCCCCTGTACGTCCTTTGTATCAGCCCATTCCTGAACTTCATGGCCAATAAAGTAGATTCCTTGGTCACTATCCATGTCCACGGGGATCCTGTATGTTGCATACAAATGAATAGTGGTTTTTTGCATGCTCAAAGGATCGGGTAGGTTTTTTGTAATGTCTCCCACCTGTTGTAATGTATCCTAGACTGCATTAGCTGTTGTTCCATCACACTCTATCATTGCTCTGCCCCCTTCCATAGTTGGGACCAGAAGCCCAAGGGCACTCTTGTTATTTTGCTGTTGCCACAGACCTCAACCAAACACTCCCGGGTAACGGGCCATGTTAATTCACAAGTCTGTCTCTGAATTCATATCCCTAAAGCCTGTGTCTCTAATTGTTTAGGGGTGGTAGGTCAGGGGTATGCTTGTATTTTGTAGATAATCCAGGTCCTTGAGTTTTGTCTCTATTCACCAGCCACCCCCATGCAGTCAGATGAATGAGGAGCACTGGGCTGCTACTTTTAAACTGGGAAAAGACTGAGGTTAACAGGATATCATCAACATAATGGAAGAAAAAGACATCTCTCATGGTACACAGCTACCACCCCCACATGCTAGTAGACGGCCTCCTCCCGATCACCTCCACAACTTTCTGTTTCCCGTCCTTATGTCCTGACATCTCAGCTCCCAGGAGTTTTCTCACCCAGAGACAGCAACAGAGACATCAGGGATTTATTGGACAAGAGAAACTTACACATGAAGCAAGGTCCTGGAGCAACAGCTCACTGTGCGTGGCAGACAGCAGGCAGGACATGGCAGCAGTCTCCACCACTCCCGAGAGAAGGCGGCTACCATTTATAGGGGGAATTGATGCCAGATTAGCTCATCAATTACCAGGGAAACCAGCAGCTGGGGCAGGGGGCAAGTAGGTAGGCAGTTACTAATTAAGCCCTATAATTAAGAGGATTAGAGAGTCATGTGAGTAAAGCAGGGACTGGTTGATGAGGGGAGGCACAGAGAGCAAGAGGACAGCCATCTTGGGGGCCTGACCATACATCATAGCAAGCATCTTTTCTGACCCAGTGCTATGAGACTAGAAATCAACTACAAGGAAAAAACTACCCAAAACACAAACACGTGGAAGCTAAACAATATGCTACTAAACAACCAATCGGCCATTGAAGACATCAAAGAGGAAATAAGAAAATACCTGGAGACAAATGAAAATGAAAACACAATCGAAAATCTATGGAATGCAGCAAAAGCTGTTCTAAGAGAGAATTTTATAGCGATACAAGTCTACCTCAGAAAGCAAGAAAAATATCAAATCAACAATCTAACCTTACATCTAAAGGAACAAATAATACCCAAAGTTAGTTAAGGAAAGATATCAAGATCAGAGCAGAAATAAATGAAATAGTGACTAAAAAAAAAAGAAAAATAGAAAAGATCAATGAAATTAAGACCTGGTTCTTTGAAAAAACAAAATTGATAAACCTTTAGCCAGACTCATCAAGAGAAAAAGAGAAGGCCCCCCAAAATAAAATCATAAACTAAAAGGGGCAGTTACAACAAACACTACAGAAGTACAAAGGATCATAAGAGATTACAATGAACAACTATATGTCAATAAAGTGGACAAACTAGAAGAAGAGGACAAATTCCAATAAAGGTACAATCTCCTGACTGAATCAGGAAGATGTAGAAAATGTGAACAGATGAATGACCAGGAATGAAATGGAGTCTGTAGTAAAAAATCTCCCAGCAAACAAAACATCCCAGACCAGACGGCTTCACAGGTGAATTCTACCAAACATTTAAAGAAGAGTTAACATCTACCCTTCTCAAACTAGTGCAAAAAACTGCAGAGGAAGGAACTCCTCCGAACTTATTCTACGAGGCCAGCATCACCCTGATACCAAAACTAGACAAAGAGAACACAAGAAAACAAAATTACAGGCCAATATCACTGATGAACACAGATGCAAAAATCCTCAACAAAATATTAGCAAACTGAATTCAACAACACATTAAGAGGATCATACACCATGATCAAGTGGGATTTATTCCAGGGATGAAAGAGATTCAATATCTACCAACCCATCAGTGTGACACACATTAACAAACTGAAGAATAGAAATCATATGATCAGCTCAATAGATGAAGAAAAATCTTTTGACAAAATTCAACATCTATTCACGAAAAAAAAAAGGCCACCTACTGAATGAAAGAAGATATTTACAAAGACAAATATTGTTTGGTTTCACTTATATGTGGAATCTAAAAAACAAAACAAATGAACAAGCACAACAAAACAGAAACAGAGTCATAGATTCAGAAAACAAACAGCTGGTTGCCAACCAGACTTATCATGGCGATTATTTTGAAATGTATAGAAATATCGAATCACTATATTGTACAAAAGGAACTAACATAGCGTTGTAGGTCAATGAGGTTTCAAAAAGAAACAGACAAACTTATGGAAAAAGAGATCAGATTTGTGGTTACTAGAGGTGGGGACTGAGGGGAGGGGGAAGTGGATGAAAATAGTCAAAAGGTACAAACTTCCAGTTATAGAAATAAGTACTAGTGATGTAATGTACATGATAAATGTAATTGACACTGCTGTATGTTATCTGTGAAGGCTGTTAAGAAACTAAGTTCTAAGTTCTCATCAGAAGGAGAAAAACATTTGTTTCTCTTTCTTTTATTTTGTATCTGTATGAGATGATGGAGGTTCACTAAATTTATTGTGATCATCATTTCAAGATGTACTTAAGCCAAATCATTATGCCATGCACCTTAAACTTATACAGTGCTATATGTCAGTTATATCTCAAGGAAACTGGAAGGAAAAAAAAAGTTTCATAAGATCCCATGCTGGCTAGGGTAGGGAGAACAGAAATTCTCCAACACTATTGGCAGGAGTGAAAATTGTCATAATAATTGAGGGTAAGCCAGTAATATATCAAAATTTGAAACATGCTTCCTCTTGGACCCAGGGATAATTTGCCCTACAGGCACTCTTGCAGAAATGCCCCAGGACATACTGTGTGTGCAAGGAAATTTCACTGCAGCATTGTTTGAAACAGCGGGAACAGAAAGCAATGTTAACAGTCAGTCAGTCACGAGGGTCTAGCTAAATAGATGATGATCTATTACTACAATGGAATGCTGTGCAGCTGTTTAGGAGGATGAGGTAAACATACATTTGTCTACATGAAAAGACATCCTTGGGACTTCCCTGGTGATCCAGTGGTTAAGACTCTGTGCTTCCACTGCAGAGGGGAACAGGTTCGATCCCTGGTTGGGGAGCTAAGATCCTGCATGCTGCACTAACGGCCAAAAAAATAAATAAAAATAAAACAAAATAAATCCCACCAAAACAACAACAAAAAAGATGTTCTTAATGTTAAGTGAAAGATAAAAACATGTTTCAGAACAATAAAAAAGCAGAAGAGTTCTCTTGCTAGTCTGGAAGCAAAACAGCCATGTTGAGATAGGAGGGGCTGCGTGGCAAGGCCCTGAGAACGACCTCCAGGTGCTGAGAGCCATCCCCAGCTGACAGCAAGAGAACAGGGACGTTAATCATGTAGCTGCAAGGCACCGAGTTCTGCTAACGACCACATGACCTGTGCAGAGGACCCTGAGCCCCAGGTGAGATTGCAGCCTCAGCCAGCACTTTGATTTCAGCACAGCGACACCCTGAGCAGAGGACTCAGCTAACCTGTGCCTAGATCCTTGACCGACAGAAACCAGGGGATAAAGACACTTCTGTTATTTTAAACACATAGTCTCATCTTCCAATTCGGTGGAAACATTGTTGTATGCCCTGGCAGAAGCATTCCCTTATTGGATACTTAGATATCCAAACCAGCAGAGCTCAAAGTTGTCAGGACAGGAAGCAAACATCTGCAAATGGGTTATAAGATGTAATAGTGAGAGAAGCCACTTGCACTTCTGCCACTTGTACTCTGGCTATAGGAGCGAGAACACCATGTAATGCTTTCTGATCCAGAGCGTATACTGCACCTGTAAGACAGAACCCCATTCTTTCAGGATGTTGTCTACCAACTGGTACCATCAATGAGTCCTCAGTAACCATTTCCCCTCTCATTTAGGCCAGTCACTCCCAGGTGATGGGGGATGTGGAAAGACAAGTTAATTCCATGGGACAAGCCCTATTGCTGCACTTCTTCGCTGTGACATGAAGTTTCTTGATCAGAAACAATGCTGTTTAGAGACTTACCTGGTGGTCCAGCAGTTAAGACTCCGCGATCCCAATGCAGGGGGGCCTGGGTTCAATCCCTGGTCAGGGAACTAGATCCTGCACGTCGCAACTAAAGATCCTGCACGCGGCAATGAAGATCCCACATGCTGCACCTAAGAACCAGCACAGCCAAATAAATAAAAATATATATATACATATATAAAAGAAACAATCCTGTTTAGAATGTAAGGTGGTGGATAAGGCATTCTTGTGAGTCCATGAATGGTAGTGCTAGCAGAAGCATTAAGGGCAGGGAAGACAAATCTGTATCCAGAATATAGGTCTATTTCCATGAGAACAGATCTCTGCCCCTCCATGATAGAAGTCCAGTGTAATCAGCCTGCCACTAGGTGACTGGCTTGTCCCCCTGGGAATGATGCCATATTAGAGACTCCAGGCTGGGCTCTCTGTTGGCCCATTAGGCACTCAGCAGAAGCTCTGGCCGGGCCAGCCTTAGTAAGGGAAATGACATGTTGTCGAATCCATACATAACCTCCATCCTTGCCACCTCAGCCTCTTTGTTTAGGGGTCTATTGAACTAGCACTGCAGTGCTGGGGAAAGAAGCTGACTCACAGCCATAGTGAGTTATTTTGTCCACCTCATCATCAAGAGCCTCTTGTACAGCTGATGGCCTTTGGTGGGCATTCACATGGGACACAAATACCTTCACAGTCTGTGCCAATTCAAAGAGGTCTTAACTAACGTTCTGGTCTCCACTCAATATGTCCTTAATCCCAGTCCCCACTTGTCACAGTTTTTACCCATCTTGGTTAACTTCTACCTGTCTTCAACATGATTTCATCTAGACCCCCTCTCACCCACTTTTCCTTTCCAGGTTATTCTGAAGCAAATTCCAGGCATCATATCACTTTATCTTGAATATTTCTGTATCTCTAAAATATAAATGCTATTTTGAAATAACCACAATACTACTTCACACCAAACCCCCAAATCATTTTATATCAAATATCTATCAATGTTTAAATGTCCTGAACTACCTCAAGCATCCAAATAAAGTCCAAACACTGAAAAGAGTTCATATCTATTAAACCTTTTAATCCATGTTTTCCTTTTTCTCTTTTGTTGCAGGATATGTGTCGAAGAAACCCAGCTGTCTTTCAAGTTTCCCATAGTCCTGATTTGCTGATTATAATCCTGATATGTCAATTAACATATTCTTCTATCCCCTGTATTGCCTAAAATTTAACGGTTGTATCTGGAGGCTAAATCAGATCCAGGTTTGATTCTTTCTTGCAAAACAACTTCTTGGGGAGTGTAATGTGCTTTCCTTAGGGGGCACATAGTCTTCTTCTCATGCTGGAATGTTATCAGTCATTGATGATCATTGCTAGAGCCCTGAAATCATGAAGGGTTGAAAAGAGGGATATCCTATCACTTTCTTCATTTGTTGTCTATACCAATATATAGTGCTATAAAATACACACACGCACACATTCTATAGAGAAATTTTCCTTCATCAACAAGTTGGTTACCCAGAAATACAGTTCATGCAGAGAAAGCAGAACAAATGCTTTGCTTTTTTCCCCAAATTTCAAAGTAACAAGTTGATTTCCTGGCATCCTCTAAGTTGACCAATGAATTTTATTTTAATATCATTATGAACTCATGCATTTAAACATATCTGATGTGTTTCAAACCATTCCAGTCGTTATCTTCATTGATGCTTAAATCGTATCATCTCTGCCAGTGAGAACCAATCCACATTGGCTCTTGGATCCTGTTGAGTTGTCTTTCATAGTTGCCAAGATGTTCCAGGCTCATCTTGTACATTTCCTGCCCCAGAGCTGAAATCACCCATTTCTTCAAGGAGCCTTAGTTCCTTTTAGTAGAAAATGGTATATAGAGTTCACAATCTGGGCATTACTAGTTTGGTCATTATTTCTAGGTCTTTTCAGTAAACAAAGCTAGGAGATTCTATTGTTAATTGTTTTATAGCTTTACTTAAGACAAAGTAACTTATGAGTTCATACTGACACTTCCAAGTCAAGCCCAGGATTTACTTAACTTTATCAGTCTTAACACCTGTACTTACTTCATCATGAATTCTTTCTGATCACCTCAGCCAGAAGTGATAGGTCTTTCTTTGAATTATACCATCTCTTCAACAACTTTTGTCACAATCAACATATTAATCTTTGATTTGTTATTTTTGTATCTTAGTTTCCCTTCCAAATGGTAAGCAATTTGAGACCAGAGTCCCCGTCTTTTTACTCTTTGTTAAATTAATATAAAATTCCTAAAGTGCTAGTGCATTTCCTGACACATAAATATCACTTTCTCTTTGAATCCCTCAAAATATGGAACAGGACTATTGTACTAAATTTAAAACATGATTGTCAAAAGGATAAATACAAAATCAGGTTTATCCTCAACTCTCCAGATATAAAGTACCAGAAACCCTGATTTTAGTGGCAATTACGTTAAAGATATTAAGGTTGTTTGAAATAAGTTTTATTTCACAGATATTAAACAATTCTGAACATTTACAACTTATACAAAGACTGGTAGCTTTTATATTTTAAAAAGTGCTACACTAAGAGAACAGGAAAGAAACGGAGACCACAATAACATTCCAAATTATAGGTTCAGGGAATGGGAATATGAAGAAAGTATTTTAATCTTCTACAAAATCCCAAAACCAGTTTTGATGGAAGGAAAATGAATACTGGATCTAAAAACAGTGTGAATTCCCACTTTGGTCTGTAAACACATTTAATTTTGTTTTTTCATTCAGATGTACACATCAAAATTATATAAGGGGTCACAAAAATGAACCATTCAAAGGTATAATACAAGAGAGGTAGGGAACAAAAATGAAAGGATTTATTTTGGTAGCTCTTCAATAATGATACGAGACACTGAATTCCACCCCGTAGAGGCATCTCCTTTCGGGTAATCTGAGCAAGTTCCCACCCAGATAGCAATGTCCACTAGTCCGGCACCAATTCCTTCACAGAGTCCTTCCACTGCAAAACAAGGTGAGAATTACAAGTCTCTATAGAACAAAAAGCAAAAACCTTTAGCTCAACTGTATTACTTCAGCAAGCTAGGTTAAATCTACTTAATGTACAGGGAATTAAAAATGCTAATACTTAATAAAGGTCTCATAAAGATAAGTTCTCTTTTTCTTAGCACATAAATATTTTTTAAAGATGTATACAGAGCCATTCTGTGAAATAAGCTTCACGTGGAATTTTCTTAGAGGTTTTAATCATAAAGGGAGACTTTGTTTAGTTACAGAGATGACCTAAAACAAAAAAAAAGCAATTTATTTGACTAAACAAAGGAAGCCTACACTTCTGTTTTTTCTTTTTGCGGTACGCGGGCCTCTCACTGTTGTGGCCTCTCCCGTTGCGGAGCACAGGCTCTGGACGCGCAGGCCCAGCGGCCATGGCTCACGGGCGCAGCCGCTCCGCAGCATGTGGGATCTTCCCAGACCAGGGCACGAACCCGCGTCCCCTGCATCGGCAGGCGGACTCTCAACCGCTGCGCCACCAGGGAAGCCCCAGGAGAGACTTTGGAACTTCCATTGCCTGGGGTGCAACCAGACCCATTAAGTCAGCCTTCATGGAGGAGTGTTACCCAGGCATGGTGATTTTTTAAAGTTCCCCAGTTGAACACAAGGTATAGCTAAGGTTGAAAACCACTGCTCTACGGCATTATTGGCTATTTCGCCATTTCATCTAACTCAGTGATTTTCAACCTTGTGATCTTTTAAAAAATACAGCTGCTGGGGTCTTACCCCAAGATTCTGATTCAGTTGATCAGAGATGAGACCCAGGCATCCACATAGTTTTTAAAAGATCTATAAGAAATTCTGAAGTGCAACCAGGATTGAGAATTATGCACAGAAAGCTTGCTATGACCTACCATGATAGTGGACAGAAAACGAATCTTTGGTCTCTAAAGATCTGAGGCACATTCTGTAATGTCCCCATTCTACGTACCAGAAGAAGTGCGATGAATATTAATTGTCGAATTCAGTTCAGGGCTTCCTTGGTCCAAATAAATTATGGCTTCAATAGGAAGAGGTCCTGAACATTCAGCTCCATTGAACGTGAAATACCAACGCTGACAGCATGCGCTTCTGCATTTTAACCGAAGCGAGCCACTGAACAAGACTCTTAGGGCGCTGTTCGAACGCATCTTTGTGAATGTACACTCCTGTCACAAACACAGAAATAGGACTTAATTAGCATTTTCATTTTAATTAAAAAGATGCTTTCAAATTGTATTGTGCATTTTATTTAATGATCCTTTTCCCCAAACTGCATTTCAAAAGCTTAGCTTTTACAGAGGGAAAGCAGTTCTCTGCAAGATGGAAAAGAGACTCTGATATTAGAAACTCTAAGAAAATAGAATTATGGCTTTCTTAGAATTATTCACTCCATTGAGGGTATCTTTCAGTTTTTACCAAAAACAGCCAGTCTTCAGTATTTTAGACCAAAACAGTCTATGTATTTACTTGTCTTTTTATTCCAAAATTATTTCCTATGTTCTGGATACTACAGATACAACAGTGAACAACACAGAATCCCTGCCTAGCACTGCCCATATATATTACTTTGACCTGTTACTTTTTTTTTTTTTTTAATATTTATTTATTTGACTGCACTGGGTCTTAGTTGAGGCATGAGCAATCTTCATTGCCTTGTGCGGGATCTTTTAGTTGCGGCATGCGGGATCTAGCTACCTGACCAGAGATCGAACCCGGGCCCCCTGCATTGGGGGCATGGAGTCTTAACCACTGGACCACCAGGGAAGTCCCTGACCTGTTTCTTTTTAAGCAACAGAAAACAGTATCAGGAGTAAAGCGTAGGTGGGGTTTTTAGTCTTTACCTACATGACACAACGATAAGACCCAGGTCTTTGCAAAATTTGTTTGTCTATTGGCTCCTGGTCCTACTATCTTTTACCCGTAGAAGGCTCCCAAACCCATTCTGACCACTGCTAAAAGGAACTTGAAAACATATTGTATTAATAATCCAGAGTCCATAGGGCAAGTTTTTAGAGAGAACTCAGCCAGCAACTTTTGATGAACTATAAATAAGCAACCAGTCTATCAATGTCAGGTGTTTAAAGAAGTAGGCAACATTTTAACAAAATGCCTTCTAAGAAATCACATGTGAAAATATAACTGGTCACAGTCACCAAACTATGGAAGCTATATGGAAATTCGACCACACAGAAATCAAATGAAGACAGTCTAAAACATTTTTATAGATAATAGAGCAGACATTAAAGAGCTGAAAGAGGAGCAGGGATAATACACAGATTGCTACTTAGAACCTGAGAGTTTTATGAAAATAAAATCTCGTCTATTTGCCTGGTGGTAGTAGTGGTTAATATCAAGGAATAATATATTGTGGATACAGAACCATGTACAGAGTTTGTCAACAAAAGAAAAAAGAGGCTTGAAATGGCACCAGCTTCAACTCTGTGCCATCCCAGTGGACTCGCCAGTTACTTTGGAAGCAAACACTAATCAAAGTGTCGGAGTCATTAATCCAAATGCATTGCCAGACAGGCTATTTTGAGTAATTTTTCTCCCTAAATATTACAGAATAATTTTAAATGGTCATTGTAGTGTATCTCTGGTCCATTCTACTTCGCTTAAGCTTAGCAATTTTAAGCTGGGTCTGCTACCCAGAATAAGGACAAATACCAATGGACTCCCCACCTCCAGATAATTCCAATCATGTGTTAATTTCTTGGATATTTCTTTCCACCTTTATATCTGGAGCCACAGCAGAATTTCTTAGACTAATTTAAAATCACTTTAGGACAAGATTGGAAAGTTGCTTACTTGTCCAACACAGACACCTATGCTCTCCCTTTTTGTTTCCATTAAAAAAGAAAAAAGAGTAAGTTATTTTAAGTATTGTTAGGGTTAAAATAATATGGTGATATATTTATCTCAGAAATAGCTTTATAAAATTAATTCTGAAATGTTATCAATGTTTTCACTAATCCTAAGTTAGAAGTCACACGGTACCCATTCCTTAATATTTTTTGTCTTTTAGTAAAAATAAAATAAAAGCACACTTAAAATTACCACTCAACTATGAAAACCTTTAAGTTTTACTTCAACTTTAAAATAATTCAGACTTTACTTACCGCAATTTTTCCAAGGTCTATGCCATAATTCAGTGAACTCCACGAACACTGCTTATAGTTAGGCGTCCACGGCTCCTCAAAGACTTCCCTCAGGCATTCCCCCTTTTCTCCTTTGAATCCATCTCGACCTGGGACCCCAGGGGTGCCAGGGATGCCATTGGTCCCAGGGCTCCCATCTCGCCCAGGCACCCCCGCGGGCCCTTGTAAGCACATGCCATTATACTGCATCAGAAAAAAGAACGGGGGAAAAAACTCCCTTCACTTAAGATTCAAGACTCAGTCTGATCAGAACTGCATGTATTTTGAGGCCTTGGAGTCAAGAATCCCTTCATACCACTTGCCCATGTTCCAGATGAGTTACTTTTTATATTTTATTAAAGAACCAATTTTTAAAGTCATTTCTAAAATATTGGGATTTCTTTCCTATTCTTTTTTTTTGCAGACTTTACACACACAAAGAAGAGAAAATGATTTCATTTGTCTGCTTTTTTCTACTGCTCATTAAAAGCATACATAATTTTTAAATGGCTGTATTATAAGGTAGACATAATTTGATATACTGCTCTTTTCTTCTAGCCCTACATATTGTAAAGAGACTTGGATTTCAGAATTATACTTTTACAATTTTATGCAAACATTGCACTATTTGGGGATCGTTATTTCTATTTTTTTTCTATCGTTAACATTATTGTAAAGAAAGTCTTTATCCACATAGCTTTTTTCTTCTTTTCAATTATTTCCCTAAGATAAATTCTCAGAGATATAATTATAAAATGAAATTTTAACTCAATAGTTATCTTACACTGGCAATATCTCTAAGTTGGATAAGCATACCTGCTTCTCCTCCCTATTTTCATGTGGAGGGAGTGTTGGAACACTTCTGGCCTCCAACTGCACTCAGCCCTCCCCACCAAGAAGGAATAAATAATCTCATTGCAAGTGACCATTAGTCTTTAATAGGGTGGCAGTAATCTAACAAGCTCTCAAGTGCTAGGATTATCTCTGTTTTCCTTGAGGGGGTGGTGCAGTAGTATCACGTAGAAGTTGAGTGATAGATTCTAGAGTCATATACTATGGATTTTAATCCTGGCTCCACCACTTATTAGCTATGTGAGATAGAGCAAGTTATTCAACATTTCAATGCCTGTTTCCTTAACTGAAATATGGGGAAGAATAATAAAGATTCTTACCTTGTAGGAGATTTAAGTGAGATAATACATAAAATGTACTAGAGCAGTACCTGGCATATAGTATAGTCAGCCATGATTATTCTCATTATTTCCTCAAGACCATGTGAGATAGTGGCCCAGAGCAAGTGTGTCCACTCCCTTGAGTGGACTAGGACTGGGGAAGAGAGCATTAGCAAACCTGCTGGCTAACACACATAGCCATAAGCCACACACAGCAATATAGTTGCATCGGTGGTAAAGCTGGATCTCCATCTGCCTAATTCTTGTGCCTATCCCTGAATTGGTCCATTATTAGACCCTTCAAACCGCACACCCAATTCATTTAAATTTTTACTTTAACAATCCCTATTTGTATAAATGATCTAACACTATCATCCTCTATAAATATACTGTCCAGTGAGAACAAAAAAAACAAGATTCCTTATATATTAAAATAACTTCAAAGCTTTTTTTAAACATCTTTATTGGAGTATAATTGCTTTACAATGTTGTGTTAGTTTCTGCTGTATGACAAAGTGAATCAGCTATATGTATACATATATCCCCATATCCCCTCGCTCTTGCATCTCCCTCCCACCTTCCCTACCCCACCCCTCTAGGTGGTCACAAAGTACGGAGCTGATCTCCCTGTGCTATGCAGCTGCTTCTACTAGCTATCTATTTTACATTTCGTAGTGTATATATGTCAATGTCACTCTCTCACTTCGTCCCAACTTACCCTTCCCCCTCCCCATGTCCTCAAGTCCATTCTCTACATCTGCATCTTTATTCTTGTCCTGCTCCTAGGTTCATCAGAACCATTTTTAAAAATTTTTAGATTCCATATATATGTGTTAGCATACCGTTATTTGTTTTTCTCTTTCTGACTTACTTCACTCTGTATGACAGACTCTAGGTCCATCCACATCACTACAAATAATTCAATTTCATTTCTTTTTATGGCTGAGTAATATTCCATTGTATATATGTGCCACATCTTCTTTATCCATTCATCTGTTGCTGGACACTTAGGTTACTTCCATGTCCTGGCTATTGTAAATAGAGCTGCAATGAACATTGTGGTACATGACTCTTTTTGAATTATGGTTTTCTCAGGGTATATGCCCAGTAGTGGGACTGCTGGGTCAGATGGTAGTTCTATTTTTAGTTTTTTAAGGAACCTCCATACTGTTCTCCATAGTGGCTGTATCAATTTACATTCCCACCAACAGTGCAAGAGGGTTCCCTTTTCTCCACACCCTCTCCAGCATTTATTGTTTGTAGATTTTTTGATGATGGCCATTCTGACCCGTGTGAGGTGATACCTCATTGTAATTTTGATTTGCATTTCTCTAGCAAAGCTTATTTTTTAATTTCACCATCTAGGATTGGATATGGTCATATTATTAAATTCAGTAATGACACTGCCTAGGAAAGATCCTTATGTATCTAATGTTTGCCAATCAATCTTCTCACATCACCAGTTTGATCTTTATTTTGCTAAATGATTTTTATGACTTTGACCAGTGCTATTTTCCTGACTTTAAGAAAAAAAAAAAAGACACTTCTATTTATTTGCTGCCAGAGAAATAATAAGAAACGTATTTAACAAAATTGCAAAAGTACTCAAAGACATGCCAAAGTATAAAACATTCTAGTTGGCTTTATTTTATACTTAATTTTCATTTTGGTAGATATACTTTAATTTTACTTGGTAGATTTAAATTTAAATTCAGTAGATATACTTTAATTTTCATTTAGTAGATAGGTTTCTTTCACTAACAGATATAGGCAATGTTTACACAAAGATTTCAAGTGGGAAGGGAGAAACAATAAAACTTCTGGTATTCTTTGATTTTTTTTCACTGTTATTCCCCTCAGAGCAAAGTTTTATTTTTCTATATATGAGCAGTTCTTAACGGGGACAATTTTGTCCCCCACAGGATACCTGGCAATGTCTGGAGACATTTTTGGTCGTCACAGCTTGGGAGGGAGAGATTGCTATTGGCACCTAGTGGGTAGATGGCAGGGATGCTACTCAGCATGCCACATGCACAGCACAGTCCCCGTAACAGAGAATCATCTGGCCCCAAAAGCCAATTGTGCCATGGTTGAGAATTTTTATTCACCTTTTTATCTAAAAACTGCATTTCAGAGACCACATAATTTTACTGAATTCGATTCCACAGGTATTACATCTGCCTTCTTTCACTAACCCAGCACATGATTAGTATCAGGTAGGGGGTTCCATAAATGTCTGTGGAAGGAACCCCTGTTTCTTTCACTGGCCACCAGGGGGCAGAGCTTGTTGCACGCTTGAAAGGAAGGCTTTGAAAGATCCTGTACAAAGAAGCTGCTTTATAGAATCTGTTGAAACCTTAATGACTGTGTGGATTCTTTTCCCCCAGCAAAACCAAATCCAATTACAGGATGCACCTGAGCCAGGCTGCACAATAAAGTTTTCCAAGTCGGGCTAGAGTTGTGGGAAACCGCAGGTACTGTAAATCCTTGGAGGGAAAGAAAAAAAGTTGCTAGCTTTATAGGGAAAGGGGGTATTTTGTGTATCATAACGACAGATTCATAAAATGCAGACTGCACATGAACCACATTCATTTGGTACAGTTTTAAACAATTTAGGCACTGAAAATAGAACTGTAGCCCTGAACACACAGTCTGCTTTGTGGAGCAAAATTACATAGCACCACACCAAAAAGCGCAGTGTGGAATGGCAGGAATTTTTTTACAGAGCGTTTGAATCTGGCATAGTTCTAGCTTCCAGGGAGCTTGGCTTATTAGCTCAGTTTACAATGGCAGCTTAACAAATTCGAAACAGTTTTTAATCCAAAAAAGGCCCCCTCTTATGTCCTGCAATGCCTGTAACACTATATTTGTCTGCTTAAAGATTGAAGTTTATCATATACCAAGGAATATAGTGGTTTTGAAAGAATCACTCTTGCTTCAGGGTAGAGACCCACTCTGCCCTTCACTGGGTTTGTTGACTTTTAGAAGGAAAGAGCTTTAAGTAAACAGGGCTTCCCATAGATTACCCCTTCAGAAAGCACTTGGGCTATTTATTTGCTCTCCTGGTAACCGTCTTCTCCCCTTAGTTCGGCTGTGATGCTCCTACCTGGTGCTCACAGGCTGAAGACCCAGGGTGTCTGGAAGGGCTGCCCATCTGTCTAAACAGAACAATGAAGTGGGTCCTTGGAGGGTTAGTGCTGGGCCCCTTCATTTCCCCTTCTGATCGTAAACCCTCTGAACAATTCCTGACCCAGCTGTGGTCGTCCAACAAAGTAAACTGCAGCCCATACTCCCTAGGAAGATGACCCAACATGACTCACTGTCATCACGTTACAAAGAGTTGGACGGATGTTGGGTGAAGATTGTTATTCTCTCCCGCTGGCAGACGTGGCCACCAGCCCCAACAAAGGACACATTGCAAGTCCCTGGCCCAGGCCCACCCAGGAGATCAGATAGCCCAGGGTGTCCCAGGCAGCTCCCTGGCCCACGTTCTAACCTACCCAAGCTCCCCATTCTACTCTCATTGCAGCCCTAACCCTCTCCATCCCTGCGGGGGGTGGGGGTCGGGAATCGATGGGGGCTCAGAGGTCAGAAATTATTGGGCGACTCCCTGTACTCTGGGGCGTCCCACACGACCCGCGGCGCATCTCTGGTTCACGATGGCCCTCTCATACCGGTCTACCTCGCCAGTTCCAGGACTCCACTACCCGCAAAGCCCAGGTCCTTCCTTCCCTGGAGACTCAGGCAAAGCGGGACCCCAGGCGCACGCTAGACATACACCCCCTCCCCCGTCCCCGCTCGGGGCTCTGTCCCCTCCACCGGACTCACCAGGTCCACCACCTCCCTCTGCCGGAGCACAGCCTTTTGCTTCCCCTTGGGGGTCTCGGAGGCGCTCGACGGCGCCTGCAGCTGCAGCAGCAGGAGCAGCAGGAGGCCGAGGAGCCGCTGCGGGGAACCGGTGGCGGGGCCCTGGAGACGCATGGCGCGCGGCGGCCCCGGGACGCGCGGAGCAGGCGAGGAGGAGGAGGAGGAGGAGACGACCCGGGAGCCGAGACGTGATCCCAGTCCGGCCCCGCCGCGCTCCGAGGCCACCGCCGGTTGCATCAACGCGCCTTTCAGCCGCACGCTTCCCTCCCGCCCCCCGGACACAGCAGTTTCCCTCCCGTCATAGGTCGGAGCCCTCACCCCGAGCCCGACGCGGGGCGGGCCGACAGCCGGGCCCGCCCCCTCCTGCGGCCGCTCTGCCCGCGCGGACCCTCGGGGGCTGTGCAGGCAGCTGGGATCAGCCCCCCTGCAGAGGCGGGGGAGGGGGTTGGGGTTGGGAGGGGTGGTGCGGATGCGGGTGGCCGTGTTTAGTGAACCACAGGTGGAGGCTTCGAGAACCGAGTGGAGACGGCACCGTTGAAGTGAGCATTGAAGAGGCCCGTGCCTTCACCTGGGTCCAGGAACACCTGGGTCAAACCCTGGCACCGTGGGCGAGCTCTTTTGAGAGATGACGTTTTTGGGGGGCGTAGGAAGGGCTGGGAAGGAGTCATAGATAGCATCAGGTTCTCCCAGGGGCCCATGACCCACATAATTACCTGCTTCACAGAGTGCTAACACAAAGCTCCAGGAACAACATAGTCTTTAACGCATACTCTCTGTCCTCTTGGCAGTACTGTGGAAGTTGATACCTCCTCTGCTTGCCCCATTTACAGACGGGGAAACTGAGGCTCGGGTGGTTAGGCAACATTCAGTGGTAGAAGTCCACTTTTGAGCAGTCATTCTTGACCTCTGATTGATAATTAGCTTTTTCTAACCCCCTCTGTCCTCCTTTGTCCATTCTGGAAGAAAGCATCCTCAGAGACCCAGGCCACCCACCAGCTAGGGTCAGGCTAGAGCAGGAGTTCCTTTATACACTACTAGCTGGAGTCAGGCAGGACAGGAGTCTTGCCACACCACAACCTCTTGGCAACCACAGAGGTTGCCAACAGAATGGTGATGATGCTGAGGTCGAATTCAGCGCAGCAGGGTTCTCTTTACAGACCCAGCAAGGTTCTGGGAAGTTATGGTGGGCCCAACAGATGGATATGAAAAAGAAGGAACAGTCTGGCAGGGGAGCAGTTAAGGGCAGTTCTAGGAATGTTCACTCCTGGGCCAGTGCCTAAATTCAGGTAAATTCCATTTCTGTTTGTCAGAAGAAACAAACATCCAAATGGGTTCTACAGCCAGGACTGGCTGCATAATAGGTGGAGCCCAGTGCACATAAAAATTCAGGGTCCTTTGTTAAAAAATTATTAGGAATTTCGAGACAGTGTTAACAGAGAAATACAACAAGCATGGGACCTGTCTTAGTGCAGCCACACGGGCTGCTCACCCATGAAACCAGCCCTGTGTAAAGCTGAACAGGGTCCCAGCTGATGCCCTTACGTAGCCAAACCAGTGTAGTGGCAGCAGTCTACAGGCTGGAGAGGAGAAGAGGGCACCACCAGAGTCTGTCTTCTATCCACAATTCTTGCTGCTGTTACTGCTGCCGCTACTACCACCCAGTGACTTCAGATGGTCCCTTTCTGTGTGAATTTGGGTCGAGATTAGCAATTAGCTAATCCTGTGTTAACATCCATGCCTTTTTAATCTACACATTCACATAGTTAATTAAGTTACACTGCAAGATAAGTAAACCAGATACTGTTATCTATATTTCAAAGATAATATATAATAATGTATAAGTGCTTTACAGCATACAGAGGGCTTTCATATACCCTATCTCTCAGATCCTAAAATTATCATAAAAGTACTCCCACTATGGGTTTGATTAACTTCACTCTCTCTATGCTTACTTCTATACGTCTGTGGGTTTGCAAAGTCATTTTTCCTACTACCTCTGGAATTTGAGTTTTCTTGGTTTAAAACTTAGACCCATTCTACCATTATAGATTTTTAGTTTACATTGGGGATTATGGATTAAAGTCCTAGGTGCTATTTCCAGAGTGATCTTTCCTGAAGATTTCCAAATGTTCTACATATTTTCTGTTCAAATATTTAACTTTTTTTCCTATCGAACTATTTTTTTTAATTAAAAAAAATTTTTTTTTTAAATTTTTGGCTGTCTCACGTGGCATGCAGGATCTTGGTTCCTCAACTGGGGATAGAGCCTGTGCCCCCTGCAGTGGAAACACAGAGTCTTAACCACTGGACCACCAGGGAAGTCCCACTAGTGAACTATTAATGCATTGCTTATGTCATAAAAACGCCTTTTTTATAGTTTTTTTCATACAGTTAGTAACTTTTTAATTTTATTTTATTTTTGGCTGCATTGGGTTTTTGTTGCTGCATGTGGGCTTTCTCTAGTTGCGGCGAGCGGGGGCTACTCTTTACTGCGGTGCGCTGGCTTCTCATTGCAGTGGCTTCTCTTGTTGCAGAGCACGGGCTTTAGGCGCGCAGGCTTCAGTAGTTGTGGCTCGCGGGCTCTAGAGCGCAGGCTCAATAGTTGTGGCGCACGGCCCCAGCTGCTCCGCGGCATGTGGGATCATCCCAGACCAGGGCTCGAACCCGTGTCCCCTGCATTGGCAGGCAGATTCTTAACCACTGCGCCACCAGGGAAGCCCCCTAGGTGTATCTTTGATGCATCAGTTGATGATAAACATTTCAAAGTATCACATAATCACCGCCTGTCAGTCCAAAATTTCATTTCAGCAGCATTTCTATCTTTGTAAACAGTATCTGTGCAATTATTTGATAATTTTTTCGTATTATCTAAAGAAGTAGTGATAGTAACGATAAGCACTCTTCAACTTCGTATAGTTGAGATACATATAGAAATAAATGGGCTGAAAGTGCCAATTGTTTAGAATCAATGGGACACTTACTAGAATTAAGGTGGAAGGACTTTTGTATTAGTCAAGGTCAAGGTCTAGTCAGAGTAACATAAACCATGCTAGATATTTCAACCAGAGGAGATTTAATACAGGATATTGTATTGTATTTCCAGATGTTGGAAAGCCAGGATGCTGAGGTAAATCAGACAGTTACTGAAGGAAGCAGCTGCCACACCTAGGGCTGGAATCCAAAAGAGAAGAGTCTCTGGGGGAGGTCCTAGAAGGTAGAGCTTGGAGGAAGTCCCAACCCCGACTCTAGGGTACCTAGTTGGTCCTTAGACTTCTGGCTGGAACGCCAAGTGCATAGTATTTGGACCACCAAGGAGGTCATGGGCAGCTGGTGCTGGTACCTCCGAGGGAGTATAACATGGCTGCTGCCAAGAGAAGCTGGAGGCTAAAGCTGTAGCTATCCTCTGCTGAGTTACTGACTCAGTACTTTTACCTGGTACTTATAAAGTGCTCAATATACATTAGCTATTATTATTTTTATTATAAAAGTAGGGGATTCTGTATAAAATTAAAGGAAGCCTTGATTTAATAGATGACAACCTACAAAACAACTGTATCATTCAGGATCCAGTTAGGACACAGAAACCACTCCGGGTATTTAAAACAGAAGGAATTTAATGTAGGAAGTTGACCACAAAGGCTAGAAGCTCAGCAGGGGACACTGAAGCAACCCCAGACTGGTCATAGCTATAAGCTGCTACCACTCCTAAGCTGGAGAGACATAGGTGACCAGTCAAAGCTGGGATCATACTGGGCCTGTCCATTGGAAGCTGGAGCCAAGGAAGAGATGAAGCCACTACTAGAGAGGGAAGATGATCAGTACTCTGGCTTCTCCCCTTTTGCCACCCTCCAATTTCTGATGGACCAAACCCAGCTAGAGGAAGAGAAAGGAAGGGAGGGAGGGAGAAGAAAGGAAAAGTAGTGATATTAATGATAAGAGCCTGGGAAACAGACAGAAGCTTGGAAACAGCCTGCAGAGGTCAGCCTCCTGGGATACAGAGCAGGGCAGGAGAAGCACAAAGAACGGTACTGAGGGCACACAGCACTGATAAGTCCTGAAACGGGGGACTGAATTCCTCCCTCCACTGGCTCAAGTTCACACATGCACACACAGTCAGCAATAAAATCCAACAGTGTAGTGGCTTCACCTACATTCCTAAATCCCTAGATTACCAGACTGTTCAAATCGGTATTAAATGGTTAATCTACCCACATCCTGCACTGATAGACATTAAATATACATTTCCCTTACCAGCTCACGAGTGATTGGAATTTTTTTAGTCCTAAAAGAATAAAATTTCATGGAAAATTATAGAACCGAAACCATTGATGAAAGATGAGTAAGAGTCCCTTGCCCACGATCGTGGCAAGTACATCCTACATGCATCCTGTTTTATTTGTGCATATGTATACAGCTGGAAGCTGGCATCCTTTGCAGTGCTTGAGGGCAAGCCCTGGTCTGTGTTAGACCAGAAGAGTTACACTTCGAGTTACATTTCCTTTATTCTGAGTCACAGCATGCTACATGCTTTCTACTTGGGTAGTCTTGCATTTCCTGTCAAATCTTCTTCCTTTTTCTTAAGTTACCCGAAGCTGTGTACTTTCTTTCCCTCTTCATTATGCCCTGTGTACAGAGGTTTTGAAATCAGCATCCTCTGAACAGACTCTGCATTGTAAGAATTCCTTAGAAAATTCTTCACCGTGGACATCTGTGTTTGAAAATGGTCAAGATTAAAGACGTTTCTGGACAGTTCAGATGAGTCTTTGCAGCCTGTGTCTCTTTCCAGGCACAAAGCACTGTCTGTTTTATGACAAAAGAAAGCCAAAGTAAGCAGGGTATTTGGAATTACATCTTAAAACATTTAGGTTTACAAAATACATCCAGGTCTCCTGTCTCCATCCACAGATATCCAACCCCATCAGCTAAAACGTGGATTCTGGTTACTTTTTTTCTCCAGCTCCCCTGATATGATTGCTTTGTTGATATAAAGTCAGACCATTGCAATGGAAATTGAAATAAGCCAGTAATATTAATCTCCTCCCTCACCTATCAGAGTTTTTATCAAATGACAAAGCAAGCTGAATGCAGTTTTACAACTCTCAAATCTGTCCAATAGAGGATGCTAAACAGTGACAAAATGGGAATTGACTGGTGACAGGTGAGAGAAAGAGATCAAGAGGTTTGGATACAAAACACGAAATGGGTAAATGTCCAAAGAAAAAACAAAAGTTAATGGAATAGGGTACTTCCGTGGTGGTGCAATGGTTAAGAATCCGCCTGCCAATGCAGGGGACACGGGTTCAAACCCTGGTCTGGGAAGATCCCACATGCCGCAGAGCAACTAATCTCGTGCGCCACAACTACTGAGCCTGTGCTCTAGAGCCAGTGCTCTGCAACAAGAGAAGCCACCACAATGAGAAGCCCGTGCACCACAACACAGAGTAGCCCCCGTTCGCCGCAACTACAGAAAGCCGGTGTGCAGCAACAGACCCAACGCAGCCAAAAATTAATTAATTAATTAATTATTTTTTTAAAAAGTTAATGAATAATTCATTGTCAATTATGGCATAAAAGTTAGTGGTCATAGGACTTGCTACCCACTGTGTAGAATTTAAGTCTAGGCAAACTCCCTTCCCATGTTCCTTACCACGATTTGAAAATAACCCTTTGGCAACATTAATAATACTTTGGCAGTATTATCAGAATCATCAGAATTACAGAATTATCAGTGTTATCAGAAACATCCTCTTACCACTTTCCCTTCTAACTCTTGGCTAGATTAATGATTCCTATTTTTATGGACACTGCCCCCCCCCCATTTATTTATGGATTCTGTGGAAAGCATGTTTGAAATTTATAGGTGACCCAAAGCTGGAAGAGATAGCTCAAGTTGTCTGCACTAAAGCCAGATGGGAAAGATCAGCTTTGCAGCAGTTTCTGAGAAAAAGATCAGGGAGGATAGATCTGGGGGTGAGGGGAGCAGGGCGGAATTAGCCACTGGCTAAGTGAAAACCCAAAGAATTGTTATACAGAGGAAAGTCATCTGACACTGAATAATGAGAGAGAATAAAAAATCTCACTTATTCATTAAACAGATATAAAAGTCTACTCACCCCATCCATATACAAATTTCCTTTAGATCTTAAATTCACCGATTAGATGCTGCCACTAGTTGTGTGTGACTCCCATGCCAGGGGTGATAAGAAATACCCTGGAGCTTGACCTCCTCAGGGTTTCATTGTGAAATTAGGTAACTGGAGTCTTTGGCACGGACCTTAATTTTTAAGTGATCTCTCCCTCGAGCATCACAGGAAATTTGTACTCGTGTCCTAGTCCTTGCTACCGCTTCCGTTTAGGTAGAATTCTTCTGAGAGCCGGGTCGCATCCTCAGCATCTGCTTGGTATGTCTCCAGGAGCTTCAGCTTCTTGGTAATCCTTTATTAAGTGTCTGATGACATGTCAAGGTTGTGTTTGGAATGTCAGATTCTGGGGCTACCTCCCAGTCCCCTTGCCTCCCCAGCCCATATTCATGCACGTAGACAAAGGCAAAGTCCTGAATTTCTGCTCTGATTATAATTATATGGCTCCATATTTCACAATTATCAAGGCCAGGATGATGTAGCTACTATAAACAAAGGTAACCTTAGTGGCATTATAACCACTATAAGAAACAAATCCATTGACAGACATACACTGTCTCGCATGGCGAAGAACTTGCTGGAGTACTGTATTCTCTTCTAGGCAACATGTTTAAGAGGAACATGGGCAAATACAGCACAGGAATGTTTCTAAGTAGAATGAGCATGAGTGTAAGGGGGTTTAGAAACCATCTCAAAGAAGGAACAGTTGAAAAAATCTGAGCATGGTGGCTTAAGAGGAGACAAGATGAAAAAACCTGAAGGGCTGTCACAAAAGGGAGAGAAGAGCCTTGGTCTATTGCACTAATAGGGTGGTGTAAACTTCTCTGAGAGTCATTGCTACGTTCCAGGAAGTGCGAAGAGTGGAAGTGATCATTGAGGATGTTGCTTGCGTTGCAACAGACATCCCCGTGTCCTGGCTGTGGGTAGGCAGGAACAGAGGTGCTGTCAGAACGTGCAGTGGGGGTATTCCCTGGTGGTCCAGTGGATGGGACTCCCAGCTTTCACTGGTGAGGGCCCAGGTTCAATCGCTGGTCAGGAACTAAGATCCCACAAGCCTCGTAGTGGTAAAAAAAAAAAAAAAAAAAAAAGTACGTGCAGTGGTACCTCTGTGAGGCCTCCTCTTTGGGGATGGTTCACATAGGGCACTTTCAGTTGACTCTGGAAGACCAAGACTACATTCCGGAAATAGGCATGTGGACAAAGCATCCCCCTACCCCCCAACCTCTCCACCAAATTAGGCTTTCAGAACTGTCTAGCTAGAGAGCCAGCCCTTACTTCTTCTGGTCTGCTATTTGCTTTACCTTTCCACTCTATTTTTAAAGTATAGGACTTTATTAGACTGCGGTTTTGAAACTCACCTACATTTTAAAAGTGATTCCTTTCCAGTTCAAGGACAGATAGACTTTGGATTTCAGGACACATGCTGGGCAATACAGATTTATTAATTGAATAACTAAATATAGATTAGCATTCT
Organism: Leucopleurus acutus; assembly: GCF_964270905.1. Classification (NCBI taxonomy): domain Eukaryota; kingdom Metazoa; phylum Chordata; class Mammalia; order Artiodactyla; family Delphinidae; genus Leucopleurus; species Leucopleurus acutus. The sequence continues at coordinate 50,308,859 of NC_139159.1, read as the reverse complement.
TCCAGAGGCAGAAACATGAAATGACCCTGTTGTGTGTTCCCTTTCAAGGGTAAGAGCATTCTTTCCTGAGTCCTCCCTGTAGACTTCCTTCCAGTCTCACTGGCCAGGATTGTCTCACATGCTTGTTGCCTAAAACAAATCTCTTTGGCAAGAGAAATTAGCTCTGTGGGGCTAAAAAGAGACTGTGCCTCCCCTGCAGAGCATGGCTTCTTGGAGGACAATCAACAACATTTGGGTTCTATTAGCATAAGAAAGAAGGGTGAGTGGCAGGCATAGCTGGTTGACTATTGGGTAGGCACCTGAGTGTATCTGCCACAAGATAAGATAAACTGAAACCCTCAAAGTGATAATCTTGCCATTTCCCCCTTCCTGTCAACCTCAGGAAAGTCCTTGGTTTATTTATCCAACCAACCATCAGTCATTTCAGTTCTGGATATCTTTTGGAAATGGGAGATTCCTGGGTGACAGGCTTAGGGCAAAGCACCAGAGGAAGTAAACCCTTAAGTTCAGAGGATGTATCACCAAGTTCCATTCATCGATATTAACCCATGATACCTACTCTCTTCTTGTACTGGTACTTTTCCTAGTATACAAAGGCCAATCAGAGAACGAGCTCTAATTTTAGGGGAATAGCACCATCTCATTGTGGTTGCAATGGAATGTTCCTGAGAAGATCCATTTTTATGAGTGTCTTATGCTAAGTCCAAGAAGCTTGCATAAATTTTTCTGCTTACTCAGTGTCTTGTCTGTAATGTTTGCTTCCCCCCTCCACAGTAATTCTAATCGCAAAGGAATGTGCCTTTTCCTTCTGGGGTGATCATCTGGGGGGCCCCACTTTCCAAAGAGCCTGTGTAAGCCTGGGAAATGCCACTGACAAGCGAAGGTTTTCTGGTCAGTCATTCTTCCATGGGCATTTTACTGTCTCTTGATAATGTCTCAGATGAAACTTAGGCTCTCCCCTGATGCTCATATTCTTTCCTAGGTTCATTACAGTCTCCATGTTCCTGAAGGATCGGTCCATTGGTAGAAACTCAGTTATTAGACCCTGGTTTCCAAATTACTATTAATGATAGCTATCATGCCTCTATTATAATAATCACTATTGTACTTTAGCTCACTAGTTGGTTGTTTCCACACCAGTCTTTGTTTCCACTGATGCGGTCGTTATTTCCACGCCAAAGAAGAAAGTATGAGTCCTTGTGATGTTTTCTCCATTTACAGAGTTCTCCACCAATTTATCTATTTGAAAGAGGTATAAGATGATTGCTCCATTCCTTCTTCTGCTCTGCTTGCTGTAGTTCAGTGCATCAGTAAAAATGATATGTATATGCAGTTTATAAGTTTATAAGTTAATAGTTCTCAGTAAAACACCTGCCTAATTGATCATCACCTTTCATAAAATATCTTTTGAATGTATGTAGATAGAAACTTTGAGTTTTAACTAGATCAAAAACTTTCATGGTAAGTACTTAGAGAGGATAACACACATATGGCAATTAACCTTTTATGTCCTTCAGTGCTGTCTAATTTTTTTATAGCCATATTTTTGGTTCCCCCAAAGATTTCCAAAATGGCAAGGATTGTATCTGACATGTCTTTGTATCTTTGACAATACTTAAAGCAATGTGTGGGGACACGTAATAGATGTTAAATAATGTGCATTATATTGAACTGAAATTCTAGCCTTGCCTTCCTATGATTCCAGAGTAGCCAAAACAGATGGGATGAGGATCAATCTCTTTTGAAATCTGTCAACAAAATAAAGTTAAAAATTCGGCTCAACAATGAGAAAACAAATACCCCTATCAAAAAATGGGCAAAAGACCTGAGCAGATACCTCAGCAAAGAAGATTTATAGATAACAAATGAGTGTATGAAGAGATATTCACATCATATGTCATCAGAGAATTGCAAATTAAAACAGCAGTAAGGTACCACTACATACCTATTAGAATGGTCAAAATCCAGAACACTGACAACACCGAACGTGGAGCAACAGGAACTCTCATTCATTGCTGATGGGAATGCAAAACAGTACAGTCACTTTGGAAGACAATGTGGTTGTTTCTTACAAAACTAAACATATTCTTACCACATGAGCCAGCAATTATGCTCTTTTTTGTTTACATGAGTTTAAATGAGTTGAAACCTTACGTCCACACAAAAACCTGCACATAGATATTTATAGCAGCTTTATTCATAATTTCCAAACCTCAGAAGCAGCCAAAATGCTCTTCAGTACGTGACTCCAAGTAAATGACATTCTAGAAAAGGCAAAACTATGGAAACAGTAAAAAGATCAGTGGTTTCCAGGAGTGGCAGGGTCAGAGGAGGAGGGAAGGATGAATAGGCAGGGCACAGAGGATCTGGTGGGCAGTGAAATTATTCTGTATGATAGTATAATGATGGACACATGACATTATTTATTTGTCAAAACCCATAGAATATACAACACCAAGAGTGAACCCTAATATGAGGTGTGGATTTTGGGCGACAATGGTGTGCCCATGTAGGTTCTTCTATTGTAACAGATGTACCAATCTGGTGAGTGATGGTGATAATGGGAAAGCCTATGCCTGCATTGGGCAGGTGGTATATGGGAAACCTCTATACCTTCTGTTCAACTTTGCCGTGAACTTAAAACTGCTCTAAAAAAAAGTCTGTTGTTTTGTTTTTTTTTTTTAATTGGGTATGATTGTGTAGAGTAGTATCGTGTTGAATAAGGTCCCCATGAATTTATGGCTCTGGGTCATTTTTTGAACAAAGTCTTCCTAGAATTGCCATTTCCCCCTTTGCAGAAATCACTTTGAATGTGCAAAGCAGATCTGTACGGAGTGGCGTTTCTCTAAGTATGTACAAAACAGTACAGGAACTCAGGGCATAGCCAAAAGCTTTAAACCTGTCATCTAAAGGTTCTGTATCTGTTTCATTTTTTCTCACCAGGCCTCAGATTGGGAAAAGCTTTCAGCTTACCAGTTATTATTCTGCTCTACCATCATTCCCCCATGTTTATAGCAGAATCTTCAAGCATTTCACACTGAAGGTTGAAGTCCCTGAAGGCATAAACCACATTTCCTCAGCCAGCTGGTTACTGCTGTCTTCCCTGCTGGCTCCTGACCATCAGTGATCCCCAGATGTGCCCACTCTGCACAAACCCTACCATGTCCTCTTACTTTGCAACTCATTTTGCAGTATAAACAAGCTCAAATTCAGTTGTATTGGGTGGAATGATGTAACTCTAGTTGAGATCATCAGAGGTCTGATATATACCTTCTTATAATATTTCAATAAACATTCATTGAGCATCATTTCTGTGATAGACACTTTGTGTTGGGGGTTCTGTATCACCCCCAAGGAGCTGATTCTTATATCAGTTAAGATGCTTTCAGCAGCAGGTAACAGAGAATTGTGTGGCGTAAACAATAAGGAAATTTCTTTTCTCTATTAACATGAAGTTCAGAGGGAAGGCTGTTCCATGTGACAACACATGATCAAGGATTCGGATTTTTTCCATTTTTCTGTTCTGCCACTCTTAGGGTTTTGGCTTTGTCCTCGCGTCATCACCCACCCCGGGGGGAGAGTCAGTCCAAGTGTCCCTGCTGCATGCAACAATGTCGAGAGGAAGAAAAGGACCATCTCTCATGATGTCTCCTTTTTAGGAGGAAGAGAATCTTTCCCAGCAGCCCCCAGCCCTTTTATATCTCATTGGCCAGAAGGGGGTCACAAACTCAACCCTAAAATAATCCTTAACTAGGGAAAGGTGATAACCACAATAGACTTCAGCAAATCAAGAAGACTCCCCACGTAGACTAGAATTGCTATGTGAGTCAACTGGGGTAGTTGGTAATGAAAACAGATGGGGGAATGAATGTTGAGTTGGTAACCAACAGCTTCTGGTTGAGGACACAGGTATGTATAACAGGATGCTAAAGATGACTGTTCCCTTTTCCTCAGAACTTTGGATGAAGCCCGAGTAGAGGACATATCCCCGCACATTCTACGGGGAGATGCTAGAAATGCCTGTAGTACAACACTTGACCCCTCAGCAGGCCTAGCCTCATACTCACCCCCTTCAGACTATGTACCCTTTGTGTACTCATGGCTCTGGTTGCCTTTGCTCAGCATAATATTTTTTAGATCCATCTATTATTACAAAATCAGTAGTTTGTTTCTTCTTATCACTGAGCAAAATTCCATGGTTTGTTTATCCATTTATCAGAGATTATACCCCATCAGCATTTACAGTTTAGGAGAGTGAGTGCATCAGCTCCTTTCCAGAGAGCAGGATTTGGCCCCAGGGGCTAGAGCTCTGGGGTGTTCCCACTGCAGAGGGATGACCCCCAAGGCCAGGAATGTGCTGAGAGCAGACGACACTGTGCCAGCAAGCTGCTTCCACCGGTGGAGGGGGACCAGATGCAAGTCCCAGGGAACTCCTGAGGATTCCCTAAGAAGGCGAGAAAGTACAGATTTCCCTCTCCTTATAACTTGTCACCAGGGCTCATTTTGTTCTGAGATTTTGGGGCAAGAATCCAAGTTATACCATGGGCTGCTGCAATGGAATTTTTCCCCTCCTGCCTGACAAAGTCCTGGAAAACAGAAGGCAGAGGGAGACAGGGAGGTTCCCCTACCGTCTCAACCCAGCAGGATACATTATTAGCAAACTCTTGGCCTTGAAATTAGGAGTCAAGTCCAGTATATCTATTTCAATTCCAATTTTCTGTTGGTGTTACAGTAATCCTAGACCTCAGCACGTCCAGAGCTATGAGCTAAACATTTAATTCCTTCGTATATTTAACTCATGTGGTTATGAGTCACTGTTAATACATTCAACAGATATGCCGGTCTCCAAGCTGAATATACAAAGTCAGGGTTTTAACTGTTTTTCTTAGTGATTTACTCATGTCTGCATACCAGCCATCCAGCTTGGCTGATCAAAGCCATCTTGAAATATTTAACTTAGAATTCAGTATAGGACTAAAACATGTCAACTATTTCTAAGATCTCTATCCAGAGACACAGATCACGCATCAAAGTCAAGTTCCAAACCAAGTTACAGTAGGAAGTAAAATCAACTATGTATTTTATACATTAATATTAAACATGGAATAAATGAAAATTTACATCATGTAGGAAATTTTCATGCATATAGAAATAAGTATACTGTGTCTTTTACAAAACTGAAAAGAAAAAGGAATATTTATCTGGTGAGCAATAATTTTCTTTCCTTCCTTCCTTCCTTCCTTCCTTCCTTCCTTCCTTCCTTCCTTCCTTCCTCCCTCCCTCCCTCTCTCCCTCTCTCCCTCTCTCCCTCTCTCTCTCTCTCTCTCTTTCTCTCTTTCTCTCTTTCTTTCTTTCTGCCACACCACGCAGCTTGTGGGATATCTTACTTCCCTGACCACGGATCGAACCTAGGCCCCTGGCAGTGGAAGCTCGGAGTCCTAACCACCGGTCTGCCGGAGAATTCCGGGACTGAAGCCTTAACCTGTTTCTGTCTCCAGACAGCCGGTGTCAGAATTCAATTAACTGCTTGGTGGTGTGGAAAATACACCCACGTTGGAACAGATTTTCTATAACCTGCTTTTATTTTTCACCAGTGCTACTTCCTCGACTTCTTTTCCTATGAATATTTAGAGTTACTCCTTGTTCTTTTTTTTTTTTTTTAAGGGATATTACGGAACATAGGTTTTTTTTAAATTTGTTTTTAACAAACTGTGTTGGGTCTTCGTTGCTTCTCCCAGTCTTTCTCTAGTTGCCGCGAGCGGGGGCTGCTGTTCGTTGTGGTGCGTGGGCTTCTCATTGCAGTGGCTTCGCTTGTTGCAGAGCATGGGCTCTAGGCATGCAGGCTTCAGTAGTTGTGGTGCATGGGCTCAGTAGTTGTGGCTCGTGGGCTCAGTAGTTGTGGCTCGTGGGCTCTAGAGTGCAGGTTCAGTAGTTGTGGCGCACGGGCTTAGTTGTTCCGCAGCATGTAGGATCTTCCCGGATGAGGGCTCGAACCCGTGTCCCCTGCATTGGCAGGCGGATTCTTAACCATTGCGCCACCAGGGAAGCCCCCTCCTTGTTCTTTTTTTTTTTTTTTTTTTTTGCGGTACGCGGGCCTCTCACTGCTGTGGCCTCTCCCGTTGCGGAGCACAGGCTCCAGACGCGCAGGCTCAGCAGCCGTGGCTCACGAGCCCAGCCGCTCTGCGGCATGTGGGATCTTCCCGGACCGGGGTACGAACCCGCGTCCCCTGCATTGGCAGGCAGACTCTCAACCACTGCACCACCAGGGAAGCCCCCTCCTTGTTCTTTATAATATTTTCACAGTATTCCATTCAATGGAATGAATTATATAACTAGTTGCATATTTGTAGACACTTAAGTTTCTGTTATAAATGATGCATCAATTAATATCATTGAATAATATTCTAGTATAAAGCTTATCCCTATCTGAATTTACCTTGATGGTTTATTCAGTTACTTGCTTATAGTCTGACACCCCCTGGGATATGAGCCCCATGAAAGCAGGGGCTTGTCTCTTGTTCCTCATTATATTGCTAGCACCCAGGAGAGTTAATATTATTTGTTGTTATTACTGGGAGCACTTGGACATTTCTAGATCCCTTCCACGAGGCATGAAAGCCGAGGGGAACGTGGTGGGAGGTAGCTACTTCTGCTCTCTCCCTGCCTCGTTCCCTCACTTAGCCACTTAGAACTCTTTTCTGCCTAAGCAGTGCCCTTTTGGAGATTTGCTTCTCTGAAACCTTCAAAGTTTCCAGTCTGAAAATTAGGAACCAGTTCAGGTCTCTGGAATTCCACCCCCCGCCCAGCTCCTCTCCTTTTTACAACTTATCTGGCTGCATGGGGTAGGTGGGGAGCCAGGACACGTTCAGTCACTCACATCCCCAGACCCCTTTGCTCCTGATGGAATCCAATGGATTATTTCCCATCTGTGTATCTTCTTTGGTGGCGTGTCTATTAAGGTCTTTTGCCCATTTAGTAAATTGGGTTGTTTGTTCTTTTGAGCTTTAAGGGTTCTTTATATATCTTGGATGACAGTCTTTTCTCAGATGTATCTTTTGCAAATATTTTCTCCTAGTCTGTGGCTTGTCTTCTAATCCTCTTGACTGTCTTTCATGGGGCAGAAATGTTTAATTTTAATGAAATCCAGCTTATTAGTTATTTCTTTCATGGATCACGTCTTTAGTGTTATATCTAAGTCATCTCCAAACTCAAGGTCATCTAGGTTTTCTCCTATGTTATCTTCTAGGACTTTTTTGTGTTTTACATTTAGGTCTATGATCCATTTTCATTTTTGTGAAGGGCGTAAGTTCTATGTCTAGGTTCCTTTTTTTTTTTTTTTGCATGTGGATATCCAGGTGTTCCAGCACCATTTGTTGAAGTATGTGAATTTTTTCAATCTTTACTTTGACCTAGCCAACGCTGATTAGCAACACAGGGTTTCAAGAAAGCAAAACCTGTCTTTTTCCATTGGATTTACCAAAATCTCTATGGCTTGTCTGAGCGGTTCCTCGTTTAGTTTTACCGCCTTCATTTTCAAGACTGCATGCTAAATTTTTGTCTTTGGAGGTCTCTGATAAATGATACCTCCGTCTGAAAGCAACTGAGAGATTGATACAGAAGTCAGACAGATGAAGATAAAACTCCTACTTTTGTTAACATTAAACACCTACCGGAGAATGTGGCTTATTGTGAGAGCCACGTGGGCTCGCGTGTGCTCCTTGCCTCCTGACCCTCCAAAGTTTAGACCTCAGAATAGGTCACCCAAGGGAAAACTGGAGCTTCCAGAACAGACTCATTTGCCTGAGTGTGCATGATGGAGGCTTGATGTGGGGTTTTCTTAGAGGTTCCCAAGCTTACACCCACTCCTATCACCCCCCAAACACCCCCCTACATTTAATATTTATCCATTTTAAACTGGAATGCCAAGAGCACCCTTTGCTTTCCTTCATGAATAAGCTTTTACAACCAGGAAATGATGCTGTTTCCAAATCCAAAGTGATATGGAATAAGTGTCTTAGCAAAATATTTTAAAAAACAAAGTTGTATTGTTGTCATGGACCCCTGTTCTTTGTATGAGACACATAATGTTAACTGCTTGGTGTATCTGGAGTCCCGTTCCAGGAGGAGTTTGCCTGCAGCCTGGGGTCCGGACAATGGCTGCCTTTGGGACCTCACCTCCACCGCCTGGAAATGCTAAGGAGGGACTGTAGCACCTGCCTCTTGGGAGGAACACAATCCAACTTGGACACCAGCCTCTAGTTTTGCAGAAACCATAAAACTGAACCAAAACATACAAACAAAAGAGCTACTGGGAGTTCCTGAGTTCAGGTTTACAGTGTGTACGTAATCTCGCCAAAATATAACTTACCTTTTCTTCCTGGCTTGTTTCTGGAGCTGAACGGCAGACCCAGCAGTGGGAGGCTCTCATGGCCCACAGCTGGGCCTTGTCTTTGGCTGATATATATAGTACTCCTATTGGCACATTTAGTGAATCTTTGTTTTAAGCGTCAGGTGGTTAAGCAGGTTATTTTTGCTCCTGGCAAACATGTTAAGAGGAGAAGTTGACTCACCTGGTCTGGAGGGAAAAGACCATGTCAATTGCTAAAATCAAGACCTAATCCCTTAGCAGTTTAGGCAGCAGGAAGGTACAGACAAGAAACTTATTCCCTTCACAGTCCAGCCTAAATTTGGAACTACTAAGCCAGCTGGGAATGGTTGAGCAAAACTAGGTGGTCCCAAGAGGACCTAGCCAGGCTGCTAGGACAGAGCCAGCCATAAACAGCCAACTTCTTTCTCAGATCCGTGGGCCCCAATCGCTCAGCCCAGGACTCAGGAGCCTGGGCCAACTGCATGGCTCTAAGGGGTGGGTGACTACACGGGGGGAGTCGCTAGAGAAAAGCAGGGGTCTGCCTTCTTCAGAAAGCCACAAACGCCTTAGACTCTCCCTGACTTTCAGATCCCAGACTCTAGCATTCACTTTTGACCAGCTTCTCAACCTGAAATTCATGAACACAGAAACAAGTTGTATGTTGAATTACCTACTGCTGGAGCACTTGTGGTGGTGGTCTGTGTGTAGGGGGGTGGGAGGGTGGAGGGGTGGTGGATAGAAAGGATTTGCCATTGTGTGTTCAGCTGAATTCAGCCTACTGCAGCCTCTCTTCCTTTCCTCGTGTCCCCCCCGTATCACACTCTGTGGGGCTGGTCCTCTGGTCCTCTGTCTCCCAGTGCTGGATCAAGTCAGCAGGCCTAAGCTTTATTTGTGGGGATGGGAGTAGAGTCTGGGGAAGGGACATTCTCAAAGCCCATATGCTGATTGCCACCTAAAGGTTGTTTCAGGGGCAGAGAGAAGCACAGGAGGGAGAAAGCAAAGGGAGTTTGAACTGGATGAGCTGGTGGCCTTTCCAGATCTCACTGGTGTGGGCTGCTGCCCCTCCCTGGCCTGTAGGTGTGCACATCAGTGATGCAAGGACCCTTGAAGCCAGATGTGGGTGGACCCACTGTGTCGCCATTAGCTAGACATGTGCTTAGTAGATCTTCTATTAAAAAATTAATTCTTAATTATACCATGTGATATATTAATAGATCTTCCTTATAAACATTTAAACATTACAGATCAGGCTAAAGTCCGCTTTGATCATCACCTATGATGCTGGTCCCCTCCACAGAGATAACCCACGTTACCACATTTTCCAGAGTCCCTGCTTATGTAACTAGAGAAAACATGCAGCATTATTCTGCAGCCTGGGGGTTGTTCACATATGTGCTGTTACCCTGTAAGTATAGTTTTGCCACTTGCCTTTTTGTGCTGAGCAATATTTTGGAAGGCTTCCATGTCAGTGCCTTTAGATTTCATGCTAATTCTTTAGAGGTTCTTACCTCTTGCTTGTGTGAAGTCAGCCCCTTCCGTCACGCTCTATGCTTGCTGAATGGAAGGGACATCATCTTATACTGTCTTTGGTCTCTTCAGGGCGTCCAGGGTATCCAGACTCTGCCCTGCCTCCAAAGTCCCCAAGGCACCCTGTCCCTGAGACAGGCTAAGACCTGGGACCCTTTGCTGAAGTGCTTGCACTTGGAGAAACGTCTCTTTGAGCCACGGAATACAAAGAAACTAGAAGGCAGGGGTCCCCAACAATTTTGGCACCAGGGACCAGTTTTGCGGAAGACAATTCTTCCACGGGGGCAGTGGTGGGGGATGGTTCAGGTGGTAATGAGAGCGATGGGGAGCGATGCGGAGCCCCGGATGAAGCTTCGCTCACTCACCGCTCACCTCCTGCTGTGCGGCCCGGTTCCTAACAGGCTGCAGACCGGTACCAGTCCACGGCCCGGGGGTTGGGGAGCCCTGCTCTAAGGGACTGAAAATAATTGCATGTCTGCACAGTTGGGGCAAATTATGAACAGTAAGGTACAAAACGACCAAAACCCAGCTTCCACTCACGAGGTGCCAGGAGCAAAAGCAGGGGCTGCGCAGGATCCCTGCACACGGCACCACCCGGGGGCGGGCAGACCACCTAAGCCGCCCCTCTGGCCTGACCCACCAGTCCTCCCCCACCCCCCCCCAATTAAGGGACCAGCCCACCCCGCCTCGGGGGGCAAGCAAGGGCACCTGTTACTGGTTTTCCCTCGCTCATACTGCAGCGTGAGTCTCAGTAAAGCCTTGCCTGAATTTCTCATCTGGCCTCTTAGCAATTTCTATTGATTAAGGACACTGAGAACCCTGGTCGGTAACACCCCAGTTTTGGATGTGCTGCATGCCCCTCTCTTGGTTTTTGCTTTCATAAAGAAAACCTTTGGATCTCTCAGTGTCTGCAGGGCCAGCCTGGAAAGCCCTACCTGGAGTCTCAGAACAGTGACAAAGAGGCAGTGATGACTCAGTTGGGGAAACACAGTCCTCCTGTTTTGTTTTACTGTACTTTTTATTTGCACACAGCCTGCCAACTAGGTCAGCTCTAGAAACACAGTGTGTTATTCTTTTTCACTTGGACTCTGAACTAACAGAGGTGGCAGCTAAGAGGCTGAAAATGCCAGCAAGGGGTTTTGCCAGTGGTCAGCTTGGTTTACAGGCTCTGGAGGTTCCTGTTTTATGAAAGTTTTCATGGGGGCACTGGACTGGCCATTCAGAAGGACTGAAACCACTAGGGAGCTTGTACTCTGCTGGTGACTTTTCCCAGATAAAGTCTGGAGTCTATATATTCAGATTCATATATTTCCTGACCGTGAAACTAATTAGCTCCTAGAATAGGCCCCCAAGGAAATAAACTCACAACTAGACAGTTTTGCTTTGGTTCACACTGTGGAAGATAAAATGGAGAAGATATTAAGATATTTTATTTCCTTTTGAGTTTAGGAAAAAGTTTTTCTTAATCTCTATTGATTTCATACCTCTTTTCTCAACATATCCTAAATGTAATAGTATGCAATAGTGTATTTATAAACATAGGTATTAAACGTAGGGTTTAATAAACACTTTGCACTTAGGTATGTTAAAATCCAGTATAGGGACTTCCCTGGTGGTGCAGTGGTTAAGAATCCACCTGCCAACACAGGGGACACGGGTTCAATCCCTGATCCGGGAGGATCCCACATGCCGTGGAGCAACTAAGCCTGTATGCCACAACTACTGAGTCTGCACTCTAGAGCCCGCGAGCCACAACTACTGAGCCTGCGCTCTAGAGCCCACGAGCCACAACTACAGAGCCCGTGTGCCACAACTACTGAAGCCTGCGCACCTAGAGCCCGTGCTCCACAACGAGAAGCCACCACAATGAGAAGCACATGCACCGCAACAAAGAGTAGCCCCACTCGCCACTAGAGAAAGCCCGCGCACAGCAACAAAGACCCAATGCAGCCAAAAATAAATAAAATTAATTAATTAATTTAAAAAAACCCCAGTATAAGTGAAACCAAATAAGTAGGAATTATTTAAAATAGGACCACTGTAAATGAAAATGAACTATGGCATGCATTTGGAAGATAGTTTATCTGAAAAAATTTCTCCAAGATGTTTCTATGAAAACTTAAGTAGCTTAACCCACCCTCACCCCCTCCTTTTGTGGTGGAGTATTAGAAAACCTACTTAGAACATTTTCCTGGTTTTCCCTTTTTTTCTTCTTGGGATGGAAAATAAAAACCTCCAATTTGCCTGCTAAAATGTATTCAACTAGCAATCACTTTTTCATTTGTTTTCATTTCTAACTAGTGTTTACAACTTCCAGTTCCGCCTTCTTTTTCTTTTATCACCCTTCTTTCATACTGCTTTCTTTGGTTTCCACTCCTCCCATTATGTTCACAACAAACTTTACTATGCCACTTTCATTACTGTTTAGCTCTGCGTCCCAATGTCTTTTGATACTTTTGGATTAGCCTTTTAATCCTTTCTTCTCCTTTCTCTTTGTTGATTCATTGCTATTGTGAGTTAATGAAAGTGTGGCTCTTCTGCACATGATAAATCCCAGCGGCCACTGTAAAAAGCTTTAGCATCTGGAATTTTAAGTCTTTGACCTGCGGTGTGAGCAGTGAGGTATTAAAGATTATGCTTTCCATGCAGCAAAGTAACAGCGGGGCTCCTGTGGTTATTAAAAAATTATATCTTTCATTTCCTGAGAGTACCAGTGTTTAACTGCCTTGGCAGCATTAAAACTTTCCAGCAGTATTAATTGGAAACTCTCACCAGTGGTATAGTTCCGAGAAGTAAGGAAACACTAAAACTGTGATTTTGATGATGGGTGGCAATTACAAGCTGTTTTCCATCCAGTTTTTCAAGGAGAGTGTAGGGCAATCTTCCTTCTGTACCACGAATAGCCCAGCAGTGATGGATCCCAATGAGGTACTGAGTTTTTTTGAAAGATGGCATTCCATAAAGTTCTGTTGAGGATTTGTGGCTGTCATAAAAAGCACTGAAATGCTGCTTTATCACATCTTTACTGCTGTTGAGTTCAGCTGCACATTGCTCATGCCAAACTTGTCATTGTAAATGTAAACATATTACGTAATTTAGGTTAAAACGTTCTTGGTTAAAAAATGCTATGTAAATTCTTATAAAAATTAATATCACCAGCTCTGAAATAGCAGGCTCTTTTTGCATCAAAGACTCTCGTTCCACGAAAAAGAGAAACTGCCCTTTTCTTTTGAATTAGATGATGGTTTTGAAGTTTGTAATTAAAAATGCATATTTAAAAAAATTCAAGCTTACTGATTACAAATATTATGCCATGGTTGAGACATCATTTGGAATATAGGTGGATATAGATGAAAATTTTTATCCTAAACAAGTCACTAACAAATCAAATCCAGCAGTATATTAAATGATAAACCATGATCAATTACAGTTATTCAAGGCATGAAAGGATGACATTATACATACTAAGAAAAGTACTGACTATGTCACATTTGTAGATTGAAATATTGCTGTCCAGTTGCTCATTAAGCCTGTTTCTTCGCCCTCCCAGGCACACACTTAGACCACATTTCTTAGCCTCCCTTGCACTTAGGTATGGATCCTTGCCTGAGTTCTGTCAAATGGAATGTTAGCTGAAAATGATGTGAGCCAGTTCTGCTCCACCCATATTTTTGTGTGTATGCAGTCGGTTACTCTTTGTCTCTCTTCCTCCGCCTGCTGGCTGGGTGCAGAAAATCTGAAGCCCTAACGGATGGCAGCGTCACAAGATGGAAGAGATGGGTCCTTGAATAATCACTTGGAAGGCTACCTCAAGGACATCTGCATCTGTCGTGTGAGTGGTAACAGTTTCTTAAGCTACTAAAATTTTGAGGTTTGCTAGAGCAGTTAGCCCCCTTGACTAATACTGATAACAAAAAGGCATTTGATAAAATCCAACACCTACTGCTAATTAAAAAAAAATTGTCAAATGGAACAGGATTCTTTATTAACTTGTTAAAAATATCTACCTTATATCAAATGCAAACATCGTTCTTAATGATGGAGTACTATAGGCATTTTCATTAAAATAAACAAGAATGCCTGCTGCTACCACTATTAATGATTACTGGCTTCAACAGGTGAGAAATGAAATTATCATTATTTGAGATGAAAAGATCATCCACCTAGAAAATCCAGGAAAAATCAACTACAAAATTATTAGGGACTAAGGGACTTTAATAAAGTCATCTGTTACAAAATAAAAATTAAACATTCATATATTTTCTATGACCTTTAAAAAGTAAATTATATATCTTCCAATATATATAAAGGAGTCATAAAAACAGGAAGATACTACTTAAAAAGAGATAAAATGCTCTGTGAAATTAAAAAATGATAGCCAAAATAAAAATTCAATAGAAATTTAGAAAAGTTTGAGATATTTTCTTAGAAAGAGAACAAAAATTCAGAGATGAACAAAAGGAGAGGGAAGATAAGAAAACTGGAGCATCCATCCAGCCGATGAAAAGGAATTCCAGAGACAAAGAGCAAGCAGAAGGAGGAACTTATCACATACGTAATTCAAGAGTATTCCACTGAATTGAATGATAAAACTAAAGCCCATGCTTTACTCAGATTTTGTTAGTTTTTATCTAATGTACTTTTTCTTTTCTAGGATACGTTACATTTACATCATGTCTCCTTAGGCTCTTCTTGGCTGTCACCGTTTCTCAGACTTTGTTGATCTTGATAGTTTTGAGGAGTACTGGTTTTGAGGAGTATTTTGTAAAATGTCCATCTGCCTAGATTTATGTGACTGGACAAGTCATGACTAGAATGAAGTTATAGATTTTGGGGAGGAAGATCACAGAGGTCAAGTGCCATTTTCAGCACACAGTGTGAAGGGTACATACTCTCAACATGACTTATTACTGTTGATATCGACCTTCACCTGGTGGAGGTAGTGTTTGTCAAGTTTCTCTGCTGTAACAAATACTCTTCCCCCACCCTGTTCCCATACTGTATTCTTTGGGAGGAAGTCACTATGTGCTGTCCAGACTGAAGGAGTGGAGGGTCTTATACTGCACCTCAAGGGTGGCATATCTTTATAAATCAGTTGGATAAACACCTAGGAGTGTGATTGCCGGATCATATGGTAAGACCTTATTTAGTTGTGTGAGAAAACGCCCAACTGTTTTTAAAGTGACTATACCATTTTGCATTTCCATCAGCAACGAATGAGCATTCCTGTTGCTCTGTAACCTCAGCAGAAATTGATGTTGTCAGTTTCTTGGATTTTAACCATTCTAATAGGTGTGTAGCGGTATCTCATTATTGTTTTCTTTGCTATCTTTTTAAGTTATATGAGTTTAATGAACCTATGCCTGGTAATTTAGGAGTATCTCTGGATCTTTTTCTCTTGTCTGATGCTTGTGCCAATTCTTGTTCATGTATTGTCTTTTTGCATACCTATGTTTGATTATATGATGGACATTACATTTGAAAAAGTATTCACAGTGTATTTAAAATGACATTTTCTTCCTCCAGAGAAGATTTTCATCTGTTTCTGCCTGGTGCCTGAGGGTACTAGTCACCCAGAACTACAGTATTTTAATTCCAGGGTTAGAGATTTTTCTAGTCCACCCAGATAACAAAGTAGGGTTGCTTTCCATATAGTTCATCTTACTCCTAGATGTATCCCTTGGAGGTCAAAATTCTGACTCCCTTCTCCTTGTCCTCCAGACTTTGAGGCTGTTAATAGCACTGTTAATGTCTCAGCCAGCTTTTCCAAATCATCAAATGCTCCCTAGGCAAAAGCAGCACCAAATGTTGGGCTTGGCAGTATGAATTTCTCTTCTCCCAGATCTTAACCTGGCAATTTCACATGATCTTATTAGATTTTTCTAATGTTTTCAGGATGATGTTGTTTTATTTCCCACTGTCAGGAGTGAAAGCAGGGTCCTGGGTTCCCTTTGCTTTACCCCATATCCCAGGTCTAAAACTGGCTTAAAAAAGTTATGACAAATATAGCTCTATAATTATATTTTGGGAAGAAACTGTGACAAAGAGAAAATAACACAAGTCCTGACTGTCTTCTCCTTCTCTAGTTAAAAAGAAGCTACTGTAGGGCTTCCCTGGTGGTGCAGTGGTTGAGAGTCCGCCTGCTGATGCAGGGGACACGGGTTCGTGCCCCGGTCCGGGAAGATCCCACATGCCGCAGAGCGGCTGGGCCCGTGAGCCATGGCCGCTGAGCCTGTGCGTCTGGAGCCTGTGCTTCGCAACGGGAGAAGCCACAACAGTGAGAGGCCTGCATGCCGCAAGAAAAAAAAAAAAAAAAAGAAGCAGCAGCTACTGATCTGAACAATTATACCACTTCCTGGGCCAGAACCACTGTGCATAACCACAGAATACTCCACAATCTCATATACAGAGAAAATTTTATTACTGAAAAGGTCACACAAAGTTTTTGTATACAAAGTTAAAAAATGTGGAAAAGTTAATATTTACAACCTTTTTCATACAATACATGATAATTTTCTTTTTAAGCTTTAACAGAATGTTAAATAGAGAAAAAAAACAAAAGTATAAGGAAACCTTGTTCAAGGAATAATAGTCATTGGAAACAAAATTAAGAAAATTCTTTAATATTTCAAAGTATGTTATATGAAATACATTTTATTCTGTTTATCAGGACTACATTTTTTCCATTTGTTTGGCACTAACACTGCTAGCACATTTCTGAATGTTCAGCAAAATCCTATTTAGCTGCAGAGATGAATTCTACATGATGTCTGAGAAAGATACTGCACAAATACAAAGGGTATGTAGTATTCTAAATGTTAAAAAACAAAAGTTAAAACAAAAGTATAAGCAACTGTAAATGGTCATACAAACATAATCTTGGGTGGTCGTGATATATTAAAAAAAGGAAATCAATTGCACTTGGCTTAATTTAAAAGGAGTAACATTTCATCTACTAATCCTTCAGGACATTTTATTTTAAAAAATCAGAAGGATCAGCCAGCAGCATAATATTATCAACAGTAGACACTCAGTAAGCACCTTATTTCAGCTGCATAATAGATCTGTGAAATTCCTAAACCAACTAGACTTTATAAAATTCACACATTGAAGATGATAAGGTAGAGTAAATAGATTTTTTTAGTTGAATTCCCATTATAATATCTTTTGGTGTATCAACTATTTTTTATATTATGAAAGAACACTATTTTTCAATTTTCTTAGAAATTCAGTGTAAAAGCTACCAAAGCAGTGCTAAAATAAGGTACTGGAATAACGTAATAAAAATATTTGAAAAGACTTTCCAGGATTTCTAAAAAAAGCTCAAAACATATAAACTTGTTTTCAAATATATAAGAAAAAGATACAAAGGTAAGTTTTAAATACTTCAGCAAAGAAAAATCTTGATTTTATACCATGAAAGTGAAATAGCATAGTACAACTTAAAATACTTTCAACAAGAGTAGAATCTTCATAAATAGAAAAGGAAGGTTCCTCTAATACTCCCTCCTCCCACACAACTTAAAAAATATCATTAACCTGCACATTTCCGTTTTGGGGGTATACTGTTGTCAATTAACCTCTATGTGAAATGAATCATATTCTCAGAATCTATTGTTTCCAGTGTAACAGGAGGCAATGTAGCTTTAAGTGCAGAAGAAGAATATAACAGTGATTCTTATAAGACAGCGTACTGTCACCTCCAGTGTAACAGGATTCACTTCTTAGTAACGCGATGATCTGGTTTTCAAGTATCTGAGTGACCACCAGTGCCCTGCTCTTTTCCAACTCCTGACGCTGAGTGAACAAGCAGTGATGTGCAGCCTTTGAGGCTGCTTGGCTCTGAAGACCTGGGAACATGCAAGCTGTTGCTCTGCACTGGGCCAGTTTCAGTGACATCACTCTTTGGAGTTACCCTAGGTAAAAGAACAAAAGCTGATGTACGTACACACCAAAGCACAAATGTGATGCCAGTTGTCCTCATAATTACTGTTTCTCTTTCCATGAGTTTTACTCCCAAGCAGTATCCACTTTTATCAGAAATAATTAACTCTTTATGTATACTCTTAACTCCTCAAAGTACAAATAATTTATTTTCAAATACAGTTTTTGCTAACTTCAGAAACTTCATCAAGCACCACCCATGTATGGGCTGAGCATGGTGTCCCATGGGGAATAAGACAGCTTGATTCCTGCCTTCAGTTTAGCAAATTTTTTATTGATTTCCTACCATGGATTGGACACCGTGTAAGAGGTTGGGAGCACAAAGATGAGTCCGACCTCAGCTCTGCCTTCGAGGAGTTTACAAATCTAGTGAAAGATAAAGGCATGTATCTAATCATACATAATCCAGTATGCAAAAGCTGTTGTAGGTACATTTGGCCTATTTGGGGGGAGATGAGGTAAGACAACCTTGAGACCTTAAAGTAGTCAGCTGTCAATATTTTGGCTAATTCGATATTTACCTGTGTTTGGATCACCTATGACCATTTGAAAAGATTAATTAAAGATAATGTCAATATCCTTTCATGTTCAGAAAATAAAAACATTTTATAATCATCTTCATATAAAATTACAAATACTTTTTATTTATTTTTTTTCTGCATCTATTGAGGTGATCATATGGTATTTATTCTTCAGTTTGTTAATATGGTGTATCACATTGATTGATTTGCGTATGTTGAAGAATCCTTGCATCCCTGGGATAAACCATGCTTGATCATGGTGTATGATCCTTTTAATGTGTTGCTGGATTCTGTTTGCTAGTATTTTGTTGAGGATTTTTGCATCTATATTAATCAGTGATATTGGTCTGTAATTTTCTTTTTTTGTAGTATCTTTGTCTGGTTTTGGTATCAGGGTGATGGTGGCCTCATAGAATGAGTTTGGGAGCATTCCTTCCTCTGCAATTGTTTGGAAGAGTTTGAGAAGGATGGGTGTTAGCTCTTCTCTAAATGTTTGAAAGAATTCACCTGTGAAGCCAGCTGGTCCTGGACTTTTGTTTGTTGGAAGATTTTTAATCACAGTTTCAATTTCATTCCTTGTGATTGGTCTGTTCATATTTTCTATTTCTTCCTGGTTCAGTCTTGGAAAGTTACACCTTTCTAAGAATTTGTCCATTTCTTCCAGGTTGTCCATTTGACTGGCATAGAGTTGCTTGTCGTAGTCTCTTAGGATGCTTTGTATTTCTGCGGTGTCTGTTGTAACTTCTCCTTTTTCATTTCTAATTTTATTGATTTGAGTCCTCTCCCTCTTTTTCTTGATGAGTCTGGCTAATGGTTTGTCAACTTTGTTTATCTTCTCAAGGACCAACTTTTAGTTTTATTGATCTTTGCTATTGTTTCCTTTGTTTTTATTTCATTTATTTCTGCTCTGATCTTTATGATTTCTTTCCTTCTGCTAACTTTGGATTTTGTTTGTTCTTCTTTCTCTAGTTCCTTCAGGTGTATGGTTAGATTGTTTATTTGAGATTTTTCTTGTTTCTTGAGGTAGGCTTGTATAGCTATAAACTTCCCTCTTAGAACTGCTTACGCTGCATCCCATAGGTTTCGGATCATTGTGTTTTCATTGTCATTTGTCTCTAGGTATTTTTGATTTCCTCTTTGATTTCTTCAGTGATCTCTTGGTTATTTAGTAATGTATTATTTAGCCTCCATGTGTTTTGTGTTTTTTACGTTTTTTTCCCTGTAATTCATTTCCAATCTCATAGCGTTGTGGTCAGAAAAAATGCTTGATATGATTTCAATTTTCTTAAATTTACTGAGGCTTGATTTGTGACCCAAGAGGTGATCTATCCTGGAAAATGTTCTGTGCGCACTTGAGAAGAAAGCGTAATCTGCTGTTTTTGGATGGAATGTCCTATAAATATCAATTATATCTATCTGGTCTATTATGTCATTTAAAGCTTCTGTTTCCTTATTTATTTTCATTTTGGATGATCTGTCCATTGGTGTAAGTGAGGTGTTAAAGTCCCCCAGTATTATTGTGTTACTGTTGATTTCCTCTTTTATAGCTGTTAGCAGTTGCCTTATGTATTGAGGTGCTCCTATGTTGGGTGCATATATATTTATAATTGTTACATCTTCTTCTTGGATTGATCCCTTGATCATTATGTAGTGTCCTTCCTTGTGTCTTGTAACATTCTTTATTTTAAAGTCTATTTTATCTGATATGAGTATTGCTACTCCAGGTTTCTTTTGATTTCCATTTGCATGGAATATCTTTTTCCATCCCCTCACTTTCAGTCTGTATGTGTCCCTAGGTCTGAAGTGGGTCTCTTGTAGACAGCATACAGATGGGTCTTGGTTTTGTATCCATTCAGCAAGCCTGTGTCTTTTGGTTGGAGCATTTAATCCATTCACATTTAAGGTGATTATCGATGTGTATGTCCCTATAACCATTTTCTTAATTGTTTTGGGTTTGTTTTTGTAGGTCCTTTTCTTTTCTTGTGTTTCCAACTTAGAGAAGTTCCTTTAGCATTTGCTGTAGAGCTGGTTTGGTGGTGCTGAATTCTCTTAGCTTTTGCTTGTCTGTAAAGCTTTTGATTTCTCCATCAAATCTGAATGAGATCCTTGGCAGGTAGAGTAATCTTGGTTGTAGGCTCTTCCCTTTCATCACTTTAAGTATATCATGCCACTCCCTTCTGGCTTGTAGAGTTTCTGCTGAGAAATCAGCTGTTAACCTTATGGGAGTTCCCTTCTATGTTATTTGTCGTTTTTCCCTTGCTGCTTTCAAGAATTTTTCTTTGTCTTTAATTTTTGCCAATTTGATTACTACGTGTCTCGGTGTGTTTCTCCTTGGATTTATCCTGTATGGGACTTGCTGTGCTTCCTGGACTTGGGTGGCTATTTCCTTTCCCATGTTAGGGAAATTTTTAACTATTATCTCTTCAAATATTTTCTCTGGTCCTTTCTCTCTCTCTTCTCCTTCTGGGACCCCTATAATGGGAATGTTGTTGTGTTTAATGTTGTCCCAGAGGTCTCAGGCTGTCTTCATTTCTTTTGATTCTTTTTTCTTTATTCTGTTCCACAGCAGTGAATTCCACCATTCTGTCTTCTAGGTCACTTATCCGTTCTTCTGCCTCAGTTATTCTGCTATTGATTCCTTCTAGTGTAGTTTTCATTTCAGTTATTGTATTGTTCATCTCTGTTTGTTTGTTCTTTAATTCTTCTGGGTCTTTTTTAAACATTTCTTGCATCTTCTTGATCTTTGCCTCCATTCTTTTTCCGAGGTCCTGGATCATCTTCACTATCATTATTCTGAATTCTCTTTCTGGAAGGTTGCCTATCTCCACTTCATTTAGTTGTTTTTCTGGGGTTTTATCTTGTTCCTTCATCTGGTACATAGCTCTCTGCCTTTTCATCTTGTCTATCTTTCTGTGAATGTGGGTTTTGTTCCACAGGCTGCAGGACTGTAGTTCTTCTTGCTTCTCTTTATTTTATATATATATATATTTTTTAATGTATTTATCATTTACTTTTGGCTGTGTTGGGTCTTCACTGCTGTGCGCAGGCTTTCTCTAGTTGTGGCAAGTGGGGCCTACTCTTTGTTATGGTGCACGGGCTTCTCATTGCAGTGGCTTCTCTTGTTGCAAAGCATGGGCTCTAGGCACGCGAGCTCAGTAGCTGTGGCTCGCGGGCTCTAGAGCACCAGCTCAGTAGTTGTTGCGCACTGGCTTAGTTGCTCCGTGGCATGTGGGATCTTCCCAGACCAGGGCTCGAACCCGTGTCCCCTGTGTTGGCAGGCGGATTCTTTACCACTGCACCACTAGGGAAGTCTGACAAATACCTTTTAGACAGTACTATAATGTAGTACTAATTGAAACTTAATGGCCTGTATTTTATATGAATCTTAAACATTTCCCTAAATATACAAGCAGCTGTTAACAATTACCACAGAAATGAACATTACTTTTCTATTTGAACAATAAACATCAAAGGGTCTTCTCAATGCTAAGAATTAAACTACGAAATAGCATTTATAGGCAAAACCCAAACTTCCTTGGATTAAGTGTATAGACATGTCATGTCAAGAATGCTTTCTTTCCAGATATGTCATACTTTAATGAAAAATGTGCAATGCAGTATTCAAAAGAGTCATGGTTTAAGATAACAAAGTCCAAGCTCACCTTCCTTCACTCCGTGCACTTTCAGACACACTGCTCTTATCATTCACATTGGCTGCCCGGCCTTTCCCGTCGGTCTGCTCCCCGCAGAGTTTGGAGCTGGATGCTGCTGGGGAGGCAGGTTCCTCACAGTCCTGTTCTCGTAATTTGGAGGTGCTCGCTCCATCTGCTCTCACCTCTCTCACTGGTGATGTTTCTGGTGAGGTTTGTATTTCTGTCAAAGTTTCCTGTCCTAAGTAATCATGGTTAGTGATTGCTACTGCAGAAGTGCCATGATTTGCTGTAGCTCCTGTGCTGGTTCCCATGGATTTGGAAATGACCTTCAGCTTATGTGAACTTGGTTTGTAGTGCTTCTTTTTGTGTTTAACTTTAGAATTGTGCTTTAAGAAAAACTCACACGACTCCTGTAGTACTCTTCGACTTTCACTGATTGGACTGTAAGAAAATCCAAGGAGAGAGTTTACTTGATAAATGTTAAGTGTTATAACAGAAATCATAAAGCATATCACATACCTTGTGCCAAAAATCCTAATTCATTAAAGTTACGATCTATATGATTTACATTATTTATAAAATCTGGGATTATAAATACTATGAGATATAAGTAGATTGCCATGAAATGAAATCTTTTTGTGCATACACTGTTAGTTGCTTTTGTCAGCATAAAGAGTAGAAAGAAATTAAATAGACAAAATCAGAAGATGAGGGCAAGAAAACTCAAACCAGCATAAAGTAGGGGATTATCTGTATGTGTATCATATATAAATATATCAAATATGAAAGTAAACCAGAGAGAAAGAACACAGAATATAATTAATGGTCTTTGTTTAAATGCAATTGTTTTCTTTCTAACATTCAAGTTATAGCAAGTTATTCTGAAGTTAGTGTGGGTATATAAATACAGGATAGAGATATAATAATAGTTCAAAAAAATTAAAGTCCAGTTAAATGCAATTCTTCAGACTTCAAAAACTTATTTGTGAAAAGGTTCTGAAATTTTTACCACAAAAAGAGTTCATTAATCAAACCAATTGGGAACAGTTTAAAAAACTCTATACTACATTGTTGACTGTACACAATGTATAACATATATAAATAACAAAATTAACTATTTACTCATAAATGTAAATCTACTATATTGTTACAGAATATTCCATAAGCTCAAATTTTTACCATCTTAAGCAAGGCAAATAAGTGACATGTTAAGTCAGTATTATGTGTAATAAAATTTAAAGGTAATGATTGTACATCACATTTGAATCGTACTCTATAGACTGCCTTACATATATTTGACCCATTTCATCTTTCATCATTGATAAAAAAGGATAAAATTATTTAAAATTCTGAACCCAAAACAATGAGCTTAATGACAGCAGTAATAATACTAGATATATTATAAGCCATGGAAAGAAAATGCACTTTTTACAAACTTTTCATTCATATTTCAATAGAATAGTACATGTCAAAGACCATCGTAACAAATGCTAAAATAAAGCATATCTCTCCATGAAAAAGATTTCAACTTGAAACAACAGTTGACATAATGAAACTCCAGTACAATGATTTGGTATTTGATCTATTTATTTTAAAACAATGTCAGATAATTCAATAGATTCTTACTCTTTCTTGCGACTTCGTTTAAAAAACCCAGCCCATTCTGTGCATGTCTTTTTGCTTCCAACCCAGAAGACAGCAGAGATGCCAACAATTAATGTCATCAGATATTTTATCATAAATAAAGCCAACTCTGGTCGAGTTTCTGTTTTGGCCTACAAAAAAGTAATGAATAAGAATTTTAGTGATACATTTAAAGTGGAGAAAAGTCTATACAGTCAATGCAAAACTTGAACAAAAAGTATAAATCATTTTGTCTTATTATGAAATGTTTGATATAACATAATATGAAAAGTGCTTTAAGTGTAATATAGAAGTTCTGAACAAAGAACTTTTATCAAAATATATAGCTAGAAAGGGAAAAATACTTATTAAATATATTTAGGAAGGACGTCTTACATCTTGGCTTGATATCTGGCATTTTTTTCCCCTATAAGTACAGCAGCTTCTTATAATTGCCAAAATATCTGCCTCTCAATATTTATCTTTTCCTTCACTATAATCTATAAAAAATACATTTAAACTCATTATAAAAACATACTATTTTAGAGTCTTTATGCATTGTTGATGTTTTATTACAAAAACTTAGAGCAAAATAAGTATCAGTAAAATGTAAAAATGTGGAAATTTTGTAAAAATTAAATCATACTTTTCTTTCAAGCATAAACTTTCAAATATTATTTTTTAAATGTTACAAGTATCAAAATACTATATATTATGCATTAATCTTGATTTTTGCACTTGGTAATATTTCTTGGAGACCATTCTAGAGCACTTCATTCTTTTTAAAGGCTGTTCCATTGTGTGGATGAACTATAATTATTCAGCTATCCCTACTAATAGATATTCAGGTTACTTCCAACCTATTGCCATTGCAAATAATGTTGCAGTGACTATCTTTGTATGTATATAATTTCTCACATTTGTGAACAGAGCTGTTGATAAATTCCCAGAAGGACAGGATCAAAGAGTATGAGCATTTTAAATGCCAGATATTATCAAAATGCTTTCCATAGAAGGTTGAACTAATTGAACAGCAAAGTCTAGAACGTGCATTTTGCCAGTTTCATCAATAGTGGTTATAAAACCTGTCATAAGCAGAAATATAATTTTATTATAACTTTCATTTGCATCTGTCATAACATTTTTCATATGTTTAAGAACAGCTTTTTTATTTTCCTTTTTTGTGACCCCTCTATACATTCTTTTCTCATTTTTATATCAGGTTGTTGGTTGTCTTCTTATTGATCTATAGGAACTCTTTTTAAATAAGGAAATTAGCCCTTCAATTGTGATGTGATGAGTGAATAAATTTTCCCAGTTGGTCTCCTGACTTTGATTATGGTGGGGTTTTTTGCCATGCAGAATCTGGAAAAAGTTTTTTCCTTAGTCAAATTTAGCAATCTTTTCTTTTATAGCTCCTGCATTTTATATTATAAAGTCTTTCCCCACTATAAGATTAGAATTTTCTCATTTTATCTTCTAATATCGTTTCTTTCTTTACATGAAACGTAATCTTAAAAAATCATATATCTTGGGCTTCCCTGGTGGTGCAGTGGTTGAGAATCGGCCTGCCAGTGCAGGGGACATGGGTTCGAGCCCTGGTCTGGGAAGATCCCACGTGCCACGGAGCAACTAGGCCGGTGAGCCACAACTACTGAGCCTGTGCTCCGCAACAAGAGAGGCCCGCGCACCGCGATGAAGAGTGGCCCCCGCTTGCCACAACTAGAGAAAGCCCTCGCACAGAAACGAAGACCCAACACAGCCAAAACTAAAAATAAAAAAATTTTAAAAAATAATAAAAAATAAAAAAATCATATATCTTAAACTTTTTAGTAGTATGTAACAGTTGCCTTCCCCCCCTAGTTTGCCAAAAATACTGAGGAATCTAGGAGACATTTAATACAGCAGTATCACTTTAAGAGAGCTCGCTTATTAATCATATAGTGAAAACAGACAATGGATAACACACTATGGACAGGATGTAAGGCAAATAAAACCATTATCCCCACATATCAGTATGTAAAATAGATTTCACTGTGTTACAGTGCAGTAATTTTCTAGAATATAAATTATGTAAAATAATTCAGCCCACACATTGCTTGATCTGATACACTGTGGTGACATGACAGCACTCACACTCAATATAATTAGTTAATACCATATATAAATATTCAAGAAAATATATAAAATCTATTAAAAACAAAGTTTCTATTTAAAAAAACTCAACTAAAATGCTTTAAGAGATTTTCTATTTTCAGATATTTATTTTTTTTAATCTTATAATCACCACTTTAATCCAACCAGAAGCATCAGAAACATATGAAACATATTTTAATTGTGCGTTTTGTCATAAGAAATGACAGGGTGGTTTCGGCATAAATTCTGTTTTTATAAGCATATACAAGCAAAGTATAAGATGATATATACCATTTTATTATAAACCCAAATAAGGTTTTCCCCAACTAACTGAAGAATTAAAAACAATTACTTCTCTCTCTCTCTTTTTTTTGGCTGCTCTGTTCAGCTTGCAGAATTTTAGTTCCCCAATCTGGGATTGAACCCTGGCCCCCTGCAGTGGAAGCACCAAGTCCTAACCACTGTACCGCCAGGGAAATCCTGCAAGTTACTTCTCTTTTTCTCCCTATGACAAGACCTGTTCCTCTGATTCTGTTCTGCAGTACTATTCATTTGCCTTTGCAATCCAATTTAATTTTTAAAAGAATAGCTAAAGGAGGCACTTTACTACTGTAACTGAAGCTAAAACTTCAGGAAAGAACTTTTGGGACACTTACCCTAGTTTCAACTGAGGCGTAGGGAACAACTCCCTCTGTCTATTGGATTTTCTCACCTGAAATCTAATTTTATGGTCATGACTAATTCAAAGATATTTCCAGGGAACATTTGCCATGTTAAAATTAAATAGTGAAATAACACAAATGATAGGTTTTACCTGGTAAGGACATGGGATGTGGTACTGACGACAATGGTCAGAGACCCAAGTTATCTCCCAGGTTATCCTGTTCACTTGCTCATAGACGTAACATCCAAGAAGTGTCACTAATGGCACAAGATACAGGCCACTGAAGACTCCAATTCGAATCATAAATTTCTTTAGTTTCTCTTGGTTCCGGCCATCATGTTGTATAACTTGTCGAACATGATTTAAGGAAATAATGCCAGCTAAAAGAAGAGAGAGCCCGACAAACACACAAAGGCACAGTGGCAAGAGTACGAAGTAGCGAGAGGCATCCAGGTCATAAAGGCCGACAAAGCAAACTCCACTAATATTGTCTCCTTCAACTTTGTTCATAGCCAGAAGCATAACGGTCAGAAAACCTGGTATTCCCCATGCAACAGCATGAAACCACACTGCTTTCTGTTCAATGGCTTCACAACTCCATTTTCTCCCAGCAGCTAAGAACCAAGTAATGGTAAGAATCACCCACCACACAGTGCCAGCCATTGTGAAAAAATACAAAAACATAAACAAAACGGTGCAAGCCTTATTTTGAGAGCCTAGAACAACTGTGTCACCAAGTTCTAGTTTCTCATCTGCCTTATTGCAGGCTGTGCTATTGCCTAGCAAGAATCCAATGAAGTACATAAGAGATACAATGCTGTAACAGACAGAGTAATATATAATTGGTCTCTCAGGGTATCTGAACCTTCTAACATCAATTAAAAAAGTAAGGAATGTAAACAGAGTTGCACAAAGACAAAATATTGAAACTATTCCAATAAAACTTTTTGCAAACTCTAGCTCATCACTTTTAAAATACATGTTGGGGCATGGAGGTGCACATTGGTCAATTCCCAGAAACTTATAGCCTTGTCCCCCAGAAGTCTTAAGATGCCTTGGACACCAAAATCCAATGTCTCTTTGGACTTGTTCTGTTTTCTTGTGAGGACTGAGAAACTCTGTGTGTTGATCAAAAGTTACAGGAACAGACTCGTCACAGTATTGTAATCTGTAAAGATTTTAAAAAATAATACATGAAGTTGACATTTTTGAGTCACTATTTTAATACTCTGCTTTCCAACTATAAGATATTTCCTTATGCATTCGTAACTGATGGGAAGACAAATGAGCTTAAACAGATTACAGCTTTAGAGCTGGGGAGAAAGTTTTGAAGTTGACTAAAAACTTGTAGGTGTTAATGAGGCCCCAACACACTAACAAATATATTAAGTATCAGGCAAGTGAACATGAAAATTCCCTTACTCAGAAAACAATCAATTAATAATTGTTAAATAATTTCTGGTTTCAAGACTAAGTACTTAAGAAAGAATTTATCTTGATTGGTATTCTTTAGACAAAAAAATGCTGGCTTGTCTGTTTAAGCATTTGAAATATGTCTTGGGGAAATTAGTTTTTATTTTCTAGCATCCATGAGCAAAGTAGATCAGCCACATAGTAAGGTGATGACAACTAAAATGACTGAAATGAGATCATTTCCCGGATGGAGAGGACAGAGTTCAAGTGATATCTAAGTTCATAAAGAAGGGCAAGAAGAGGAAGGCCGAGGACCAGCTTAACTCACATCACCATTTTGTTGCAGTGTGGCTGTTTGCCTCCCTTGTTTATGGGCAGACCAGAGAGACAGAAAGGGATATTGCTGTTTTGTGCAGAACTTTATCACTGAGTTGTCTCCACACACCAGAATTATTTTGGAGGATCTACATAGTTTAGAAATTAGTGGAGGTTTTTAAGGAGAAAGCGTTTGAAATATGCTTTAGATAAAAATAGAAAATAATAAAACATATGCCCATAAAAACAACACAGATGTATCTACAAGCTTTTTCAAAAGGTGGTATGTCAGTTTTGTTTTATATCTTTTTAAATAAAGCAATATAACATTACAGATACAGTTTGGACCCTTTTCTGGTCCTATTCTCTTTTCTCTCTCTTCCAAAATATTCATTACTACAAGTTCAGTTTTTATTTCTCCTCATGCATTTTTAAATATTTTACTATGTTATTTTCCAACTACAATGTTATATAGTATTATTTTACAGGTTTTGAACTTTATATAAATGACATTGTGCTATATACATCATACTTTTTTTTACTTATGCTATAATTTTTAGATTTATCCATATTGACAGATGTGGGTCAACTGCATTCATCTTAAAACTGTATAGTAGTATTCTAGTGTTTAAGTACATCACAATTATTATTCTTACAGTGGACTTTCAGACTTTTTCTCATTTAAAAAAATTACGAATAATGTGACAATAAGTATTCTTGCATACGATTCCTTGTTTGTGAAAAAGTTTCTATAGAAGGGGATCTCCTAAGATGTATGGCATGAGTATCTTCACCTTTACTATGTACTAAGTTGTTCTGGAAAGTAATTAGGTATCTACCAGAAATGTATGAGTTCCACAAGGGTCTGTAGTTTCCTCAGTCTACAGAAAAAGAACAAAAAGGGAGCCACCTTCCTTCCCAGATTTATTATATGAGGTGTCTTTATGTTAGTAGAATATTTCAAATTACAAGCTCCCAACATCTAGAGAATAGGAGATAAAAGTAATCAATCAAGACAGATGCAAAAAGGTCCATGAATTGATAATAAGGCCCATTTCTCCCCAGTTTAGGGCAAAGGCACCATCACACATTCTCATAGAACTATGCACCCTCATTTGTTGTATTAACACAGTTGTAATTTTGCATTTATTTTTATGATTATTGGATTACTCTCTGTTCCTCCCACCCCACTGTGAGTTCCCTGAAAACAAGAACCAAGTCTGGTTTTGCTCACCACTGTTTACAGTGTTGATATATAGTAAGTGCCTAACATATATTAAGTGTGCAGTAAACAGCTGCTGACTTAAATAATGAAAGCCTGTCACTAATATTCTGGAAAATTAATACCAATATTGAAATATCATCAGTAGCTTTCAGCTGAAAACATAATTTACCTGTCACATTCAAGTTCCTCAGGCCATCGGATCCCAAAAGTGTCCATTAATTTTTTGCAGTCAGAATACACTTTCTCACAAAATTTACGACAGGGTGGAACCACATCAATTTGCTCTGTGCAGGTTGGTACAAAAGCTTTGCAAAGGAAAGTTTCAACATTTGGTGAACATTCCAGATTTGCAAGAGGAAGAAAAAGCTATTAAGAAAAACAGTGAGATAAGGTTAGAAAACATTTTAATATAACAAATGAATTTTTTGGTATATACTTTTTCACTTAGTCTCCAAAAGAATCTTTAAATCCCACTCTCAATATAATCAAATTTGAGGAGATAATTTTGTTTAGTTAGACATAAGAACCCTTAATACACAGTGAAATATTATTTTATTCAACTATGCATTTTTCAAGAAGACATGCTAAATCAAAACAAATCAAAAGTATGAGTTGATTGCTAGATGAAACAGATCATACAAATATTTAATATGTAAGTATATGCTGAAATACCTTAACACTTTACAGTGCATTCTAGAGAATAAAGGAATGTTTGGGGTGGAGGGAACAGCATGAAAAAGGCATGAGGATCACAAGAACATGGAGTATTCAGGGTAAGAAGTCCAGTATGACTACAAGATAAGGTCAAAGAGGTGAAGTCAAGGACAGAGTAGAGAGAGATGAGACTGGAGAGGTTCTCTGGACCTGATCATAGACAGCACGGATGACACGCTAAATTGCTTGGATTTAAAAATAATGAGTGGGGGGCTTCCCTGGTGGCGCAGTGGTTGAGAGTCCACCTGCCGATGCAGGGGACGTGGGTTCGTGCCCCGGTCCAGGAAGATCCCACATGCTGTGGAGTGGCTGGGCCCGTGAGCCATGGCCGCTGAGCCTGCGCGTCCGGAGCCTGTGCTCCGCAACAGGAGAGGCCACAACAGTGAGAGGCCCGCGTACCGCAAAAAAAAAAACAAACAAGAAAAACGAGTGGGATACTTTGGGACAGTTGTAAGCAGGAGGTGTCTCTACAGTCTGACAGCTAAGTTTGAATGCTAGCTCCACATTTACTAGTTTTATAACTTTGGCAAGTTACTTAAATTCTCTGTGCCTTAGTTTCTTCATCTGTAAACTGGCAATAATAACAGTACCTGTCTCATAAGATCATTGTGAATACTAGGTTAATAAATGTAAAGCATTTATAACAGTGTCTGGCATACAGGTAAGTACTCAATAATTATTAGTTATTGTGATTACCCTTCAGAGAGTGTGGATAGGTTCTGGAAAAACATGGTGGATTGAGCACATATGTTTATCTCCTTTCCCTCCTCCTTGCTTCCTTAGTAACATGACAATAAAGAAAAAAAAAGGTACCAATCTATTAGTAAGTGAACAAGAGAAACTACATTAGCATATCTGAGTTTTCCAAAAAACAAAAATGAAACAAAACAACAAAAAAGAAAGCCCTAAACTTTGAGCGACAGAAAGCTATTAGAGGAGTGATAAGTCACTTAACGGGACAAAGCTGGAGTGGAGGGATTCACATGAGAATGAGCTGATTTGCCCTAAAGAATCTGAGAGTCTCAGTTCTTTGAAGCACCAAGTAGCACAAAAGGCTAAAATTGGAGGAATGTTTACAAAATTACTTCCTCACTATGTCACCCCCCATCCCCACCCAGGCAGCCAGATGACCACCGCATTCTACCAGAGTTGTTTCCAGAAGAGACGGCACTAGAGACGTTCTGCACTTGGGTATCAGGCACAGAGCAGGGCAGAAGTACAATCCACAGTGACGAAAGGGGGACTGAGTAAGAGTCTACCTACAGAAACAGGAAGCCCTCATCTTTTCCTGCTCTATTCCCAAAAGGTTGGCAAACAGGCATATACCTACCATCCCCAATCTTTGAAAAAACCCCACAGTCTTGGAGAAAAGACCTCTCTCTACACATTGACAATGAAAAAGCTAGTCAACCTCAAGCTCACCTTACCATGAAGCCCACTGGTGACCAGTCCCATTCATGCACACAGAGCTTTTCAGGGCCCCACAAACATGAATGGGCAGCCAAGGATCATCAGGCATTTGAAGAAAGCATCATGAAAGACAGAGACCAAAACAAGCAAGCAGATAAAAGGAAATTTGGAGGAAATAGAGACTATGCAGGGAACAGAAGAAAACAAATCACAAAACAAACAAAACCCTGAAGAGCTTAAGTGAGAAGCTATCGCTTCCATTACAGAAGAATAAGATGCTATGGAAAATTTAAAAATAGTAAGATAGCTGAAATTAAAAACTCTATAGAAGGATTAGAAGATAAAGCTGAAGGAAGAGATGGACAATAGGAGGATCACTCCAAGTGCCCAACTCCTGACTAAAGGACTTCCAGAAAGAAACAAGGAAAATGCGAATTGGGGTGATAATCAAAGAAGAAATTAAGAACACTTCTCAGAACAAAAGGATACCAGCTTCCACACTTAAAAGGTTGGCAGCACACTGCAATCCTGCTACTAAAACATTTCTGGGTTAAAATGTCAGTCAATGAACTCTCTTTTACAGAGATCTCTCTCACATTCTCCTCTTTTTCCAAACCTCCAGTTCCACACCCCATCGTCTCAGTTGATGATTCTGTTCCTAGTTCACTGAGAAATCAGAAATAACCAGAAGACAACTTCCTTATTCTCTCACAAAAGGTACCAAACCTAACTGCAGCTTATCCACATTCTCTGCCTTCGCTATTTAAACAGCTGAACAGCTTGAACTCCTAACCAACCAAGTCTTCCATTTGTACACTGGATCTCTTCCCACTTGTCTAGTCAAGGACTTTGCTCTGGTAACTGTCCTGTCTCCTATTCTTGCAGTAATTTCCCCCTCTGTGTTACAGTGATTCCCCCATCATACAAACTTACTTATTATCTCTCACCATAAAAAAAAAATCTTTCCTTGGGCTTCCCTGGTGGCGCAGTGGTTAAGAATCCGCCTGCCAAGGCAGGGGACATGGGTTCGATCCCTGGTCCGGGAAGATCCCACATGCCGCGGAGCAGCTAAGCCTGTGCACCACAACTACTGAACCTGCGCTCTAGAGCCTGTGAGCCACAACTATTGAGCCTGCGTGCCACAACCACCGAAGCCCGTGAGCCTAGAGCCCGTGCTCCACAACAAGAGAAGCCACCGCAATGAGAAGCCCTCACATCACAATGAACAGTAGCCCCCACTCACCGCAACTAGAGAAAGCCCGCGTGCAGCAACAAAGACCCAACGCAGCCAAAAATTAAAAAAAAAAAAAATCTTTCCTTGACTCCACATTCCCACCCCCACCCAGCTATTACTTCATTTTTCTCTTCCTCTTTATAGAAGAAACCCTGAAAACAGTTGTCTTTACCCACTTTCTCCAATTCTGCTCTTCCATTTCCTTTTGAGCCCACTCTCCAATCAGGTTTTGTCCCCATACTTCAATGAAACAGCTTGTCAGAGTTACCAATAAACTTCAGATTGTCAAATCCAATGGTCAATTGAGTCCTCATCCTACTCAACTCTTTAACATTTGACACAGTGGGATCCTGTCCTCCTCCTGAGACACTTTTTTCAATTGGCTTCTAGAATACAAATTTTCCTGAATTTCTACGGATCTCACTGTCTGTTCCTTTTCTGATTTCTTCCATTTCTCAAGTCTCAATATTGAAGAGCTCCAGGGCTCAATCCTCAGACCTCTACCCTATGTATACCCACTCCTCAGGAGAAACTAATCCAGAATCATGGTATTAATTACCAACTATACATGAAGGATTCACAAATTTATTTCTGGCCTCCATCTCTCCTGTGAACCCTAGACTTGAATGACCATCTGCCTTCTGGACAACTCCACTTGGCTGTCAACACATTATCTCAAACCCACCATGTCCAAAACACAACTCAAACCCACTACACCCTATCCCCCAAACACTCCCTTAGTCTCCCCATCTCAGTAATGTGGTACCACCATTCATCAAGTTACTCAGGCCAAGAATCTAAACATTCATCCTCTACTCCTCTCTTTCTCTCACCCCATATCCAATCCATCAGCAAATCCTATTGGCTCTCCTTCCAAAATATATTTCAAATTTGACCATTTCTCACTGTTATTAAGTTACTACATCTTAGCCAGTATATATTTCACCTAGACTATTGAAATAGCCTGCTAACAGGTCTCACTACTTACCCCTCTTGCTAATCTTACAATTTCTGTACCAATCCATACTCCTACCGATGTGATTCTTTAAAATGCAAGTTTGTCATTGTTCAAAAGACCCCAATAGAAAAAATTTCAAAGTCCTTACCAAGTCCTATAAGGCCCTAAATTTCCTGGCCCTTAGCTATGTCTCCAGTTTCATTTTGTAACTCCTTTTCTTACTCCGTTGCCACCAAACTGGTCTTTTGCCTCTCAACATTCCATGTATATGTCTGCTTCAGGATATGCATTTGCTGTTCCCTTCATCTAGAACACTCTTCCACCAGGTAGTCACATGGCTTGTGTCTCTGCTCAACTGGGTCTCTGTTCAACGGTTACCTCAGAGAGGCATTCCCTGCCCACCCTACATAAAAAAGTATACTGTCATTCTCAGTTCCATTATTATATTTTGTATTTCTTTATAGTCCTTATCAGTACGTGACATTTCATTATGTTACTAGTTTATATGTTCACTAGTTTATTTCTTAATTTCTGCCTTCACCACTATAATGTAAATTCCAGGAACGGAAGGGATTTTATCTATTTTTTTTTTACTGCTGTATCCACAGTGCCTAGAACTGTGTGTGCGTAGAGTGATTTCTCTATAAATACTTACTGAATAAACAATAACTATCTAGATCAATGAATGAACAATGACAAGGCATGTCCAAAAATTTCAGAGTATCAAGATAAAGAAAAGATCATAAGTATTTCCAGATAGAAAAAAACAGGTCACATGCAAAGGAATTAAATTCTGACTATTTGGTAATATCAGATGCTAGAAGGCAATGCAGAAATAATTTCTAAAATTCTGAAGGAATATTACTTTCAACCTAGAATGCTATACCCAACCAAACATTTAGGTGACAGTAAAATAATGACCTTTTTGGCCCTGTAAGGAAGCGAAATTTTTAACTTTCAAATATGCTTTTTTAGGAAGCAATTAGAGGATGTAGTATTCCTAAAACCAACTGAAGGAGTACATGAATAAACTAGGAAGGAAAATGACATGGGACTCGGGAATTAGTTGATCCAACACTAAGCATGGCAAGGGGAAGCCAAAGCACGACAGCTACGCATTTAGACCAGAAAGAAGTCAGAGCATATTGATAGGAGGACAGACAGCTGAAGGAGGAAGATCTCCAAGGGGATGGGAGTGGGGGATTGGAACTGACAGATTATATGATATTCTGAGCATCTGAGATAATTACTGCTATATGTCTAACAGGTCTGCTGGGATATCTAAAAAAAAATTAACCATAGGCACACAGAAAACAAAGCAAATGGGGAAAAATGCAATTGCTTGTATTAACTACATGGGTGGGGGGAGGTTTTATGGAAATAAATGCAATCAAAGTATACTACTTGATTCAGCAGTGAAAAAAATTGTATTAAGAGGCTGAGAGGAGAAGTAAAAGTGGTAAAGTAAGAGAAATATATTATCAACTACCATAATGAAGGAAAGACTAAAAGTCTACTGCCTGAAGTTCTAAATTGATGAATCCAAATAACACACTAAGCATATTAGGTAGAATATGGCCTATGTAGCAGAGGAACACCTAAAAGAGTTCAAAGTGGCTGCCACTGGGGAGGAGGACTGGGTGGGGATAGAGAACAGTGGACAGGGATTATTGTTTTTCTGTTAAAACTCATTAACAATGAGGGTTTTTTCCCAGCTTTATTCAGGTACAATCGATGTACGATAAACTGAACATGTATAAAGTCCACACATTGATGGGTTTTGAAACCATTACCATAATCAAGGTAACAAATTCATCCATCACTACCAGAAGTTTCCTCTTGCCTCTTGGTAATCCCTCCTCTTATCTCCCCTCTCATCAACACCCTCTTCCCCCACCTGTAACCTTCCCTGGCAACCACTGATCTGTTTTCTGTCACTAAAGAGTGGTATTTTCTAGAATTTTTCATAAATTTATACAGTATATTTTCTTTTTTGTCTGGCTTCTTTCACTCAGCATCATTTTGAGATTCATCCTGTTGTTCTGTGTATCAATACTTCATTCTTTTTAATTGCTGAGTGGTACTCTATTGTATGGCTATACCATAATTTGTTTATCCATTCACCTGTTGATGGACAGTATGAAGTACCTGTGGGACATTTGAGTGTGGATGTCTATTAACAGGAAGTTAAACAAATAGAGGCGAGAGACTTTAGGTTAAGGATATAGATGTGGAAGTCATCATTATAAAAACAGTAACTGAAATAATTGAATGTAATTATCCAAAGAGAACATGTAGAGTTAGATGAAAAACTGGATTCAAAAATCTGATTCAGGGGCTTCCCTGGTGGCGCAGTGGTTGAGAGTCCGCCCGCCGATGCAGGGGGACATGGGTTCGTGCCCCGGTCCGGGAAGATCCCACGTGCAGCGGAGCGGCTGGGCCCGTGAGCCGTGGCCGCTGAGCCTGCGCGTCCGGAGCCTGTGCTCCGCAACGGGAGAGGCCACAGCAGGGAGAGGCCCGCTTACCACAAAAAAAAAAAAAGAAAAAAAGAAAATCTATAGCTGTACAAAAAAACAGGGGAAGGGTCTCATCAGTGAGCTATGAACACTGAGACATCTCTGAAAAATAAATAGGAGAATGAGGACTTCTATTTTCAGCACTGTGACCAATTAAATATCTCTGGCCACAACACATTCAGATTCTACATAAACTGCAACAGATATACATTAAAATGCATTGCTGAGTACTGCATACACCTAATAAAATAGCATAAAATATGTAAAATGAAAAGCAACAAATCTACAAGAAATGGACAATTCCATGATCACAATCAGAAATTTCAATTCATATTTCTTAGTAAATGAAAGGCCAAGCAGACAAAAAAAGATTAATAAGTAAATATGAGATGTGATTACAATACTACAATTAACAAGTCTCATTTAAAGGGCACATACAGAACCCACACCCAACAAGTAGAGGACAAGAGCTGTGGAGGACTTTGGACCAGTGGAGAATTCACCCTGCCCTGATGGGGCAGTGACTGAGCAAAGACAGGGCTGCCACGGCTGTACACTGTATCTCCCTTATCTGAATGGTGCTGAGGCCTAAACCTTTGCCACCTAACAAGAGCTTGTTGGAGAGCAAACAGTAGGGTACTTTTCTCAATTTTCTCTGTCTGGAGGGGGAGAATGCCCAGCTTTTGTGAGTATCCTCCTCTTGGACTGAGGTGGAATAAAGGGAGGCATGGGCAACTGGTAGCATTTACCTCTTTGTTTCCTGTTCCAAGTAAGCCTAGTTCCTACAAATTTTGAGTGTCTGGTAATCAACTCTTATGATGGAAATAATTAAAACACACTATTTAATTCTTCTAACTCAGAGCCATTCTACAATAGCTATAAATAAATTGATGGTCAGCACTTAAGGACTATTATTGTCCAGGGCAGACGAAATGAAAGTAACACATGTACTTTTTGCTATATTAGAACAATTTTCTTATGGGGCAAACATGCAAGTCACATCCTCTGTTTAATTCTTCTAGAGTGCCAACACTGGTTAATCCAATAACGTTGCTGTTCATGCAATCTGCAGGGATAAATCAGATGCTGAAAACTCAAATACCTTCAGTGGCCAGGCAGATAAATTCAGAAGGGTATAAGACAGCAGGAGTAGCTGGGGAGCAGCTGCTACTCAGTTCTAGTGGACTGTTATTGGAGAGTGGGAGCACAGCGCTGTTAGGTATTTCAATTTTTCATAAGAAAACAGAACCCGGATTTGTACATGAAATCTCCAAATTTAAAAAAATTTTAATGTGAACATTTAAAATAATGTACAGGACAAACAAAACATGTCTTCAGATCAGATCTAATGTGGGTCACTAATGTTCAAGCTCTGTTGCAAACTAATAGACATAAAGAAATTTTTTTAGATTTGGAAGGAACCTGAGTAGACTTTTAAGACTGTTGTTTTTAAAATGTGTGTGTGCATTCTGCCAAGGATTAGTTTCTTTAACTAAGAGGTTACAAAGAAGCTTAATATATTAAATAAATAAAAGCACAGCTGCTCCCCGCTGAACAGGAAGCCCTCCCTCTGAGACACCTCTCACCACTCCCCTTCCCCACCAGTGACCTCAAAGCACCTCCAGAGATCACAGTTTGAAAACTACTGAGCTAATCCATTTTCTCAGATTACAAGTGAGAAAATGAAATCCAATTTCTCATTGAAATTGTTACTGAAATCCCCAAATCTAGCCTAAATTAGAATTAAGTGCCCTTATTCCTGAGCTAATGCTACTAATAATAAATGAGATTTATTCAGCACCTATCATAAACTAGGCACTGTGCTTTCTCATATACCAGTTGTTTTTACAACAATCCTGTGAGAGGGATGTTGTTTTTGCTCGGGCTTCTCATTGCGGTGGCTTCTTTTGTGGAGCACAGTCTTCAGTAGTTGCTGCGCATGGGCTCAGTAGTTGTGGCCCACGGGCTTAGTTGCTCTGCGGCATGGGGGATCTTCCTGGACCAGGGATCGAACCCACGTCCTCTGCATTGGCAGGCGGATTCTTAACCACTGTGCCAACAGGGAAGTCCCTGAGAGGGATATTCTTATCTCCACTTTGCAGATGAGGAAACTGAGGCTCTCTGAGCACCTTTCATAGGGTCACATAAGTAGTAAATGGCAATCAGGATAGGAACCTGGGTCCAAATGACTCCATATCTGTCCTCTGTAACCCTGATACTAAGTTGCCACCCAACTCTCCCTGAAAATTACCCTTCCCCAAAGCATGAGACAGGCAGGAATGCCAATAAGAATGAAGGTGAAGAAGGATATCAAAAGAGGACTGAGAATCTTCTAACATGAAACAAAACTCAACAAATGTTCACAGGACACATTAATCAAAGACAGTAAAACCTCAAACTATGTTTATCATATTCAGATGATACATGTACCTCCTGAAGCAGGTAATTCTGGAACAGGTAATTTTTAAAATCAATCAATCTATCTATCTATCTAAAAAAAATTTTTTTTGGCCACGCCACGCATCTTGCAGTATCTTAGTTCCCCGACCAGGGATCGAAACCGCGCCCCCTGCAGTGCAAGCTTGGAGTCCTAACCACAGGACACCAGGGAATTCCCTGGAACAGATAATTTTAGAACAAATAATAGCACTTTAAATAATGGATAGTCAGCCTGTTACTGAACTCATCCCAGATGGTTGAAAAAACAGAATGAGCATATTTCCCTAATTGTTTAAATAAAATTCTTGACAGGAATCTTTTATGTTCTTCCACAAAATGTCCTAGGTATCATTCTCAGAAACCAAACCTTGACTGAGATGGAAAGACTACTAACCTGACTCACTGTGACATTTCTTGTGTCCTTAATCTTTTTTTTTTTTTTTTTTTTTTTTGCGGTACGTGGGCCTCTCACTGCTGTGGCCTCTCCCGTTGCGGAGCACAGGCTCCGGACGCGCAGGCTCAGCGGCCATGGCTCAAGGGACCAGCCGCTCCGCGGCATGTGGGATCCTCCTGGACTCGGGCACGAACCCGTGTCCCCTGCATCGGCAGGCGGACTCTCAACCATTGCGCCACCAGGGAAGCCCTTGTGTCCTTAATCTTATACTCAGAATATCATATTATTAAACTAGTATTTAGCATGGTAAGTGCTATGTAAACCCATGAACTGAGCAATGATTCAAACTTTCTAGGCTCTTCAGTCCGTTCCCTCTCTCCTCCCTGAACGACACACCTTCTTCAACTCTCTCAGTAACCCAGAGCCTTCATGGTCTCACACAAGAATTTCTCCTTTTCAAATTTTATTCTCAAAGAAGGCTCAGAAACTCACCCAATAACTAACCACAGCATAAAAAAAATCAATGCTGCTTTTGAAATTCTAGCATTCATAATTAAAATAGTCCTGTTGATTATACTTTTAACACTCAGAGAAATAAAAGGTAGGAAACTTTAAGAAAATGGTCAGTTCCTGGTAGAAATCCTGTGGTAGTTACTATCAGTACTAGCAAGAACAAGGAAGAAGAGGGCAATTAAGAAGGCAAACTATACCTCCATTCTGAAAAAGAGCAGAGCCAAACTATGATATATAGACAATAAGAACCAAAATACATGGAGCATTTTATATAATCCTTGGCTGGAAATAATGCCAGCATTGTAATTCTGGTTCCAGCTCTGTCATTAACTGCTGCTGTCACCTCTGGCAGATAATTTTCTGTCTTTGAGTCTCAGAGCATTCATCAGTAAAATGAACACGATGAACTACTGGATGGTCTCTAAGGACACTTTACGGCTCAGAAAGTTTATGAAGAGGGTAACAAAGACTTGAATAGCAGAGCTGGACATAAATTTCAAAGCAACTGTAGGTACCACAATGAAATTTTCTCCTTGTTAGTTAACTAACTCTGTCTTGCACTGAGCTTTACAATGAACATTTCCATATCCATCTGCCCAGCAGTCCTATTTTGGGGAATCCCAAAGTAGGTGGGATGCTACAGAAGCTTAAGGACAGATGCAGGGGTGCAACCTGACAACAAAAACATAGGGACATAATCTAAGCTTGGCCACGTGGATGCTCCAGGTATTGAGATTCTTGTATAAAAGAACAGTCAGATTATTTGAGGCAGTTGCAGTGGGATCGATAATACCCACAGTGCCAAAATAAGTGTCCAGGGACAATGGTTCAGGAAGTGTCCACTGGCATTGGCA
This sequence comes from Leucopleurus acutus, assembly GCF_964270905.1. NCBI lineage: Eukaryota > Metazoa > Chordata > Mammalia > Artiodactyla > Delphinidae > Leucopleurus > Leucopleurus acutus. Next base: position 50,268,438 of record NC_139159.1, on the reverse strand, counting down.
CTGGTGACAGACTGATCTTATGGTATGATCTTAGCTGTGTTCTGGTTCCCTGTGCTTCTCCCTGCTTCTCCAGCCTCTCCATTGATCCAACAAGCTACCCAACATCCACCCATTTTCTGCTTCAGTTAGTCAAAGTTGGTTTCTATTGTTTGCAACCAAGAAGACCAACTGGCATAAAAATTATACAAAGAACAAGTTGTAAGTGACCTTGGTGAAATGGGAAGAATTCTAGAACTGGTTTTCTGGACTAACTGGGGCCAAAAGCGAGCAAACATTCTGTCAGTATTTAAAGATGGAAATCTGGCAGCCCATGGTATAGAGCAGAAAAACAACTAATTGCATTATCCTTATAATCACTTAGATTCAAAGATCTTCTTAGAATTATGTGCCCAGTGAAGACAAGGCTGAGTGGCTGCTGCCAGACAAGCAGAGAAAGGTATAAAGACCATCACGTATTCAAGGACTATGGGCTGAAGTGAGTGCTTCTAGGGGCGCTGTTCGGCTTAGGAAGAGAGCGACATACTGGCATCCCTGAATTCTTGGCTCAAGGTGTGGAGTGAAACAGAAAGATTAAAAAGATGCAGACCACTCCAGATTGGTAGGTGGCAGATTTAATAAGCAAGAAAACTTAAATACAAGGCTTGTCTTGGGATGAGCAGATCTCCGTACCCGCCGCCAGAATCTTAAAAGTTTATATAGAGGCCTTCACTGGGCTCAGTCGCACATACTGTCCAGGTGATCTCAGCACCACTTTACTATCTCAAGGCTGAAGTTGAAAACCAAAGGCACAGTTTGATCCTGCAGGTTGCCAAATTATATCAGTTAAATTTGCTTCCCTTTCACATTGGAGATCCAGTGATATTGTGACAAGAAGGCAGTGGGACGTCAAGATCTGAAGCAGGGATACATGACAAGGTTCAGAGTCCCCACACAGGACTCTGAACCCCCAGCCCTCAAAGCAGACCCTCATCCCTGGTCCGTTGAGGCACTCATCTGAAAGATTTACTTTGTAAGAAGCAAATAAATAGCCTCATACCCCATCCCCACCACGCTTCAATGTCTCAATCTATAAGAAGAGTTCTACCCCATCATGCCCTGGGAGGGTCAAGTCAAAATTAAATCTGAAAAAAAGGATTATACATTATTTGTAAGACACTATACATTTATATTGGTTTGAGGGTGCTGGATTATGGAGGAAAGAACAAAATTTTAGATGGTGCTAATACTGATAGGAGTGTATTGATTCTAGATTCAACGTGCTAGCTTCAGAGACCGGGCTTTTTACAGGGGCTTGGTGGGACCCTGTTGGAGGAGATAATCGAGAGGACGTGACCCATGAGTTGGACCCTGGCAAACGGAAGTCCCTCATCCCCTCTCCTGTCCTTTGAAGGTATGTTCCACTGGCCTTCCCCGCACTACAAGCTGCCCAAGGCCTCAGCCTTGAGAGTAAAGTGGTGCTGAGATCACCTGGACGGTATGTGTGACTGAGCCCAGTGAAGGCCTCTATATAAACTTTTAAGATTCTGGCAGGTGGGTGCGGAGATATACTTTTGTGGCCACCCAAGACAAGCCTCATATGTAAGTTTTCTTGCTTATTAAATCTGCCACCTACCAATCTGGAGTGGTCTGCCTCTTCTTCAGTCTCTCCCTGCCCTCTGTGTACGGGGGCCAATTTCAGATTACACAGGGGCAACTCCTGAGGAGGATGCGAACTAACAGATCCCAAACCCAACCCAGTGTAATTTCCCAAGCCCAGGTGTGTCTACTTCAAATAGCTGTATTTCACAATAGCACAATCACCATACTGGCTTCCTGGATAAACATTTTTATGGTCGAGGTGGCAAAACAAAAAACATTAGAGGTCTCCCTCTACCATGATAGAAAATCAAAAGCAATACTGTAGACAGGGCTTTCAGAGATGAGTGACACCATCAAAAACAGATTCAGGGGTAGTAATCGGTGGCACCTGTCCATTTTAACTGGATATGTTGTTAATACATTGTCTTAAGCAACCTTAATCAAATGGCTAAAGTACTTTTCCAGATGTGATCTCTCTACTATAGCAAATCAGTACAGACTTGGTAACACATATGCAGCTCTTATCTGGCCAATGCTTTTTCCTCCAAAAGGAATTTACTTTCACCTAACAAGGACAGCAACACATCTTCCCCAACTTGCCTTAGAGCAGTCATTCTCAAAGAGTGGTCCCTGAAGCAGCAACAGCACGCCCCACTGGAAACTTGTTAGAAGTAACTTCTCCATCCCACCCCAGATCTACTGATTCGGGAATTCTGGAGGTGGTATCAGTGATCTGTGTTTTAACAAGCCCTTCAGACGATTCTGATGCACACCAGAGTGTGAGAAGCGCCACCTTAGAGTAATATCAGCTCTTCAGCTCTGTGCCTCAATTTCATGTGACCAGAGACTCTGACCATATCACTATTTCACAGGACATCACGCTGGCCCATCATATTTAGGACATAAAGCTGGTGAGGCCATACGTATGTACCAATGAGGAGATTAACCCTACATAACTAAAAGGAACCTTCCACTTTGATTCTGCTAATGGTTCCTGGTAGACATTGGACACAATTATGGGACATCTAGAGATCATCAGCCCAAGACCTCTCATGAACTGGGTGTTTTCTAGTCACCTATTTATGACATCAGGTGTAGCCAATATGATTCCCTCTTCAAGTGGCCGGAGTAGATTTTAAAGACACAGGAAAGCAGCATGAGCGTACTACTCACACTCTCAGAATGCCTACTTCTGTCATACTGCACCTTGTCCTGAAAACACACCAGCTAGCTCCCCATGATCTAATGACATGATAATGGAAGGGACCATAGTATAGACCCGGGGTTGCTGGTGCTATAAGGTCCTGAAGAGAAACTCTGGGTTAAAAGGCTAATAGAGAGGGATCAAAAGAAGAAAAATATTTTGATTTTAAGAAATACATAAAGCTAAGCCTAAGCAGAGTGGGCTTGTGGCAGTATCTTGCCTGCACCTTGCCTCCCTTAGCAATAAAGATGCAGGTTATATAGACATTTGTCACTTTCCTGAAGCATGAATCAGAATCCCCTGGTACATGGAAGAAGCCACTTTACTAGTGACCAAGGCCAAGTGACCGTAAAGCATCTGATTCTCATCTCAGGATTTGTGCTTTCTACTCATGGTGTCACACAGTAACTCTCAAGAAGTGGTAAGAGCTTTATTTCTTACTTTAAAATGTCACCAAAAAGAAAGCCAACCTCTAGTGATAGTAATGAAAATTGAGAAAAAGTGAAGAAGTTTAAAAAAATGATTGAAAAAAAAAGTGGTGCGCCTTAGGTAGGCAACAGACTCACTAAAGATCTAAAGGGGTCCTTAAATGTTTACACTTCACAGAGCAAATACTGTCAAAGTGGTTACAAGAGTTGAGTAAATTCTTTGAGAATGTTAATGGACTACTGTATAATCAAGTGGTACAAACTCTGCCACTTATTATCGTGAATGTGACCAATCTCAGGCAAGTCAACTTCTTTTTAAAAAATGCAAACCAGGGCCTGGAATACAAGACAAGAATAAAAAACAGAAATTTGCATTATTTCCACAACAGAAAACTTGTTATTTTTAAAGTAGTTCTTAGCGAGCACTACAAATTTTAAACTATTTCTCCAAAAGACCTTTCCTTTAGAAATTAGACAAAGATATATAGTAAGTGGTTGGTACTGCAGAATAATCTGTCCACTGAAAAGTCAATTATTTAATTTAAAACTTGTAACTTAGAGAATGTGGCCAAGATGGTGGAATAGGAAGACTCTAAGCTCACCTCCTCCCACGGGCACACCAAAATTACAGCTTTACAGAGTGACTATTGATGAACACAACCTGAAGACTAGCAGAAAAGATTTTCCACCACTAAGAATATAAAGAAGGAACCACAATGAGACAGGTGGGAGAGGTAGTAATACAGTACAGTCAAGACCCACTCCCCAGGGTAGGCAACCCATAAATGTAAGGATAATCACAATTGCAGAGGTTTTCCCCAAGGAGCCAGGGGTCTGAGCCCTACATCAGGCTCCCTAGCCTGGGGGTCCCACGCTGGGAAGATGAGCCCCTAGAATGTCTAGCTTTGAAGGCCGGCAGGGCTTGCATACAGAAGAGCTGGAGAGATGCAGGAAACAGACACTCCACTCTTAAAGGGCACATGCAAAACTTCACACACTCCAACTCCCAATGCAGAGGCAGTAATCTGACTGGGTCAGACCCTCTTACTGATCTTAGAAAGGCTCCCAGAGAGGCAGAAGGCCAGGACTCCCCCTGGGGAAACAGACACTGGCAGCATCCATTTTGGGGAGCTCATTCTACCACGAGGACACTGGTCCTGGCAAGCACCATTTTGGAGTCTTCCCTCTAGCCTATTAGTGGTAAGTGGGTACCACTACCTCTGGCAGCCACCACACAAGGCAGGGACTTGCAGCCAGCAGGGCTGGGGACCAACCCCACCTACCAGGGTGCTCACAGCTGTTAGCCCTGTCACAACAGAGGGGCCCACACAGCCCACATAGTGGGCACCCCTAGAGCATACAGCTCTGGTGGCCAGAGGGGAGTGTTCTACTGGGCCCCACAGGACGTCTCTTACATAAGACCAATTCGCCAAGATTGGGAAACATAACTTACCTACCCAATACATAGAAATAAGCACAAGGAATTTGGCAAAATGAGGAGACAGAGGAATATGTTCCAAACGAAGGAACAAGACAGAACCTCAAAAGAAGAACTAAGTAAAGTGGAAATCAGCAATCTACCAGATAAAGAATTCAAGACAATGATCACAAGATGTTCAACAAACTCAGGAGAAGAATGGATGAACACAGTGAGAAATTTAATAAAGAGTTCGAAATTATAAAGAAGAACTAAACAGAACTAAAGAATACAATAACTGAAATAAACAATACACTAGAAGAAATCAACAGTAGATTAGATAATACAGAGAATCAGATCAGTGAACTGGAATACAGAGTAGTGAAAATCACCCAAGCTGAACAGAAAAAAGAAAAAAGAATTTTTAAAAAATGAGGATGGTTTAATTTAAGAGACCTCTGGGACAACATCAAGCATACTAACAATTTGCATTATCAGGGTCCCAGAAGGAGGAGAAAGAGAGAAAGGGGCAGCTAATTTACTTGAAGAAAACTTGCAACTTGAAAAACTATAATTCACATTCAGGTACACATTCAACAAACATTAATGAATGAATACATACATATATACAAACTAGAGTAATACAACTTCATTATCTACATGCCACATTCTCAAGGAAAGGAAAAAATCACAACACAACAGTCTTCCCATGGTCTAAAAGAACCATGTCTCTTTGCGGACAGGCTCTCCTGAAGACATAACTAATAATATCCCAGACTGTGGAATAACAAGGAATGACCCTAGGGATTTTGTGCCTATCAGCAGAGACTCCCAGGAGAAATACTGTCCTCTGTTCACATACAGGTCTAACCCTGATTTTGTAGACTCAGAATTAGTCAAGGTACTTTCCCTACTACTGCAGTACAATGTCAGAAAGGAAGGTAAGTTCATAGTTTCTACATTAAAATTCCAACAGTAGCCACTATACACACAACTGATCTGGAATACTTTTCTATATTTATTTCATTTTAAATGACTCAACAGCTTACTTTCAGAATAATTACACCTATTTTCAGAAAGTCTTCCCTGAAAAATAAAGAGGTTAGTCACACTAAACATTTTCTTTCCTTTTGTATGGGGTAGAAGAGTGGAGAATAAGGAGGAAAGGAAGGGGTCCGCTAGACTCATCTAAAAGCAGATGAATATGTTTAAAAACCAATAGAAACAGATTTTTTCTTTAAAGTTTGTTTATACAGTTTTTCTCCATCCCTTTATTTTTAATTGATTAGAGACATTTTACTAGTGTATACTAACAGGTAGAAAGGAAAGGAGTTTTTTTTTTTTTTTTTTTTTTGGCTCACTTCCCTTTAGACTGTTTAAAAGTAGAACAACCACATGCTGTTCCAAACACAATACATGACTTCGCTTTGCCTAGGCCTTAATGAAGGCAATTCAAAAAGAAAAATACAAAATTCTGGTCTCCATTTTCCCTAGATCAGTCTCAGCTCTTTCTGGATGAAATCAGTCTCTCAAGGGACATCAACCTCACAATTTGAGAAACAATGCTCTAGATATGAAACAAAAAGCAACACAATGGAAAACCAGCAACCATTTGTTTTTCCACTTGGGAGAGTTAGACTGTACAACATCCTTTTCATTACAAAGCCAAGTTACTATTCAGAATTGTAAATTAACTCTTTGTAGTAATACAAATGACTTCAGTCTCAGATAATAAAGTAAGGAAAAAATCAAAGTCCCTTATTTCAAGCAATCTCTGAAACAAAACTAAAGGACCAGGATATCTCAGTCAGATCCTTTGGTTTGTGATAAATTTGACTTAAAATTATCTGGAAAGAAAATAACACATAACACATATGGTAACATATTAATAAGAATGCACAATAATGATTTTTATTACATGCTTTATGTGTGTAATCCTTAAGAACATTTTCAAGTACTTTAAACCAGAGTTCAGCAAACTACAGCCTGTGGGCCAAAAGTGATGCACTATCTGTTTTTATAAGTAAAGTTTTATTGAAACATCCACACTCATTTGTATTGGCTACAATTGAAGAGTTGAATAGCTGTGACAGACAGTGAACGTCTTGCAAAGCCAAAAATATTTATTATTTACCCCTTTACAGAAAATGTCTGCATTCCCTGCTCTAAACCACTGGGTCTCAAATTTTAACACTCATAAGAAACACCTGGACAGCTTGTTAAATCAGTTTCCTGAGCTCTACTTTCACAGATCATGATTCAGTAGGTTGGAATGGGGTCCATGAACTTGCATTTCTAACAAGCTCACAACCTGCTGGTCTATGAACTACAGTTTGACAATCACTGCCCTAAACCATCTCATATAATCACAGATCAGCAATGACCACAAATGTTATAAATTCTATAAACCAGGATAACCATCACACATAATGAAAACTAAGGCATAAAAGAGGAGGGAAACAGATCTCTTGACTTACATGAAATTCTTGGTAGCTAAGAAGGCACAACTGATTGCCATAATCATCAGATAATTCTTCAGCCCCTCATCCTAACGTTAATTCATAGTAAACACTGGAAATTCACCCAGGACCAGCAGGAGCCAAAGGCAGTTGGGTTGGAAGTGTAAAACACAATCAGTTCTTTAGAGAAACTATAAAACACTTTTTAAAAGTAAAAGCTGAGGTATATTCAGTTATAATTTAGCATTTGACTGGACTATAGATTAAGTACTAAAGTACAATGTTTGAAAAGAAATCTGACACATATAGTTTATAATACAATGGTCCAATCAAAAGATAATTCTTTCACTCCATATAAATAAATATAAATGGTTAAAAAATCTAATCTTTTGAATAAATTCAAAATAAACATGTGTCACACTAATAATGGCAAAGAACATAGAGGATATCAACTGGTGTATTTTATTAGAACTAGGCTCAGGCAGATCAAAGGTGGATGATATGTAAACCACATAAAAATATTAGGGGCTTTCAAAAACAGAAATATAGATCAATGGAACAGGATAGAAAGCCCAGAGATAAACCCACGCACATATGGTCACCTTATCTTTGATAAAGGAGGCAAGAATATACAGTGGAGAAAAGACAGCCTCTTCAATAAGTGGTGCTGGGAAAACTGGACAGGTACATGTAAGAGTATGAAATTAGAACACTCCCTAACACCACACACAAAAATAAACTCAAAATGGATTAAAGACCTAAATGTAAGGCCAGATACTCTCAAACTCTTAGAGGAAAACATAGGCAGAACACTCTATGACATAAATCACAGTAAGATCCTTTTTGACCCACCTCCTAGAGTAATGGAAATAAAAACAAAAATAAACAAATGGGACCTAATAAAACTTCAAAGCTTTTGCACAGCAAAGGAAACCATAAACAAGACGAAAAGACAACTCTCAGAATGGGAGAAAATATATTTACAAATGAAGCAACTGACAAAGGATTAATCTCCAAAATTTACAAGCAGCTCATGCAGCTCAATATTAAACAAACAACCCAATCCAAAAATGGGCAGAAGACCTAAACAGACATTTCTCCAAAGAAGATATACAGATTGCCAACAAACACATGAAAGAATGCTCAACATCATTAATCATTAGAGAAATGCAAATCAAAACTACAATGAGACATCATCTCACATCAGTCAGAATCGCCATCATCAAAAAATCTACAAACAATAAATGCTGGAGAGGGTGTGGAGAAAAGGGAACCCTCTTTCACTGTTGGTGGGAATGTAAATTGATACAGCCACTATGGAGAACAGTATGGAGGTTCCTTAAAAAACTACAAATAGAACTACCATACGACCCAGCAATCCCACTACTGGGCATATACCCTGAGAAAACCATAATTCAAAAAGAGTCATGTACCAAAATGTTCATTGCAGCTCTATTTACAATAGCCAGGACATGGAAGCAACCTAAGTGTCCATCGACAGGTGAATGGATAAAGAAGATGTGGCACATATATACAATGGAATATTACTCAGCCATAAAAAGAAACGAAATTGAGTTATTTGTAGTGAGGTGGATGGACCTAGAGTCTGTCATACAGAGTGCAGTAAGTCAGAAAGAGAAAGACAAATACTGTATGCTACCACATATATATGGAATCTAAGAAAAAAAAATGTCATGAAGAACCTAGGGGTAAGACGGGAATAAAGACACAGACCTACTGGAGAATGGACTTGAGGATATGAGGAGGGGGAAGGGAAAGCTGTGACAAAGTGAGAGAGTGGCATGGACATATATACACTACCAAACGTAAAATAGATAGCTAGTGGGAAGCAGTCGCATAGCACAGGGAGATCAGCTCGGTGCTTTGTGACCACCTAGAGGGGTGGGATAGGGAGGGTGGGAGGGAGGGAGACGCAAGAGGGAAGAGATATGGGAACATATGTATAACTGATTCACTTTGTTATAAAGCAGAAACTAACACACCATTGTAAAGCAATTATACTCCAATAAAGATGTTAAAAAATTAAAAAAAAATAAAAATATTAGTGCCTTTCACGCAGACTCTGCAGAAGATAAAGGTGGAAGGTAAAGATTTGGAGGGAAAATTCTCATTGATGATTTATTAGAATAAGAAACATCTCCTTTTCCTTTATTTAGCCTTCATTGAACATCTACCATGCTCAGAGGCACTATACACTGTACTAGGCATTAGACATAGAAATGAATAAACATCCCTACTCTCAACAACCTCAAAAGCTAGGAAGAGAGCCATGTAAATAAGTGCAATACAGCACGGTAAGTATAAGAACAGTTGTATATATTATGTACTATCAGAGTGTAGAGTGTGAGCTGATTAAATATGCTTGGGAGAAAGGTGAAAGGAATACTTTGCTAAACACAGTTATTGCTTTAACTGAGATGTAAAGAAATTGAGCAGATGAAGAAGGGTAGGTAAGGAACCCAGGAGGCAGTGGATACAATATGTGCAACTGTACGGAAGTGAGAGGGAGTAATATGGATCTGAATTCTACATCTACAAACAGGTCAGCTTGGCCGAAGCAGAGTGTGTAACATGGGAAGCAACGAGATGGGAAGCCGGACAGGAAGGCAGGGTCTCATATAAAGAACCTTAGGTGCTGCACTAGTCAGGTCTTTATTTTTCCAGCTTTAGGGAAATGGTGAAGAATTTTAACCCCAGAGTGGACTGCATGGATTTGCATTTTACTGAAATCACTTTGGCACCACCAGAGGGGACAGGCTGAAGCCAAAGGATTTTATTTTTGATCTAACAATTTTGACAAGACTTTGTATTCAAGGCATGGATGAGAAACAGAAAGGTAGAGCTGATAAGAGGTTAAAAAAAAAAATCTCCCAGCTTAATTTTTATCAAAATGAAGTTTAGGAAGAAGCAGCAAAGATTGAAATTAACACAGGACATTCTAATCCTAGGAAATATTTTCTTTTTTATCTAATAAGGTCAAGGATAAAAAAAACACCCCACAAAAACCGTTAAAGATGACATTATGGTCCATGTTGACAGAGAAGATTGCATCAGATTATAGCGCTCAGATCTTGGACAAATCATAACTTTTCTGGGCTTCAGTTTCTTCACCTATATAATGACAGGTTCAAAGCTTCCTAACCTGGGCTATAAATAGATGTACATTTCAATATAATTGGTTTCCTCTGTAATCCTACTCATGTTATTTAAATTTTAAAATTCTGAGAATGGGTCAATGGCACAAAAGAGGATAAGAAGCTCTGCATGATATTTAAGTCACAACTCTCGAATTATAGAATTTTGGACATTCAATACAGGAACTAAAAGAGAATGCCACTGGCTAAGGAAAAATAAGAACGGGGCAATAGGAAAAGCGTAATACACTGGACCAAAAAGATAATTTATAGGGATTTAAAGTCTGATTTAGGTTGATATTATTTTTCCTTTCCATTTCCCTTTCTTCTTTTGTAAACGTAGGTTAATGCTGGTATTAAATGACTGCTTGATTGCTTTCTTTTATATCCTTAAACCAACTGAAATGTGATTTATGGAATAAAACTTAATAGTAAAGGCTAAGAGAAAGTGTAGATTATATAATGAAGAGATTAGTAATGTCAGCAATCAAATAAAGGAGGGAAGAACAAAAATGCCTTCTTGATATCAAGTCCAGACACAAAACTACCTGGGAAAGAAGCTAGGTAAATGAAAAATAACCGTTTTTGGGTCAGAAACAATTGGTTTTAAAAAGACATGTCTAGAACAAAAACTAGTTCTTATCATCTTATAATTACAGTATTTAATAGCAGGGATGCATCTCTCCCTATCTTCATAATGGTACTCTATGATAAGGAATTCTAAATTATCTGAATTTATAAGGTCAATGTCAGCATTCAAAATGCATGTAGCTACTATACAAAAAGGAGACCAGATTTTTAAAAAATTTTAAGAACTCTATAAGATATGAGTTATAAAACACTTATCAGAAAAAATGTGAATGAAGGTTATAATTATTCCTTGAAGTTACTCATACTACATACTTTATTTAATCAGATTAAACAATCAAAATGGTTCTGATTAACCAATGGAAGTCTCACCACATCATCTGTTCAGTGTTCAAAAAGACACCTTGCACTGGTTTGAAAAACCATTGAAAGATTATAGTAATATAATTTGCAATATCTTTTAAAAGTACTTCTACTTAGTATTCAAAAGCCTTCCTATTATAGACATGAGTCTACAATGAGGTAACTGGACAACTATTCAACTAAACAACAATGGAAGACTTTAGAAGCTGCAAAAGCAAGTCTGGTCAGTTTTTAAAGCTGTGTCTATATTAAAACTGCCGGGGTTTCAACTTTAAGAAACAATCTGAGGGGAAAAAGACTTTACTATCCTCAGTTTTTCTGGAAAAAAACTACAGAAACATTTGTCTTCTTTCCTTCATGGAAGTTATCCACCTAACAGATCTGTAGGAGAGGACAGGTTTCTACAGGTAACTCTTTCTTCCCACACCTCCCTAGCAATCTGCATATCTCTAAACCAGAGGCAGGTAACTGAGGCACCTGAGGCAATCTTTAGTGTCACTCTGCTCCTCCCCTGACATGTGTGTTGTTTTTTGTTTTTTTTTTAAACAGTATCTTACAAAGAATACTTGAAGCACTATGCTTAAAGAAAAAATCACTTTTTAGCAAAACACTATCTACAGCCCCAAAATCTTCTAGTCATTGATTTGCTTCAGAAAAACAGGGCCAAGTGAACATAACAACTACTTATGAAAATATATGTAATCCAAGCACCTTTAGTCCAGGCAATATAGATTACACGTTCAATCAATTAGGAAAATTCAGAATTCACATTTCTAGAGGAACTACCAAAATTTACTCAGGAGAGCAAAATATTTGACAGGTGCAAGACATTGCAAAATCATTCATAACTATACTTCGTATAAAATGAACCCGATCTTAAGCAAATCCACTAAGCAGGGCCACAGATGTACACGAGCGCAAGTTAGTAGGGAGATTTAATTCTCAAAGGGATTTATTCAAAGTAGGACTTATATATAACTTGAAGAAATCCCCTACTGTGTCTGTGTTTTTTTTTTAAAAAAAGGTCCTATTTATAGTTTATTCCAGAAAAGAGCATAAACTATTTTTCCATAAAGATACGAAGAACTACTCACCTCCATTTCCACAGCCGCAATACTCTGGTCATAATGACCCATCAGATTAGGGAAAAATGTCATGTTGTAGGCCATTTTCATACATCTGGGAACAGTAATTGGTTCACAGGTGAAAAGACTGTGCCCTCGTACGAGGGGTAGAAAAATACATGTCCACAAAAATGTAAACGTTTCCATTCTCTTCAAATTCCTAATTTTACCACATGGCTTGGATTAATCGCTCTTTTCATTCTCAGATTTCCATCCAAAGATAAAATGCTCAAATTCCTCGTTTAATTATTTTACCATTTTGAAGGAAGCCCTTTTTCCTGAAAATGAGTTCTGGGTCAATTACTGTAAAAACAACCAAAAGGGTGTATCAGCAACGTTTGTCATAGACTCAAATGCGTACGTCAAAGTGCAGAGTTAAGATTTTCACCCTAGGTAACTAACACCGGAAAAACGACGGAAAGTTTCGTCCCATCGAGATCCTCTTCCACCTGCCTTGGCACAGAATCTATCGCCTGCTGAGGAAGTCTCATCTCTAGGGAACGGATGATAGGAGGCTTGCGCTGTACGGAACACAGGGTAAAAGGGGGGCACTGGATGAGTGAGATGGAGAAAATGGTGGGGATAGGAATAAGTTAAGAAGGGCTGATAGAATTGTAAAACCTAAAAGTCCCTGTTGGCTATCTTATTACGCACAAGAAAACCGAGTCCCGGGGAAATTCCTTAAGATCTCATGAGTTCTTCAATTCTTTAAAGACTCTAAAGGGCGAGTTTTTGTGGCACTCTTCTGGAGACATACTTTTACGTTTTAAAAAATGCCAAGTAGAGGGAGACTTCCAGGATTCCTACTGCGGAGGAGCGAAACTAGTATTCAAGGGCTGGGGGGAGTAGCGATCTCACGGAAAAGGGAAATGAGCAAAGCTGTCCCGCGGCGGCGACGGAGTTTCGGTGGGAGGGAGGCTGTGGGCCCGGAGCCACGAAAAATCGCACGCCCTTATCCCATCCCCCAACACACACCGATGCCCCGACTTCCAGCGCCAGGCAGGGCAACTCTCCCCACCCCCGGGCACCTGCCCCGGGCCCAGCGCCGGGCACCTGCCCCTGGCCCCGCGGAGACCGGCATCGCCTTTCCCCAACTTCCGGGAAAACTTTGGCCGGTGCGGACCGTCCCACCGCCGCCGCCTTCCCCACACCTGCGGCAACAAGCGCGCGCCCCCCGCCCGCCCCGCACCCCTCGAGGCCCGACCCCGCTCACCCCGGCACCCGCCCGGCCGCGGCCGCCCGCCTAGTCGGGGCTCAAGGACCCTCACCTCGGGCGGCGGTCGAAGGCACCTTCCTCCCCGTCCCCGTCCAGCCCACCGTACCCCCGCGACCAGAGACGGCTCCCGGGAGTGTCCGGGACTCTAGCCACCTCAGGAGCCGCACCGGGAGCGAGAGCTGAGGAATCCCGCGAGACTGCGCCGCCAGGTCTGGCGGGCAGGTCACGGCTCGCGGCGGCGGCGGCAGCGGCGGGTCTGGCTCTCCGCCCGGGCCCCGCCCGCGCTGCGCCGGCCGGGCCTGGTTCTGGGCCGGCCCCGCCGGGCCGGGTTGAGCGGTGTCGCGGTGTCGGGGTTCAGCTGTTGGGCCGGGGAGCCCCCTTCACTTTGCCGTCTCTTATGTGCCGTCCAGAGGGGTTCAGCCTAGAATCCCAAATAAAGCTTCTTTTAGAAGAACCCGATTTATTCCGAATTTCAGGAGCCAAGAATTCTTAAACGGGGCCAATTTGCTCTGGAAAGTCAGTTGCCCAAGTGACCTTAGTTGGAGAGTGGGTAACTTGCTGGGTATCTGTCTTAAAAAAACAAAACAAAAACCCTTTTATTAATTCAGGGAGTCTGGTCACCAACTGGAGGCACAGGTGGCAATGGAATTTCAGCCCTGGCAGGTCCTATGTTTTACTGACGCAGAACCGGAATAGAAAGTTCAACTGCTTTAGGAGTCAACCCAGTTTTCAGTACCAGCTGTGCCACGCGTCATGTCACAGTGCTTACCTATTCATCCCTTCCCTCTAACGTTTGAAAATCACCAGATCTTCATACTGTCACCAAGTTTGGTCTTTTCCAGAATGTCATACATTCTATTTTCCAGTGGAATCGTACGGTATGTAGCCTTTTCAGACTGGCCACTGTCACTCAGTACTATTCCTTCATGTCTTCTCATGGCTTGATAGCTCATTTCTTTTTAGTGATAAATAATATTGCATGGTCTGGATGGACCACAGGTTATTTATCCATCATTCACCTACTGAAGGACATCTTGGTTGATTCCAAGTTTTGGCTCTTATGAATAAAGCTGTTATAAAAAACATCTGTGTGCAGGTTTCTGTGTGGAAGTAAGTTTTCAGTTCCTTTGGGTAAGTAGCAAGGAACCAGATTGCTGGATCATGTGGTAAAAGTATATTCAGTTTTATAAAAGAAAAAAAAAGTGCTAAACTGTCTTCCAAAGTGACTATACCATTTTGCATTCACACCAGCAATGCTTGAGAGTTCCTGGTGTTTAACCCCTTGCCAAGGTTTGATGTTGTTACTGTTCTGGATTTTGGCTATTCTTATAGGTGTTTAGTGATATCTCTATTTTAATTTGCATTTCCCTGATGAAATAAGATATGGGCATTTTTTCATGTGCTTATTTGTCATTTGTATATCTTCTTTGATGAGGTTTCTGTTAAGGTCTTTGGCCTGTCTTTTAATTGGGTTGTTGGTTTTCTTATGTTGAGTTTTAAGAGTCCTGTGTATATTTTGGATAATAATCCTTTACCAGGTATATCTTTTGCAAATATTTTCTGCCAGTCTGTGGTTTAATGCCTAATTCTCTAGACCTCATCTTTCACAGAGCAGAAGTAATTAATTTTAATGAAGTCCAGTTTGTTAATTTTTTCTTTCATGGATCATGCCTTTGGTGTTGTATCTAAAAAGTCATCACAAATCCAAGGACTTCTAGATTTTCTCCTATGTTATCTTCTAGGAATTTTATAGTTTTGTGTTTACATTTAGGTCTGTGATTCATTTTGAGTTAATCTTTGTGAAAGGTGTAAGATTTGTGACCAGATTTATTTCTTTTTTTGCATATGCAGTTATTACAGCACTGTTTGTTGAAAAGATGATCTTTGCTCCATTGTATTGCCTCTGCTACTTTGTCAAAGATAAGTTGACTGTATTTATATGGGTCTATTTCTGGGCTCTCTATTCTGTTCCATTGATCTGTTTGTCTATTCTTTCACCAATACCACACTGCCTTGACTACTGTCGTTTTGTAGTGAGTCTTGAAGTCAGTAGTGTCAGTCTCCAACTTTGTTCTTCCTCAATTCCTCAATATTGACTTGGCTATTCTGGGGTCTTTTTCTTCTCCATATAAACTTTAGAGTCATTTTGTCAATTTCCACAAAATAACTTGCTGGGATTTCATTAAATCTATAGATCAATAGATTTGGGAAGCACTAGTTGGGAAGCACTAGCTGGGAAGCACTAGCATCTTGGCAATATTGAGTCTTTTTATCCCTGAGCATCAACTATCTCTATTTATTTATTTCTTCATTGATTTCTTCCATCAGAGTTTTGTGGTTTTCCTCATATTGATCTTATATATATTTTGTTAGTTTAATGCTCAAGTATTTCATTTTTCAGGATGTTAATGTAAATGGTATTGGGGTTGTTTATATGTTTGTTTTTAATTGGTATTGTATTTTTTATTTCAAATTCACTTGTTCATTGCTGGTATATAGGAAAGCGATGAGATTTATGTTAACCTTGTATCCTGCAAGTGTACTATAATCACTTATTAGTTACAGGAGTTTTTTAGTAGATCTTTCCAGATTTTCTACATAGACAATCGTGTCATCTATAAACAAAAACAATTTTATTTCTTCCCTCCCAATCTGTATACTTTTTCTTTCTTTCTTTCTTTCTTTTTTTGGTCTTATTGCATTAGCTAGGACTTCCAGTACAATGTTGAAAAGGAATACTGTAGTGAGAAGGAACATTCTTGCCTATTCCTAATCTCAGCAGGAAAGCTTCTAGCTTTTTAGGATGATGTTAGCTGTAGGTTTTTTGTAGATGTTCTTTAGCAGGTTGAGGAACTTCCCCTCTGTTCCTAGTTTGCTGAGAGTTTTTATCTTGAATGCGTGTTGGATTCCATCAAGTGTTTTTTCCTGCATATATTGATATGATTATTTGATTTTTCTTCCTTAGCTTGTTGATGTGATGGATTACATGAATTTTCAAATGTTGAATCAGCCTTGTATACCTATGATAAATCTGAAGTCTGCTCTTCTGAAATTAATATAGCTACTCCAGCTTTCTTTTGATTAGTGTTAGTGTGGCATATCTTTCTCCATTCCTTTACTTTTAATCTATATGTGTCTTTATTTTTAAAATGGGTTTCTTGTGGACATCGTTGGGACTTGTGTTTTCATCCACTCTGATGATCTCTGCCTTTTAATTAGTGGATTTTTACCATTGATGTTTAAAGTGATTATTGATATAGTTGGATTATGATACTATTTTCTATTCATTGCCCTTGGTCTTGTTGCTAATTTTTCCTTCCACTCTTTTTCTGCTTTTTGTGGTTTTAATTGAGCATTTTGTATAATTCCATTTTCTCTCCTTTCCTAGCATATCAATTATACTTTTTTTTACTTCTTTTAAAAAATTAGTTGCCCTATTGTTTGCAATATATGTTTACAACTCATCCAAGTCCACTTTCAAATAACACTATACTGCTTCAGGAGTTGTGCAAGTGCCTTATAATTACAAAGCGTTCTTAATTCCTCCCTCCCACCCTTTATATCATTGCTGTCATTTATTTCGCTTATACATAAGCTATAATCATTGAATATGTAGTTGCTATTACTGTTTTGAAAGAACTGTTATCTCTAAATCAATTAAGAATAAGAAAAATAAAAGTTTTGGTTTGCTTTTACTTATTCTTTCTCTAATGCTTTTCCTTCCTTTATTAGATCATGTTTCTGACCTATATAATTTTCATTTTCTCTGAAGAGCTTATTTTAACATTTCTTGCAAGGCAACAAATTCCCTCAATGTTCGACTGAGAAAGTCTTTATTTTTCCTTAACTTTTGAAGGATGATTTTGCAGGATACAGAATTCTAGGTTGGTGGGGTTTTTTCTCTTAACACTAAATATTTCAGTCCAGTCTATTCTTGCTTGCATGATTTCTGAGGAGTAGTTGGATATAATTCTTGTTTTTCCTCCTCCATAAGATTTTTCCCCCCACTCTGGCTTCAAGATTTTTTCTTTATTTTTAATTTTCTGCAGTATGCATTTGATATGTCTAGGTGTAATGTTTGTTTTCTGCATTTATCCTGCTAAGTGTTCTCTGAGCTTCCTATATCTGTGGTTTGGTGCCTGACATTAATTTGGGGTAGATTCTCAGTCATTATTTCGTCAAATATTTCTTCTGTTCCTTTCTCTCTTTCTTCTCCTCTGGTATTCCCATTACACATATGTTACACTTTTGTAGTTGCCCCAGAGTTCCTGGACATTCTATTCGATTTTTTTTTCAATCTTTTGTCTCTCTTTGCTTTTCAGTTTCAGAAGTTTGTATTGACATATCCTCAAGCTCAGAGGTTCTTTCCTTAACTGTGTCCAGTCTACTAAAGAGCCCATTAAAAGCAGTCTTCATTTCCACTACACTGTTTTTGATCTCTAGCATTTCTTTGTGATTCTTTCTTAGAATTTCCATTTATCTGCTTACATTATCCATTTGCTCTTGCATGTTGTCTACTTTTTCTCTTACAGCTCTTAGCATATTAATCATAGTTATTTTAAATTTCTGATCTGATAATTTCAACATTACTGCCATATCTGAGTCTGGTTCTGATGCTTGCTCTGTTTCTTCAAATTGGGTTTTTTGCTTTATAGTAGGCCATGTAACTTTTTGTTGAAAGTCAGACATGATGTACTGGGTAAAAGGAACTTGGGTAAACAAGGCTTCAGTGCTGTGGTGTTAAGGTGGGGGTGGTGTGGGAAGCATTCTATAGACCTATGATTAGGTCTCAGTCTTTTAGTGAGCGTGTGGCCTTGGGCTATGAACTTCACAAGTGCTTCTCAGTTTATACCCCCATTAGGTGGGATAGTATGGCTAGAGTGGGCTGGGATTGGGTATTTCTCTTCCCCCTGGTCAGTTAGGCTCTGATAAAACCCCAATAGATTAGCCTCTGGTAAGATAGTTTCTCTGAAGAGCAGGTCTGGTTAAGAACAGAATGCTCTGACATATTTCAAATTTTTTCCTCTTTTTTCCTCCCTGCCAGAAACCTAAGGGGCTTTTTCTCCAATATTCACTGTGAGAATCTGGTAGAGCTTCAGAAAATAAAACTCACAAAAGTGTGGGTATCCCCCAAAGACTGGGTCCCTATGGAGTTTTTGACTCTAGCAGTCTTCTGCACTGAGTCTCCAGGAGTTCATCTATTACAGTTCAGGTTTTTATACCGCCTACTGGTCCCCCTGGAGGTTTCTGCCCAGTAAGTTGTTATTCTCTGTTCTGCCTGTTTGTCTCTCCAATTTTGGGAGCAGCAGTTTGCTTTGTGATCTCAATTCTCTAACAGATCTAAGAAGAGTTGTTGATTTTCAGTTTGTTCAGCTTTTTACTTGTTAGGATGGAGTGATGGCTTCTATACTCTTTACATGCCAGACGAGAAACCCCAATCCTTCATTTTCTAAAATAAGTATTGTTTTAAGAATTTGATTGACAATTCCAACTGCTACTGCCTTAGCAGAACAAAGTTTCTCCAAGAAATTAAATTTTAAAATTCCAAAGCTACAATATTATGTAATTTGGCATTATTATTAATAGAACACTGGTTATATCAATATGAAAATCATGATTATAACAGCATCATTAATTGATTTTGCTGAAATGAAGGGGAAAAAATAAATTTCATAGAGTAAGTTGTGTGAATTTTTATTTTATTACTTATCCAAACATCTACAGCCTGTCACCAGACTATGCAGACACCCTATCACCAGACTATGCAGACACACACGATATTAATTAAATTTTTTCATCGCTGATAGCTTGTCCATACTCATTAAACTACAGCTTTATACATTATAAAATTTTTATCTTAGGATAAATGTAGGAAGACTGAACATATTTTATTTAACAGTTTGTTAGCTTGATTCATGACTTTTAACTATGTAAACATAGAGGCGCAGCTACTATGGAAAACAGTATGGAGGTTCCAAAAAAACTAAAAACAGAGTTGCTGTATGATCCAGCAATCCCACTCCTGGGCGTATATCTAGACAAAATTATAATTTGAAAAGATACATTCACCTCAAGCACTATTTACAATAGGCAAGACATGGAAACAACCTAAATGTCTATTGACAGATGAACGGATAAAGAAGACGAAGTATATATACAAAATAGAATACTACTACTCAGCCATAAAAAAGAATGAAATAATGCCATGTGCAGCAACATGGATGGACCTAGGGATTATCATACTAAGTGAAGTAAGTCAGAAAGAGGACAAATACCATATGATATCCCATACATGTGGAATCTGAAATATGACACAAGTGAACTTATTTACAAAACAGAAACAGACTCACAGACATAGAGAACAAATTTATGGCTACCAAAGGGGAAAGGGGGTGGGGGAGGGATAAATTAGGAGTCTGGGATTGGCAGATACAAACTACTATATATAAAATAGATAAAAACAAAGTCCTACTGTATAGCATTGGAAACTATATTCAGTATCCTGAATGGAAAAACCATAATGGAAAAGAGTATGAAAAAGAATATATATACACATATAACTGAATCAGTTTGCTGTACACCAGAAATTAACACAACATTGTAAATCAACTATACTTCCATAAAAGAAATAAATAAATAGAGCACGGTGCCCTCCTTTGTACTCTTGCCTGGGGCCTACAAACATGTGGGTAGGCCTGCTTGTGACCACTCACCTGATGCCCAGGCGTTTGGGGGCTGGGGAGCAAACAGCAGTAGGGGGACCTCCACTGGAGGAGTCTGAACTGAGCAGAGGCATAGAAAAGAACAGAGGGAAAGAGAGGAACTTGGGCTGCATGGGCTACTTCCCTCCTGAAGTTTCCTCCCAAACTCTTCTTGGTCTAACCCTTGAAAGCTCTCCCCATGGCTCCAGTCCCTCCAGGTGACACGTGTGAATTTGATGGCTTATTGACTTAATTTAGGGGAGTCTACGGGCACAACATCGAGGATAACCTTTATTTAAAAGCTTTTACTTGATGTTGCCTGTTGAGCCCTGCTTTAAAAGCTAATTACTGCCCTGCAACTAGTTTCACGGGTACCATATGACCTAGAGGGGTGGGATAGGGAGGGTGGGAGGGAGGCTCAAGAGGGAGGGGATATGGGGACATATGTATGCATATGGCTGATTCACTTTGGTGTACAATGGAAACTAACACAGTATTGTGAAGCAATTATACTCCAATAAAGATCTATTCAAAAAAAGAAAAAGCTAATTACTGCAGTGTTTGTAGCATAACAATTAACCTTTTGCTGTGGTTGTATCCATTATGGTTGGCCAGAAATAATACACCTTCTAATTACTACCTCCAGTATTACTGGAAAATAAAAATTTTGGTAGTAACATGACACTGCAGGAAAGAGCCACATATTTTCATGACAGTTTGATGTATAAGATTGCCTTGTTGGAGCTCTGGTATTGTCATTTGCAGGTAAAGAGTTTCATAATGCGAACGAAAAACAGCTTCAGCTCTACTAACGCTTTGAGTTGCATTTTGTGCCTGTGATTTTTACCCTACTTGGTTTTGTTTTTAGTGGCTTCACTACCTTCCATCTGGTCATCTTTAATATTTTGTCCCTTTTTCTAGCCAATCAGCTATATTAAGTCAAATACTAGAAACTGTATTTCCCTAAATCTTTTTGCACCTAGAAAAGGGCTTCTGCCTCAAATGTAATGATACAGATAATAACTAATGTCCTTTGATATGCAAAGCCAACTTTATACCTAATTGTGCATCATGGGCTGCTCAGGACTATATGGCATGTTCTAAAATGGACTTAAAACAAATGGGATAAGTATGTGTTGTAGGGTGATAAGTGGAGGAAAATATGGAATTAAATTTTAGAGAAACTGGAATTAAAGAAATATCGCTGTTTCTGCTGTTCAGTAGAAAAGATTTTATAGAGGAGGTGGGCTTTCGGAAGCAATGGAATGTAAAATTTTTGAGAGATTTGGTGTTCCAGACATGGTATGTGGATTGGGAAACAGGATAGTTTAAAACAATAGGCCTTGTGTGTTTTCACTGGAAGGCAGAGGCAGATTTACCATGAAGCTAATGACGCTCAAGCCTCAGAGCTCCATTTAATTTTACATTTGAAATCTGACCTTCTCTTAAAAAGAGTCCCTAGGGCTTCCCTGGTGGTGCATTGGTTGAGGGTCTGCCTGCCGAGGCAGGGGACGCGGGTTCGTGCCCCGGTCCGGGAAGATCCCGCATGCCGCGGGGCGGCTGGGCCCGTGAGCCATGGCCGCTGAGCCTGCGCATCCGGAGCCTGTTGCCCCGCAACGGGAGAGGCCACAACAGTGAGAGGCCCGCGTACAGCAAAAAAGAAGAGTCCCTAAAATTTGTAAGCTTCAAGAAACTTACAATCAGAATTCATTCCTCTTGAAAGGAAGAAAACAAGATAGTGGAGGCCGGAGAAATGGAGTAATTCAGGTGGACTTTGAGGCAGTTAATAACAATTAAAAGAGTCTAACTGATTTCCTCTAGGTAAGGGGAAATAACGGGAGGTGAGGTTACTGACCTATGTTCTTATTAATAATAAACCTTGTAGAACTAGTTAACTTTTGTTTGTATAACTTTGGCAAAGCTTAAAACTTTAATTAATTAATTTATTTGAGGGGAAATGGAGTGCTGAGCAGGACATGTACATGCCCGTTCTTGTTGCAGAAATCTTCAAGCCAGGGAAAGCCGCACCAGTCTTTGGCCCTCCACCCCTTCCTCCAATCTAGAGGCCCTTGCTGCCAAAGGGAGAGTTCATGGGAAAAGGAAGTCCTTCTCCCACATTGCTTGGCCTGGCCCTTCACCTTCTCCATTCATGATGAGGCATTTCTTCCCACTGGGGTGGAGGTGGAGGGTGAGGATGGGGGATGGGGAAGTGGTCTTTATCACCCTCTTCCATTGGGTGGATTTTCTTTCCCACACTGCCTTATCGGAAAGTAGAATCCACACTCAAGGTGGATTCAGCTTCCAAATAAACCTACTAATGAACAACTAAAACCACAATAAAAACTTGGGTCAATTTCAATCTCTTTTTATGGATAATTTCATATAATCACTTTCATTTTTAATTTGAACATGAACTTTTTACTTAAGTAACTATACTTTTGCTCAAATTGAATGGATTATAATCTTAAGGATAATATTTTATTTAAAAAAGAGAGGTGATTTAAATAGGAATTTTATGAATAAAATATTTCCATTTTAGTAAAAACTCTGGATAAAATAAATATTGTATTTGAATCTGATGAATAAATCCACTGTAGCAAAAATGACAATAAGAGAATTACATGGGTAGTTCAACAACCAGAGACACCAGAGACTGTAAAATTGTTTCTCTGGGCTTACTGTAATTATAAAACAAATATGAAAGTTACAGAAAGTTTTCCTAAATAAATTTAATTATTTAAAAACAAAAACACACTGACAGGTCTAGGCTTGAGTTGGGTGAGACCAGGACATGGTGGGAGGGATAGAGATGCAGAGGAGAGATAAAAAGATATACTTCTAAGGAGGTATAAGAAACTGTTGATGTTGGGTCCCTCGTGGCTGGTTAGAATATTAGAGTCTAAGGCAGAGGTTGATGTGCAAAGGGTAATTTTATAGAGCATATATTACTTTTATAAAAACATTTTGTAGGAAAATCTTACAATGTAGTATATATACAACAGAAAAGAAAAACACAGTACTAAAACCAACAATGAGATACCACTATACATCTATTAGAATGGCCAAAATCCAGAACACTGACAACACCAAATGCTGACAAGGATGTGGAACAACAGGAATTCTCATTCAGTTGCCAGTGGGAATGAAAAATTGTACAGCTACTTTGGAAGACTGTGTGGCAGTTTCTTACAAAACTACACATACTCTTACTGAGATAGGATGGGACCTGGGACCCTTTGCTGCAGTGCTTGCACCTGGACAAAGATCTCCTCGAGCAACAGAATACAAAGAAACTACAAGGGACTAAAAATAACTGCGTGCATGTGCAGTTGGGGTAAATCATGAACAACAAGATACAAAAAGGCCAAACCCAACTGCCACTTCTGAGGTGCCAGGAGCAAAAGCAGGACACTGTGCACGATCCCTGCACACACGGCATCACGAGGAGGTGGGCGGACCACCTAAGCCGCCCCTCCAGCCTGACCCACCAATCCACTCCCACCTTCCCCCCATTTAAGGAACCAGCCCACCCCCTGCCACCCCTCGGGGAGCAAGCAAGGGCACCTCATACTTGTTTTCGCTCCCTCGTGCTGCAGCATGAGTCCCAGTAAAGTCTTGCCTGAATTCCTTGTCTGACCTCTTATCAATTTCTATTGATTAAAGCATCCAGGGACCCTGGTTGGTAACTTTCCATACAACCATATGATCTAGCAATCAAACCCCCTTGTATTTACCGAAATAAGTTGAAAATTTATGCCCATGCAAAAACCTGCTCTCTGATGTTTGCAGCAATTTTATTTGTGATAGCCAAAGCTTGGAATCAACCAAAATGTCCTTCAGTAGTGTTAGGGACTGAATGTCTGTGTCCCCTCCCCACTCCCAAATTCATATGTTGAAGCCCTAACCTCTAATGTGATGTTATTAGGAGGTGGGGTCTTTGGGAGGTAAGTAGATTTAGAGGAGGACATGAGGTTGGAGCCCCCATGATGGGATTAGTTCCTTGCAAGAGGAAGAAGAGCACCAGAGCTTTCTTTTTCTACCATGTAAGGATACAGCCACAAGGCAGCCATTTGTGAGCCAGGAAGTACACCGAATCCACTGATGCCTTGATCTTGCACTTCCCAGGCTCCAGAACTGTGAGAAGTAAATGTTTGTTGTTTAAGCCTCCAAGTTTACAGTGTTTTGCCATAGCAGCCCAAGCTGACTGAGACAGTGGGTGGATGGATAAATAAACTGTGGTACATCCAGACAATGGAATAGTATTCAGTACTAAAAAGAAATGCGCTATCAAGCCATGAGAAGACATGGAGGAATCTTAAATACATATTACTGAGAGAAGACAATCTGAAAAAGCTACAGAACTATAGTATGATTCCAACTCTATGACATTCTGAAAAAGGCAAAACTATGGAAACAGTAAAAGATGGGTGGTTGCCAGGGGTTAGTGGGGAAGGAGGGATGAATAGGAAGAGCACAGAGGATTTTTAGGGCAGTGAAACTATTCTACATGATACTATACTGGTGGATACATAGCATTAGACATCTGTTAAAACTCACTGAAGGTACAACACCAAGAGTGATCCCTAATGTAAAGTATGATCCCTGAGTGATGATGATGTCGATGTAGGTTCATCATTTGCAACAAATTGCACCACTCTGGCGGGGATGTTGATAGTGGGGCGGCTGTGTGTGTGAGGGCAGGGAGTGTATGGGAACTCTCTGTGCTTACCCCTCTACTTTGCTGTGAGCCTAAAGCCAGTCTGAAATATAAAGTCTATTAAAAAGAAGAAAAGAAAAAGAGAAAGGAAGAGGAAAAGAAAAAGAAAGGTTCCAGGAAAACTTCCCAGAAGATTGGAATCTTGCTTTTGAGAGCTTGATGGTTAGTCTAAAGGGGTAGGTGAAGTTAGGAGTCCCTATCGGGGCCTTAAAAAGCCACAGGCAAGAAGGAGTTGAGATTACAGAATAATATAATTAGTTAGACAAATGGGTAAAATAAAAGGAAGGTCTGCATGCAGACACACAGGCATTCGCACTACTCTGCTAGGGTCAAATCCCTAGCACTGGGATGGGAGTGGAAAGAGATAGAGGATACCCACTCTCCCACGAGAGGTCTCTAAACACACACAGAATGGGAGGGAAATGAGTGCTACCTCCTGCTCTAATGGAAAAATTAGATAAGGCAGAGGAAATTTCTAGAAAAGTGTGTATGTTTTGGTCATTTTTCATCCAGTTTGGCAATTGGAGTTCTCCCAAAGAGCTATACACTAGCAGACTGCAAAAAATGTTAGAATGGATATATTCCTTGGCTTTTTTCCTGTTGGACTAGTTTACCTATGGTTGAAGTGTTGGCAGTCCATTTTATTCAACAAGAAAAACAGTGATTTGAGACATTTTGTAAATATATGAGCTGCAGGGAAACTGTATCATGGAGGAAAAAAACCCGATACATCTTGGACATTAAGCATGATTATTAGATCTGCTTTTGTCATTTTATTTAGCATTTGATTCCCTGGTTAAGCCTTTTTGCATAAGCCCATCTCATATATTTTTCTAAACCTAATTTATGCACATTTTCATTCCTGGGTAGGATGGAAACTCTTATACTGGAAAATTGATTCTTTTTTGGAAAAGGAGGTTTTTGTGTTTTTTTTTCCTAATTGCTCCCATGCTTTGGGTAATGAGTCTTTTAAAACATTTCTCCTGATCATGGTTCTAAACTTTAAGTATAACAATGGAATTCCTTAGGAACGGGAAGTAAGAAAAACAACTTTGAGATGGGAGAGGCCTGGAAAATGAATGAGGTATTCTGTGACATCCCAGGCTCTGTAAAGAGAGCCTGGTGAAAGGCATTGGGGGAGTATTTACAACTACCAGGTTTTGTGAAGATATATATAGTTCCTGCAGGCAATCTTCTCCTTTATGTCAGATAGCAAGAGGCAGAGTAGTGTGGCTAACAGCTAGGGCTGTAGCTTTGGACTTCCTGAGTTCAAAACATAGGCTAGACGTTTACTAACTCTGTACCTTAGATAAGTGCCTTCAGTTCTCTGGCGTGGTTTCTATATCTGTCAAATCAGTTCAATAATAATACATTTCTCACTAGGTCTTTTGAGGCTTAAGAATTAATTTACATAAAGCATTAAAACTATGGCCTGGAGAGTAGTAAGATGCCCAATTAATGTTGACCACTAAGTCCATTGAAGAAAGTCCCTGGACGCCTTCTGGAATACAGGTAGATGATGGTGGCATGACCTATCCTGATTGGGACATCGGGCATTCCCTATCTCTTCCTTTCATCTCAGGAGGTGCTTTTGAGAAACACACGACAACCACTATTGCCCATGAATTTAAAGGTTAAGCTCTCTCATGTATCTGTGATCAGCTACAGGTCAGCTAGGCGACTCTGCTTCCAGAGGTAGGATGGCTATTGGCTGTGATACTTCTCCATATGGCCCGGCATTCTCCAGCAGACTACTCTAGCTAGGGTTTGTTCATATGGGTCTCAGAAATTTCTAGAAGGAGAGTGAAACTCTGCAAGGCCTTTTGAGATCTAGACTCAGAACTGGCATAGTATTGCTTCTGTTGTGTTCTGTTTGGTAAAGCAGTCCACAAGTCCAGCCCAGATTCAAGGGGTGGGGAAATGCCATCTCTCAATGGGCAGAGCTCCAATGCCATCTTGCAAAGGGGAGTGGAAAAAGGGAAGAAAATAATTGCAGCCATTTTTTGCAAACAATCTTCTACAGTGCCCAATTTAATAATTTCTTCTACAGATTTTCCGGCAGGTGGTCATGTAGCTGGAACACCCTCAAAAATGGGCAGGTCACTGTTTTACCAGGCAGCTCTCATTGTTAAAACGCTTTTCTTTATTATGCCTCTGTAGAGACACTGACTCTCACAGAATCTTTGAATCACAGAATTAAAGGTCATCTAGGCAATGAACTTTTTGAAGCCAGATTCCTGTACAGGAAGCCACATGAAGTCTGCAATTTCCACTGATTTGTCCCAGTTCTAACTTTTGGAGCAAAACAGTACATTATGTATGCATTACTTATTTGTTTTCAAAAGATTCTAATTAAGGCCTACTTGGGCATTACAAAACAGGTACATTCGTGCTCTAGTTCCCATTCGTGCATTTTTTTTCATTCACTTGTTCATGCATTTAATATTTATGAAACAGATTCCATGGGCCAGGCACTCATCTTAGTACGAATAGCACGGTGTTTCAAAGCACTCATATTTAATGCAAAGTTTCATTCTACCACTTGCCAACTAAGTGATTTGGAAAATTTATTTAATTTCTCTAATTCTCAGTTTCCTCATGTGAAAATTGGGTATGTAATATCTCTACCTCACAAGGTGGTTGTGATAATTAAATGAAGTAACAAATATAACGTGCCTGGCCTTTAGTAGGCGCTCAGTTAATGGCAACTATCACTATTATTATTATTATCAAGGGATGATTGTAGCCCTGGATATGTTTCCTGGGATCTCACGGTCTCCTGGGGCCTCAAGTTACTCTCCACTTCTTGGCAATGCTTCTTTCTTTAGAATGAGTTGTACTGTACACAGATAATATAGTATGGTGTAGCAGTTTGAATAAATGGCCTTTCCAGTCAGACATAACTGGGTATGAATCCTGGCTCAGCCATTTACTATTCTGTGACTTAAATTCTCAAAGCCTCAGTTTATAAATCTGCAGAATGAGAATACTAATAATCTATAGATTTGGTATGAGGAATATATGAGAGAATGTACATAAAACCCTTAGCATGGTGCCTGATGCTTATAGTGAGTCCCTCCACTGCCCACTCTCTACTAGATGGACGATGTGAATTTTACTTGATGCTTTTTCATGATGCGTAGCATGGCATCATGGAAAGAATCATAAGAAAACTTGGGTCAAGCCACTCTAGCTTTACCTTAATGTGTAAGGGAGGAGATGGATTCTGTGGTCCCCAGGATAGCTTGCAGCTCTAATAGCCCAAGATTCCCTTCCTCCAGGTTCTCTTACTCCTTTTATCAGAGGTAGAGTTATGTAGGAGTGTTGGGATGACCATAGAGAGTGCCAGAAAATGGGAATTCAAAGCCCTTCCAAGATTAAATAATCTCATATTGTGAGTCTCAGCTCTCCACGAATGTGCCACGCCACGCTCTTGTTGATAATCAAGAATCGTGGTCTAGAAAGCCAAAGTTAGAGAGAAATTACCTCCTTTTGTCCAGGCATTATTCCAGGAGTTTCACACAGTGCTAAAGGGCGTCACAGCAGCTGTAACTCAGGGGACAGCAACTAGACAGAGTCTCTTTTGGAAAGCGGTAATAGCACTGTCAAACGTTACAGATAAATGCGAAATAAGCTTTCTTATGTTTTCCTTTCTGTGTCCTCTACAGTGTAGGAAAACAACTGTTTGACTGCCTCTTCATCTCATCTGCATTTTCTCACGTGCATTTCTTCTGATTTTCTTCAAGTGACAGTCTCGTATGCATAACCTATGTGGAAATAACTTAAAATTGAAAGACAACACTAACTGATGACCTGCGGCTAATCTCCCACTGTTGGCTTAAATGTTGTTCAGAGTTAGAAAGGAAGATTGTAGCAAATTACTGACTTCTATGTTCTAGTGCCTTAGACTGCTTTAAAAAAAAAAAAAAAAAAAAAACTGATCCTAGTCTTAGCAAACGCCGGCCTTAAGGATCACCCTCCCAGATGTGAGGACTAGATTTAACATGAGAGGGACAGGATGGCAGAACTGGGACCCTGTGATTTTTTTTTTTTTCTTAATGTAAAGCTCTCCCACTAGTGCTAATAGCATATACACAGGAAAAATTCAGAGCATACATGACTTTGACTGGCTTAAGTGCCATGGACATGTCATCAGGGAATACTAATCACAGCCCACTGGCTGCTTGCAGCCTCACCTTGCTACTGTTGTGTTAGGTTCCATTTAAAGCTCAACATTTCTTTTGTGTTTACCCTTTCCTCATGGGGCTCCCTCATAAGTTATCTAAGAAATGTACCATGTTTAACAATGTAGTTGAGCAAATATATATATATATATTTATTTATTTTTTTACACTCATGAGAGAATTATTTCACTCCTGGGTGTGTCTCATTAGCACTGTTTCTGACTTGAACCAAGACAAGATGCTCCTCCAACACCCTTGCAAGGATGGCTATGTCCTGTGAAATTCCTGTCATTTTCAACTGGAATATGTGTTCTCTAAGCAGCTGACAACATATAGGCCATATCAATGTTATTTGTGTAAAAAATAAGTATCCAGATGTTAGTCTGTTTGTCCAAACCATCAAAAAAGCAGAAACGATTGTGGGAAAGATAGCTAGTTTGAGCACAAAATAATATATTTGGTAATAAATTAAGTATCATATTAGAACTATTATAAAACATTTACAAATCTTTCAGAATATGATAAGGAAAAGGTAAACATAAACATACAGTGTAATAAAGTGTGACTAAAGCCTCATAGCATGTCATAGTGGTGCCAGAGAAATCACCCCTGGGAACAAAACAGTAAAAAGCAAGAAAACTTCTATCACTGTGTCAAGTCCAACAAACGTTATTTTGGCATAATTGTGAGCTTCTATACGTATGATAATTAAGTCAGTTTTCCATAATAGTATGGCTTTAATAGTATGGTAATTATCAGTCAAGTTAAAACAAAAAACAACCAAACAGTCTATATATATTATAAGAAGGATAGAAAGACTAAAATCTCTTGCTAGACAAAGAGACAAAGAATAACATAGGAAAGGAAAATGTTCAGCAAATATATGCATAGAATTATAGCTAAAAGAAACATTGGGAAACGAATTAGACTACCATCTCTCTAAAGACTTCCTGTATCTTACCCTCTCCCTCCCAATAAAAATTTTGGAAATATTTATTTTAGATGATAATTATAATGAACATTTATTTGGTACTTAACATGAGTCAGGCATTTGCTGAATGGGTGAGTCATCTTGTTTGGTTCTACTAATAACTCTCTAATCCTAGGAGGTAAGTACTATTATCATTGCCATTTTTACAGATGGCTTCTAGAGAACAGGTAACTTGCCCAGGGTTACACACTAGTTAAGTAGAGAGCAAGATGGAACCCAGGTCTCTCTGACCTTTGACCCTCTACCAGTCATTTGCCTGTTTGCTCTCAGCTCCAATCTAGCCCTTCCATGATCTGCTCTGCATTGCAGGATGCTAAATCTGCACTGTCCAATACAGAAACCACTAGCCACATGTGATTCTTCAAGTTACATTAATTTAAAATTAAACACAATTTAAAATTCAGTTCCTCAGTCATAGCAGCCACATTTCTAGCACTCAATAGTCCCCAAGTGGCTAGTGGTTATTGTATCAGACAGCAAAGATGACAGAACATTTCCATCACTGCAGAAAGTTCTACTGGACAGTGCTGAATTCTAGATCCTGAAAACTACATTTCCTTTCAATAAACTCCCAGTGCCAATGGAAGACACTGATGGGAGGTGGGAGAAGGGGAGAATGGCTACAAACTCCAGTGCCATTAGGCAGTTTTAGTGGCCCACAGCTGCTACTGGTCAGTGGGTGGCAGCTGTGGCAGCACTGGGCCTCAGTGATGTGTCAGTAGTTCTGGCAACAATAGTTAAGCCTCAGTTATTAGAGAAATGCAAATCAGAACTACAATGAGGTACTACTGCGTACTGGTCAGAATGACCAGCAGCATCAGCATCACTGGGTAACTCCTTAGAAACTCAAATGATCAGATCCACTCAGGACCTCCTGAATGAGATGCTCTGAGGGTGGAGCCCAGTAGATCTGTGTTTTCAGAAGCCCTCCAGGTAATTTTGCTACACACTGAAGTTTGATTACCACTGGTCTAAAGACAACTTTTATTATCCATACCTGTAAATCCTCCTAGAGTTCCATAAGTGGGGTCCAAAAATTTCAGTCATTTAAATTGCAGGGTTGCATTATTGTGGGATTAATGAACTGATTGGCATGGGCTTTTTGAGGAGAATGAAAGCCCATAGAGTTGTGCTTTGTCTGAATTCACTGCAGGGCAAATTATGCTGGGGTTTTATGATAAATATATGTCTTCAGAATATATACACTCTATACTGAAATCCATGGTGCATTTAATAGACAAAAGGCTAGATTAATTTAAATAGAACTCAAGTTCATGGAGACCATTTGACACCTGTGATGTTTCACAGAATTGGAGGAAGCTTGTTTTTTTTTATTCCTACCTCTGCTTGTCTGATGGCTTCACTTTCTCAAGTTTGATTTTTCTTCTGTAATTCTTCCTTCTCTCCTCCACCTGTGCAAAGATAGTGGATTTCCTTATTTTGTGAAAAAGGCCATCGCCTCCTGTATTGGAGAGGTTCCCTCCTCAGTTCCCCCCATGAAGTCTTTGCTTAGCCCAATGCGTTACATTTAGTTGCTTGTGGAACTGTCATCCCCCCACTAAATGGAGGACCTGACCCCTTGTGAGCAGAGACAGTTACTTACACCTCCCTGCATCCCTAGTTTTCATCACAAGGCCTGGCAGACAGCCAGAGTTCAAAATAATGGTTGAATGAATGAAGCAATGACTGAATGTTACAATTTATGAAATATATTCATCTATTCAACATCAAAATGTTTTGCATAGCAAATTTTAATACAAGAAATGCATGCCAGGAATTTTACCTACATGAATTTTAATATGTGAGGAATGCATGTACTTAAAATGCTATGTACTGTGCTGTTTATCATTTGGTTCATCTTAACATCATCAATTTTTCAGGAACTTCCAGCAGATGGCACCAATAAATACTGTCACGGGACTGAATTGGAAATTGGTTGATATATTTCAACATGAACTTAAAAAAAAAAAATGAAGATAAATAAAACTTTAATTCAACTGATAATAATAATTTGCACCTGTTTGGCATTTTCCAGTTAACAAAGTGCTTTTATATCCTTGTCTCAATTCTGTCTCAAATTATGTCAACGTATTGAGAAAATTTTATTATGTACTTTAGATTTTTGTTGACATGTCATTAAGTCACAGTAGCAGGACAATTTATGCCAGTTAATGACTCTATTATTAGTTTATATTTATGATACACACCAATCTTTCAAAGATCAAAATTTTCTTTGGAACATTTAGGCATGATCCTATACATGAGAACTGAACAGTAACTCAGACCACTAATAATTTAGTGAACTGTTTCCCTGGCTTATTAAACAGTAATGATTCCTTTCATTTATATGGTGTACTGTGAATACAAAGCACTTGCTGAAATGTAGATCCTCTGATTCTTGCAACAGCCATATGATGTGGACCAAACAAATATTACTTTGTGGGTGAAGAGACAGTAGTTCTCTTCCTCTCCTTCTTTCCCATTCCTCATGCCTCCTCCTGGGGCCCACTGTTGCCCTTCCCAGCTTGACTAGCTCAGGCTTAATATGTCATAAATCCAGTGACACATGAATTGCAATTAACATTAGCTTCACTTAGAAAATTTCAAGGAAATACTTAGAAAGGTTAAAACTCAATATTTAAGGATATGCCACTATTTGGGAAAAAATAAGAAATAAAACAGGAACCAAAGAGCCTTTAGCCTATGGGTAATCACTCATAACTTAAGATGTGTATTATCTCAGGCTGCCATAACTAAATACCATAGACTAGGTGGCTTAAACAACAAAAGTTCACATCTCACAGTCTGGAGGCTGGGAAGTCCAATATCAAGGTGCTGGCTGATTCAGCTTCTTGTTAGAACTGTCTTCCCGGCTTGCAGACAGCCACCTTCTCACTGTGTGTTCACATGGCCTTTTCTCAGTCCATGTGCTTGGAGAGGGAGAGGGAGAGGGAGGGGGAGGGGGAGGGGGAGGGGGAGAGGGAGAGGGAGAGGGAGAGGGAGAGGGAGAGGGAGAGGGAGAGGGAGGGGAGGGGGAGGGGGAGAGGGAGAGGGAGCTCTCTCAGGTTTCCTTTTATAAGTCACAAGGGCACTAATCTCATCATGAAGGCCCCACCCTCGTGAACTCACTTAACCTTATTTACTTCCCAAGGCCACATCTCCAAATACCATCCCATTGGGGGTTAGGGCTTCAACATATGAATTTGGGGCTGATACAAACATTCAATCTATAACAAGATGTTACTGACTTTAAGACTGACAGTTGCTGATTTGGAATCAACAGATTTTCCCCCGTTATTTTCCCTTGTCCCTTTAATATTCAGTTGCTTTCTTCCCAGTGAGCATGTTTTGCAGAGGATGCCTCTGATTGTTTTGGAAATGGACCATTTTCCCTTTCACACGATAACAAGCCAAGAGCCTAAAGGCACCTGAGAGAAAACACAGCCCTCAGGGGAGCACTATCTGTTCAGTACTTTGAAGTCACACAATTAATACATAGTGCATACCCAAGATCTGGAGTATTGCTGAGTATTTATTGATTTAAGTATAAAGCACATACTCAAGGCAAAGCTCATCACAGTTCAGCAAATTGTCTCACTGGTGTTACAAATTCCAGGAGAACTAAACCGCTCACTCAGGAAGACTTTACGGTGCCATAAATGAGGTAGAACCAGCTGTTTATCATGTTGCGTAATCTTACACACCCTCTCCGCCTTGTTACTCAAAGCAATTTGGAGCCAGACACACCTCGGTTCAATTCCTAACTCTGAAACTTAGTCCTTATGTGGCTTTTATAAACTCTTTGAGTCTCACTTTCTACAAATGTAAAATGGAGGTAATTATCTACCTCATGGACATTCGAAAGATGAGATGAGCTAGCACATGCCAAGTGTTCAGAACGCCTAGCCAAGTAGCAGAGGTTTAATAAATATTTCAAGTTGTTTTACACTATTTTTCTTTTTCTCCTTCAATATTGAGTTTTCTCTATGTCCCAGGTATTATATGCCAAGTATAAGTGGTGAACAAAGCAGATGTCCCCTTTCCCAACAGAGTTTAAAGGCTAATGGGAAAGAGGGACACTAAAGATGTAAAACAAGTGTCAATTACAAATTGTGATTAGGATGCTGAGAGAAAAGAACCTGGTGCCCTGGGAGAAGAGCACAGAGGCCAACTGAGATCAAGCAGACAAAGAAGCTTTTCTGAGCAGGAGCCAGTGAAGCCTAAAAGACTAGGAGGAACCACCTGGAAGAAAGGGAGGGAGAATTCTGGGGGAAGGTTCTGAAATGGGAAAAAGCTTGACATGCTCAAGTATCTGAAAGATGAGCAGTGTGGATGCAGCATATGAAGGAGGGAGGAGATGGCTGAGAGTGAAGAGTGAGGCCAGGGACAGAAGCAGGAAAGCCTTGTCATGTAAGAGTGAGGAACAAGAGGGTGAGGAGGGAAGGGAAGGATAGCTGAGATTTACTGGGCACTTGCTATGTGCCAGCACAGTTCCAAGAGTTTTACATTTATGAACTTACAAAAAACTGTAGACAGGAGGTCTGCTATTATGGGCCATGGAAAGGAGTTTGTTTTTATTTTGAGTGCAATGGGGAATCACTGAGAGATTTTAAGTGGGAGAGATACAATCAGTTTTAAATTTTGCAAAGCCCCTGCTGCTGTGTTGAGGAAGGATCAGAGATGTGCAAGGGTAGAAACAAGTCATTACATATCCAGCCACCCTTTTGCTCTTCCCCCATAACTTGACGAATTGTTGTACATAAAGTGCTTTCCAATGAATGTATAAATTTATTATGGGAAGTTTATTGCAAGTGCAGCAGGAGAGAAAAGCAGAAGTAAAAATGTAGCAACTGCAACATATGATTGTTTTATACCTTGTATACAGCCTTGTGGGTGAAAAGTTTCTATTGAGATAAGAAGTCACGTTTTGAGAGGGTAAAAAAAGGATGATGCTGATTCTTTGGTCTCCTAAGAATGGGACCTTACAGAATAGTAATCAGGTTTACATAAAGAGAGTCAATTGCACTTCTTCTGCAAGTCAGGAAAGAATTTTTTTTGTTAGTGGTACGCGGGCCTCTCCCCTTTGTGGCCTCTCCTATTGCGGAACACAGGCTCCAGACGCATAGGCCCAGCGGCCATGGCTCACGGGCCCAGCCGCTCCGCGGCATGTGGGATCTTCCCTGACCGGGGCATGAACCCGCATCCCCTGCATCGGCAGGTGGACTCCCAACCACTGCGCCTCCAGGGAAGCCCCAGAAAAGAATTTTTTAAATGAGTCAAAGCTGGCCGTATAAGGTGCCTACAATGGCATGAGAATCAGTCTAGTGAAATGTACAGTACTTCCGGGATCTAATGTATAGCATGGTGCCTATGGTTGACAATATTGTATTATATACTTGAAAGCTGCTATGAGGATAGATCTTAAATGTTTTCACCACACCCACACAAAATGGTAATTATGTGAAGTGATGGAGGTGTTAACTAACCTTATTGTGGTAATCATTTTGCAATATATATATGTGTATCAAATTATCACTGTTGTACACCTTAAATTTACACAATGTTATATGTCAATTATATCTCAATAAAGCTGGAAAATAAAATAAATTTTTTAAATAGATAAATAAATAATATAATAAAAAGAAAAGAAAAAAGTGTGGTACTTCCCCAAGTGTGTCAATGCCACCGCTGATGGATGGGGCTATCGGGGTGCTGACCAACTTGCTGAGTCTTAGCAGAAGTGCTGCTTCATCAGGAGAAATATTAACTTTAATATCTAACACTGGTTCCTTACACATGCATAATCCAATTTAAAGAATTTAATGGGCATGTCTGAGTTAAAATCAAGGACTGACTACATTGAGATTTCATGGCTTACTTTCCTCCCTCCATGCTTGATTTAGCAAATTAGTGACCTTAGAATTGAGAGTATGTCTGCCATCTCTTTTCTACCTTACATAGTGAATTAATTTTTTAAGGCTTAAATAAAAGTTCAAAAGGAATGGTTTTGAAGTTGATTTCTTTGAAGATATGTGAGAATTTGAAGACTGCTTTCTTCTAGATTGTGTTTAAACCTCTTAGTACAGCAGGACCTGGGTCTCTGGTTCTAGCAATCGTCACAAGGCTCAGGTGATTTTACTGTGTCTAGTGTTTCGATTTGCAATCTTTTACGGTGAGATATAGTACTGGGGGAGACTAGTTAGACCACAGAAAGATCACCATGAGTTTAAAGCCTGTTTCTTTCCATCTGTTAGAGAATCAGATTTTGCTTTTGTTGTATATAGAGTTAGAGCCAGGCTTATTGTTCTGAGAGGAGGAGGATGTCATTTCTCTGCTGACTGCAGTAATTGTTCAGGAATGTATTGATATGGTTTTCTATAGCTGAATTTATAAGTGTTTTGCTTGTAAATGGCAGAGGTGTACAAGGGCATCTTTGCCTAGACAGGCCTTTGCACCCATGGGAAATCTCTGCTTTTCTTTCTCTCCTGGTCCCTGAGTTGTGCACAAACTCCTTTCCCCCTTCCTTTACCATTTCTTAAGGCCTGTGAGCCAATGTCCTGGGATTTATCAGTCAGGATTTGGTTACAGATAACAGAACACTCTTTCACTGGTTTTAGCAGAAAGGGATCTACCATAAAAAATTAGGTTCTTATAGAACTTCTGGAAGGGCTGGAGGGGCAGGGTCTAGGCTAAGCCCCCCAGGGATGAGCTCTAGTTCAGAGCTGACTTGGCCAAGGAATTGCCGTAAAGCAAGAGGAGAAAAAGTTAAGCTCTTGGTCAAAGCTTTTCCCATGAATTTGTCATTGATTAAATATACGGATCAACATCATTGCTTTATTATGGTAACGTTGGGGAAAAAACTGACCTAACTCTTAGGTAGTACAACATGGTCCATAGACCTGTAGCATCAGATCCCTGGGAGCTTGCCACAAATGCAAAATCTTGGGCCTCCACCCCCATCCCTACTGAGTTAGAAGCTCTGGGGTAGCCCAAGAATCTTGCTTAATAAGTCCTCCAGGTGATTCTGATGCAAGGGTGACCCACTGTCCTGGTTTCCCTGGGACTACTGAAAGGATTTTGGGGACACAGGACCTGTATTGCTAAAACTTGAAGAGCCCTGGGCAAGCCAGGACAAACTGGTCACCTCAGATGCAGCTCAGATTTGGGAACTACATCTTAGGCCATCTATGGAGCCGCCTGTAGGCAGGGAATGGGGAGGGTGTTTGTGAGTCATAGATATGAGGCACAATATTACTGAAGCAACGTGACAGCGAAATTCTGCTCTCTCAAAATAACTTCAGTTGAAACAGCAAAACGTTCATTTGTCACTCCTTTTCAGACACAATTGAAGAAAGGAGGTGTCAAAATTCTGAGCTGAATGACTTCCGAGGGTGAGATCTGACAAACTGAGAACGTGTGTGTTGCAGATAAGTTTTCTCAAGTCATACACTCAGCTATATACATTCCTTTTCCTATAACTGAGCTTAATTTTCATCTCAGGTCCCCATTCTGCCTGACGGCAGACTGTAATCCTCGCCTTTCTGAAGAAAACTTAGTCAAATCAGAGTTTTCTCATTCAAAGCAGGTGGTTTTTTTGCAGTCACTTCATGGTTTTCCCCACCCCGCCCCCCATTCTCTGGATTAGGTATAAATTACGGGGAGCATTCACAGAGCCACAGTGTTGAAGGAGGGGGAGGCATCTGTCCCTGCCGGCATCTATAGAGATATACCTCATTCCTGCAGGAAATTTCTAGGACATCTGGCTTCTCCATGTGGTCTCTGGTGGTTGGTCCAGGAAGTTCACCCTGCATCCCTCTCATCTCAATCTCAAAGCAGCTTCAGGCCTGTGGGCCTCTCTCGGCTGTTCCTCCCCTCATCACCCAGTCCAAAGGATGCTTATCTCATCTGGGGTGAGAAAATTTGCTCTTGTATAACCCTATTCTCGATACTTATGGTTTCAACTTTACACCCTGAGTTCTTCAGGAATGTGGCAGAGATTGCTATTTGCAACGTTATATTCATTCTCCCTTTCTACTTCCCTAACACAGTATTGATTTTATTTAGATCAGTTTTGTGCCCTACAAAAGATTATATTTTCTAGGCTCCCTTGCAGCTAAGCATGGCCATGTGACTAAATTATGGCAAATGAAATGTAAGTCTAAGTGTTGTGTGGGACTTCTAAAATGGCCATGTAAGTGAGTTGACTCAATGGGAAGGGATACTCTTTGCCTTTCGCTAGTTCCTATTTCTTCAGATGTGGATATAATGGTTGGAGCTCTAGCAACCATCTTGTACCAGGAGGTAATCTTGCAACTGCAAGGAACAAGGACTAGGAGGGAACTGAAATATAGAGAAAGTCTGAGGATCTGATGACAATACCAGCTTTACACTACCAGACTGTTTTCATAAGAAAGAAATAAACTTCTATATTTACTATATTTATGCCTTTTCCATTTTTGTTTTTATTTTTCTGTTTTCTGTTTCATGCAGCTTAACTAACTCTAACAGTTGATCTGGGGCTTGTCAGTTTGCCCCTTCGATGAGTGGCACAGATCACCAACCTCATGAATAACTGCAGCTCCTCTGTGTTGACGAATGTAGCAAATATTCTATTCCTTCTTAAGGAAGTAATGGTTATTCAACCATGGTTAACTAAATTCAGTTTCCTGAAATAGATATGTATCACAGGGCATGTCTATCATTCTTAATTTTATTTTTCTGCAAGGTTGTGATGAATTTGGTTACCTAAGTTGATGGAATGGATGTTGATATAGCTCTAGAATCTAGAGAAATAGAATTAATTCCAATAAATATTCAGTTTGTACTAGAACATAGTAAAATAAAAGTAAAGATATTTATGTTTCATCTCCAAGATTATACTCCCCCTTTGAAGGTCTACTCCCCTTCCTTTTTTAGATATTTATACGACCTAACTTCAAGTTTTACAGTATCAATTTACATGAATTAACTTGATTCTTTGATCATGCACCAGCAGCACGACCATGTAGACAAGGAGGCCGTGTGACATTTTTTCAGGACAGTCTTGATTTTTGTTCAATTATTTTATACTCCACCCCATTCCACAAAGAATACGACACCACTCACAAGAGCATACACAATACTACCAATAAAATTCAAATACAGAATCGGGACCAAGGAAAATCAAGATCAGAACAAAGAAAACTTAAACACATAAAACCCAGGAATCTGAGCCAGCAATTGTCCCATTTGTCTTTGAGCTTCCGGAAAGCCAAAGCAAAAGAGAAGGCACAGTAAGTCACATAATTCTCATTATTAGAGAAAAGGAAGCAGACAACTTCCTCACGAGGCGCATATTTTGTCCTGGAACCAAATTCTCAGAGAAATTTATCTTTTTATTTATTTATTGACTGCACTGGGTCTTCATTGCTGCGCGCGGGCTTTCTCTAGTGTGGCGAGCCAGGGGTTACTCTTCATTGCAGCACGAGGGCTTCTCATTTTGGTGGCTTCTCTTGTTGCGGAGCACAGGCTCTAGGCATTCAGGCTTCAGTAGTTGTGGCATGCGGGCTTCAGTAGTTGTGGCTTGAGGGCTCTAGAGCGCAGGCTCAGTAGTTGTGGCGCACGGGCTTAGTTGCTCTGCGGCATGTGGGATCTTCCCGGACCAGGCCTCTAACCCGTGTCCCCTGCATCGGCAGGTGGATTCTTAACCACTGTGCCACCAGGGAAGCCCTGAGAAATTTATCTTCTGGGACTTTATAAGGGGCCCCAAGTTGCATGGTGGACAAAATCCTCAACAATATTCACAAAGTAGCAAATTGTGACTCATTTTGTTTTACTTTAAAACAAAGCTGAGAAAATAACAGTTAAAATTCTGTGAATGACCTGTCAAATTGATATTCTAGGGAACAATGTTCTGAGAATATCAGTATGAGTGTAACTTAAAAAAAAATGTGTTCCACGCTCAAATAAGTTTAGGAACCACTGAGTTAATCAAAGTCAAGCAGATTTCTTTGTTGCAGGATTTCTCACAAGCTTTGAGGTGTAGATGTGCATTGTGGTTCTCAAAAAAAAAAAAAAAAAAAAAAGGACTACACAGTGCAGTGGCTCTTCTTTTACCACGGAAGCTTTTCTTCTGAGATTCACCTAAGAATAATCCCCAAGTTCTGGGACACATAGTTTGGAAAGGATGAGCCATGGTAAACTGATAGAAATACAATGATGCGAGGGTAGGGCAGCTGCTTTTGTGATTAAGAGCATGTGCATTGATGTTGGGTAGATTTGGGTACAGATCCTGTCTCTGACACCTACTGGTTGCATGACTTTGAAAAAGTTACCCAAACTCACTGAGTTTTAGTTTCCTATTTATAAAATGAAGTGTATTAATTAGAGATATGTTTGGCTACAGGAACAAAAAAATCTGTCAGAGTTACTGGGGATTTATTTTTCTGATATAAAAAGTCCAGGATTGGTCCATCCAAGAGCCAATGAAGCTATTAATGAATGTTGTCTTGCTCCAGGTTCACTCTGTCTTTCTGCTTTGACATCCTTAGCATGAAGGCCTCTGTCTTCATGCCTATTGCCTCATGGTTGCAAAATGGCTGCTGTACCCTCATTCTCAAACCAGCATTTCAGTCACGAAAGAGGAAAGGGATGTAAATTACTTTTGAGTAGCCATTCCACAGGGTCAGCCATAGGGAAATAATAAGAGACTCTCCCTCAAAGAATTATTTTGAGAATTAAGTGAGATAATCAGTATAGAGTACTTACATAGTGCCTGGAACTAGTTAGTGCTCAAAAAACATCAGTTATTAATACTCATATATAGCTTTGGATTCAGTGTGATACAACTCTAGCAATTAGAGTTCTGAGAAGACTGAAGAACACATTCTTCAGCCAGTGACCAGGGACCATCTCTTTTCTCACTGGGGCTTAATTAGAAGCAAAAGATCAGACTGACACTATCTCTTCTTATAAGGCTCTGGAATACTGGCAGGTAGAGATGCTGTCTGAGAGCAGGTACTCTAGGAACTAGACAAGCAGGAGGAAAGCTGGCATCCTATTGTACAAACAAGGAACCTACCAGGACTCTCCTTGAGAGGAGACCCATCCATCTTTAAATAGAGGCACGCTATGGGGTTCCTAGGTCAGAATTTGATTAGGAAGCAATTTTGATGACAAAGCTTGGTCAAGTCCAATAAATATCTATAGCACAGTACGTAGTCAGGATGATTTGGGGACGTCTCAGTTCTAAACGTTCTGTCCCATTGTCAGACCATGGATATAATGATGAATCCTGACTTTTGGGTCACAAAATAAAGTAACTGTGTATAGAGATAATATTTTGAAATATTAACTAACAAATATGTATTGAGCATTTACCGTGAATCCAATATTGTCTCATGGTCATGGGGAACTGATTAACACTTTTTTGAGCCATTTGGGGAAATATTGGGATAAATATAGTACATATTAGGAGAAATTCATTGGCAATTAGAGGGAAAAGAAAGAAAAGTATTCCAAAAATAGCTTAACTTGGGGCTAAACATTGTCATAGGTAATGAAATTCAGGCTAGTATGGTGATGAGGAGGAAGAGGGTGATGACATTGATCATAGCTGAGGCTTAATCAGCACCTATTATGTGCCAGACACTATTCTAAGCGCTTTCCAGACCATATGTCATCAATTCTAAATATGCAATTTTTCTCATATTTTTAACATCAATGGCTCACTTGGAGTTTCCAGCACCAGCATTTCATCTTCACATCAAATGTATGATGTGGATTTGCACTATTATTATTCTCATCCCATGGAGGCAGAAACAGGCTTAGCATGATAGCAACATAACTGGTAACTGGGGAGCTGGGATTTGAATAGACATCCGTCCTCCTCCTGAGCCCAAGCCCTTAGACCGTACTCTACGACATAAAATATATACTTTTATGTGCATAGCTTTCATAAGACAATTTTAACCTCTTTGTCTTAAAAAATACAAATCAGGGATTTGTTTCGCATGAAATGAACATTGCTCCTCTGAGAGACACAGTCTGGACTAAATAACCCATGTTCCCTTCATCTACGTGATTTTTCTTCATCGTAGTACCTAATGACTATATCCTTTAAAAAGGGGGAGGGAAAGCAATGCAACGATGAGTCATCCCCTGTGCTAGGCTGGCTCCTCATTCTTCGGTGCTGAGAGGAAAAAGATCTGACCCAGAATCACCAACATGTTTGACTCTCAGATCAAAAAAAAAAAGACAAAAGGATGGGAGAGGAAAGATGTGACAGCAATATAAGCAGAAGAGTCAAAAGGAGTAGCTGGTCGGGAGGAGAAACTTAGCTGGGGGAGAGGCTGAGCTCTGTTTGACGAACTTTATTCTCTCCTGCCCTCTCTCACCAGCTTAGATTTCAACATTGTCTGGAGGGTTTATCAGGTGGTACCATCAGAAGATTCTCTTTCCTGCTCTGATCATTCCTGCTCCTTAATTTCCTCTCAGGAGAAGCTAAATCTCCTTCAAAATGAACATAATACTTCATTAACATAAAAAAAATTGAGCAGGATGAAAACAATCTTCCTTTGAAGACAATAATAAACAAATCACCGACTGTAATCACTTCCCTCAGCTCCTGTCACCAAAGAAGAA
Source organism: Leucopleurus acutus (assembly GCF_964270905.1). Taxonomy (NCBI): domain Eukaryota; kingdom Metazoa; phylum Chordata; class Mammalia; order Artiodactyla; family Delphinidae; genus Leucopleurus; species Leucopleurus acutus. Next base: position 50,225,692 of record NC_139159.1, on the reverse strand, counting down.
AATGTCTAGAAGATCATTGGTCTAGGAATAAGGTGATCAACTTGTCCTGGGCTGCCTGGGACTATCATGGTTCTAGCATTGAAAGTCCCACATCCTGGAATCCTTCAGTGTCACCCAATCCAGGAATTACACTTGGATTCTAATCCTGATTCTGTTGTTGATTAGCTGTGAAAATTTGGAACAAAGCTTTGCTGAGCATAGTTTTCTATGAAACTAAAATGAGGGGGAAGGGACTTCCCTGGTGGCGCAGTGGTTAAGAATCTGCCCGCCAATGCAGGGGACACAGGTTCAATCCTTGGTCTGGGAAGATCCCACATGCTGCAGAGCAACTAAGCCTGTGCACCACAACTACTGAGCCTGTGCTCTAGAGCCTGCGAGCCACAACTACTGAGCCTGCATGCCACAACTACTGAAGTCCGTGCTCTGCAACGAGAAGCCACCGCAATGAGAAGCCCACACACCGCAATGAAGAGTATCCCCCGCTCGCCACAACTAGAGAAAGCCAGCGTGAAACGAAGAACCAATGCAGCCAAAAAAAAGAAAAAAAAGACTGTCAGATTAGATTGAATTTGATTAAATAAGTGAATTTTAATATTAAGTGTGAGAAGGTATAAAACTAGAATTTGATTTTTTTCTCTAAGTTTTCTTTGAAATGTTAATTTGCTTTTAATAACAGATTGTGAAGTTTCTTTACCAGTGACTTTCTGCACTTGCCTTTGAAATCGTTTACTGTCACTTTGGTTAAGTGAATAAATATAAAAAAAATAATAATAAGGGGAAGGGCTTATCTTTGCAGATTATCTCCCAAGGTGAGCTTATCCAGTTTAAATGCCATGTATTGCCAACACAATATTGTGATCTATAACAATAAATACATATTTGATCTTCATCCCCATTCCTGGCCCAGAGCTCCATAAAACCCTCAAAATTTCCTAAGTGATGAGAGCAATGAAGCTGTCCTTTTAATGATAATGAGATGACATGGACCACTCTTAAGGATGGGAGCTGGTTGCCAGAGGAACCAACCATGTGATTAGAGGGAGGGGCTTTCAGTCTCACCCCTAGATCTACTGTGAAGAGAGAGGGGCTGGAGATTGAGTTCAATCACCAATGGCCAATGATTTTAACCAATCATGCCTGTGTGATGAAGCTTCCATAAAAACCCAAAGGATGGGGTTACAGAGAGCTTCTGGGTAGGTGAACACATGGAGGTTTGGGGGGAGCAGCAAGCTTGTAGAGGGCGTGGAAACTCCAAACCCTTTCCCCTTACCTTGCCCTATGCATCTCTTCAATCTGGCTGTTCCTGAATTATATCCTTTTATAATAAACCAGTAATCCAGTAAGTAAAATGTTTCTCTGAGTTCTGTGAGCTGTTCTAGCAAATTAATTGAACCCAAGGAGGGGGTGTTGGTAACCTCTGATCTACAGCAGATCTGTTAGAAGCACAGGTGACAACCTGGACTTCCGGTTGGCCTCTGAAGTGGTGAAGACACTATCTCCAAGTAGACAGTGTCAGAATTGAGTTGAATTGTAGGACACCCAGCTGGCATGGGAGAATTGTTTGGTGGTGTGAAAAGAAAAACCCACACGTTGGAGCCAATTACTCCAAAATTTGTATCTCCAGGCCTGACCATGCTCTCCTACCCTCAAGCCACAGACTTGAACATCCAGCTGCCTTTCTGACAATATCAACTCGATGTCTAATAAGCACTGAACACTTCAGTCCCCAAACAAACTCTTCATTTCTCTCCCAAGCCTGTTCTTCCCTCTATCTTCTCTTTCTCAATAAATGATATCATCAACCAGTCAATTGCTCTAACCCCAAATCTAAGAATCATCTTTGATTTCCTCACTTGTTCTCTGGCCCAATTCTAGGCCCAAAATCAAAATTTGAGGGCTTAACCTCTAAAGTGTATCCAAATCCATCTACTTCTCAAATCAGTAACCAGAGGGACCTTTAAAAAACAACATACACACCCCCCACCAATTCCTTGCTACAGCCCATGAGGCTTTGCCAACCCAGCCTCGGCCTTGCTGTCCCATCTCACCTCCCTCCCTCAGCTCAAGCCACCCTGGCCTTTCCCAATCCTCAACCACACTCAGAGCCTTTGCACTTGTCCTTGACTTTGCCTGGACTCCTCTCTGCCCTGATCTCCATGCAGCTGGCTCCCTCTTGTCACTCTGATATCAGCTCAAACGTTCCGTCAGTAGAGAGGCCCGCTCTGACCACGCATCCTGTACCGGGACAGATTCTGCCTGGGGAGCGAGAGCTGGGCTGGAGCCCTTTGGACTCCTGCTCAAGAGGACAGCTTGGGAGGGTGAAGGGCTGCAACAGAGGGAGTCTATGGAGTGGACCCCTAGAACCAGAGGCAGAGTGGGGAACAGCAGCCACACAGCCCCCAGCCCAGGAGTGGCAGTTAGAGAGGCCCAGCAAGGGAGTTTATGAGGACACAGAAAAGTTTTCAGGCAAAAACAACAACAAGGAAACAAATAAGAATTTACAGTGTCAGAAGACCCTGACAACTAAAGCAAGCTTTTAACTCTCAAGAACTCTCGATTCCTTTCCCCTTATTATTTGGCAAATTCTGAAATAGGGGAGTGAGCAGGGAAGTGATGTGAGCTGATCAGAACCCCTCCCCTACAGCAGGTTGGCCACTTCCTGCAGGCCCTAGCAAGGGGGAAGGTGAGGAGAAATCTCTGAGTGCAGACTGACTTGTTGATACCTTTGTAGGACTTGCCATTCTGATTTCTGAATTGAGACCAACTTTACAATCTTCAGTGACATAGGGTTTTCTCTTACCTAAGAGTGCTCAGAAAAGTCTTAGGACTGCTGGAAGTGGCAGGAGAAAACCTTCCCATTTAGGATACATTTTAAAGGAACGCCATATTGTAATCATGTCCCAGGAGCTGTGCTACCCACTGTGCTGCTTACAACGACAAGCAGCCCAGCTTGGAGCTGAGCCTGGGTCTGTCTGTCTCCCAGGCCCTTGACCTGAGGCTGTTAAATGTGATCAAGGCTTGAATAGTAAATGTAGGGTTACCAGAGTTTCACCCACTCTATCTGCTTTGTCCAGAGGCATTCCCATGTTTTAACCTTGAGACAAAATGAAAGGCAGAGGACTATGTACCCAGTGAGGAACAAGATAAAATCCCAGAAAAACAACTAAATGAAGTGGAGATAGGCAACCTTCCATAAAAAGAATTCAGAATAATGGGAGTGAAGATGATCCAGGACCTCGGAAAAAGAACGGAGGCAAAGATCGAGAAGATGCAAGAAATGTTCAATAAAGACCTAGAAGAATTAAAGAACAAACACCTAGAAGAATTAAAGAACAAACAGAGATGAACAATACAATAACTGAAATGAAAAATACACTAGAAGGAATACACTAGAAGGAATCAATAGCAGAATAACTGAGGCAGAAGAACGGATAAGTGAGCTGGAAGACAGAATGGTGGAATTCACTGCCACAGAACAGACTAAAGAAAAAAGAATGAGAAGAAATGAAGACAGCCTGAGACCTCTGGGTTAAACATTAAACACACCAACATTCACATTACAGGAGTCCCAGAAGGAGAAGAGAGAGAGAAAGGACCAGAGAAAATATTTGAAGAGACTAGAGCTGAAAACTTCCCTAACATGGGAAAGGAAATAGCCACCCAAGTCCAGGAAGTGCAGAGAGTCCAGGCAGGACAAACCCAAGGATAAACATGCCAAGACACATAGTAATCAAATTGACAATAATTAAAGACAAAGAAAAACTTATTAAAAGCAACAAGGAAAAAATGACAAATAACATACAAGGGAACTCCCATAAGGTTAACAGCAGATTTCTGCTGATTTCTCAGCAGAAACTCTACAAGCCAGAAGGGAGTGGCACGATATATTTAAAGTGATGAAAAGGAAGAACCTACAACCAAGACTACTCAACCCAGAAAGGATCTCATTCAGATTCGATGGAGAAATCAAAAGCTTTACAGACAAACAAAATCTAAGAGAATTCAGCATCACCAAACCAGCTCTACAACAAATGCTAAAGGAACTTCTCTAAGTGGGAAACACAACAGAATAAAAGGACCTACAAAAGCAAACCCCAAACAATTAAGAAAATGGTAATAGGAACATACATATCAATAATCACCTTAAATGTTAGTGGATTAAATGCTCCAACCAAAAGACACAGGCTCGCTGAATGGATACAAAAATAAGACCCGTATATATGCTGTCTACAAGAGACCCACTTCAGACCTAGGGACACATACAGACTGAAAGTGAGGGGATGGAAAAAGATATTCCATGCAAATGGAAATCAAAAGAAACCTGGAGTAGCAATACTCATTTCAGATAAAATAGACTTTAAAATAAAGAATGTTACAAGAGACAAGGAAGGACACTACATAATGATCAAGGGATCAATCCAAGAAGAAGACATAACAATTATAAATATATACGCATGCAACATAGAAGCACCTCAATACATAAGGCAAATGCTAACAGGTATAAAAGAGGAAATCGACAGTAACACAGTAATAGTGGGGGACTTTAACTCCCCACATACACCAATGGACAGATTATCCAGACAGAAAATTAATAAGGAAATATAAGCTTAAATGACCCAATAGACCAGATAGATTTAATTGATATTTATAGGACATTCCATCCGAAAACAGCAGATTACACTTTCTTCCCGAGTGCACATGGAACATTTTCCAGGATAGATCACATCTTGGGTCACAAATCAATCCTCAGTAAATTTAAGAAAACTGAAATCATATCAAGCATCTTTTCTGACCACAGTGCTATGAGATTAGAAATGAATTACAGGGAAAAAAACGTAGAAAACACAAACACGTGGAGGCTAAACAATATGTTACTGAATAACCAAGACATCACTGAAGAAATCAAAGAGGAAATAAAAACATACATAGAGACAAATGACAATGAAAATACAATGATCCAAAACCTATGGGTTGCAGCAAAACAGTTCTCAGAGGGAAGTTTATAGCAATACAATCCTACCTCAAGAAACAAGAAAAATCTCAAATAAACAATCTAACCTTACACCTAAAGGAACTTGAGAAAGAAGAACAAACAAAACCTAAAGTTAGTAGAAGGAAAGAAATCGTAACGATCAGAGCAGAAATAAATGAAATAGAAACAAAGAAAATAATAGCAAAGATCGATAAAACTGAAAGCGGGTTCTTTGAGAAGATAAACAAAATTTATAAACCTTTAGCCAGACTCATCAAGAAAAAGAGGGAGAGGACTCAAATCAATAAAATTAGAAATGAAAAAGGAGAAGTTACAATGGACACTGCAGACATACAAAGCATCATAAGAGACTACTACAAGCAGCTCTATGCCAATAAAATGTACAACCTGGAAGAAATGGACAAATTCTTAGAAAGGTATAACCTTCCAAGGAACCAGGAAGAAATAGAAAACATGAACAGAGCAATCACAAGTAATGAAATTGAAACTGTGATTAAAAATCATCCAACAAACAAAAGTCCAGGACCAGATGGCTTCACAGGTGAATTCTATCAAACATTTAGAGAAGAACTAACACCCATCCTTCTCAAACTCTTCCAAAAAACTGCAGAGGAAGGAACACTCCCAAACACATTCTACGAGGCTACCATCACCCTGATACCAAAACCAGACAAAGATACCAGACAAAGATACTACAAAAATAGAAAATTACAGACCAATATCACTGATGAATATAGATGCAAAAATCCTCAACAAAATACTAGCACGCAGAATCCAACAACACATTAAAAGGATCATACACCATGATCAAGTGGGATTTATCCCAGGGATGCAAGGATTCTTCAGTATATGTAAATCAATCAACGGGATACACCATATTAACTGAAGAATAAAAACCATATAATCATCTCAATAGATGCAGAAAAAGCTTTTGACAAAATTCAACACCCAGTTATGATAAAGGCTCTCCAGAAAGTGGGCATAGAGGGAACCTACCTCAACATAACACAGGCCATATACGACAAACCCACAGAAAACATCATTCTCAATGGTGAAAAACTGAAACCATTTCCTCTAAGATCAGCAATGAAACAAGGATGTCCACTCTTGCCACTATTATTCAACATAGTTTTGGAAGTCCTAGCCACAGCAATCAGACAAGAAAAAGAAATAAAAGGAATACAAATTGGAAAAGAAGAAGTAATACTGTCACTGATTGCAGATGACATGATACTATACATAGATAATCCTAAAAATAGCACCAGAACACTACTAAAGCTAAGTAGTAAATCTGGTAAAGCTACAGGATACAAAATTAATGTACAGAAATCTCTTGCATTCCTATACACTAACAACGAAAGATCAGAAAGAGATATTAAGGAAACAATCCCATTCACCATTGGAACAAAAAGATTACCTAGGAATAAACCAACCAAAGGAGGTAAAAGACCTGTATTCAGAAAACTATAAGATACTGATGAAAGAAATCAAAGCTGACACAAACAGATTGAGAGATATACCATGTTGTTGGTTTGGAAGAATCAATATTGTGAAAATGAGTATACTACCCAAAGCAATCTACAGATCCAGTGCAATCCCTATCAAATTACCAATGGCATTTTTTACAGAACTAGAACAAAATGTCTTAAAATTTGTATGGAGACACAAAAGACCCCGAATAGCCAAAGCAATCTTGAGGGAAAACAATGGAGCTGGAGGAATCAGACTCCCTGACTTCAGACTATACTACAAAGCTACAGTAATCAAGACAATATGATACTGGCACAAAAACAGAAACATAGATCAATGGAATAAGATAGAAAGCCCAGAGATAAACCCACGCACCTATGGTCAACTAATCTATGACAAAGGAGGCAAGGATATACAATGGAGAAAAGACAGGCTCTTCAATAAGTGGTGCTGGGAAAACTGGACAGCTACATGTAAAAGAATGAAATTAGAACACTCCCTAACACCATACACAAAAATAAACTCAAAATGGATTAAGGACCTAAATGTAACGCCAAACACTATAAAACTCTTTGAGGAAAACATAGGAAGAACACTATTTGACATAAACCACAGCAAGATCTTTTTTGACCCACCTCCTAGAGTAATGGAAATAAAAACAAAAAAAAACAAATGGGAACTAATGAAACTTAAAAGCCTTTGCACGGCAAAGGAAACCATAAACCAGACGAAAAGACAACCCTCAGAATGGGAGAAAATATTTGCAAACGAATCAATGGACAAAGGAGTAATCTCCAAAATATATAAACAGCCCATGTAGCTCAATATTAAAAAAACAAACAACCCAATCCAAAATTGGGCAGAAGATCTAAATAGACATTTCTCCAAAGAAGACACACAGATGGCCAAGAGGCACATGAAAAGCTTCTCAACATCACTAATTATTAGAGAAAATCAAATCAAAACTGCAGTGAAGTATCACCTCACACCGGTTAGAATGGGCATCATCAGAAAATCTACAAACAATAAATGCTGGAGAGGGTGTAGAGAAAAGGGAACCCTCTTGCACTGTTGGTGGGAATGTAAAAAATTGATACAGCTGCTATGGAGAACAGTGTGGAGGTTCCTTAAAAAACTAAAAATAGAATTACCATATGACCCAGCAATCCCACTACTGGGCACATACCCAGAGAAAACCATAATTCCAAAAGACACATGCACCCCAATATTAATTGCAGCACTATTTACAATAGCCAGGTTGTGGAAGCAACCTAAATGCCCATCGACAGACAAATGTATAAAAAAGATTTGGTACATATATAGAATGGAATATTAGCCATAAAAAGGAACGAAATTGGGTCATTTGTAGAGACGTGGATGGTCCTAGAGACTGTCATACAGAGTGAAGTAAGTCAGAAAAAGAAAAACAACTATGTATATTAACGCATATATGTGGAATCTAGAAAAATGGTACAGATGAACCGGTTTGCAGGGCAGAAATAGAGACCCAGATGTAGAGAACAAACATATGGACACCAAGGGGGGAAAGCAGTGGTGGTGGTGGTGGTGGTGGTGTGATGAACTGGGAGATTGGGATTGACATATATTCGCTAATATGTATAAAATCGATAACTAATAAGAACCTGCTGTATAAAAAAATAAAATTCCAAAAAAAAAAAGTTAGCCTTGATTTTGCTCAAGAAGTAGTAGCTGAACTGTCCCTATTCTTCTTTTAGAGTTCTCAAAGCTGTTTTAGAAGGATCTTTTCTTTTAAAGGATTAATTTTCTGTGCTCGTTCAAGTGATATATTTGAATATACATATTTAGTTGAATCTTTCCTGGTTGTGACAGCCAGGGAGAAAGCTGGGATGTCTTAAGGACAGAACCAAACAGGTCTGCACAGGATCGGCAGGGGTGTTGCCAGCTTTGTCCAATATGCTGGAATGGGGCATTCTGTCTTCCTAGAGAACAGCATCGCACATTTGATGCCAGCGGCTGGACATTATTAGTGCCAAGGAAAACTGTGGAAACCCCAAATCCATGGCTGTACCACTCCTCACACGGGACTCCTTTACATCTAAAATCATGTCTCACTTGCTAGTTACCAATCTGGGGACGACTACCCTCCGGAGAACTTACCAATGAAAGCTCAGACAAGTTTAAAGGGACAGCATAAAGTTTCCAGAACCCAAAACTAAGCAAGCTTTCTTCCTCTGCATTATCCTGGGTCAGTTCTGCCCAGAGTAAAGCACAGGCTCCTTGGGAAGATTTCTTGAAGACGGTTGCTGTCTTCATCTCATGATGCCCAAGGTACATTTTGTATTGGATAAGAAGTACTTATCTTGGGCTTCCCTGGTGGCGCAGTGGTTGAGAATCTGCCTGCCAATGCAGGGGACACTGGTTCGAGCCCTGGTCGGGGAAGATCCCACATGCCGCGGCGCAACTAGGCCCGTGAGCCACAACTACTGAGCCTGCGCGTCTGGAGCCTGTGCTCCGCAACAAGAGAGGCCGTGATAGCGAGAGGCCCGCACACCGCGATGAAGAGCGGTCCCCGCTCACCACAACTAGAGAAAGCCCTCGCACAGAAACGAAGACCCAACACAGCCAAAAATCAAAATAAAAAAGAAGTACTTACTTGGGAAAAAGGTACATTTGTGGTGCATGAGAAGAAACAAAGTACTTAAGTAAGGAGTCAGCTCTCTGGTACATTTACCTTTAAGAGCTGAATTTTATATGTCAGGCCTTGCCCATGTCCTGGAATTTTCAGGGCTGGATAACAGTTCAACAATAATAAACAACCTTGTGTTTATCCTCATATGCTGGGCACTGTGCTAAGAGCTTTACATGTATCAATACATCCTTGCTAAATCCTCCTGCTATCACTGAGACAGGCTGGGACCTGAAACATGGGACCTGGGACCATTTGCTGCAGTGCTTGCACCTGAACAAACATCTGCTGGAGCAACAAAATACAAAGAAACTATAAGGGACTAAAAATAACTGCGTGCATGCTCAGTTGGGACAAATTATGAACAACAAGATACAAAAAGACCAAAGACTTGACTACCACTTCTGAGGAGCTGGGAGCAAAAGCAGGGGACTGTGTATGCACCCTGCACACAGCACCACCAAGGAGGGGGTGGGCAGACCACCTAAGCTGCCCCTCCTGCCGACCAACCAATCAGCCCCCATCCTCACCCCATTTAAGGGACCAGCTCACCCCGGCCCCCCCCCCACACACACACACACACTTCAGGGAGGAAGCAGGGGAACCTGTTACTTGTTCTGGCTCCATCCTGCTGAAGCAGGAGCCCCAGTAAAGCCTTGCCTGAATTTCTTGTCTGGTCTCTTATCAATTTCTATTGTTTAAGGAGGCCAAGAACCCTGGTCAGTAACACCATGAGATACTCTTAGCTTCATTTTATAAACAGGCAAACAGGAACATGAAGAGCGTAAATGACTTACCCAAGGTCATAAACCTAGTCAGCGGTGAAACCAGGATCCAAACCCAGGGAGTCTGATTTAAGACCCTCTCAGAGAGTTTTGGAGACACTAATTCTGTCTGTGATCTGCTAAGGCACTGGTTCTAAATCCTAAATGCGCATTTGAACCCTCTTGGGAGTTTTGAAACGTCTTAATATACAGGTTGCACCCTAGACCAATTAAATCAGAATCTCTGGGGGAGGGAACAGGCCTGAATAGTCGTTAAAGCTTCCCAGGTGATTCCAATGTGCAGCCATATTGCAAACCGTCAGTGCTAAGCAATCATCATTCTTTCCACCTGCTAAATTTTTTTTTCCACTAGAAACTAATTCTATTCCATTTCATCCCTTTCTATAAGACAAAGTGCTGCCCTTTCTCCTGGGGGACCCAGCTAGCCCAGGCCTTCATCTTCCTATTCTAGAACAAAGAGGAAGGAGCAATTACTATGATAGATCTATAATACTTAGGTTTGCAATACGTTTTAGAAAGACCCCCAAATTTACTAGTATTACCTTCAGAGGAATTTTAATATTGTGGCACAACCAAAAGATGGCTACTGCCTTTGCTGCTGTTAAGAAAAAAGTTTAAAAGAAACAATGATGAAATTTCACAGATTTGTATCCAGGGTGCTGTCATTGATCCTGGCATTAACAAGGACAACTTGGTGGTGCTGAGACACCAATGCTATAAAAAGAGCTGTGAAGTCACTTGCCATCCATCATGACAGGAAGAAGATTAACACATTCTAGGTACTCACTCATGGTGCAGTGGCCAGAGTAGGGGTTTTCCCAGACAGGCAGACATAGGTTCACATCCCAGCTCTGCCGTTTAGTAGCTGCATAGCCTTTGACCTTCTAGTCTCCATTCCTTTTATCTGTAAAGGGGAGCTAACAAGGCTCATGTGGCGGGGCAGCTTTATTGATTACAAGTCGTGTGTGTGACACACCAAGCACTGTACCTGGCACAGGGCGGTGATTATTATTACGTGGCACAGTATGTTATCTACATGTGTTATCTCACTTAATCCTCACAACACACTCTCAGAAAGATGCTATTATGTCCCCTGAGAGGCTCCACCATTTGCCCCAGGGCACAAAGCTGTTGGATGCCAGGTTAGGATTTGTCTCCTGCACCTGAAGCCTGTCTTCTCTGCTTTTCCTGGCTGTCGGGCTGCAGCCCCTAGTTTCAGAGGCCATCCCATGGTTGATTTATCTATTAGAACAGAGGGAGACTTTCTCTGGATAATAAAATTTAAAAAGCGAACAGATTCAGCCACCTCCCTGGCACACGGCGATGTTATGAAAACGGCTATTTGGATCAGAAAGGGCAATATTATTTACCCCTTTTCCTTTTAACATGAAGTCCTACCTGGAGAAGGTCTAGTTAAGAAATTAAAACTGCGACGCTCGCTCTGGCAATACGTGCCCAGACTTAGCTCTCTGCTGGGTTGCAATCTGGGTGATCCATTTTCTGATAATGTCAGGACCGTTTCACTGTTCCATATTCCCAAGAGAATTAAGTATACATCCCTTCTGATGCTGGCTTTTATGGTCTTCCAACAGGGATGGTTTTAAGGAACAATTTGAAGTAATTTAAGGAGAATTAAATATTGCTGAAGTAGTTTAGGAACTTACAGCAAGGCAGGCTGGTAACCATGGCCCAGCTGAGAGAGCCACCCGCCCTGTCAAAAAACCCAAACAAGTTTTTTCACTTCGTCTTACACTATCTTACCAAGAACCCTGTTGATCAAAAAAAGAACTTAGGAATCATATTGGTTTGTCCCTTCTCTTCATTTCCTACAGCCATGAGCAAATCTTAATGTTTCTATTTCCAAAATGTACTCAGCATCCATCCACTTCTACCCATCTTCACAACCATTATTCTGTTCTTTATATATCTCTCCCCAGGGCTGCTGCAGTGGCCTCCTAAATGGTCCCTGCTTCCATTCCTGCCTCCCTCCAATCCATTCTCCTGTTAACATTATTTTTCAGCATTCATCACCACCTTAAATTATCGTAATAATTTCTTTCCTTATGTCGTTATTGTCTGTTTTCTCCACTAGAACAGCAGCTCCACGAGGGCAGGGTACAAGTCTATTTTATTCCTTACCATATCCCACGTTCTGACACATTAAACTTCTTGGTAAATACGTATGGAGTAAGTGAAAGGGGAAGTGAATATAGACGGTTAACCATTAAATCATGTTTGTAGTTTGCCTACACATAAAATTCTCCTGAGATTGACTTTCCAGAATGTGGAATGGGGTAAAAGGACCTTCTATATTTTGATGACTCCTAAAAAGAACATGAAAACAATATATTGGGAACACAGTTTGGAGCAGGGGTTGCAAACACAAATGTCTCAGGGCTCCAGCAGGTCACAAATGGGAAGGCTGCCATGTGCCGGCCACAGTGAGTGGTGGAGGCCCTCATGAGCTGGAGACCCCCAACTTCAGCTAACACAACCTTATCAGCTCTGGCTTACTGTATGTGAGTGATGACAAGGGCCCAAGGATGAAAGATCTTCCAAGTTTTCAAAAGAAGATAAAGTTTGTATATTAATTAGAATTAGGTTAATTAGAATTAATTAGAATTCTCTCTCACAAAAAGAGGTCTGGGGTGTATGGTCCTGGGCTCATGGAGACTCAGTGGAATCAGGGATCCGGGCTTCTTCTAACTTGTTGCTCAGCGTGGCACGTCTTCCATTCCCAAGGTTACCTCATGATCCTGGGGACTGCTGTGACTCCAGCCATTACCTCCTCATTCCAGGAAGCAGGAGGGAAAAAGGGGAAGAAAGGGCCTGATCATTCTTTTATAAGAAGACTTCCTGGAATCTTCCAAGCATCACTCATTTCATTGGCCAGAACTTAATAATGTAGCTACTCCTAACTTTAAAGGAAGCTAGAAAGTATAATCTTTATTCTAAATGGGCAGGAGGAAGAGGAGAATGGATACTGGAGTTCTAAACCAGGCGTCTCTGCCAGAGCTGACTTTTCTGTGACATTCTCAAGCTTTAACACCATAACAGCCAAACAAAGCACACCTGCCATCTGGTTCAGCAGAGCTGACAGTTTTGTGAACCCTACTTAGGGGAGCAAATAAGGATGGGATACATTTCTGTGGCATGTGGGGCAGCCAGTGAGCAGGGCTGGTGAGGGTCGTAAACAGCAGGGCTTAGACAGGGAGTGGAAGCAGCAGCGTGTTCAGGTGGCCTGGGAAGTGGGGGTCGGGTGGGATCACTGGGATGGGGGTGACAGCCGGGAAAGGATGAGGAGGTCCAGCCCTTCACCTGGGCACCCAGAGAGGGCTCGGGTGTTGGCAGAAGTGGCTGCCCTGGCTTCCGTCTCTTAGCAGCTCTTCTGAGGGGGGCAATTTCAATCTCCTCTGAATCCTAAAGTCTCTCCTCTTTCTGACCTTCACCGAAGATGCCTCTCACACTAGGTCAGGGTCACCCTCTCTGGAGGGACCTGGCCAAACCCAAATGCCCCAGGAGCTCACCAGCCCTCTCTTGTCACTGTTGTCACCCTCTTAGATTTGTGCCCAGCTTAATCTCACCTCCGTGGCAATTCCCCTCCAAATGAATCTCCCAGCCACGCCAGACCTTCCTGCTGGGAAAGGCCTCATATTATACAGGAGAAAAAGCACTGGATGTGCCAGCAAACTTCCCTCACTTGAATCCCTGCTCCGCCACTTACTGGATGCGTGGACCATAAATACTTTTTAAACTGTAAATGGGGGCTAACTGTGTTCCCCTTACCTATTTCACAAGGCTTTTTGGAGGACTCACAGGTATCACTTAACTTAAAAGCCCTTTGTTTGAAAGAAACAAAAAATCTAACCAGCTCTACACACACATTTAACATTCCAGTAAAGATTCTCTGTAACTGTCCATGTGTTTGAAATGGATGACTTTACTGACACAAACTTTGCAATAGAAAGTGTTATGCTAATAGGACGGTAAGAATCGGTTCCTGTATCATACACACATGAAGAAGTTGCCAGATGAATTTCCAGTAACATGGTTTAACTTCTGGTCTTGGTGAAATCCAGATTGTTCTGGAGAGGGGAAGATCATATATGCCCTTCATTCTCCTCTCCTCCAGAAGTGAGAAACTGTTTCTATATAAGACAGAGACACCCTCTCAAGTTGATAAATTCCAAACAAGGAGCTGCAGTTAAGTGATGCAAAAACAAAGTTGCAAAGAGGAACGAGGTTAGCTAGTGACGGGTGAAGAAACACTGCACAAAAACACAGTGCAGGTGCCCTGGGACAGCAAGCCCTTGAACTTGCAGGATCAATGCCAAACTTTGGCAGTGGGTGGCTCCTGCTGAATCATACCACAGGGGTCATGGAAGTCACAGGTTTTGCTTTATTATTATATTTAAAAGTTTCGGAACATGAAGTTCCCTAAAAGCCCTTTCTCAAAGAATCACAAAATGACAAAGGTTTGGGACAGTGTAGTTTTGTGCACAGTAAAGGCCTGGACAGTGATTAGGAGAATGCCCATATCTGGACTTTAGGACAGAAACCTATCCTGGCTATAAAATTAAGATTACACTGCAGAGCAATTCACACCATACACTATACCCCAGCGTCTAAGCCAGGCCCCTAGTTATTAAGTTCACTGTCAAATTCAGGATATACAACCGTGACTGGCCAGACTCCAGATCTCTCAGCATCTGCACGGTGCCTGACACAGGGTTGGCACTTAATGTTTACTGAATAAATATACAATCCATGGAAGGAAGGAAGGAAGGAAAGAAGGAAGGAAGGAAGGAAGGGACATTGCCCACTTGTGTTTGAGGAATAACAAGAGTTGGCAGGTAAAGAGGCCAAGTATCTGAATTTTTAACCTTCTCCGGACTATGATAGATAAATACACACCATCAGACTACCTATTTCTGCTAAACATGGAGTTTATTGGTATCATTCGGTACAACTTTAGTCCTACCTTTCCTAATTCCAGGCATGTTGACAGTCCTTTAAAAATCATGCTACATTACTTCGGAGGAAAATACTTCCACCTTAACATGTTTAAAGAAATGCTAGAAAATTTTATTCCTACCAATTTTGTTTTTTTTACTGCCTCAGCTACAGATTTCTAACCCAGTGCATGTGGATCTAATGTCCATGTGAACGCACACCAACTAGTTACTGACATTTTAAAGCAATTCCTTTGCAGATACCAAATGACACAGTCCCGGGCTGTGCAGAGAGGCCAAAGGGAAGCCAACGTGTTCCAGATTTTCTCCCTCTTATGAGCCTGGTCTTTGATTAACAACTGCAAATGGCCTTATTGGAGAGAAAAAACACTCAAGAACACAAGCAAAGGGAAGTGGAAAGCTGGAAAAATGCAATGTCTGCTGAACCCTGAGGGCTCCGAGGTGACCACTACCGTGATACTATGGCTCAGAGGCTGACGTGGACCCTGGCCCGGGGGGATGCTGAAAGCAGATGAGAGAGAAATGGGTGTGACTGTATCACAGAGGCCCTCCCTGGGACATACCATGGGTGTTGGTGGGGTTAGTTTGTGTAAAATTGGATCTGAATCCACCTCATCCTGAGCTAAGGAAACAAGGGTAACAGAGTTTTCCTCTTTCTTGATTCTTCATACATGTGGGTTTAGAGTTGGGTGAAAGCCAACATTTAAGTGAACACGGTAAGCTTTGAGATGGTGGTATTTCAAAAAGGAAGAATGAAAGAATAAGCTTGCCTGAAACAGTGCGCACGACCATGGCCAGGAGAGCTCAGAACCGACTGTGCCTCTTTCAGCCAGGAACCTACCCCTTCTACTTTTCTGTTTCCTAAACTGGCCCGTGCTTTTGCTCGCCACTTTTCCATCAGACCACACTGCAGCAGTTGCAAGGGGCAAACTGAACATACATTTGCAGTGTATTACCCTATGGGAGTACTCTGCCAATGCATTTACGTGATAAATAGGAGGCTGAGAATGTCCCAACAGGCTAAGACAGTCTCCCAAGGCACTCAGCAGCGTTCCCACACAGCAAGGGCTACCCACATCTTCAAGGTTCCGTGATGGGGTCCAGGATGTGAAGGGCACCAAAGAAGTCCCTCTGCCCTTCAACTGGCTGAACACTCTGCTAGTTGACGCAGTTCTTTGTGATTCTTCGACTTCTGTCCACCTGTTGGATGCTGTCTGCGACGTTAATGGTGACTTCTTTTCCAGACGTCCGCTTAGTGTCTCTTTTAGCCTGTTAAAAAGTTTAAACACAGTGAATTCAGTTACTAGGAAATATCCAAAGGTCCTTACATTTGCATTAATCTCTTGAAGTTGTTACACACACACACACAGACAGATGCAGGAAGAACGACCCACAAGGACACATGCACATATACTCCTTTTCATAGGCTGCTCTGTTGAATCTCTAATACCAACCTAGAGCAGAGCTTGGCATAGAAATGCTCGGTAAAGCACCGTTGAATGAATGGATGAATGAATTGGCAAAGGTCCATCAAAGGGCAATGTGATTCCATATATATGAGTCAGCATACGGTATTTGTTTTTCTCTTTCTGACGTACTTAACTCTGTATGACAGACTCTAGGTCCATCCACCTCACTACAAATAACTCAATTTCGTTTCTTTTTATGGCTGAGTAATATTCCATTGTATATATGTGCCACATCTTCTTTATCAGGAATAAAGAGGTAGACATAGAAAATGTCCTTGAGGACATGGGGTGGGAGGGCGAAGCTGGGGTGAAGTGAGAGTAGCATCGACATATATACACTATGGAATGTAAAATAGATAGCTAGTGGGAAGTAGCAGCATAGCACAGGGAGATCAGCTCGGTGCTTTGTGACCACCTAGAGGAGTGGGAGAGGGAGGGTGGGAGGGAGGCTCAAGAGGGAGGTTATATGGGGACATGTGTATGCATACGGTTGGTTCGCTTTGTTGTGCAACAGAAACTAACACAGTATTGTGAAGCAATTATACTGCAATAAAAATCTATTAAAAAAAAGGGCAATGTGAGAGGTTTCACAGCTGGCTTTGGTAGAGCAGCTAAGGGTTTGAGCTTTGGAGTCAGACAGACTTTGGTTTGAACACTGACTATATAATTTCACCGTGGGCAAGTTTTTTCTAACCTCTCTAACCCTTAGATGAGTTTCCTCATCCGTAAGATGGAGGATAATAATAGTACCTAACGCATCATGTTATTATAAGGATTACCTAAGGTATTGAATGTAAGGTACTTAGCACAATGCCTGTCATTAACTAAAAATGAGGGGAGAAAAAGACTTGACAAGTATAATAAGTAAAAAGTAGGATATATTATCCATTTCTTTTTTTCAATTTTTTTATTGAATGAAAGATTCTTTAAATTCCATGGTGCCTTGCAATTTTCAGAAGTTTCACATACATGTAATCCCATAATAACCCTTTTTTCCCCCAACCTTATAATGCCCCTCCCTCCTTACCTCTCCCCACTGGTAACCACTAGTTTGTTCTCTAAATCTGTAGATTATCCACTTATAAGTGAGGAAAGTTCAGAATCTATATTAAATACTAAAGCATTGACTAAATCGCAGGTTCTTCAAGCATATGTGTACAATCCTCCCATTCCCCCTCAAGAGAAGACAGTTGGACCACTGGGGGGTCATCCTGTGCCCATTCCATTCAGTGATGTGTGCTCGGAGTGAGACCGAGACTGGCCTCATGAGTTGTCTCCGTCGGGGATGGACAGAGATGTGTGCCCCCAACCCCACTCCAGGAAGGCCCTCTGCCCAGCTGCAGGGGGGGGCAGCAGGCAAATAGCCTCCAGCTGTCCCTTCAGGGCGGCCTCAGCTGCAGAAAAACCCCTCACCCAGGGCCTTCCCTTCCTAGGTGGCCCAATGCAGGGGTGTAAATGCCTGGCCATCTGACCCAAAGCAGGACAGCTCTGACCTGCCATTTAGCTTCAGAGCTTCCCGTGGGGTGGGGTCAGCCGCGGCTGTGGGCGGGCCTGCATTATGGCTCCACTTCTCCCTCTGCCCGCTCCTGCTTCCGGCCCTCCCTCCCGCAGTGTTGACAGGGCACTTCCCAAAGAACATCTCATATAATGACATCTCAGAGTCAGCCTCCTGGAAAACAGTCAGTCTCAGATCTGTGGGAGCATCTCCCACAGCGTGAGCATCTCCCCATTCTGGATATGAGTCTAGTGCTGATAGATGCAGATTCTTCATACAACATGGTCCCTGCACATAAGCCAAGTATCAATACTTCATCTGCAGTGCATCCCAAGAAATGGTGGCCTATCACACCACTGGAGAAAAATACATTGCGCTGTTGTATTTATTAGCAAATGATATGCAGGTTTTTAACAGGGCACATGTATCCTGTGTAGTAGCTGCTGCTGATGCCCCTTTCAGATTCCGTTTACGTGGCTGGTGCATCCAACCCTCAGCTGCTTTGTGTTTTGGCCGCTAATCACTCAGAGCTGCACCCTTCTTTTGAGACTTGCCCTCATCTGATCAGAGTCACCTCATCCAGAAATACCAAAGAGGTTATACCCTAATTTCCAGAGACAGCCTAAAGCCAATGCCTGACTATTGGGAATAGAAAAGCGGGTCCTTTTGCCTCAAGGGGGTATAAATCTATGATGCCATTCATGCTCTGGAGTTCCCTTTGGGATCAGGCTGAGGCTACACTACAGCTGTTCAGCTGAGCTCACATATTTGCTGAACTCTGCCCTACCCTGTTTCCCACTACCTTAAGGGTTTCTTTCACCTGAGACTATGCTTTCACTCACTTACTTGCACAAGAATCCTCATCTCAGGCTCTGCTTCCAGGGATCCTGACCTGAGATAATACTCTATGGGTAATTTGAGGGATGTTTAAGGATCATTTTGACTATACGCAACTTTAGCCTTATCCATTGATTTCATGAGATAGGATTTCATTGCTTTCCTCTTCAAGTTCCCAGTGCCTACCTAGCACAGTCTGAGACCCAAGAGGCCCTCCATTTAACTTAGGTTGAATAAATGGATGAATAAACGAATAAACACCATGCATTTCTTTTTTTTTTGTGGTACGCGGGCCTCTCACTGTTGTGGCCTCTCCCGTTGCGGAGCACAGGCTCCGGACGTGCAGGCTCAGCGGCCATGGCTCACGGGCCCAGCCGCCCCGCGGCATGCGGGATCTTCCCGGACCGGGGCACGAACCCGTGTCCCCTGCATCGGCAGGCGGACTCTCAACCACTGCGCCACCAGGGAAGCCCTAGGGACTCTTTTTAAGAGAAGGTCAGATTTCAAATGTAAAATTAAATGGAGCTCTGAGGCTTGAGCGTCACTAGCTTCATGGTAAATCTGCCTCTGCCTTCCAGTGAAAACACACAAGGCCTATTATTTTAAACTATCCTGTTTCCCAATCCACATACCATGTCTGGAACACCAAATCTCTCAAAAATTTTACATTCCATTGCTTCCGAAAGCCCACCTCCTCTATAAAATCTTTTCTACTGAACAGCAGAAACAGCGATATTTCTTTAATTCCAGTTTCTCTAAAATTTAATTCCATATTTTCCTCCACTTATCACCCTACAACACATACTTATCCCATTTGTTTTAAGTCCATTTTAGAAAATGCCATATAGTCCTGAGCAGCCCATGATGCACAATTAGGTATAAAGTTGGCTTTGCATATCAAAGGACATTAGTTATTATCTGTATCATTACATTTGAGGCAGAAGCTCTTTTCTAGGTGCAAAAAGATTTAGGGAAATACAGTTTCTAGTATTTGACTTAATATAGCTGATTGGCTAGAAAAAGGGACAAAATATTAAATATTAAAGATGACCAGATGGAAGGTAGTGAAGCCACTAAAAACAAAACCAGGGCTTCCCTGGTGGCGCAGTGGTTGAGAGTCCACCTGCCGATGCAGGGGACATGGGTTCGTGCCCTGGTCTGGGAAGATCCCACATGCTGCGGAACGGCTGGGCCTGTGAGCCATGGCCGCTGAGCCTGCGCGTCCGGAGCCTGTGCTCCGCAATGGGAGAGGCCACAACAGTGAGAGGCCCGCGTACTGAAAAAAAAAAAAAAATCAGAAGTCAATGCTGTCTAAGGACTTAGTCTTAATGCTCAGCTCCTCCAGGCCTGAACCGGCACTAGGGCCTAGCAGTGACTTTTATGGGTTTATTTCCTCCTAAAAGCAGAGAACTCACAAAGTCCCACGTCCAATTTTGTTTCCGAAAGAAAACGGTGGCAATTATGAGGCTAATTCCACCTGATTTCCATTTCGGGCGTTATTGCATAAAAGCTTTGAGGACTGGGACATGGAATAGAGACACAGAGGCCTTATTTGAAATGAGCCAAGTTGAGGGCAGCATTCCCCTCAAACCAGTGGGCAGTAAGAGAGCTTTCCAGAATGGAAATGTAAACTTTCTGAACTGCATAACCACTTTTCTTTAGAGTTATTGGCAAGATTTCACAAAAAGTTATTAAAGATTCTACACAGAAAATGCTCTGCTCTAAGTTTCAGTCTGCCTTCATAAGCTTAAGAATTCAAGCAAACATTCAATAGTTGGATGATTCTTAATTTTTCAGCCTGTTTAAGAATCAGAGGCTACAAAATAGTCATTCCCAGAAGAGCCACAGAATATGTATGGTTTGCATCTCAAGTATAGTGGGGCAATCTCTTAAATCTGTGTAGCAAAAGCCTGACAATGGAGATGTTCAGAGGACAAGCTTCGAGGCCAGGCAGACCCGGATTTGGCACGAGGCTTTGCCATTAGTTAGCTGCATGAGACATTGCTTTAACCTCTGAATCTCAGTTTCCTTATCCAAAAGCGGGGATAATGCCTACTTCTTAGTGGGTTTTTTTGTTTGTTTGTTTTTGCGGGGGGGGGGGAGAAAATTAAGCATGTCACTTAGCATTAATAGGGTGATCAACTTCTTCTGGCTTGCCCAAGACTGTCCCGTTTTCAAACGGGAAGACCCACATTCCAGGAACCACCTCAGGCCCCTGCAAACCAGGACAGTTAGTTGCCCCAATTATATAGCTTTTGACATTAATTCTGTTCGCAAAATAACGTCAGTCAAACATACCAAATTTAAATCAAAAACTTGCTTGTTCTACTGAAATCATGACTATTGCTACGACTACTTCTAAATACCAATAATAGTAATAACTCTACAAGATCCACAAACTGGAGTTCTGTAATCTAATGATGGGCACAGAAGGTTCCAAGCCATAAACAAATCCACTTTCAAATAATTACACTGTACTTATTTGGCAAATTAAACAATCAGAACAACAATGCACTGACTTGAAGGTGTTTTATAAAAGAGAAACTTCCGAGTCTGAGACCTCAGAGAGGCGCCCACCCTTTTTAAAGCAGCATGATTATCTAGGAGGTTGGTAGTTGCTGAAATCTAGTCACAGCTTGGAAACCTCAGATTTGAAGCCCAAATGAGAGGGACAAAGATGAATGAGAAAGAAAACCACAATGCCAGATAGTTTCTCTAAAAGTTCCAAGAAAGAAGTTGCTTTGCCCTCCTCTGAGAAAGAGCTATATAGATACGTGGAACAATTACACCATTTGTACCTCTGGGACTATGACATTTTGTATGACATAGATATTTTCCCCTCTGATGTGGTTTTTAGCCAGCCAAACCTTTTAATTTAACAGCCAACCCTCTTTATTCAATGACAGGAAAAGAAAACGTGTCCCTATTGCAATTACTGGCTTAAAAAAAAATCTTACACTTCCCAACTCAATGCTGAGAGAAGCCTGTTTAGTACTTTTTCTTTTTGCAGCTGTCTGCTAATTTCACTTCTAAAATTCTTGTTTTGTTTTATCACCATTGATTTTTGTTAATGGGCCACACTCTTGTTTCTCACCTGGTTTTACAGCTTTTCTATTCTTCCCTTGCCTCATTTTAACTTCCGCAGGTTTAGAATCATAGATTTTAGTCCTCTTGATACTGCCTCTTTAATTAAAAGTCATTTATTAGCTGCCATTTCTCAAAGGTAACCAGATTGACTGTGATAACTTCCTGGCAGATGGACGTGTTTCTCTTGGGGTTTAGAAGTCAACGACCCAGCTCATTCTCGTGGAAGGAGGGCCGGACCCAAGAGGGCAGCTAAGTCAGCTCACCTTTTCTCATTTTCTCCCAAATGGAAAGAGCGATGTTCTCTGCTTTAATTTGACTGCACAAATATACCTAACACAGGGCTGCACCAACCTTTTCACAGTTCCTTTTAGACAATGAAGAAAAGAGGCTTACTGAGTTCATGATTTATCAGACACCAATTTTCTGCATAACTAGTATTTTTTAATTATAGAAATGATACATAATTATGGTAAAAGAAATCCAAAGAGTAGAGAAAAAGCACAGTGAGAAGTAACACTTGTTCCCATGCTCTGGCCACGCTGTGTTTTCCCCAGAGGTAATCACGGCCAGTCATTTCCTAGGGAGAGTTGCAGGGATTTTCTAAGCAGGCACAGTACGGGGCCTCCTTATTCTCTCTCCCGGTATTCTGTACTTTCTTCTTGGCCTTTAACCAGACTTTGGATTATATATTTATTTGCTTGTTTACTTATTTATACATCTTCATCAGATTAAAACTTCAAGGAGGGAGGGACCCTGTCTGTTGCGTTCACCACAGTGTCCTCAGCATCTAACTTAGTGCTCATCACATAATAGACCTCTGACAAATAATCTGATGAAGAACATGTGTGTGAAGATTCATCTTCAGAAAGAAAGAGAAAAAAAATCCTGGGGAACAGAACCTGTCTGCATTGCCCTGCCTAAACATTCTAGAACTTTCCTAGGATTTCAATCATGCTCGTGATTGATTGTTCCTTGCACCATCCCTGAGACACGGCCAGGAATGTAGCTGTGTTCACTTTTCCCGAGGAGGCAACTGAAGTCACTCAGGCTAAAGCAATTTGCTTGAGGCCAATGTCAACAGAGGTGGTGAGTTGAACTAAAGATGGTGGGAGGCTGGACGTGGGCTGTGGGCCTCACACCCAGCCTCCCACAACTGCCAGTGCTCACACTACATTCTCCACCATTTTGCTTCAGGAAATGAGAAGGAAGATCATGAGGTTTAGAGGCAGACAGACCTGGGTTTGAACTCCAGCACAGCCAAGTCACTACTCCCTCTGCCACGCTGGCCAAATACTTAACCTTCCTGAGCCGGCTTTCCCAGCTGGGGAATGATGCTACTTACCACTCAGAGTTGTGAGGGTTAAAGAGGATGCCATCTATATAGGGTGTCTGGCTCACAGCAGACACTCTGACAATGTGAGTTCCTTCCTCTCCGCCTTCCTAGAAGATTAAAGCCTGAGTCTTGTCAGCTGCAACTCAAGACATTTTTCTTCTTTTCAGTCAAGTCCCATTAAAAGGAGACACGCAATAACAGACTTCGAGCTGTTCCCAAATTCCATGAATTTATTTGCTGCTGCTTTATTGGCATTAATGAGAGGTCATTCAGGAAACATTTGATCTTAGCAACTCCACCAAGGGCCAGGATGCTAGCCTCCAGAGGCAGGGATCAGACTACGTCTCAGGCAAAACTCTCAAGAACTCCCCATACCTCAAGCAAATCCTGTGCAGACCACAGCCACTTGTACTAATTCAGGCTAACTCAGTCTACGGGTTTTTATTTATCAGGTATCGGATGCCAAAGGGAGTTGTTGCTTTCCAACTTAAACCTCAGATAGATCAAACACCAGGAGGGCAGTAGAACCTGTTTTAGAAGAGCAGTTGGGCTCCAACAGAACAGTCATCAATCTGCATTGCCCTGCCTAAACATTCTAGAACTTTCCTAGGATTTCAATCATGCTCGTGATTGATTGTTCCTTGCACCATCCCTGAGACATGGCCAGGTATGTAGCTGTGTTCACTTTTCCCGAGGAGGCAACTGAAGTCACTCAGGCTAAAGCAATTTGCTTGAGGCCAATGTCAACAGAGGTACTGAGTTGAACTAAAGATGGTGGGAGGCTGGACGTGGGAAGGGGGTGAGTGGGGAGTGGAGCCGTGGGAAATTTTTCTAATCCTTTTTTTTTGGCTGCGTCCAGTCTTAGTTGTGGCACGCAGGAGTCTTCGTTGAGGCCTGTAGGATCTTTCGCTGTGACACATGGGCTCTTCGCTGCAGCGCGTGGGCTTCTCTCTAGTTGTGGCGCCCGGGCTCCAGGGTGCATGGGCTCAATAGTTTGTGGCACTCGGGCACTCTAGTTGAGGTGCGAGCTCAGTAGTTGTGGCGTGTGGGCTTAGTTGCCCTGGGGCATGTGGGATCTTAGTTCCCTGACCAGGGATCGAACCCGCAGGTGGATTCTTAACCACTGGACCACCAGGGAAGTCCCAATTTTTCTAATCTTAATGAAGTCCTAGGCCGACCTCATTCAAGCAACAATCAGTGAGTACATACTAGGTGTATACCCCTGAAGCAGGCTCAGGGGGCAAGGGAAGAATACGAAGAAGAAGAAGGTCTCTGCCCTGAGAGTCTTCTAATCGAATTGGTTTTTCTGCAGACCCTCAGGTGAATACTGAGTTTTGCAATTCTTCTTCTACATAAGGTAACAGCTGATATATAGATGCATTGTGGAAATCACCACACACACACACACACACACACACACACACACACACACACACACACACACACACACATATCCCTATGCTGCTACATTGCTTCCTTTTCCCAGGCTTAAACTAGAATATGCACCAAAGTGTCCTTCTAAGAGGTTTCCCTCTCTGGTTGTCCTCAATGGTTTCTTTTTTTCGCTCTCCTTTTAATGTCATGTTTTTGTTTCTCTAGGAGAGACTCATATTTACTTTCCAAACTCTCCTCACGGATCTCGTATTACCACCAACCAGGAGAAATTCTGGGCTGGTCCCATCCTCCTTTCTGGATTAGGCCTCCCTCTTTGGTCACATCCACGTCTCTGAGGCTTCACCTACCTTTCCTGGACCGCACCAAGCCTTGCTGACAGTCAGACACTGGAGGGGGGGCGGGGGAGGGGTGGGCAGGAAGCGCAGAAGGATGAGGCTACTTAGCTGCGAATCAGTCCAGGCATCAGCTAATTTCTTTGGCAAGGTCCGGCCACTTTGCCAAGAATAATAAAGCAACTAAAAGAGATGCAACCTCTGAAGACGTGAAGGCTCACTGGGAGGCCAGCCACAGACTCAGAGCTTCGTCTGCCCCGAGCTACATCCACCATCCACTTTTCTACCTTAGCTGAATACTTGAGGCTATACCTCTGGAGGAGAAATACAAGAGTCCTAAGCCTGAAGAAACGGCACATTCACCTTGGAGAGTAAATGTCTGGAGGCAGCCCAGAGTTCCTGAGTAATTAATTAGCAGGAGAGAACAAGCAGCTACAGAGCTTCCCCTTGCTTGTTTGTTGAGCTCAGGGAAGGCCGGGGGAGGAGACAGTCGATGATTTATCAGATGCTGCACAGTCAGAAAGGTCCCAAGTGACTGGAGCAAATCAAGGTTTACTAGAGAAAGAGCGCCCCACTGAGACAGTCCCAATTTGTGAGACATCATTTTTGCCACAATCTTTCTGCCAGTTAGCACCTGTTAACGCTGGGCATGAGACAGGGGCCAGAGGGAATTGAAAGAAGATGTGGTTTGTTTGATGAGACAGAGAGTGGAGAAGGGCTCCGAACGCTGCTGCTCCCAGGCATCAGCAAAGCCAGCTGCCCCTCGTGGCCCTTTGGAAAGTGCTCTGAACTGTGGACCACATCTATGTTAAATCGAGTAGTTGCTATCCCCTTCCAGGGGCCTTCTCTTTCCTTCGCAGCACCATTTCAAATCTATCTTCATTTATTCTGTATTATCTGCCTCCCCAGGCTCAGCGCCATTAAAATGGGCAGCTGCTGGCTTTGCAGGAGCAAAGGGTGTGTACTGAGAAGACTGCAGAAAACAGGGAGACTAAGCACGGTGGAACCAGATGACAGACAGCATCAAAAAGGACAGACAGAGACATCTGGATTCCGAGGAAGTAGCACCACATTGCTCAACTCCAAAGGCAGCACCTGCATTGCAGGCTGTGACTGCCCTGTGCACACAGTGCGAGGGAGTGGTAGAAGCTGCTTCCTGAAGTTGCACAACAGAGGCCTGAATAGAAGACCCTACAGGGTCCCCGTGGTTTCACTGAGCACCTACTATGCACAATATCCTGAGCTGGGCACATGTTCCAGAACCTGGGAGAGTTCAAGGCACATTCCGCTGCTATCTCACGTGCCCCTTCGTCCCAACCCTAGTCCACCACTTTCACCTGGCTAGCCCTCCCCCTTCCTTCTCCTGCTCTCAGATATGGCTTCTCTTCCCCCAGAAAGCTTTCTCTGACATCCAGGTTGGGTTTATTCATTCAATCCCTTGACAGGCTTTTGTTGCTCCCCTGCTAAGTGCCAGGCGCTGTACTGAGCACACAAGAGGTGCCCCTCCTGGGGGCTCCCTCAGCATCACATGACCCCCTGTATAATAGCACTTACCACACTGTGTTATAATAGTGTATTCACTGCTATGTCTCTTCTACTAGACTGTGAACTCCTTGAGACCAAGGACTCTATTTCATTAAATCGTGCCTTTCTAGAACATCAAAAAAGAAAAAAGAAATTGGCAACTGCTTCAGAGCAAAGGGCATGTGTGCCTGTTCCCCTCTTGGATCCTTGGCGTCAGAACAGTGCCTGGCACCCAGATGGCACTCAGTGGACGAACATTAGATGAAGGAATCCGAAGAGTGCTTATAGGACCTGATGAGGAAATCTTCCAGGCCCAGTGACTGGACAAACTTGGTCTATAAATCTGAACGGGGGCTTCCCTGGTGGCGCAGTGGTTGAGAGCCCGCCTGCCGATGCAGGGGACACGGGTTTGTGACCCGGTCCGGGAGGATCCCACATGCCGCGGACCGGCTGGGCCCGTGAGCCATGGCCGCTGAGCCTGCGCGTCCGGAGCCTGTGCTCCGCAACGGGAGAGGCCACAACGGTGAGAGGCCCGCATACAGCAAAAAAAAAAAAAAAATCGGAACAGGAACACTGTGTAGACACGTGCATGAGGATGCATGCTTTATGAACGGGTTCTTCTGGAGAAGGAAAGCTTTTAAAAAAGTGCCCAAGAACCATCAGCCGGTGGCCCGATGATGTCCAGGGGAACGCGGTGAGGTGCTAATAGTTCATCCTGGGGGGAGCAAAGGCGGACCAGAAGAGGTGAGCCAGACACTGCCTGAGCCAGGCACAGAAAACGCAGGAACCTCTAGCCTGGAGTATGAAACAAGCTAGGAAGAGACAGTATGTCAAAGGCCCTGGACGGAATAGGAAGAAAATTATTTTCCTTAGGCAGATTCTAGGCAGCTGAGATCTGTGTTGGTACGAGATAGCTCTGCTGACAGAAGCTTCAATCAGAGGTTGACTTGTCTTGTAAGGTGACACCTTAAATAGAAACCTTTGCCTTTGAGGAAGTCAGGATGCCTGGTGGCTGGTGAGGTCTCAGGACAGGAAGACCCCTGATGCATTTCAGCAATTGTCTGAATGCTTAAAACTGAAGCTATCCGCTCCCTGATCTTATTTTGGAAATACTTACAACACAGCATTGTTCACTGAATCGTGAAAACAAAATTTCACATTTGGTTTGGTGACCAGCTTATCAGTGTGTGGCATCTGCCCCCTGGTGCTGTGTTGGTGAGGTGCGTGGTCCTCACTCCCCTGCGACACAGTTTTCACTGTGGCTGGAGTCCGAGGCGGGCTGGCTCCACCCGGCCCCATTTTAACTACCACGCAAGCTCCCAGAGTGCACGCCTGTGTGGTGTGCGGAGAGCTTTCCCGAGCTGCCTGAGTCTCCATTCTTGTCTGTGAACTGGAGACACACAATATCACACTGTGAGGATCAAGTGAGATAACACAAGGAAGTGCTCAGCACCCCAGGCGGCACCTAGAAGGCTGCTCTCACGGGCCTAAGAAAGACAGGACTAAGCACGACTTACTGGCCTTAAGTTCTTATGGTCCGTAACTGGAACTTATCTGCTGCCGGTCAGCATGTAAAGTGGTATAACCACTTTGGAAAACTGTGTCAGTATCTATTAAAGTCAAATATATCCCCATCCTATGAGCCAGGAATTCTACTCCTGGGTATATATATATACCCCAGAGAAGGGAATGTCCACCTAAGGGTACAAGAATGTTAACAGCTATATTGTTCACAATAGCCCCAAACTGGAAACAACCCAAACGTCCTTCAAGTAGAAGGGTTAAATTGTGGTATATTCATTTAATGAAATACACATAGCAATGAAAATGAGGACATTTTTGCAACTCACAACAACACGGATGATTCTCACTAGCATAATGTTGAACAAAAGAAGCCGGACACAAAAGAGCAAATACTGTATGATGCCATCTATAAAAGTCAAAAATAAACAAAAGTGGTCTATGATGCTAGATGTCAGAACAGTGGTTATATTGTTGGGGTGTGGACAGTGACTGGCATATCCCCGTCACCGTGGTGAGGGGCACACAGGGGATTTTTGGAGTAGTGATACTGTTCTGTGTCTCCATATGGAAGATGGTTACACGGGTGTGTCACCTTATTAAAATTCATTGAACTTATGACAGACTTGTACATTTTTCTACATATACGTTATATGTGGTAGATTGCACTATTGCCCCTAATCCTTTGCTGTCTCTCTACGGGGGGCAGAGTACACTGCCTTGTCCTACTGATGTTGGGTTTGGCCAATAGGAGGTTAGATGGTATGGTGTGAGCAGAGACATGAAATGCGTTTGCCCTCTTGGGTTTCTGCCATAGCCATGATAATATACCTCAGAGAGCTGCTGCTCTTTTAGCCTGATTCACAGAATAAAATACACAGAACAGACTGAGCTAGACCTGGAGCCTGGAGCCTGAAGTCAGGCCTAGCCATTCAAATTGTGGCTGATTGTGAGGAGAAAAAGATGGTTGTTTTAAGCCACTGAATGTTGATTTGCTTTGTCATGCAGCATTATTGTGGCATTAGCTGACTGATACATTATTCTTTGACAAAAAAGTACTTTAAGATCTCTATGCTCCACTATTCTGATAGTCACCTGTTTCAATTTAAAGTTACCAACACCCATCTCTAGCACTTATATGACCTATTCATGTCATCAATCAAGTGCATCTCAGTTTCCTTGTCTCTGAAATGGGATGACGCTTACTTTACATGCTCTTGGGAGGATTCAATGAGCCAGTAGAACTAAAAGCACTTTGTAGATTGCAGAACACAACTTGAAAGTGATGGATGACGGAAGTGAGGTTGGAAAGCAAGCATGTGACAGGCAAAGCCACTTCCTCCCATTCATGGAACATCTTGGCTCAAAAGGTGAGGGCACAGTGTGGGGAGGAGGTTAGGGTACAAAAGTCAGGGCCTGCCCTAGAGCAATGACCAAGCTTCTGAGCATAGTTCTGTGGGGCCCAGACTGCCTTGGGAGATGGCGATGATGCTTGGGCCTCTAGAAGGCCAGCTTATGCACAGACAAAGCAGGCAATACAGGACACCAGGAAGGCCACTGCTGCCCTCAGATCTACCCCCCACCCATGACCTTCTACATGTCTGAAGAGCCACCATCAGTGTTTCCTTTAATTGGCTTGTGGTGCTGGGTGCCTTACTGCCTTTCTCACAGCACCTCTCAGTTCACAAAGAACAGGCCCATCTGTTCTCTCATCTCGGTACTATTTCCATTGTGTGGATAAAGAACCTGAGACTCTGGGAGACTGAGTGATTCCTGCAAAGCTACTTACTTAATTGAATTTGCAACAGGTTTTCTGACCAAAGATTAGAAAGGGAACTCACTGATGTGGGCAAGAATTCCATCGTTAGATAACCCAGTTGGATCCTCAGAAAACAGACGGCGCTGGCCTGAGGGACAGGACCAGTAAGTTTTGACAGGGGAGAGGGGAAAAATGGATTTGGAGTATTGGGTAAGTAGTGGACTTTGAAGGTGGGAGCTAGAGGGGATGGGGAAGATGAGGGAGGAACGGCAGACGGCTGCGCTGGTCTGCTAAGGAGCGGTCGGGGCAGCAGGAGAGAAAAGAAAGAATCAGACAGGATGCCAGGTAGGTCCAGGGACTCCATAGCCCTGCCTCATCTCCAACAGCAACAGTGTGGGGTGATGCTGTCACCACATTCTGCAACAAGAACCCCCCTTGCAGACCCTCCCACTGCCCACCTGGTTGGAAGGTGTGAGGTAGAACACCAGGCTTGTCTCCCACCACGCTGGTCTTCTTCCCTGCCAACCCCTGCGATGGCCGACTGCCTGGCCTGAGACTAGTTCCCGTAGCCAGTACAGACCTCACTATCAAGATGCTGAGAGCTGCGACAGCAAAGGAGGTCCTTGAACAAAGCTGTATTTAAACAAACACACACTTCCTTTAGAGCGCTAATATCAAGGACCCATTTCCGCTGATTCAACAAAACACAGCAACCCTCAAGGCAGGGGGTGGGAGGGGGAGCCTTGCTATTTTCTTTGCAACAATTTTCACACGGGTGGGTGGAGAATTTCCTTTGGCAAGGTGAGCTGTCACTGCTCCTTCCCTGGGTGCTGTCTCAGCTTGGCTCTGCCCTGAAGCAACCTTCTCCCCCTGTCTCCGGTCCCAAGTCTGTTCTGTGGCTGCGACCTACCTCTGTGGTCCGGAGGCCATTCTGTTTCTGGGTCAGGGGGCCTGAGCTGAGGCCCTGGGGATTTGGGCACTGGGTCCCACAGCTCATCTTCTTCTCTGGGTTGGATATTCCACTTGGGGCTGTCGATCGGGGCACACTGTTGGAGGACATGCCATCTTCCAGCCCACCTGGGGGAGGGAAGCAGAGGATGCGACTAGAGTCTTGCACACAGCAGTTACTGAAAACAATCTCCAAGAGTGTGGAAAAAAAGACAGCCAAAAACAAGAAAAAAAAGTCAAGCAGAAATCCCACCATGCAGAGCTACCATTTTCTATAAGAACATGTGTGGTGTTTTTTTTTTTTTTTTAACAAAAATGAGACTTTAAAATAATTTTGTAACTTGCAATTTCTACTTAATAATACATCAATGACATTTTCTATACCCTTAAATGTTCTGCCATATTATTTTTCACATACTTACTCTGTCATTGTATGGATGTGTCACATTTAACTAAACCCCTCTAATTGGATATCTGTTTTCACTTTTTCATATCAAATGTTACTATGATGAAACTCCTTGGGGTTAAAGCTTTATTCTTCATTACTTCCTTAGGATAAATTCCTAGAAGTGGATTACTGGTTTGAAGTTTATATATCGTTTTTTACATAATTCCACCTCAAGGTATTGGACTGAGCATGTGTTCCTTCCATGAAATGCCAAGAAATGATAGAATGAAGTTTAAATATAGCCTAATTGAAAAGCAAGAGGAGGGAATTCCCTGGCAGTCCAGGGGTTAGGACCCTGCATTTACAATGCCAAGGGCATGGGTTCAACCCCTGGTCTGGTCAAGGAACTGAGATCCCATAAGCCACGTGGCATGGCCAAAAAAAACAAGCAAGAGGAGGACTACAGAGAGAAATTCATGGATAAAGAGTATCTGATTGAAAAGATAAAACGCAGTCCAGGGAGCGTGAGGGCGAGTGCCAAGTGGGAGACGAGAAGCCAGCAGAGGCTCTGTCATGGCCACAGGGAGGCCAAGGGCAGCCAGGTAGGTCAGTCATTCTATTCCTCCACCAGCTGAGGCCAGATGGCAATGACGGAGCAGTCTGTGAGGGTAAGACATTGTGATATAAAAAGAAATATATATTTGGTCTTTGTCCCCAGTTCCTGGCATAGAGTTCCTAAAACTCTTGCCATTTCCTGAGTTAACAGGGGTGATAGCAGCATCTTTTGTTACAACATTTGGTATTTGCTCGCACTTGATGACACAGAGCTCCCAAATTCCTTGGAATTTCATGAGTGATAGGACACAGAGGAGCCCTATTTGTTATAACAAGGCAGCTCCTGGTGGCCCCTAGATAGCTTCAGATGGGGGCTGATTGCCAGGAAGACCTAACCTTGATTAGGAGCTTGGAACTTTCAGCCCCACCTTCTAACCTCTGGGGAGGGGAGAGGGGCTGGAGATTGAGTTAGTAATTGATGATGCCTCATGATGAAACCTCCATAAAAATCCCTAAGTGACAACGTTTGGGGGAGCTTCCAGGTTGGTGAAAGCATATATGTGCTGGGAGGGTGGCACACGCCAACTCCACAGTCAGAAGCTTGTCAGAAGCTCCTGCACTTGGAACTCTTTTGGAGTTCTGGTACCTCTTTATCTGGCTGTTCATTTGTTTCATTTATAATATCTTTTACAATAATCTGGTATACATAAGTAAAGTGTTCCTGAGTTCTGTGAGTCATTCTAGCATATTACTGAACCTGAGGAGGGGGTATGAGAACCCTGATTTATAGCCAGCTGGTCAGAAGTACAGGTGGCAGCCTGGGACTTGCAACTGGTGTCTGAAGTGGGGGAGAGGCAGTCTTGGGGGACTGGGCCCTTAACCTGTGGGTCTGTGCTAACCCCGGATAGTTAGTGTCAGAATTGAATCGAGTAGTAGGACACCCAGTTGGTGTCTGGAGAGTTGGAGAATTGGTTGATTTAGGGGATAAAACCCCACACATTTGGTGTCAGAAGTATAGTTGAGTAGAAACAGCACAGAGAGGGCCTTGGCTCAGAGAGAAGGGCAGTGCTCTCAGGGGCTAGTGACACCTGAGAGAAAGAGAAAAGTCATGCCAAGAAGGCTTGCTATCTGAAAACAGTACCAGTAGAGTAAGCCAATAGTTGTTTCCATCCTTGCCTTCCAAGCTGGCTTCTTAAAGAGATGTAGCTGATGTTGTAACAGGAAATTTCAGTGACAGAAATTAGTACAAAAATAAGAATATACAAACAGTTGGTGAAGGTCAACACCAAAAAAGAGAGACAACAGACTCTATAATGGAGACCTCAAAGGAAATGGAATTAATACAGGATGTAGCACAGAATTTTAAATAAGTGTATTTAATCTGCTCAGAAAAATAAGGGAAGATAATATGAGGACAAGAGTGACC
This sequence comes from Leucopleurus acutus, assembly GCF_964270905.1. Lineage (NCBI taxonomy): Eukaryota > Metazoa > Chordata > Mammalia > Artiodactyla > Delphinidae > Leucopleurus > Leucopleurus acutus. The sequence goes on along the minus strand of NC_139159.1, from coordinate 50,192,734 downwards.
AAAAAGGTTCAATTAGAAATATTTGGAATAAGTTTCGGCTTTTTAAAAATTTATTTATTTTTGGCTGTGTTGGGTCTTCGTTGCTGCGCGTGGGCTTTCTCTAGCTGCAGGGAGTGGGGGCTACTCTTCATTGTGGTGTGTGGGCTTCATTGCGGTGGCTTCTCTTGTTGCAGAGCACAGGCTCTAGGTGTGCAGGCTTCAGTAGTTGTGGCTCGCGGGCTCTAGAGCACAGGCTCAGTAGTTGTGGCGCACGGGCTTAGTTGCTCCGCAGCATGTGGGATCTTCCTGGACCAGGGATTGAACCCATGTCCCCTGCATTGGCAGGCGGATTCTTAACCACTGTGCCACCAGGGAAGCCCCTGAAATAATAGTTTTAACTGTTGAAATGAAGTTTAAAAACTCAATAGAGAAGCTGAATAGCAGGACAGGCACAGTTAAAGAGCAATTTGGTGAACTGGAAGAGCAAGCCAAGGAACTCTCCTGGAAGGGGTAAGTGAACGTATGAAAAACACATTAAGAAACACAGAATAGGGCTTCCCTGGTGGCGCAGTGGTTGAGAGTCTGCCTGCCGATGCAGGGGACACGGGTTCGTGCCCCGGTCTGGGAGGATCCCACATGCCGCAGAGCGGCTGGGCTCGTGAGCCATGGCCTCTGAGCCTGCGTGTCCGGAGCCTGTGCTCCGCGACGGGAAAGGCCACAACAGTGAGAGGCCTGCGTACCTCAAAAAAAAAAAAAAGCAAGAAAGAAACACAGAATAGAAATCCAGAAATTACAACCTTAATCTAAGAGGAGTTCCAGAAAGAAGGAACAGAAAAAAATTGAGCAGAAGCAATACTCACAGAAATAATACTAAGTATTTCTCAGAACTGAAGAAAGACATGAAAGCCCAAATTGAAATAGCCTACCAAGGGAATGTAAATTGGCGCGGCCATTATGAAAAATGGTATGGCAGTTCCTCAAAAAACTAAAAATAGTTGCCATGTGATCCAGCAATCCCAATCTTGGGCATATACCCAGACAAAACTATAATTCAAAAAGATACATGCACTCTTATGTTCACAGTGGCACTATTTATAATAGCCAAGACATGGAAACAACCTAAACGTCCATCGACAGATGAATAAAGAAGATGTGACATATATATATATATACACAGTGAGATGTCACTCAGCCATAAAAAAAGAATGAAATAATGGCAACATGGATGGACCTAGAGATTATCATACTTAGTGAAGTCAGAAAGAGAAAGACAAATATCGTACGATATCACTTATATGTGGAATCTAAAATACCCCACAAGTGAACATATCTATGAAACAGAAACCGACTCACAGACATAGAGAACAGTCGTGTGGTTGCCAAGGGGGAGGAGAGGTGGGGGAGGGAAGGATTGGGAGTTTGGGATTAGCAGATGCAAACTAGTATATATAGAATGGATAAACAACAAGGTCCTACTCTATAGCACAGGGAACTATATTAAACATCCTGTGATAAACCATAATGGAAAAGAATATGAAAAAGAATATATATGTATAACTGAGTCATTTTGCTGTACAGCAGAAATTAATACAACATTGTAAATCAACTATACCTCAATAAAATTTTTTAAATGTATATGAAATAGCCTACCAAGCACTTGGCAGGACAAATAAAAAGAAAAACGCAACCCAGAGAGATCTTAGTGAAATTCAGAATGTCATTGATAACAAAAGTTTCAGAAGAGGGAAAAAAGTCAAGAATGAGATTGACATCAGGCTTTTCATCAGCAACTAACAGATGTAAGGAAACTATGCAACAATGTCTTCAAGATTTCAAAAGATATACACATTTTAAAGTCTTTTGCAATTCATTGCCAGATTTATCTCTATAAGTCTTTCTCCAATCACCCTATTGCCCTTCTGCTAACAGTATACGAAATGGCAATGTTCCCAAAACCCTCACAAACACTGAACGTTTTCTTGCTTCTTATCTTCGCCAATTTAAGAGGCAAAATAAATTATCTCATCGCTTTGGTTTATACTTCTTTATTTACTAGAGATATTATTTATGTTCCTGTTGGCTAATTGCATGTATGTGTTTTTTAATTGTCAAGTCATTTGCCTATCTTACTTTTGGGGTGTTAGCCTAGGTTTGCTTTCAATGAAACTTAAGGAAAACAAACAAAATCCTTTCCCAGAGTGTTGAGAAATTATTTGCCATGAGGCAGGCACAGTGTATCTGATATACTAAGGGAGGAAGGAACAGAACTGATGAGGCTGCAGTCCCAATGCAGCTGAGGGGGTAATGATCCAAAGGACACACATGTCCACATGTCACCCACCTGCTCTGCGAAGTGCAGGCTCTCGACCATGGCCATGGGAATGAAGTCAGAATTCAAAGCATTGTAAGTCACAATAGAAGATGCCTGGTCCAAAGTTTCCTGACTGGCATGCACTGTGATTAAGTTCCAGATGTGCAGAGAAATGGATTCCTTCAGCTGGGCTCGCCCCAAATCTTTGTGTCCCTCTTCCTCCACCAGCTGGCAGCCTGCCCCACTTCTCTTCCCATCCTCCCACCATCCTGTATCAACAGTGCCTCAAATGCATGTGTATAGACGCCCCAGTACACATACTCAATCTCCATCCCCACTGCTCCTGCAAACAGCTGTCCCTTGGCCTAGGGGAGTGCAAACCCAGAGAACGAATCAGGTGAAGAGGCCCATGAAGACCCTGGAAGCAGGTTTGGTGTGATTTGGGCTGGTAATTCCAGGGTCCTGGCACCCACAGAAGAGTCTAAAACAGAGCTTTGGGTCTTCCCTAGTGGTCCAGTGGTTAGGACTCAGCGCTTTCACTGCTGTGGGCCCCGGTTCAGTCGCTGCTCTGGGAACTAAGACCCCGCAAGCCATGCAGCATGGCATGCATAGATAGATAGATAGATAGATATAAATAAAATAGAGCTTCTCATTTTGGTCCAGGCAAACTGTTGTTACTGGTCTGCTGTGGGATAAGTATAAAAACTGAACACAAGCATTTGGAAATATCTATGGCAATGTGACATTGCTGGAACACCCAAGATTGAACTCGTCTGATCGAAGAGGGTATAAGACCAGTACCAGTGCTGTCAAACTCACATGGTGAGTCACAAGTGCTGTGAGCTGTGTATTAATCACGCACATAGGATCACATATTTGTCTGCGACGGACTGGGGGAAAAAAGGCAACTGGTCCTGAAGGAGGGATGGAGGCTTTTGTAGGTATGATCCCTTGGCCCCTGGATAACCTGCCCTGTATGGAAGGGGGTGGTGGGAAGAAACGGGGGTCTCTAAAGCACAAGACCAAGGCAGATACCTTGCTTACCTAAGTGTAGGGTGCTTCCTGCCCTTGGGGCTGCTGAGTGGGATTCAACACTGGCCAGTATTGCCTTGACTGTTTACCGCAAGGGGCCATATGGATGTTACCGTTTTCTCTGTGGGTCATAGCTTGGTACCTGGGTTGAGGGCAGGTAAGAGGCCCTCCTGAGCCATCCACTGAATGCACCATGGTGCTTCCAGCTTGCGTCCAGATGACCCCCACTTTGTCCCACCCTAAGACACTTCAAGATGCAAACCTGACCCCGGTCCTCCCCTTGCCCATGGCCAGGCCCCTAAGGGGGTTACAGGACATGGAACACAGATCCCCTCCCCCTTCCCCCACAAGGTAACCCAGTTGTTGACCCAGGAGGAAGGTGGCAAGGCAGGAAGGGGAGGCTGAGGGCACCAGGGGCCAAGAGCAGACAGTGGAGAACACATCGAGGGAAGCAGAGAGGCGACAGGAAGTGGGACCAGGCATGATTTAGAGCTCCAAGCCCCTGGCACACGTGCCATTGTTCCATAGTATTTCACATACAAAACACAAATTCAAAGACAAAATTATTAAGAATTTCAAGATGGCGACTGCAGAGCATTAAACCCTAAGCACAGGCCCCTTCTGAGCCCGGCAGGCCCTGTGGGGCTGCACTGGTTACACACCCATGAAACCAGTCCTGACAACACTTAAAAGAGATCAAGGCAGAGCTGCTGTGGCTGAAGTACAAATAGGCAGTCCTTCCCTCTAAGCAGCCCAGTTATTCCCTGGGCATCTCTACTGAGCCCCAGGGTTTCTAGAAACACCGCTGGAAAGTCACTCATTTGGTCTAGTGTTTTCAGTTTTCATTGGTAACTGAACAAAAGTTAGAACTCTGTTTCATTTTGTTTTTAATATTAATTTTTATTGGAGTATAGCTGTTTTACAATGTTGTGTTAGTTTCTGCTGTACAGCAAAGTGAATCAACCACACGTATACATATATCCCCTTTTTTGGACTTCCTTCCCATTTAGGTCACCACAGAGCACTGAGTTCCCTGTGCTGTACAGTAGGTTCTCATTAGTTACCTATTTTATACATAGTAGTGTATATATGTCAATCCCCATCTCCCAATTCATCCCACCCTCCCTCCCCACCTTGGTATCCATACATTTGTCCTCTACGCCTGTGTCTCTATTTCTGCTTGGCAAATAAAGAACTCTGGTTTCTTAATCCCCAATCTAGGGACTTCCTCATTAATTAAATGGGAAGAACAATGCCTACTTCACGGGCTGTTTTAAGGATTAAACAAGACAATATATATTAAGGTTCTAACGTGTTTGGCACATACATTGTACTTATTATTACTTATGGTCCAACACCAGCTGCCTTGTCTCCTCATGGCATCTCTCTCCATTAGCCATTATTAGTTCCATTCTTGATTTATGAGTCACACAATCAGGCCCTGTGAAGTGCTAAAAGACTGGCCCACTGAGGCTGATACACAAGCAGGAAAGCTCTGACCATAATCAGGGAGACAGGGCCAGGCTTGGGGCTGGCATTGCCAGCGAGCAGGCTCATCTGCTCAGTGTGGCCAAGGGTTCGCTGCAGGGGGTCAGGAATATGGGGTCATTTACTGTTACTTCTGCCTGCAATAAATCAGGTGGTTTTGCTGCATGGATTTAATTTGACTTGTATTTTCTAGTTCCAAAAATAATAAACTCAATATTAGAAATCCTGTAAACTACAAAAGTGCACAAAGGAAAAATCATTTTTACCTCACCATGCAGAGATAACAAAGAGGCGATGTCCTTCTGACAGATGCTACTGGCGCCCCCGCCAAGGTTCACTTACCCGACCCCTGCACGCATCCCCCAGCTGTGGCGGATGCTGGCGGCTGATAGCTCATGCCTGCCCTCTTCTCCTAAGGCTTGTCCTTGGCCAAAGGAGGCCCCCTCACGGGCAGAGGCTTGGCTGACTATGTCAGGTACAGCCCATGGCCAATAAGTGTCTAAAAGTGTGTAGGTGGGATAGGTGGGGGAGAGGTGTGTGTACAACAGCCCAGCCCTCTTGCCCCTGAGCAGGACAATTTCTACAAAGCAATTTTTCTCCAGAGCAACTCAGGGGATCAGGCCAGGGCTAGACTGATCCTGAAACTGCATCTTTGCCCAGCTCCCGCCCCTGGCCCATCCTGCTTCCCTTGTTCCCTCCCTCACACGGTTCTCCTCCAAGGAGCATCTCTAGGAGTCACTCACATAAAATCCCCATCTCGGGCTCTGCTTCTAGAGAACCAAACCTAAGACAGCATATATACCCTGCGTGCTGGATACGTTCTGTCTGCCCCTCCACACTCACCCTCCCCTCCTCTCCACCCTGCTCCAGGTCCCAGAACACTGACTTGAAAGCACCATATTAACAGGCTCCCTTGCCCACTGGCTTCTAGTTGGGTTTGCCAATGGGCATCGCTAGCTACTGAGGTGGAGGCTCTTCAGCAGCATTCTGAGGTCGGGCCTTTATTTTTGTAGCTCCCTCCCGGCAGGGTTTCCACCGGTGCACCGTGTCCTCTATACACTCCTCCACCAGAAAAGGGCAGAGAACCAAGAAAATCCAGGGAGGTTGTGCCATTAGGAGGTTCCTGAAGACTTCAAGGAGAGCTCAGAGGAGTGGTGGGAAGAGAGCACAGATGGTAAGTTGCTGAGTAGGGGGGTACAGATGCTGTATCAGTCAGAGTGCGTAGCTGCAAGCAACAAAAGTTGACACCGGTGAATTAAAGTAGAAAAGTGACTCATTTGAATGATCTGAGGTGCTCAAAGAACATCTGGAAGGGCTAGAGGTTGAGACACAGAGGCTATCAATCAAGGAACAATGTCCCAAATCCTTCTGTGGACCTTGTCCCACCAACCGCTGGACCCTGGCAACTCACCTCAGCATTGCTGCCACACTTAATACTGAAACACTGTTGTTGCTTTTCTGAAATTCAAGTTTAATTGGGTGTCCTGAATTTTATCTGGCAACTCTACTGGGTGCCAAGTGCCCCAGACTGGGGGGACATTGTTGTGAAAGTTGCATTGTACTAGACACCGATCTCCATCTCCATCTCTACTCCACGCCACCCCTCTCATGCCTAGTGCCTGGAGGAGCGACCCTTATTTTATAGGAGAGAAAAACCGAAGTTTAACTCAGGTTACGTATATTTCCAAAGTTTGTGGTCTTAGTAAGTATTCACATTTCCTTTGAGGAAACACTCCCAAGCAGGCAGTTCTCAAATTTTAGTGTGCATGAGAGCCACCTGAAGTGTCTTTTAAAATACAGATCCTTACATCTAATCCCCAGAACTCCTGATTCAGTAGGGGCCCAGGAACATGCATTTTAACAAGTTCTTTCCATCCTTCCTCACCTCCAGTGATTCTGAAGCAGGGAATTCTAAAGACTACACTTTTAGGCTCCTGACATAGAGATCAACCCTCCTACTGGTTTTGAAGGTTGCCTGAAAAATGTCCATCTCTATTTCTCCCCACAGTGGTAGTAAATTGAGGGACATTTGTGTGCCCCTAGGGTATGTCTTTTTTGGACACCCTCCACAAAATGTTCATTCCACCCAGAAGACAAGCCAAATCACTGACTTTGCCAAAAGATGGCAAACAGCTGTGTCCAAAGCTTGATGACAAATTGCAGCCAAGGACTTCTTGCCAGTTTCTTGCTATTTTGGAAATGGAGCTGGGAGAGGGGCAGAGCATAGAAGGTAAAGATGATAGCCAGAAGCCATGTGGGGAGCAGGACAAGGGGCAATTCCTCCTTAGCCCTCAGTGAAGGCGATCACAGATTTCAAAGTCACTGAAACCACCTGCAGGTCATTCCCTCAATGATCAAAATCCAAAGTATAAGTCATTAGCAGTCTGTTTGGGAAGAATCTCCTACTGTCACATCAGATAAAATTCTGGCTCATCAAACACTATCTGGGCTCAGGCTCAGAACACATAGGTGATGGTAATTCTGTGTGAACCGAGTTATAAATTAAATAAACTGCACCTACCCAGCCACTTACCGAGAATCTGTTTCCTCATTTTTCAAAATGAACTAGAATACGAAGGTGCCTGTCATTTCTTCAATCTGATGGGTAATTTTTGAACATACATAATGTGTAAGAGGCTTATACGAAACTTTTTGTATGGCTAGTGTAAGAAAATCCTTAAAAATGGTGAGCAACCCTTACATTTACTGTCAATTGATTTTGGGCAAGAGTGCCAAAGCAATTCAATGGAGAAAGAACTGTTTTTTTCAAGTGTGTAGGATAACTGAATATCTACACGCAAAAGATTGAAACTGGAACCCCACCTCGCAATATATACAAAAGTTAACCCAAAGTGGATCAAAGAATTGCCAAATGTAATTGCTTAAAAGAAAACATAGGCATAAATTTTCACGGCCTTGGATTAGACAATGGTTGCTTAAAAATGACCCCGAAAGCACAAGCAACAAGAACAAAAAGTAGATAAATTGCAGATCATCAAAATGTTAAACTTTTGTACTCCTGAGGACACCATGAGTAAAGTGAGACGACAGTTCACAGAACAGAACAATTTTTGAAATTATGTATCTGGTAAGGGATTCTTACTCCCCAAAACCCATACAACTCAACAATAAAAAGACAAATAACCCAATTAAAACATAGACAAAGGAGGTGAAGAGACATTTCTCCAAAGATATGCAAATAGTTAATAAGCACATGAAAATATGTTCAACAGCACTAGCTAACAGGAAGATACAAATCAAAATCACAATGAGGTATCACTTCACAACCACTGGAATGGCTACAAAAAAGACAGACAATAAGTGTTCACGAAGACGTGGAGAAGTTGGAACCCTCATCCACTGCTGGTGGGAGTGTAAAATGGTGCAGTCCCTTTAGAAATCAGCCTGGCAGATCCTTCAAGGATTAGACATAGATACCATACGACCCTGAAATTCCACTCCTAAGTATATACCCAAGAGAAATGAAAACCTACGTCCACGCAAAGACGTGCACATGAATGTTCATAGCAGCATTATTCATAATAGACAAAAAGTTAAAATACCCTAAATATCCACCAATTGATGGATGGATAAATAAAATAGGTATATACCTACAGCAGACTATTATCTGGCAGCAGACAAAATGAAATACTGATACATGCTGCAACATTGGTAAATCCTGAAAACATTATGCTAAGTGAAAGAAACCAGTTACAGAAGGCCACATATGGTATGATTCCATTTACATGAAACGTTCAGAAAGAGGCAAATCTATAGACAGAAACGTAAATTAGTGGTTGCCTGGAGCCGGCGTGGTTGGGTGGGGGGGATGAGGAGTGACTGTTAATAGACACAGGATTTCTTTTTAAGGTGATGAAAATGTCCTAAAATTGTGGGGATGGTTTCAGAGCTCCGAGACTATACGAAAAACCACATAATTGTACACTTGAAATAGGTCAATTGTATGGTATATGAATTACAGCTCAATGAAGCTGTAATTTAAAAAATGGTGAGCAACACATCTTGGAATGTTATACTGTCTAGAGAGAATGAAGCACATTTGGATTTGAACAGCAATAGTCAGGGAGAGGGCTTCCCTGGTGGCGCAGCGGTTGAGAGTCCGCCTGCCGATGCAGGGGACACGGGTTCGTGCCCCGGTCCGGGAAGATCCCACATGCCGCGGAGCGGCTGGGCCCATGAGCCATGGCCGCTGAGCCTGCGCGTCCGGAGCCTGTGCTCCGCAACGGGAGAGGCCACAACAGTGAGAGGCCCACATACCGCAAAAAAAAAAAGTCAGGGAGAGGGATTGACCAGTGATTTCAAGTCTATACGGACACCTGCAGTACTAGCCTCACAGTCCCCAAAGGTCATGGGGTCCTGACTAGGAGGGCACTGGAGATGAATCACCAGCCTGTCACATCTGCCCCTGGCCGTGGGGCTTGGTGGTGGAAATGGTTCCGCCACCATGGTACCCAGCAGCGTGCAAGAAAGGCACCTGCTGACAGCAACAGCTGGAACGGAAAGGACCACGAGAAGGAAGGAAAGTCCCATCTGTCCTTGGTGAAATCAGGCCTGAATTCTTCTCTCCCCAAAGAGACACCCAGGAGACAGCAAACAAGCTAGAGAACTGGGAGGCAGCCCAAAAGGAAAACTCAAAACCTCACTTTTCTTCTTCCTACTGATGCCCTTACAACCTGTCAGTCTTACCCTTCCCTCTCTCTTTGATCCCTCAGTGGCACCTCCCTTCCTTGCGGCTTCCACCTCTGCTCTGAGATCATTACAGAGCAGATTCTCCAGGGTGGGTGAGGGCCGTATCTCTGCGTTAATTACCGTGCAGCTGTCTCAACTCTGTAATGAAAATTCAGCTCTTCCGCCCATCAAAGATATTACTTTTCTCTTCTGACTTACTTCACTCTGTATGACAGACTCTCTAGGTCCATGTATGTATAGCTGATTCACTTTGTTATAAAGCAGAAACTAACACACCATTGTAAAGCAATTATACTCCAATAAAGATGTTAAAAAAAAAAAAGATCTTGTTTCTAAGGTAGGCAATACTGCTATGTCCGTAACAATACCTTATGCTTTTCTGAAGCCTTCCTCCCAAATTGCTCAAAACACATCTCTGATGTCCTTCCCTGTCCTCTTTGTCTTTCCTTGAATAATTCTTTTTTTTTTTTTTTTGGTGGCTATAAGTTTACAGGTTATTTTTGTTTGTATTAAAGAAATATTTTTTAATTGAAGTATAGTTGAAGTACAATATTATAAAAGTTACAGGTATATTGAATAATTATCTTAGACTTTAAAAATGTCTACCTTGTGTTTCAGTTTGCTAGGGCTGCCACAACAAAGTACCACAGGCTGGGTGGTTTAAACGACAGAAATTTATTTTCTCACAGCTCTGGAGGCTAGAAGTCCTAGATCAAGGTGTCAACAAGGCTGGTTTCTTCTTTTTTTTTTTAACATCTTTCTTGGAGTATATGCTTCTCAATGTTGTGTCAGTTTCTGCTTTATAACAAAGTGAATCAGCTGTACATATACATATATACCCATATCCCCTCCCTCTTGTGTCTGCCTCCCACCCTTCCTATCCCACCCCTCTAGGTGGTCACAAAGCACCGAGCTGATCTCCCTGTGCTATGCGGCTGCTTCCCACTAGCTATCTATTTTACATTCCATAGTGTATATATGTCCGTGCCACTCTCTCACTTCGTCCCAGCTTCCCCTTCCCCCTCCTCACGTCCTCAATTCCATTTTCTACGTCTGCATCTTTATTCCTATCCTGCCCCTAGGTTCTTCAGAACCTTTTTTTTTTTCTTTTCAGATTCCATATATATGTGTTAGCATACGGTATTTGTTTTTCTCTTTCTGACTTACTCTGTATGACAGACGCTAGGTCCATCCACCTCACTACAAATAACTCAATTTCGTTCCTGTTTAAGGGCTGGTTTCTTCTTAGCTCTCTCTCCTCGGCTTGTAGATGGCTGTCTTCTCCCTGTGTCACCCCTTTGTCTATCTGTATCCTAATCACCTATTCTTAGAAGGACACCAGTCATACTGGATTAGGACCCATCCAAATGACCTAATTTTAACTTAATTACTTCTTTAAAGGGTCTATCTCCAAATCTAATCACATTCTGAGGGTACTGGTTGTTACATCAATATCCCAATTTTGAGGGGACACAGTTCAGCCTGTAACACCTTGCTTTTCCTTTTATAAAATAATGTTTCTATTTTGCTGATATAAGAAATAGATGTTTCATGTAGAAAACTTGACTATATTGGTAAGAAAAATATAAGAAAATGAAAATTATTCATAATCCCACCAACCAGGGATAGCTGTTAGTTGACGTTTTCCCTACTATGTCCTCAAACATTTTTCACTGCATTGACACACATCGTTTTTAAGAAATGAGATTATACCCTAAGCCTGTTCCGTCTTCCCCCTTATCTATCACACCATTTCTACTCAGGCTCATTCCTCCTTCATCTGCTTCTTCCTCTTCATAGATCACTTATTCTTCTATCATCCGTCTTTCAATTATCCCAACATTTGAAAAATATTTCTTCAGTGCCTACTATGTGCCAGGCGCTATGCTGGGTGCTGGGCTTATACCTGCGACTGATAGTCCAGTAGGGCTGCAGTCTCTCAGCTCAATCCTCCCCCCACCCGCCTTCCTTTTCCTCCTGCCTCTCCCGGTCTCTTCTAAGTCCCCGAGTTCCACCCCAGAAAGGATCCCGAGGATGGAGGGAAAGATTGAATTCTCATTGATGGGAGAAGGAAGACAAGAATTTGAACTGGTGTTGACACAATTCTCTGTGAGAGATGGAGGGCGAGGCAAGGCAGAGGACACTTAGAAGACAATAAATCAGATCCGTCATGTATCTGACTCTGCCTTCCTCATCCACGTGGCCCAGCCTGGAGCCCACCTTTTTACTCGGGCTGAAACTGCCTCTCCAAGGAACTGTCCACCTGAGCAACCGCAGGCACCTTGACAAGCGGTGTCCTTCCCATAGAACACTCTCTCAGGGAGACGCACCGATGCCTCAGGATAAGGTCCCACGACTCGGGTGGGAGGAGGACACTCCTCCAGTGGCTGGGGCAGTCCTTGGCCACGGCCCTGCCCCTCGTGATCCCATTCCTTGGTAAGTAAGCTTGAATGGGGAGGCTTACTTTGATCTTTTTTGCTTAGCTCATTTCCTTATGTGTCCAGACAGGCATCCTGCTGGTGGCCTGGCTTCTTTCCACAAAGTCTGCAGATCTAATCAGTCAGGGATTTAAAAACACCTGGGGGGCTTACACCTCGCACTGCTCCCAAAGTGGCTGGCTCCAGGCGAGTCTTCATGGCCTGCCCTAGACTCTTGCTTAGTCAGTGGAACTTGTCCTCAGGGAAAAAGTCTTCCAGTGCAATTCTCTTTTTGCCTTGGTTCAATCACTTTTGGGGTGGTTAGCCCTTTAAGGAAGTGGCAGCTGGTTTCCTGTTTTTTGTTTTAAACTCCTTGACATTTTCTAAGTTTAGTACAACCAGCTTCTTCAGCAGGCTCTTTCCAGGCCAGCTGTAGCTGGTACTAAATTGTTCTCTTAGGTGGACATTAGAAATTTCGTGGTAAAGCCTTATTAGATGTAAGAAGTATATTTGGGTCAATCAGAATTAGGAGATTTAGGTCAATTGAATTGAAATTTTAATCTTGAACATTTAAAATCATCCAAAGAAATCTATCAGTCCTCTAGCATCTCTGAGTGCCTCCCCTGTGCCTACTAGCACTGGGCTGTCCTTAGGGAATATAAAAGACTTGCCTGCCTGGATCCTTGCTGCTTCTGTAATTTAATTGGAAATTTAATAGCTTATTTAAGAATTACTGGAAAATAGAGCCATGCAAACTTTAAATAACAAGGTATCATTTCTTACCCATCAGAGTGGCAAAAGTTAAGAAGTCTGATAATATTAAATGTTGAAAGGGTGTCAGTGAATGAGTTCTCTCATATATTTATTACTGGTGGGAGGGCAAACAGAACTATATATTTTGGAGGACAATTGGTAGAATCTACGCAAGTGTAAAATGTGTGCACATCATGACTCAGCAATTTCAGTCGTCAGTATCTACTGTAGAAAACCACTTACCAGAGGCCTGTCAAGGATGTTCTTTGCACCCCCATAACAGTGAAAAATGGAATCAACGTAGCCATTCATCAGTTGGATAATTACTAAATTAACTGTGTTTTTTCTATACTGTGGAATTCTATACAATAATTTAAAAGTATACAGATTTATGTTGATAGAAGTCCAGTATATAATGATGAATGGCATAAAGCAAGTAGAGGATAAATATGTACAAATGACAGCTTTTGCATAGGAAAGAAAAAACTATATTACATACTATGTTATTATTGTTATTTTTTTGCATGATACATACACACATATAGATGTGTATAAATATATCTATCTATATGTGTGTGTATATATATATATATGTGTGTGTGTGTGTGTGTGTGTGTGCATGTGCATGTGTGTGTGTGGTGTGTATACACCCAACAAACTGATAACACTGTTTGTCTCTAGGGAAAAGACAGGGGACCAAGATCAGAGGGTGGTTATGGGAACTTATCTATTACAGTTCTACTTTTTAAATATATTACTTGTGAAATAAAAATGATTTTTAAAAAAATAGAGCTAGGTCATATTCTGTCTTTTCTCCTTGGTAACGGCTTTGGACCCACCCAGAATATTTGGCTATTTGGCTATCTGTTTATTTATTGGCTGTGCTGCTCAGCTTGCAGGATCTCAGTTCCCCCACCAGGGCCTGAACCTGGGCCACGGCAGTGAAAGCACCGAATCCTAACCACTAGACCACCAGGGAACTCCCAGAATATTTGGCTATTTAATTTTTAGTTGTTAGATTACATTTAATCATCAAATATGCTATCAAAAATGGTAATCAAATATAACGACGCCCAAGAACAAGGACAATACACAAGAATTACTGCATTGCTATTAGCCTATTCTATAAAGGCAGCTCAACCACTTTAAAATCAAGGGGTGAGGGACTTCCCTGGTGGTCCAGTGTTTAAGAATCCACCTTCCAATGCAGGGGATGTGGGTTCAGTCCCTGGTTGGGGAACTAAGATCCCACGTGCTGCGGGGCAATTAAGCCCGCGCTCTAAAGCCAGCAAGCGGCAACAAAGTTCCCACGTGCCGCAACGAAGACCTGACGCAGCCAAATAAATAAGTTTTTAAAAATATTAAATAAATAAAATAAAATCAAGGGATGAGATGTCTGACTCTCTGTGGGGCAGTCAGACAGTTCACTGAGGCACCCTAACAGTAAATGTGGATAGAGCAAATTATAGTTGTTGGTAAGAACCTGGGGATTACTCATGTGACTGAGTTCAGATGTGGTTAGTCCTCACAGGAGAGAGGATTCTTGAGCAGTGTTTAAAAGGAAAGACTGGGCGGTTTGGGCATGAAGGGTAATAGAAGAAATGAAACGAAATTCACATTTGTGGGCTCCCGATAAGTGCCAGCCCCATGCTCAGAGCTAAAGATATAAAGATAGGGCTTCCCTGGTGGCGCAGTGGTTGGGAGTCTGCCTGCCGATGCAGGGGACGCGGGTTCGTGCCCCGGTCCGGGAAGATCCCACATGCCGCGGAGCGGCTGGGCCCGTGAGCCATGGCCGCTGAGCCTGCGCGCCCGGAGCCTGTGCTCCGCAACGGGAGAGGCCACAACAACAGTGACAGGCCCGCGTACCGGGAAAAAAAAAACAAACAAAAAAGATATAAAGATGGAAAGACTCCTGAAATAACTGATAGCTAAGAGCATAGGTCTGGAATTTGATTCCCAACTCTACTATCACACCAAGCTTCAGAGGAGGTGTTATGATCCTCCCCCCATCCTTTTTTTTTTTCCAGAAGAGGAAACCGAAGTTCAAGGAGGTTAAGTAACCTGCTTGAGGTCAATACCAGGCTTCTACCCAATGTCAGTCAGACTCTAGAACATTTGCTTTCACATGCATTTGTGTTTACTCACATCATTTAAAAAAATCTACAACGAATCATATTCTCCCTTTTCAGGGCTAGGCAATAACAAGGAGATGTATGGTGCCATCGAAATAAATGAAAGGCTTTTGGTTTGTTGTTTTATAGATAATCCACAGCTCAGAGAGGTCTTACTCCTCCAGGGTGGAGCAGGTCTTTGGAATACTTCAGAATCCAAGTAACTTGCCAGCAGCATCAAGGTCACACTGAAGCAGAGACAGCCGGGAGATGAGTACATTTAATTAAACTACCTTTGTGCATTTTCTACCCGTCGGACCCCTGATACTGTCCTCCCGCCAGGTGCTCAGCCCGCTGGTCCCCCCTGGAAAATTCAGCGTCTATCCCCTAACACTCATTTTCTACACTCAGCACCTCCCGTTTCAGGGATGCAGCCAGTTGGCCTTGGACAATATCTATTCCAGGTGGGAACATGACTACTTGCTTGGGGATGGAAAATAATTCCAGGGACGCTCACAAAGCCAGGGGGTTTCCGGCATCTGGTGATCCAAGCAAGAGGACAGAGAGAAGCGGCCAAACGAGGAGGAGAAGGGCTGGTGGCCTGTGGGCTCCATTCCTCCCAGGCAGCCAGAACAATCTCTTAGAACCACGAATCTAACCCTGGCCGACCCCTCCTCACCGCCTTCAGGCGAAAGACCCCAATCCCGACACGCCCACAAGCCTCTGGGTGGGTTCTCCCGCCTCCTTGGGCTTCACGGGTTCACGTCTGCTACGCTCCTGCCCTGTTGTGTGCAAGAGGTGCCTCACCCCCTATACACGCTCTCCCTTCTACTCACAATGCTCTTCCCTCGGCCTGGCTGATTCTGTCTCAACCTGAGCGTCACCTCCTCGGGGGGCCTTCCCAGACTCCTCCCTCACACTGACTTGGGTTCCCCTGTTTCCCTCCCAAAGCACCCTGTACGTCTTTGAAGCATTCATCACTGTTGGGACTTTTTGTTCCAGACCTGCCTGCCCCACTAGTGTGGGTGGCTCCACCAAGCCAAGGGCCATGCCTGCCTTGCTCATGACCAGGTCTGGCACGCATTAGGCATTCGAGAAATGTCTGTTGGAAGCGTGGCGAACCACTGAGCAGGCTGCCAGAGCTCGTATCGTCACTCAGGAAGAGGCTGCCATAGAGACCTCTGTGTATTCAGTGTTTTCTCCCTTGATGTACCGAACAGCCGGAATTCCAAAGGAAGCAAGTGCAAGCGTGCAACATGCCAGCAGTTCCAATGACCGTGGAGGTGTCAGGGAGTAGAGGAGAGAGCTCACATAAACAGTATCATCAGCCCCCAGGAGAGACCCCACACTCCTCTTCAGGTTACTGTGACTCCCAGGGGCTCCCAAGGCTGCCGTCTTTCCAGGATTTGGGGCAGCGTGCAAACCCGAAGGCAGTACTGTAGGTCTCCCCAGATTCCATTTGCCCTTTGGGGGCTCGTGCTGCAGGAAGGAGGGATGGCTTCCCCTTATCATGAATGTCACGGCCCTCTGGCAAAAGCAGTTCTCCCACGTCAGCCCAGTAAGGTCACCCTGCACCCACCTACAGGAAGGGCTGGTGACCAGACTGGGCAATGCTGCCTGAGGGCTGGTGACGGTACAGGCGAGAGGTGAGTCACACGGGCCCTTCCTTTCGCCTCTCTACAGATGGCTGCCTCACTGCTGGGAAGGGGAGTTTTGATGGTGGGGCCTGGGAAAGGTGCCAAGGGCCTGACCCCTGGGCCTTTTGAGTCCAGGCAGGAAGGTCTACAGGACCAGCTTTGTACAGAAGAACCCCCCAGCCTCCAAAGTGCTCCCTCTTTTCCACCAATGCTTGAAATTCCTTACCCAGGGGACAGTATCTTTTATACTATGATTAGTGCTAAGGTTTAAACTTTAGTTCCAGGAGAGAGAGCATGGTAACTTAAATTCACCTCTCTCTACCTCTCCCAATCGTTTAAAAGCACAGAGGACTCTTGCATGCTAGAATGATCTCATGGCTTGCTTCTGAGTTGAAGAATCCAGGTAATTAACAGGTAGAAAGGAAATCAAAGAACAAGGAGACATGAAGTTGTACTTATTAGGGTCTAGGTGGAGGCGGAGCAAGAAACAGAAAAGCCACGTCAGGGACAGAAAGAGGAAGGAGAGGGATTTACGGAGAAGGGAGCCACTGCCTGGTTTGTAAAAAATGTCTGAGTCAGAGGATTTCAAAGAGGTCTTGTTGGGCTTCCCTGGTGGCGCAGTGGTTGAGAGTCCGCCTGCCGATGCAGGGGACACGGGTTCGTGCCCCGGTCCGAGAAGATCCCACATGCCGCGGAGCGGCTGGGCCCGTGAGCCATGGCCGCTGAGCCTGCGCGTCCGGAGCCTGTGCTCCACAACGGGAGAGGCCACAACAGTAAGAGGCCCGCATACCCCCCCCCCAAAAAAAGAGGTTTCGTTGTGCATCAAAAGTAAACTCCTTCCAAAATCCTGCCATTTGTGACAACACGGATGAACCTGGAGGGCATTTTGCTTAGTGAAATAAGCCAGACAGAGAAAGACAAATACCGCATGGTATCACTTATATGTGGAATCTTAACAATAATAACAAAAAGTTAAACTCATGGAAATAGAGAGTAGAAAAGTGGTTACCAGGGGCTGAAGATGGGGGAAATAGGGAGAGGTTGGTAAAAGGGTACAAACTTTCAGCTATAAGATGAATAAGGTCTGAGGATCTGATGTATAACATGGTGACTGTTATAATCACCATATAATACTATATGGGTGGGTGACAGTATTATAGTGGGTGATAATACCATATTGTATAATTGAAATTTGCTGAGAGTAGAACTTAAGTGATGGGTATGTGTTAATTAATTCGATGGGGGGAAATTCTTTTACAATGTACACATGTATCAAGTCATGCTGTACACTTTTAATATCTTACAGAGTTATTTGTCAATTAAACCTCGGCAAAGCTGAAAAAAATTTTAAAAACTCCTTCTTTTGGGATACTTTTCTTGTAAGATAGAGCAGGACTTGAACTGCTTTTTTTCCCTTCATGCCATATCTCTGAATCTGCCTCCATTTTGAGACTGAACTTCTTGGGGCCCTAAGTGCCTGTGAGCTGAATGACTTAAGTTCATAGTCATTCCGCAAGCGTCACTGGTGGCCTGCTGGCTGTACGTCCAGGACACGCGTGCTACAGTGGGGCAGCACTGGAGCCAGGCAGGCCTGGGTTCAAATCCCAGCTCTGCCCCTTACAAGCTGTGTGACCTTTCCAAAGTGACTTAATAATAACATTCACCTCTTTTTCCTTTTTTGGCCTACCAAGTATCAAACTCTCTGCTATAACTATTTCCATTTTACAGACTAGGACACTGCCTCGGAGAAGCCACGAAACTTGCTCAAAGACAAACAGCCTGCCAATGGCGGAACCAAGACTCGATACTCAGATCTGTGTGACTCCAAAGACATCTTGTTCCCATCTTCTGTCTCTGTCATTGTCCCACTACTTAGCATCACTAAGCCTCAGTTTCCTTGGGTAAAGGATGAGAATTATGATATCTGCATCAAAGATTGGTGATCAAAGGGAAAAAGGGCAGGCGAGCCTGGCTCTGGGCCTGGCACACAATCAGGGGTGATTTCTCAACTTCCCACCCCCAGGCACAACAAGAGCTGATATCAGATCTTTTCTTAAGAATAAAGGGATGCGGGGGTACTAGGTGAGTGAAAGAAAATGGAGAAAAGAGATGGGAAAAAGAGTATTATCAAAGATCAACTGTGGCAATTCTACAACTTTGTCCCAGAACCAGTCAGGGCACAGCAACTCCTAAAGGGTGTAGGACCCAGAGACTACAGGGCCCCAGGGAGCCCATCAAGCGGTCAGAAGGTTGAGCTAATGCAGGAGCCCCAGATTACAGAGCTGGCTGGTACATTAGGGTCTCTTTACTATATGTTATCAGAGGGCTGATATGTGACACACGTGACAGGGATAAAAGATAAAACACAGTATCCACAAGCCCTCACTGGGCCTCACCTTCTTTAGAAGGACAGATCATTTGGTGCGTGGCCAGCTATGGGCCTTTGCTGTGCTGAAGAGAAATGCACAGAGCCAGAGAAAACAGGCCATGGACCAGCGGTTCATGAATATTTAGTGCACTTTTCCGACGTGCCAGGCTCTGCTCTAGGGCTGGGACACAGCAGTGAAGGAGGGAGAGATTCAGTCCTTGCCCTTTGGTGGAGATATTCAGGATGCAGGCAAGAAAGATGTCCAAGAGGTACTGTTGGTGGCAAAGTACAAAAATAGGCCAAAGGGAGGCAGAGGCCAAATCATGGGTGGTCATAGGTACCTTGTCAAGGAGTTTGGACAGTGTCCTGTGGGCAATGGAAGCCTGAGAACAGTGTGGAGGATCCACTTGAAGGGCTTGAGCCTGGAGGCAGGGAGTCCAACAAGGAGAGCCTTGCCTTCGGGGCTCTGCCCCCTTCTGGAGGCTCCCTTAGCCTCCATTTTTAAGGTGATTATCTCCATTTTAAGCCTGCATTTTTAAGGTGATTATCTTCCCAGATGGAGTCACCAAATTGGAAACCACTCTCAGAAGGCCCCGATGGTAATTATGCCACTTCAGAAAGATGCCTTTTGCCGAAATGCACACCTGACAAGTGCAACTGAACATTTAGAAAGAAAGGGGCAGAAAAGGAAAACAATAGTAAATTAATTAGGATAATCAACTGTAACCACAGTCTAGATGAAAAGGTTTTCAGTAACAATTTCAAAAGGACACAGCCAGAATGGACAGGATTAAGCTTCACAAGCCATTTTCTACAGCTCACTGTGAATGTTTAAAAACAATGGAAAGAACTGAGGACAGTCTCAGAGACCTCTGGGACAACATTAAACGCACCAACATTCGAATTATAGGGGTCCCAGAAGAAGAAGAGAAAAAGAAAGGGACTGAGAAAATATTTGAAGAGATTATAGTTGAAAACTTCCCTAACACGGGAAAGGAAATAGTTAATCAAGTCCAGGAAGCACAGAGAGTCCCATACAGGATAAATACAAGGAGAAATACGCCAAGACACATATTAATCAAACTGTCAAAAATTAAATACAAAGAAAGCATATTAAAAGCAGCAAGGGAAAAACAACAAATAACACACAAGGGAATCCCCATAAGGTTAACAGCTGATCTCTCAGCAGAAACCCTACAAGCCAGAAGGGAGTGGCAGGACATACTGAAAGTGATGAAGGAGAAAAACCTGCAACCAAGACTACTCTACGCAGCAAGGATCTCATTCAGATTTGATGGAGAAATTAAAACCTTTAGAGACAAGCAAAAGCTGAGAGAGTTCAGCACCACCAAACCAGCTTTACAACAAATGCTAAAGGAACTTCTCTAGACAAGAAACACAAGAGAAGGAAAAGACCTATAATAACGAACCCAAAACAATTTAGAAAATGGGAATAGAAACATACATATCGATAATTACCTTAAATGTAAATGCACTAAATGCTCCCACCAAAAGACACAGATTGGCTGAATGGATACAAAAACAAGACCCTTATATATGATGTCTACAAGAGACCCACTTCAGACCTAGAGACACATACAGACTGAAAGTAAGGGGATGGAAAAAGGTATTCCATGCAAATGGAAACCAAAAGAAACCTGGAGTAGCAATTCTCATATCAGACACAATAGACTTTAAAATAAGGACTTTTAAAAGAGACAAAGAAGGACACTACATAATGATCAAGGGATCGATCCAAGAAGAAGATATAACAATTGTAAATATTTATGCACCCAACATAGGAGCACCTCAATACATAAGGCAAATACTAACAGCCATAAAAGGGGAAATCGACAGTAACACATTCATAGTAGGGGACTTTAACACCCCACTTTCACCCATGGACAGATCATCCAAAATGAAAATCAATACGGAAACACAAGCTTTAAATGATACATTAAACAAGATGGACTTAATTGATGTTTATAGGACACTCCATCCAAAAACAACAGAATACACATTTTTCTCAAGTGCTCATGGAACATTCTCCAGGATAGATCATATCTTGGGTCACTAATCAAGCCTTGGTAAATTTAAGAAAATTGAAATTTTATCAAGTATCTTTTCCAACCACAACGCTATGAGACTAGATATCAATTACAGGAAAAGATCTGTAAAAAATACAAACACATGGAGGCTAAACAATACACTACTTAATAATGAAGTGATCACTGAAGAAATCAAAGAGGAAATAAAAAAATACCTAGGAACAAATGACAATGGAGACACAATGACCCAAAACCTATGGGATGCAGCAAAAGCAGTTCTAAGGGGGAAGTTTATAGCAATACAAGCCCACCTTAAGAAGCAGGAAACATCTCGAATAAACAACCTAACCTTGCACCTCAAGCAATTAGAGAAAGAAGAACAACAAAACCCCCACAGTTAGCAGAAGGAAAGAAATCACAAAGATCAGATCAGAAATAAATGAAAAAGAAATGAAGGAAATGATAGCAAAGATCAATAAAACTAATAGCTGGTTCTTTGGGAAGATAAACAAAATTGAAAAGCCATTAGCCAGACTCATCAAGAAAAAAAGAGAGAAGACTCAAATCAATAGAATTAGAAATGAAAAAGGAGAAGTAACAACTGACACTACAGAAATAAAAAAGATCATGAGAGATTACTACAAGCAACTCTATGCCAATAAAATGGACAATCTGGAAGAAATGGACAAATTCTTAGAAATGCACAACCTGCCAAGACTGAATCAGGAAGAAATAGAAAATATGAACAGACCAATCACAAGCACTGAAATTGAAACTGTGATTAAAAATCTTCCAACAAACAAAAGCCCAGGACCAGATGGCTTCACAGGCAAATTCTATCAAACATTTAGAGAAGAGCTAACACCTATCCTTCTCAAACTCTTCCAAAATATAGCAGAGGGAGGAACACTCCCAAATTCCTTCTACGAGGTCACCATCACCTTGATACCAAAACCAGACAAGGATGTCACAAAGAAAGAAAACTACAGGCCAATATCACTGATGAACATAGATGCAAAAATCCTCAACAAAATACTAGCAAACAGAATCCAACAGCACATTAGAAGGATCATACACCATGATCAAGTGGGGTTTATCCCAGGAATGCAAGGATTCTTCAATATACGCAAATCAATCAACGTGATACACCATATTAACAAACTGAAGGAGAAAAACCATATGATCATCTCAATAGATGCAGAGAAAGCTTTTGACAAAATTCAACACCCATTCATGATAAAAACCCTGGAGAAAGTAGGCATAGAGGGAACTTTCCTCAACAAAATAAAGGCTATATATGACAAGCCCACAGCAAACATCATCCTCAATGGTGAAAAACTGAAAGCATTTCCACTAAGATCAGGAACAAGACAAGGTTGCCCACTCTCACCACTCTTATTCAACATAGTTTTGGAAGTTTTAGCCACAGCAGTCAGAGAAGAAAAGGAAATAAAAGGAATCCAAATCGGAAAAGAAGAAGTAAAGCTGTCACTGTTTGCAGATGACATGATACTATACATAGAGAATCCTAAAGATGCTACCAGAAAACTACTAGAGATAATCAATGAATTTGGTGAAGTAGCAGGATACAAAATTAATGCACAGAAATCTCTGGCATTCCTATATACTAATGATGAAAAATCTGAAAGTGAAATCAAGAAAACACTCCCATTTACCACTGCAACAAAAAGAATAAAATATCTAGGGATAAACCTACCTAAGGAGACAAAAGACCTGTATGCAGAAAATTATAAGACACTGCTGAAAGAAATTAAAGATGATACAAATAGATGGAGAGATATACCATGTTCTTGGATTGGAAGAATCAACATTGTGAAAATGACTCTACTACCCAAAGCAATCTGTAGATTCAATGCAATCCCTATCAAACTACCACTGGCATTTTTCACAGAACTAGAACAAAAAATTTCACAATTTGTATGGAAACACAAAAGACCCCAAATAGCCAAAGCAATCTTGAGAACGAAAAAAGGAGCTGGAGGAATCAGGCTCCCTGACTTCAGACTATACTACAAAGCTACAGTAATCAAGACAGTACGGTATTGGCACAAAACAGAAAGATAGCTCAATGGAACAGGATAGAAAGCCCAGAGATAAACCCACGCACATATGGACACCTTATCTTTGATAAAGGTGGCAGGAATGTACAGTGGAGAAAGGACAGCCTCGTCAATAAGTGGTGCTGGGAAAACTGGACAGGTACATTTGAAAGTATGAGATTAGATCACTCCCTAACACCATACACAAAAATAAAGTCAAAATGGATTAAAGACGTAAATGTAAGGCCAGACAGTATCAAACTCTTAGAGGAAAACATAGGCAGAACACTCTATGACATAAATCACAGCAAGATCCTTTCTGACCCACCTCCTAGAGTAATGGAAATAAAAACAAAAATAAACAAATGGGCCCTAATGAAACTTCAAAGCTTTTGCACAGCAAAGGAAACCATAAACAAGACCAAAATACAACCCTCAGAATGGGAGAAAATATTTGCAAATGAAGCAACTGACAAAGGATTAATCTCCAAAATTTACAAGCAGCTCATGCAGCTCAATAACAAAAAAACAAACAACCCAATCCAAAAATGGGCAGAAGACCTAAATAGACATTTCTCCAAAGAAGATATACAGACTGCCAACAAACACATGAAAGAATGCTCAACATCATTAATCATTAGAGAAATGCAAATCAAAACTACAATGAGATATCATCTCACACCAGTCAGAATGGCCATCATCAAAAAATCTAAAAACAATGAATGCTGGAGAGGGTGTGGAGAAAAGGGAACACTCTTGCACTGCTGGTGGGAATGTGAATTGGTTCAGCCACTATGGAGAACAATATGGAGGTTCCTTAAAAAACTACAAATAGAACTACCATATGACCCAGCAATCCCACTACTGGGCATATACCCTGAGAAAACCAAAATTCAAAAAGAGTCATGTACCAAAATGTTCATTGCAGCTCTATTTACAATAGCCCGGAGATGGAAACAACCTAAGTGCCCATCATCGGATGAATGGATAAAGAAGATGTGGCACATATATACAATGGAATATTACTCAGCCATAAAAAGAAACGAAATTGAGCTATTTGTAATGAGGTGGATAGACCTAGAGTCTGTCATACAGAGTGAAGTAAGTCAGAAAGAAAAAGACAAATATCGTATGCTAACACATATATATGGAATTTAAGAAAAAAATTGTCATGAAGAACCTAGGGGTAAGACAGGAATAAAGACGCAGACCTACTGGAGAATGGACTTGAGGATATGGAGAGGGGGAAGGGTGAGCTGTGATAGGGCGAGAGAGAGTCATGGACATATATACACTAACAAACGTAGTAAGGTAGATAGCTAGTGGGAAGCAGACGCATGGCACAGGGATATTGGCTCGGTGCTTTGTGACAGCCTGGAGGGGTGGGATAGGGTGGGAGGGAGGGAGACGCAAGAGGGAAGACATATGGGAACATATGTATATGTATAACTGATTCACTTTGTTATAAAGCAGAAACTAACACACCATTGTAAAGCAATTATACCTCAATAAAGATGTTAAAAAAAAATTAAAGAAAACATTCTTTGACGTAAATCATACCAATGTTTTCTTAGGTCAGTCTCCCAAAGCAATAGAAATAAAAGCAAAAAAAAAAAAACAAATGGGACCTAATCAAACTTATAAGCTTTTGCACAGCAAAGGAAACCAAAAACAAAAGGAAAGGACAACCTATGGACTGGGAGAAAATATTTGCAAACAATGCGACCAACAAGGGCTTAATTTCCAAAACATACAAAAAATTCATACAACTCAATAACAAAAGAACCCAAATAACCCAATCGAAAAATGGGCAGAGGGGCTTCCCTTGTGGTGCAGTGGTTAAGAATCCGCCTGCCAATGCAGGGGACACGGGTTTGACCCTTGGTCCGGGAAGATCCCACATGCCCCGGAGCAACTAAGCCCAGGTGCCACAACTACTGAGCCTGCACTCTAGAGCCTGCAAGCCACAACTACTGAGCTCATGCGCCTAGAGGCTGTGCTCCACAACAAGAGAAGCCACCACAATGAGAAGCCTGTGCACCGCAACAAAGAGTAGCCCCCGCTCACTGCAACTAGAGAAAGCCCACGGGCAGCAACAAAGACCCAATGCAGCCAAAAATAAATAAATAAATACTGGGGGAAAAAAAGAAAAGAAAAATGGGAAGAAGACCTAAATAGACATTTCTCCAAAGAAGACATAAAGATGGCCAATTGGCACATGAAAATATGCTCATCATTGGTAATTATTAGAGAAATGCAAATCAAAACTACAATGAGGTACCACCTCACGTGGGTCAGAATGGCCATCATTAAAAAGTCTACAAATAACAAATGTTGGAGAGGGTATGGAGAAAAGGGAAGCCTCTTACACTTTGGTGGGAATGTAAATTAGTGCATCTATGATGGAAAACAGTATGGAGGTTCCTCAAAAAATTAAAAATAGAGTTGCCAGATGATCCAGCAATCCTGGTCCTGGGCATATACCCAGACAAAACTATAATTTGAAAAGATACATTCACCCCTATGTTCATAGCAGCACTATTTACAATAGTCAAGACATGGAAACAACCTAAACGTTCACTGACAGATGAATGGCTAAAAAAGATGCAGTATGGTAATCCCCTGGAGGTCCAGTGGTTAGGGCTCCACGCTTCCACTGCAGGGGGCACGGGCTCGATTCCTGGTTAGGGACCTAAGATCCCACAAGCCACATAGTGCAGCCAGAAAAAAAAAAAAGAAGAAGATGGGGCATGCATATATACACACACACACACACACACACACACACACACACACACACACACACACAATGGAACATTAGCCATAAAAAATGAAATAATGCCATTTGCAGTAATATGGATGGACATAGAGATTATCATACTTAGTGAAGTAAGTCAGAAAGAGAAAGGCAAATACCATATGATATCACCTATATGTGGAATCTAAAATACAACACAAATGAACATATCTATGAAACAGAAACAGACTCAAAGACATAGAGGACAAACTTGTGCTTGCCAAGCGGGAGGGGTGGTGGGGAAGGGAAGAACTGGGAGTTTGGGACTAGCAGATAGATGCAAACTAATATGTATAGGATGGATAAACAACAAGGTCCTACTGTATAGCACAGGGAACTATATTCAATATCCTGTGACAAAAAATAATGGAAAAGACTATGAAAAAGAATATATATATATAGATAGATAGATATAACTGAATCACTTTGCTGTACAGCAGAAATTAACACAACATTGTAAATCAACTATACTCCAATAAAATTTTTTTTAAGAAGTATGGTACTGGCACAAAAACAGTCACACAGATCAATGGAACAGGATAGAGAGCCCAGAAATAAACCCACACACTTATGGTCAATTAATCTCTGACAAAGGAGGCAAGAATATACAATGGAGAAAAGACAGTCTCTTCAATAAGTGGTGCTGGGAAAACTGGACAGCTACATGTAAAAGAATGAAATTATTATAGAACATTCCCTAACACCATATACAAAAACAGTCTCAAAATGGATTAAAGACCTAAATATAAGACCAGAAACCATAAAACTCCTAGAGAAAAACATAGGCAGAACACTGACATAAATCATAGCAATATTTTTCTGGATCTGTCTCCTAAAGCAAAGGAAATAAAAGCAAAATAAACAAATGGGACCTTATTAACCTTAAAAGCTTTTGCAAAGCAAAGGAAATCATCGACAGAATGAAAAGACAACCTATTGAATGGGAGAAAATATTTGCAAATGGTATGACCCATAAGGGGTTAATATCCAAAATATATAAACAGCTTATACAATTCAACATCAAAAAACTAAAGTCCTCAACTGAAAAATGGACAGAAGACCTGAACAGACATTTTTCCAAAGAGGAAATGCAGATGGTCAACAGGCATATGAAAAGATGGTCAACATCACTAATCGACAGGGAAATGCAAATCCAAACCACAAAGAGGTATCACTTCACACTTTTCAGAATGGCTATCACCAAAAAGAACACAAATAACAAATGTTGGCAAGGAGGTGGAGAAAAGGAAACCATCGTACACTGCTAGTGGGAATGTAAATTGGTGTAGCCACTGTAGAAAACAGTATGGAGGTTTCTCAAAAAACTAAAAATAGGACTTCCCTGGTGGCGCAGTGGTTAAGAATCCGCCTGCCAATGCAGGGGACACGAGTTCAAGTCCTGGTCTGGGAATATCCCACATGCCACGGAGGAACGAACCCCGTGAGCCACAACTACTGAGCCCGCACACCTAGAGCCCATGCTCTGCAACAAGAGAAGCCACCGCAATGAGAAGCCTGCGCACCACAACGAAGAGCAGCCCCCGCTCGCGGCAACTAGAGAAAAGCCCACGTGCAGCAACAACGACCCAATGCAGCCAAAAATAAAATAAATAATTTTTTTAAACCACCAAAAAAAATTAAAAATAGAACTACAATATGACCCAGCAATTCCACTCCTGGGTATATATCTGAAAAAAACAAAAACACTAATTTGAAAAATTACATGCATCCCAATGTTCATAGCTGCATTTACAACTGCCAAGATATGAAAGCAACTTAAGTGTCCATCAACAGATGAATGGATAAAGATGTGGTATATATATACAATGCAATACTACCCAGCCACAAAAAAGAATGAAATCTTGCCATTTGCAGCAACATGAATGGACTTGGAGGGCATCATGCTAAGTGAAATAAATCAGAGGAGAGAGAAAGACAAATACCATATGATATCACTTATATGTGGAATCTAAAGAATACAACAAGCTAGTAAATATAACAAAAAAGAAACAGACACAGAGATATAGAAAACAAACTAGCGGTTACCAGTGGGGAGAAGGAAGTGGGGAGAGGTAATAAATATAGGGGATTAAGAGGTACTGTTATATATAAAATAAGCTACAAAGACATATTGTTCAATACAGGGAATATAGCCAATATTTTATAATAACTATAAATGGAGTGTAACCTTTAAAAGTTGTGAATCACTATGTTGTATACCTGGAACATATAATATTGTACATCAACTATACTTCAATTAAAACCAAAAGGAAATAGTGTACATCTTGAATTCCAAACAGCACATTTTCGTTTCTGATATTAGAGTATATTTTTAAATTGATGCCATATTTTATCCTCTCAGTGTTTTCCCCTCTTAAAAGCTGTTAAGCTGATCTCACAACCTGCAGAGTTCTTAGAATTGCAGAAAGGTGTTTCCTAGCTAACTGAACAATGCAAGCAGGGAGCGGTAAACTGCTCCAATCTCCTCTCCTCCCTTCAGAGGTGAGGGATGGGTTTCCATTCCAGTTCTAGTGCCCCGTAAAATTCAGCGATTGAGATGCTCCACCATTCAACCATTTCTAAGAAAGACATTGTTTCCCACAGGTGTATTTGGGAAGGAGAAACAAACACACACAAATTTAAGGCAGGTGCACCTAATAAAATAGACCTCTAGGTAAGCACATATGGTACCTTTGGAATTGCAATACCAAGCTATTGCTTGGAGGTTAAGAAACCATGGAAACGCAACTGACCTTCAAGAACAGAGTCCCGGCACTGGAAGGATGCACACCTGGCTCTTGGTAAAAGGCACACTGGTTTCTGTTTTCCCAGACCACGTATGAGGCAATAATGCAGGCCAGCTGGGTCGAGAAGCCCTGGCATAAACTAAAGTATAATGCTTTATTGGGGGGAAAGATAGTCTCTTAAGTAAATGATGCTGGGAAAACTGGATATCCACATGCAAAAGAATGAAACTGGACCCCTGTCTTACACCACTCACAAAAATTCAAAATGGATTAAAGCCTTCAGTGTAAGACCTAAAATTGTAAAACTCCTAGAAGAAAATACAGAAGGAAAGCTCCCTGACACGCATCTTAGTGAGGATTTTTTGCATTTGACAGCAAAAGCACAAGCGGTCAAAGCAAAAATAAAGAAGTGAGACTACATCAAGCTAAAATTCTTCTGCACAGTGAAGGAAACCATCAGCAAAGTGAAAAGGCAACCTACAGAATGAGAGAAGATATTTGCAAATCATGTATCTGACAAGGGGTTAATATCTAAAATATGTAAGGAATTCACATAACTCAATAGAAAAAACAAACAACCCAATTTGAAAATGGGCAGAAGATCTAAATAGACATTTTTCCAAAAAAGATATACAAGTGGCCAACAGGTAAATGAAAAGGTGCTCAACATCACTAATTATCAGGGAAATGCAAATCAAAACCACAATGAGATATCACCTCATACCTGTTAGAAAGGCCATTATTTAAGAAAAAGAGAGAAATAAGTGTTGGCGAGGATGGAGAAAAAGGGAACACATGTGCACTGTTGGTGGGAATATAAATTGGTACAGCCATTATGGAAAACAGTATGGAGGTTCCTCAAAAAAATTAAAACTAGAACTTCCATATTATCTAACAATTCCACTTATGGGTATATTTGAAGGAAATTATATCACTATCTTGAAGAGATATCTGCACCCCCTGTTCATTGAAGCATTATTCACAATAGCCAAGATATGGAAACAGCCTAAATGTCCATTGGTGGATGAACGGATAAAGAAAATATAGTACGTACATATACATCCATAATGGAATATTATCCAGCCATAGAAAGAAAATATTCCTACCATTTGTGACAACATGTATGAGTCTTGAGGGCATTACGCTAAAGGAAATAAGTCAGACAGAGAAAGACAAATACTGTATGATCTCATTTACATGTGGAATCTTAAAAAAACTGAACTCATAGAAACAGAGAGTAGATGGGTGGCTGTCATGGGTAGGCGTGGGGAGTGAATGTGGTCAAACTTCCAGTTTTAAGATGAGTAAGTTCTGGGGATTTAATGTATTGACACATCTTAATGACTACAGTTAATTAATACTGGATTATATACCTGAGAGTTGCTAACAGAGCAGACAATAAACGTTCTCACCACAAAAAAAAAAGGTAACTATATGAGGTGATGGATGTGTTAACTTACCTTATTGTGGTAATCACTTTGCAATATTCATATATAAAATCATCATGTTGTACACCTTAAACTTACATGCTATATGTAAAGTTTATGTTATACGTCACTTATATCTCAATAAAGCTGGAAAAAAATAAAGTATGCTTCATTAGTACCATGGAGGTTAAACCCCTACGTTCAAAAGTACCCTTCGGATATGGATTTTTTCACAAATGCATTGGAAAGGATTAGTATACTTATTATAGTTAAACTTATTACATTTATTAGTATACTTACTCTATGAGTACAATGAGTTGAATTGTGTTCCCCCCCCCAAATTCATATATTCAAGTCCTAATCCCCAGGACCTCAGAATGTGACCTTATTTGGAGGTTGTTGTAGATGTAATTAGTTAACTTAGTTAAGATGAGGTAATTGTCCTAATCCATGATAACTGACGTCCTTATAAAAAGGAGACATTTGGACACAAACACACATAGGGAGAAACCATATAAAGGTAGAAGTGAAGCTGATGCTTCTACAAGGCAAGGAACCCTAAAGATTGCCAGCAAACTACCAGGAGCTGAGAGAGGCATGGAACAGGCTCCCCCTCACAGCCCATAGAAGGAACCACCCTGCCGACACCGTGATCTTGGACTTCTAGCCCCCAGAATAGGGAGAGAATACATTCCTGTTGTTTTGAGCCATCCCATCTGTGGTACGTGGTTGCAGCAGCCCTAGGAAACTAACACACTTAGTATCAAAGAGAAAGGACTAGCAGAAATCAGAGCTGGTGACAGGTGACTGAATCCTTTCTTGAATGGCCCTGCTTGGGGGAGGAAAGATACACGGTATCAACAGACTCCAGTTTACAAACTCCCCAGATCACTCACTGAGGTGTCTTTGGTCACAAGTTTCATCATTTAACTTTGAGGCCCAGGACAGAGCCCCACGTGTTACTCTCAAGCACCAGTGTCTTTTTTTTTTTTTTTTTTCCCCTAGGAAGGAATTAAGCTCACACAGGAACAAGGAAAGGTATTTATAAACTTCAGATTTTGATAAATTAAGTGTACATGTTACAACTTTAGGATAACCACTAGAATAGAAAAGAGATTGAGAAAATTCCAAACTAGAATGGGGGAAAACATCAGAAAGAAGAGAAACAACAACAATCCAGAAGCTGAGCAGAGGGAAAAAAATAGAAAAGTTGGGAGAAGAAAATTTGAAGAATTTCCTTGGTCCATTTCTCAGCAGAAGTAGGAGGCACTATGCTCCCCTGAGAGGAAGGGGCCAGTGATGGGAACGGGGGTCTGCAGGGCGGTGAAGGTTTGGAGGGTCAATGAAAGGAATGAGAGACGAGGCCAATCTAGATTGAGTCAAATGGTCGACTTGCAGTAATCAGGGCCTGGCTGAGGATTAAAATCACGGTTTTGCAGGACAGCCAATTAGCTATAAAAGACCAAATCAGGCGGAAAGTTGCTTGGTGAGTACAGAACAGAGCACAAAGAATGAGAAGCTTTTGAGGCTATTCCAGCCAGGCTTTGGAGTGGTGAAGCCCAGGACAGGAAGATTGCTCTACTCTCTGTCATGACACTTGTGCCCTCCCTTTACAGAGGGCTGGATAAAAAACTGAGACATTCTTATGACACAGATCCTGCTCTGATCAGACTCCAAAGGTAGCCCTACGTCAGGCAAGTTATAAATCAGCAAAGTAAATGACAGCCCTCTGTGCTCTAGTCCAGATAGGTCTCCCGAGCCTGCCCCCCCCCATGGCCTTCTGTTGTCTGCAGTCGAATAGTCACCAGTTCTCTTTGGATGAGTCACCGCTTCTGGTTGCCCCTCTCATCTACGTTAAGTTGATTCTCCTTGGCTTCAAGTTCAGAGGTGACTTCTTGCTGTGTTTCTGTCCATCAATCCCACATATACTTACATTTTGAAGCCTCTGGGCCTGTTTGGGAGGAGCAAAGGGTAGCAGAAGGCAGCATGGACTGGAGGACATACAGACTGAATTCCACAGTCACCAGCTGTGTGACTAAACCTCTGTGAGCCAGCATTTTCTCACTTGTAAATTAGGGCTTGAATGTTGACAGGTTAAATGAGATACTTTATAAAGCACCTACTTTACTGTCTGACACACAAAAGACACTCAATGAATGGCAGATCTCAAGGTTTCAAGCACAACTCTGGGGACATGGTGTGGAGAAATAATGCCCCTCCACACACAGCACAAATGTCTGCTCCTAACCCCCAGAACCTGTGACTGTATTAGGTTACATGGCAAAGGGGAATTAAAGTTGCAGATGTAATTAAGGTTGCTAATTCCAATTAAGGTTGCTATTTTAAGCTGACTTTAAAATAGATTATCCTGGATTATCCAGTGTAATCGCAAGAGTCCTTAAAAGTAGAAGAGGGAGGCAGAAGAATAAGACTCAAAGGGTGACCTGGCTACAAAAGGAAGGCATGGAGAGATGCAATTTCACTCGTTGGCTTTGTGGAGGAAGACGCCATAAACCAAGAAGTGTGAGCAGCCTCTAGAAGCCAGACAGAGCAAGGAAATGAATTCTCCCCTAGAGCATCCAGAAAGGAAAGCAGCCCCGCTGACACCTTAGCCCAGTGAGACCACATCAGGCTTCTAGCCTACAGACTGGAAGGTAATAAATTGTGTTGGTTAAGCCACTACATTTGTGGTGATTTGTTACAACAGCAACAGGAAACTAATATACCTGGCATCATGGAAGTTTTCCCCTCCTGCTTTCAGGGACCACACATTGGAATTTGGTTAGTACCTAACAGTGCTCTGCAAACTTAGGTATTCCAACGACACAACCATGACTTCTATGCCTGGGACCAACTTGAGTAATTATACACCTAGGTTAGTGGGGCAGTATGCAGCAGGGGTGATGGGGCTTGGTAGGTGCAATACGCACCCCAAGCTCTGTGCTGGAAAAGTACTGACCACTGCTAGTGATTCTGTGGCAGCTGTACTGAAGCCTAAATGGTCCACCTACTGCAGGGACCTCCTGACACCTGGGGCAGGGTGGCTCTCCCACTGGTCCCTATTTTCTAGTTTACTTCTCTCTGGACCCTGTAGTGAGTCACGAGGAAGGACAGAAGATCTTGAAGGATGCTGACGTTGGAAGCCTCTTCCTTGAACTGCTACTGTGGTGAGGTTGACGCCCTGCATCTAAAATATCTTGGAAGCAGACCCTGTGCCAGCCAGGCCTGGATTCTGCCAAGATTTTTTGGAGGTTAGCATTCAAACCCCCGTTCCAGAGGCCGTATCTTCCCCGTGGCCAAGCGCATGAGCCCTAGTGCAGGCAGCCTGGAAGACCCGGATTCAGGTTCCCATGCAATCAGCTCCCTAAGGACCGATGACGACTAGTAACAACGAGCCACTGGCACTTCTGGGTTCTGAACACGGTGCGGTTGCTTCCTCTGCCTTGGGCTCCACTGTCCTCCATTCTCCATCTTGGAACTGTGTTCCTCCCACTAGCCCACTCTGTCCTACCTTTGCCCTTATCTCTTAGCTATAAATCTGCTCCTTTCTCTCCCTTGTTCTTCACAGCTCCCCAATTCCACATCCCCCTCTCTTATCATTCTCTCCTGGGCTGCCAGGAATCCCAGGACCTGGCCTGGGCCTCGCGTTCTCTCTGGCCGGGAGCAACAACTCGGGGCTCCAGCAGTGGGTACAGCCACCCCTCCTTGATCAGGAACTGTGAATTCTAGTCCTCATTACACATCCCTAAGCGCTGAGACCCTAAGGCCACCAGGACCCTCGACTACCCCCAACCACCTCAGTACCATTTCCAGCACATCAGCCCATAACTGATGCTCACAGAGTTGTAATGACTCCACAGTGACTGGCTCAAATCCATTTTGGAACAAGAGAGAGCTTAACTGAATGCACTCTGCCAGGAACTAGCTGTCTGCCTTTAGAGAAGCCATCTCCACTCACAGCTGGAAAATGAGGAGGTTGGACCAGACCTAGGGAATGTCTGAGGTGCCTGTTCTGCTAAAAGTCTGTGACTCTTGGTAGAGCTCATTGTGCTTCTGTCCAGCACAGTGACCCTGTAATTGGTAGTTTTATTTGTGAAGAACAATTACCCAAAAGCTGGAAGAGATGATAAATGTCATCTCTGCTAGGAACACTTCCTAACAAGCTCACCTAAAGGTCTTCAGGCTCCATGGACCATGAGAGTCTAAGACCGTGGTTCTTAACCAAGATGACGTTACCCGCTAAAGACATCTGGAGACGTTTTGGTTGTCAGCTGGGGGGCAGCTACTGGCATCTAGTGGGTAGAGGTCAGGGATGCTGCTAAACATCCTACAATGCACCGGACAGCCTCCCACAAGAAAGAATTTTCCAGGCCCAAAATGTCAATATTGTTGAGGTTGAGAAACCCTGTTCTAGAGCATGTAACTTTGTTCACACATTTGGTCATGACCCAAATATTTTATAATTCTGGGAACTGATAATGTGTGCCTTTTCACTTGCTAGAGAGGATAATCCCAAAGACTATGTTTTTCTTTTCTTTTTTGCCCCATAGGATATAACGAGTTTTATATTTAATTTAGTAACTTTACTTCAGCTTCCTTCTTTCCACAGCCTATTAAAAAGAAAAAAAGTGGGCTTCCCTGGTGGCGCAGTGGTTGAGAATCCGCCTGCCGATGCAGGGGACACGGGTTTGTGCCCCGGTCTGGGGAGGATCCCACGTGCCGCGGAGCGGCTGGGCCCGTGAGCCATGGCCACTGAGCCTGCGCGTCTGGAGCCTGTGCTCCGCAACGGGAGAGGCCACAACAGTGGGAGGCCCACGTACCATAAAGAAGACAAAAAAAAAAAGTGTCTCATATTTTTTTCTGAGCTATATTTTGTTTTTAAATTAAACTTTTTATTTGTGTAGATTCACATACAGTTGTAAGAAATAATGCAGAGAGCTCTGTGTGTCCTTTACCAGTTTCACACAGAACTATACACAAGATCCCATCCAGGGTGCTGACATGGGTACAATCCATCCATCTTACTCAGATTTCCCCAGCTGTGCTTGTATTCATTTGTGCTGTATTTAGTCCCATCCAGTTTCACACATATGTAGGTTCATGTAGCCATCACCACAGTCAAGATACAGAACAGTTTCATCACCACAAGGATCCCTGTTGCCCTTTTAATAACCACACCTGCATATTCTCTTTTGACCTGGCTTTATCATCCTGCTGTGACCCTTATTAATGAGTTAAAGAGTGACACCTGCTCACTATTTGTATGAGAACTAAGGTTTTAACATTTTGAGAAATACACTTTGACATATTCCTTTGCCATTGCAAAATTACCCTACTAAGTAGCAGCTCCAGGCTGAGCTCTGATGACAGTGGTAGACCAGATGGTTCCTAATTTCTCCACCATTGAGTATACTAATAAAAACCATCACTCTATGTGCCAGGAACACAGAATGACCATAAGAAAGCTACTTCTCTTCTCTGTGATTCAGTTTCTTCTTCTGAAAAATGGGAACAATAATAGCTCCTATTTCAAAAAGTTCATGGAGAATTCAACAAGTTAATACATACAAAGCACTTGGAATATTGTGTGGCACATGATAAATTCCCAATAAATTTCAGTTACGGTATGTTCTCTCATTTAATACCCACAACTACCCTACCAGGTAAGTGCTCTTATTATCCCAGGACAACAGATAAGAAAACCAGGGCTCAGAAAGTTCAAGTAACTTTCCCAGAGTCTTAATCTAGTAAGAGACAAAGTCAGGATTAGAACTCTGGACTCCATGACTCCAAGTATCACCTTTGCCCTACTCACTTTGTGGGGATATTAGGCAGCTGTACTCAGAGTAAAAACCAGAAACTCAAGTTCCAGAGGAACACAGGTTGTTGAAGAGGTGGGGAATTTTGCATGGGATAGGTGGCTATCAAAAGAAACTGAAATTCTCAGATCCAAATATCCCCACCATCTTATTTCTTAGAGTTTGAGGACTATCCATCTGAACAACAGAAACCCAAAGGAAAACCTTTGTAAAATAAGTAAAAGAATATTTTGTCTAAACTTTATTCCCACACAAGGCTTGGAAACACATGGGGAAAAGAAACCAGTACTCATCAGCTCAAACTCATTCAAGCCTAGCAAAGGGTCAGTAGTCAGTAGAAAGGGAGGACAGGGTCCCAGAGCCTCCACCCTCAAAAACAAAAGTTTTTGATCCACAATTCTTCCTTTGAAATACTGATTTACACTGAGGCATAATGAAAAACTTCCTGGATCATGCCTTAAGCAAGATAAAACCCCAGCCAATTCATAGCCTAGGAATTGAAAGCCCACAGTTGGAAAAGACTGGAAGGAAACCAATCATAAGCAGAGATTGAACCATCCTCACCAGCCTCTCCCATCTCAACTCCTTTGGAGCTGAGACAACACAGGGCAGAGGTTCCCAATGCTGGGTCACAGGGATGAGACCCCCAGTGTGCTGCACGATGAGAAAAATGAGTAACTGAAGAGGGTGAAACAGTCTGCCACATTCTGACTGGCTCTGTCCTGTATAATTGCATGCCTGGAGATGGAAGTAGGGAAGCCTCCTTCAGCAGTGGTTCCCATATTTTTAAAATGATCTGAAAAAACTGGGGGAATCATTGCCAGACTGCTAGCTGCCATCTAATGTTAATCCTTTGCTTTTGCCTTAGTAACAGAATCTTGGTTTTTAGCTTGGCATGTTGCCACTCAGCTAAAAGACTTTTCCCAGCTTCCCTTGCAGCTAGATGTGGTCATGTGACTAAGTTCTGGCCAATAAGATATAAGTGATATAGGATACTACCAGGAAGTTTCCTTAAAGGAAGGAGGCAGGTCCTTCTCCTTTCTCTTCCCCTATCTTGATATCTGGAATGTGAATGTTATGCCTGGACCATAAGTTTAAAGGCCACCTGAGCATGGCAAGGCAGTAAGCTCATGGCAGAGCAGTGAGATAGAGGAAGCCTGGGTTCCTGAGGACTTAAGAGCTGCCATACAGGCCCTGGAGGGAAATAAACATTCATCTTGTTTTAAATCACTACTTTTCAGGTTTCTTCTTCACAATTAAACCTAAGCCTAATTGATACAGGAAACAAAACAGGGTTTTATTTTGCTAAATAAAGCTTGAAAAAATCAAACTACTATATACCATCACACTAAGAAATATCAGAATAAAGAACTGTCTTTTCAATTGACTAATTTTTTCATTCGCTCAATAAACAGTGAACATTTACTCTTTGGCAGACACTGTACTAGGGGCTAAGGATACAGCAGTGACCATATGAAGAAGACATGGCCCCTACCCTTGTAGGGCTAACACTTTAGTGACACTGTGAAGATCTCACTAAACTGGCTCTGTTTCTCGTTTTGCTGCAAGCCAATGATAACTAGGTCAGGACTGATACTGGTCCATACGCCATATTTGGGAACCACTGCCCAGGTGGGTTATGGTAAAGTCTGCAAATTCAAGTACATATTAAGCATTGCCTATAGCCTGAAAAAATGCTATGTCTCACATGTTAACTACTGTTTTCCAAATGTAGGTGAACTCAAAAAAGGAAATTCATTTAAAAGCATTACTGAATTCATAATAGCTTTTTGTCAATTGGGGGGGGGCAATTTTTCTCAATTTTTTAAAAATTAATTAATTAATTTTATTTATTTATTTTTATTATTTTTGGCCGCATTGGGTCTTCGTTGCTGCACGCAGGCTTTCTCTAGTTGTGGTGAGCAGGGGCTACTCTTCGTTGCGGTGCACGGGCTTCTCATTGTGGTGGCTTCTCTTGTTGCAGAGCATGGGCTCTAGGTGTGCAGGCTTCAGTAGTTGTGGCACACAGGCTCAACAGTTGTGGCTCGTGGGCTCCAGAGCACAGGCTCAGTGGTTGTGGCACATGGGCTTAGTTGCTCCGCGGCATGTGGGATCTTCCCAGACCAGGGCTCGAACCTGTGTCCCCTGCATTGGCTGGCGGATTCTTAACCACAGCGCCACCAGGGAAGTCCCCAGACAATTATTTTAAAGGCAGTCTAGAAAAGTCTGCTGGAGCTATACACTGTCCCATGCAGATGCAGAAGCAGACAAGGACAGGGGCAGGGGTTAGAACAGGGGCAGAAGCAGAGCAGAAGTCCAAAGAGAGAGTAAGGACAGCAAAAATGGATTTAAAGGAAAGCCTAGTCGTTCACACTTAAACGAATCCTGGAGTGACAATTCCAAGATAAAGGAGCTGCAGCAAAGTTGAGGCAGAGCCCAAACTGGGGCGCTACATAATGACAATTTTACAGCGTCCAAGAAAAGTTAAGACATGTACTAAATGAAACTTCCAGATAACAAATGGTGTAGAGAACAAATTCCTGTTTCAGGGAAAATCACCTTCCGTTTCTCAAAGCACATTTCATTTCTAAGAACACTAAGTTACATAACAGTATTCATCTGTGTTAGTTTCTGGGGGCTGCCGTTAACAAAGTACCACAAACTGGGTGGCTTAAAATAACAGAAATGTATTTTCTCACAGTTCTGGAGGCTGGAAGTCTGAAATGAAGATGTTGGCAGAGTTGGTTCTTTCTGGAGGCGCTGAGAGAGAGTCTGCTCTATGCCTTTCTCCGGCTTCTGGTGGCTGCTGGCAATCCTTGGTGTTCCTTGGTTGGTAAATGCACCACTCCAACCTCTGCCTCTGTCTT
Source organism: Leucopleurus acutus (assembly GCF_964270905.1). NCBI lineage: Eukaryota > Metazoa > Chordata > Mammalia > Artiodactyla > Delphinidae > Leucopleurus > Leucopleurus acutus. The sequence continues at coordinate 50,154,163 of NC_139159.1, read as the reverse complement.
CACATGGTGTTCTCTTTGTGTCTGTGTCCAAATTTCCTTCTTATAAAGACATTAGTCATTGAATTAGGGTTTACCTTAATCCAGTATAACATCATCTTAACTTGACTACACCTGCAAAGACTCTATTACCACATAAGATCAAATTCAGAGGTTAGGGTCACTGGGCGGGGAGGGGGGCGGGCAGCGGTTAGGACTTGAACATATCTTTCCGGGAGACACAATTCTATCCACTACCTCATCCGATACAAAACCACCAGAACCATCAAATCCCTTTTCTCTACTATAACCAAGGTTTTATTTTTTTTTTAAGCAGGCTCATTGAACTCCAATTTTTAAATGGAAAATTTTATAATTGCAATTGCAGTTAGCTCTATTCTACTCCCAAGTCCCACTAAAACAAATGTAAGGGATTTTTTTAATGGAATAAACCCACAAGGCCGAAGAGAAGAGGAGAGAACAACATAATACAAAATTCTGGAAGCTGGAAAGGACATGAGCACGTGGTTACTGGCTTAGCCGTCTAAGAAAGATGAATCCTAAGCAGAAGATGGGAAAGCTGAGAAGCATGAACGTGGTTCATATCCTTCAATTAGAGACAGGAATTAGAGACAATGGAGACTTTTGGAAGTGGGAGAGAAGGAATTTGTGGGAAATCAGGTTAAGAAGCAGTTAGAATCCCAGGTGCTCTCCCCAACATAGTAGATCTGAATGACTGACCCTCCTCCACCCTGAAGGAGGTTGTAGTGTTATTTTCTGGTGAAAATTTCTGGACTGAGGATCACTTAGAACAATGGTGGTCAGGGCCATTAAAATGAAAATAGGGCGCATGAGACACCAGACTTCTTCCCCAACTCAAACAGGCAGATACCCTCCATGCAGGAAAATGGAAGAATCTGCCCAGTGGAATCCGATCACCCCCTCCTTTCAAAAAGGCCTAAAAATACAAACATCAAGAGTTCCTCAATGGAATGACCCAGCCAGATACTCCACAGTGGAAAGGACAGACTTCAAGCCCCAACTTTGTGCATGGAGCTTCCAAAATCTTAGTGGTCTCTCCTTATATATGAGCAAACAGCCAAGGGCTGAAAACTTCCAAATGAACAACAGGCAGAGAGACAAACGAGGGAAAAATTAAACGGGAAGAAACGAAGACTGTAGGGGAAACAACCTAATTAAAATCATCACCAAAAAGCTACTGCATGTAAAAAATGAGAATGGATGCGACAAAAAAGGAACATTCAGAAAACCGAGAGGTTTTAGAAATTAAAAGTAAGGTAGGAAAAATGAAAATTCCACAGAAAAGTAGGAAGATAACGTTGAGGAAGTCTCCCAAAAAGTAGAGCAAAAAACCAAAGAGAATCTTCTAATTTTTCAGTTGAGGATTTTGGTTTTTTGATGTTGAATTGTGTAAGCTGTTTATATATTTTGGATATTAACCCCTTATGGGTCATATCATTTGCAAATATTTTCTCCCATTCAATAGGTTGTCTTTTCATTCTGTCGATGATTTCCTTTGCTTTGCAAAAGCTTTTAAGGTTAACTAGGTCCCATTTGTTTATTTTGCTTTTATTTCCTTTGCTTTAGGAGACAGATCCAGAAAAATATTGCTATGATTTATGTCAGTGTTCTGCCTATGTTTTTCTCTAGGAGTTTTATGGTTTCTGGTCTTATATTTAGGTCTTTAATCCATTTTGAGACTGTTTTTGTATATGGTGTTAGAGAATGTTCTATAATAATTTCATTCTTTTACATGTAGCTGTCCAGTTTTCCCAGCACCACTTATTGAAGAGACTGTCTTTTCTCCACTGTATATTCTTACCTCCTTTGTCAGAGATTAATTGACCATAAGTGTGTGGGTTTATTTCTGGGCTTCCTATCCTGTTCCATTGATCTGTGCATCTGTTTTTGTCCTCTAACACCATAAACAAAATAGACTCAAAATGGATTAAAGACCTAAATGTAAGACCGGATACTATAAAACTCCTAGAGAAAAATATAGGCAGAACATTCTTTGACATAAATTGCAGCAATATTTTTGGGGGTCCGTCTCCTAAAGTAAAGGAAATAAAAGCAAAAGTAAACAAACGGGACCTAATTAAACTTAAACGCTTTTGCACAGCAAAGGAAACCACTGACAAAAAGAAAAGACAGCCTACTAAAGGGGAGAAAATTTTTGCATATGATATGACTGAGAGGGATTACTTTCCAAAATATACAAACAGCTCATACAGCTCAATATAAAAAACACCCAGTTAAAAATGGGCAGAAGACCTGAATGGACATTTTTCCAAAGAGGAAATGTGATGGCAAACAGACATATGAAAAGATTCTCAGCATCATTAATCATCAGGGAAATATAAATTAAAACCACAATGAGATATCTCTTCTACACCTGTCAGAATGCCTATCATCAAAAATAACACAAATGACAAATGTTGGCAACGATCTGGGGAAAAGGAAACCACCGTACACTGTTGGTGGGAATGTCAGTTGGTGCAGCCACTGTGGAAAACTGTATGGAGGTTTCTCAAAAAACTAAAAATAGAACTACCATATGACCCAGCAATTCCACTCCTGGGTATATATCTGAAAAAAACAAAAACACTAATTCAAAAAGATACATGCACCCCAACTTTCATAGCAGCACTATTTACAATAGCTAAGACATGGAAGCAACCTAAGTGTCCATCGATGGATGAATGGATAAAGAAGCTGTGGTATATATATATACAATGGAATGCTACTCAGCCATGAAAAAGAATGAAATTTTGCCATTTGCAGCAACAGGAATAGACTTGGAGGGCATCATGCTGAGTGAAATAAGTCAGACAGAGAAAGACAAATATTGTATGATATCACTTGTATGTGGAATCTAAAAATTACAACTAGCTAGTAAATATAACAAAAAAGAAACAGACTCACAGATATAGAGAACAAACTAGTGGTTACCACTGGGGGTGGAATATCAGGTTGGGGGAATGGGAGGTACAAACTATTGGATGTAAGATAGGCTGCAAGGATGTATTGTGCAACATGGGTAATTTAGTCAATATTTTGTAATGACTGTAAATGACTGTATCCTTTAAAAATTGTATAAGAAATTTTAAAAACCCAATGGAAAAATAAAACAAAACAGAAAAACCCCAAACAGATGTAAACTAGGAATGAAAAGATAAGAAAAATAGAGGACCAGTCTACGAGAAAAAATAACTTGAGAAAATGTTTCCATAATTGAAAGCTCTTAGGTTCCAGATTTTTTAAAAAGTCTTGCAGGAGGGAGGAAAGAGTATGCAGGGGGATGTGGGCAGGGTGGGGAGCGTAGGGATGGGGGAGGACGCCAAATTTCATACAAATGATCACAAATCAGAATGACATCAGATTTCTCAACAGCAACTTCGGAACCTAAGGAATGTGATTTCCGTCCTAGACTTTTATATCCAGCCAAGCTATCAATTAAATAGAGAAGGCATAAAGAGATGTTTGAAATGCAAGGTCTCAAAAAACATTACCTCCCTGTAAATCAACTATACTTCAATAAAAATAAATCAATTAATTAAAAAACAAAAAGTTACCTCTCACATAGGAAGGTACTTGAAGATGTTTTGGGCCAAAATAAAAGAACCAACCAAGAAAGAAGACACAGGATCCAGGAATTCAACACAAAAGAGAGGTCAAGGGGATCCTCAGATTAATGGTGAAGGCAGATTCTGAACCAAGAGCTGTGCCACTCGCCTGGAGAGCAGCTAGCCCAGGACTGCAGCAGGTCAGAAAGCTCCAAGGGCAATTTCTTCAAAAAGAAAAAAACTGAAAATTCCTAATGTGCTTGAACATGTTGAAAGGAGATTTGCACAACCGGAGGACAGTTTAATGTGAATTAGTGATGAGTTCAAATTAAAAAAAAAAAAAAATTCTTAGTGCAGCAAAAAAAAAAAAATTCTGTGAAAGGAAAAGTAATCACAGTATATTACATGGTTCAGCTGTAAACAGTGTTAACAAAATGTACCAGTAGAAACAGTGAACACTGATCTAGCCAAACTATGTACAACTATATTGGGAGTGGTGCAGGTGGGGGTGAAAGAGAGAAATCCTCACCTTCCAAGTGGATAATTAACAGATCAGGCCTTAAACTGAAACATCAAGACAAGATCTGCATATTATTTAGAGACAAGTAAATACCAAGAGAATCAGTTGAAAGAGGTGAAAATAGTGTCCCCTTGGGAATTGAAAAACTAGGAAGTTGTAACAGGGGGTTGTTGATTTTCATAACAAGCCTTACAGAAATGATTGACTCTGAAGTATGCGCATGGATAACTGAAAAATATTTTTAAAATTTTAAAACGTAATTGGATCAAGTTACTCTCCTGGTCATAACAATTCCAAGGCTTCTCACTGCTGTTCGGGTGACATCTCAGATCCTTATTACGGCGGACAGGGTTCTGTGTGATCCAGCCCTGCCTACTCCTCTCACTTAGATGAGGTTCTGTGTGATCCAGCCCTGCCTACTCCTCTCACTTAGAAGATGCTCCAACTGCGCTGCACTGGCTGGAGGCCTGCCCCAGGCCTTTGCACGTGCTGTTCCTTTCGCTAAAAATGTTCCCATGTCAACCCAAACCTGGTGAATCCCAAGCCCTCTTTAGTTTTTGTTTTTGTTTTTTTTTAAAGGGCGTATGTGTTTTTGTTTTTAAAGAAGATGTTGGGGGTAGGAGTTTATTAATTAATTTATTTATTTTTGCTGTGTTGGGTCTTCGTTTCTGTGCGAGGGCTTTCTCCAGTTGTGGCAAGCGGGGGCCACTCTTCATCGCGGTGCGCAGGCCCCTCACTATCGTGGCCTCTCTTGTTGCAGAGCACAGGCTCCAGACGTGCAGGCTCAGTAGTTGTGGCCCACGGGCCCAGTTGCTCCGCAGCATGTGGCATTCTCCCAGACCAGGGCTCGAACCCGTGTCCCCTGCGCTAGCAGGCAGACTCTCAACCACTGCCCCACCAGGGAAGCCCCCTCTTCAGTTTTTAACACAAACATCAATATCTCAGAGGAGTCTTAGCCGACCCTTAGATTAGGTTACATTTCTGAGTTTTATTTTCCCATAGTACCTGGCTTCTCCTGTAGCACTTATAATGACTGTAATTCATTAGCTGTGTGAATCAGTTAATCTACCTCTTCTTCTACCTGTGTTTTCCAATACAACAGCCACTAGCTACAATGAGCTATGTAAATTTAAATTGACATTAAAGAAAATAAAAAATTCAGCTGCACTAGCCCCATTCCAAAAGACCCATAGCTGTCGCTAATGTATTGGACAATGCAGACATAGAACCTTCCATCATCACAGGAACTTCTATTGGACAGAGTTGCTCTGACTGTAAACTCCACAAGGGCTCTTCATAGATCTATCCTGAGTGCTTAGGACCATGTCTTGCACTTTGTCAGGGCTGCCTAAATAACTGCTGAATAAATTAATTCATTTTTTAGGGTAAAAAGTAGGGACACTTCGATGACTAGGAGGATGTCAATATTTGGTTCGCCTTAGTCTCAAGCCCTTCAGTAATGTCTACTTCTATATCAGCCCAATAGCAAAACCTGCACCAAAGAAAATTAAAACTTAGGTAACAAAATAAATAAATATTCATGACATCATTTGAGGCATAACTGTGGAGTCAAGGGATTCATAAGGGCAAAAGGATTACATTTCATCCAGAACTAGATTCTCAATTTGTCTTATGAACCAACCATTCAAATTAACCTGTAAGACATGTATTTTCAGAGTCCATTTGGATGTAAGCATCCTAATGTATCTGTGACTGTAGTAAGCTAAGTCACTTTGGGCATTGTGGAGTATAAATCCACTTTGGATGCTGTATTCAGCATTACACACAGAGAAAGAGATTAAATAGATATGATTTTCTCTTAAGAGGATTATTACCAGGCTGTCAAAGATGCCCAAGCACCTCATTAATGGTAAATGTGTTCATTGGGTTTGAACAAATTCAACAAACCAGAGACACATTCAAATATATTTATCTGAATAAACCACTCTGGAGATTTAAAAACTAAAATTGGATCTTTCTGGATAACAATAAATCACTAGCTCCCTCTCCCCAACCTGCTGGCTATGGGAGAACCCGCTTGCCAAGTGTCCTGCCCATATTCCAAAACATGGAATCTGTTTTCAGGTGCTCCCCTGCGACAACATCTTCATTTCAAGCCCTGATTCAAGGAGGTCCCTGGCAACAAAGAAAGTATTCCTGAGGCCTGAAAAAAGCAGTCTGGGAAAGCAGGGCTCTCTCTTCAGTGATGAATATGTAGTTTCTACCTCCTTTTTTATCTGCCTCCCTCGCCTCTTGTTCTCTCACTCTCTGAACAAAAACAACCACGGGGTAGCCCTGAGCGTTTCAGGAGCAGAGACTGGTGGAAACAAGTGCTTCTGTAATTACAGAAGCAAGTGGATTCTAAGAACCAAGCATGACACGGAGTGGCAGAAGTTTAAATTCTGGGTCCCTAAAGGCACTTGTGAAAAGATGACCTCCTCTCCCAAGATATATCTGTGTCCTGTACCCACAATGTGTGTCGTTTCAGGGAAAAAACAATGGCGGCCCTACTCGGACAACAGTTAGATCTAGCACCTCTGAAGTTGAAATTGTACAACCTAGAGGAGGGAAGGGCACGGGGAGGAGCACAGGGGGACAAAGTCACAGCCGTCATGAACGATGGCTGGCGTTTACTGAGCACTACTGAGGGCTGAGTCTTTGACATAGATTACACCACTCGATCCTCCCCATGACATTCTGGGGGTGCGTTGTATTATTTTTTTAAAGTGGCATAAAGAAAGTAAGTGCTGTGTGGCCTCATCTGCAAAGTGGGTGTAATCTGACCTCATAGGGTTGCTACAAATATTCAGTGAGTTTTGTTATGTGGTTAGAACAGTATCTGGCCCAAAGTAAGTAAAATACACGAGTATTTGTTATATAAAAACAAGTAGGGACTTCCCTGGCAGACCAGCGGTTAGGACTCTGTGCTTCCACTGATGGGAGCCCGGGTTCGATCCCTGGTTGGGGAACTAAGATCCCGCAAGCCACACAGCACGGCCAAAACAAAAAAAAGTAAATCCCTATTTTACAGATCACAGATTTTAAAAATGCTTTCTAGTTTGGGTCCTGTGGCTGACAAGCTGTGGGACTTCAGGCAAGGCCCTTAAGCTCGCAGGTCTTGATTATCTCATACAGATTTCAGGACTTGTGCTTAACGATCATGTGGATCCTTTCAGCTCTAAGCTTTTTCTGATGAGTACAATTTCTTTGCAACTTTTCCTTCACCTTACTCCCCTGTCCTCATGATCTAGCGGTCTTAACAGGTGCGGAGATGGGGAGTATGGAAAGGCATGGGGACGTTTTGGGTTGTCTTGATGATGAGAACCATACTGCAATTTGGTGGCAGGGTCAAGGGATGCTTAATGGTTATGACTGCATGCAGCAGCCCCACCCCAAATGCCAATGGCTTCCCTATGGAAAACCCAACCAACCTCAGAATGTTGGTAGAAATCTTGATGCAATTCATAGAAAAGCAAAGGGAAGTTTTTCTGTCAAAGCAACGGAACCACATGGCCATGCAGCCACACAGCCATATGGCAAAGTGGCTGGCCAGCCATGCAGCTGTCCAAATTGTGGCCGGCTAGCTATGCTTCCATATACTCACGCAGCTAAACAACTGCACAGCCATGTGATCATGCAGTTATGTGGTCATGTAGCAAAGCAGTCATGAGGTCACTGCAGCACACAGTTATGTGACCATGCAACCACACAGCTAAATGCCCGTACAGCCGTGCCCGAAACCCCACTGTGTTACAGCCAAGCAACAGCCCAACATCTTCTTCAAATGCAAGAGAGAATAACAAACTGGTGTTTGCCTATCTTGTCAATCTCAGAAAACATTAATGGAGCTCCTATATCTCAGACAATGAGCAGGACAAAATTTCTGTCCCCAGGAAGCCCTCATTCCTGCAGAAGGATGGACCTGTGCACATGCACCCAAGGCTGACCAGAGAGCAGTGGAAATAATGATTAGAAGAAAAATAGGGAAGTAGGGAAACAGAGATTGGTTCTACCTGGGGAGAACCTAGGGCGGTTAGGAGGTTTTGCAGAGAGTGTGGCTTTGGAGTTAGATTTGTGCGATGAGCAAATGTGAAGGTAAAATGTTCCATCTGAGCAAGCTAGACTAAAGACATAAAGAAGAAAGGAAAGGGCAGGCCTAGGAAGCAGTGAGGGTCAGGAGTGCGGAGCTGGTAGGGATAGAAGGTTCAAGCCAGAGGCCCAAGGGCCTAGAAGGCCATGCTGAAAACTTTCATCATTTGTCCAGTGGGAAACAGGGCTCATGAAACATTTGGGGGTCTGAGTGACAGGATCACATCCATGCTCCAGAAAGATCCTGGCAGGAGTGTGAGGAATGACTGAAGAAAGGAAAGGTCAGAAGTAAACAAGAGGCTCAGACGCTCCATGGGGGTAATCCCAGCCCTGCTTCCCACTGTCCCGGGAACGAAGTCCACACTCCTGCCCGTCACCCACAAGGTGCTACTACATATTCCATCCCTACACATATCCTCTCCTACTATCCCCCTCTCTCAGTTCCCTCCAATCACTGTGGCCTCATTCTATGCCTCCATCACATCAAGCTCATTCCAGCCTCAGGGCCTTTGCACTTGCTGGTGGCTGTCCAGGAGCACGCTGGCCCCTAATGTTCACAAGGCCAGCCCTGCTTTTCACTCACAGTTTAACTCACATACCACTTCCTCAAAGAGGCCTACCCCGACCACACAATCTGTTAGCCTTCACCCTATCCCAAGCTCCATCTATTTCATTACCTTGGTTTTTTCCATGGTGCTTACAAATATCTGAAATTACTTTGGTGATTTACTTCTCTGCCCATCACCATTACACCCAACCTGAATGTAAGCTCCAAAAGCAGAGCCTTGTCTGCCTCGTTCACTGCTACAATATCTAAAACAGTGCCTCCTACCGCCCACAGTGGGTGCTGAAGAATATTCGTGGAAAGGAAGGAAGGAAGGGAGAAAAGAAGGTTGTTCACTGGCTGAGAAATCTAAAAACTTCAGCTGAGCCTGTGGTTAAGGGAGAGACAAGTATGGGGCAACGAGAGAGGAGGGGGATGTCTGCCTCACCAACAGGATGCCCCACATGCAGGAAGGTCGACGGGAGGCTGTTCAAAGGTGAGCATTAAGGAGGCCCTGAGCTAAGGCACTCGAGCAGTTGGAAATGTGATGATTCCCCAGCAGTGAGCATGCTGAATGAGGAAAGGGAGCCAGGACAGGGCATGAAGAGCCACATACCTATGGGAGAAGGGTGAAGGGAAACCAGGAAAGAGGAGCCCGAAAAGGAGAATGAGGCAGAGAAGATGCAATCAGAGGTAGAAGGGAAACTCACCAGTGGCGGGGGTGGAAAACTCAGGGAGAAGGTTGATTTCCAAAGTGGGGAGGAGGGTGTGAGCAGAGGAGATTAGCCAGATCAAGACAGTGCTGAAAGCTGCAGAGAGGCCAAGGGCAATGAGCGCTGACTCTGAATTTACAACATCGCTCTTTGGGAGAAGAGCTTCAGTGGATTCGTAGGCACAGAAATCTCCTGTAACGCCATCTACTGTGGGTGCAGGAACCTGGACCCATCTGCGTCACCCCTGTGAGACTTGGGGAAAAAGAGAACTGATGAAAATGCTAACTCGCACGAGGCTTGCTGCGCCATAGTGATCAAGTCCTTTGTTTCTGACCCAGGAGTCTCATGTCTTACCAGCTTCCAAGACACTGTCACAGGCCAACTTGTCAGGTAAAATCTCAGACCCTTAACAGTTCTTAACACTGCCATGCTCTTCTAGAACCCTGCTGTTCTTTCATCAAGGGATGGTGTCTCATTCCCTCCCTTTGAGTCTGGGCAGGTTTGTGACTCACTGGTAAGCAACTGAAGGCAGGAGAAATGACACCGCGTGACTTCCAAGGCTAGGTCACGAGAGGTAATACAGCTTCTGCCTTTTCAGCTGGGACATGTGCTGGAGCTCGGAGTAGTTATGTAAACAGTCTGACTGCTCCGAGGTCACCATGCTGTGAGGAAGCCTAAACTAGCTCATGCAGAAAGACCATATGGAGAAGCCCTGGGACTGTACTCATAAGGAAAGATGCCCAGCCAGCCCCAGCTGCTCCGCCTGAGAGCAAAAACCCAACAATTTCATTCACCAAATAACTTTAGGGACTCTTTGCTCTTCAAAACATCTCAGTCATCCTCAAAGGATGAAGATTCCCAACTACTGAATATGGTCAAGAGAAGAGGTCTAGAGATGTAAACAGACTGTATACACCTAGGAAAAAGGCAATTTGCCCATAATCATATGAAAAGACGGTGACCTCACTCACAGTGATGCACATTAAAACTAAGTGACAATTTCTTACCCATTAAAGTGACAAAAAACCCCTAAATTGGACAATATACTCCGTTGGCAAGGCTATGGGACAACAGGCACTCTCAGACACTGCTGATGGGAATGCAACATAGTACAAGTGCTGTGGAGGGGAATTTGGCAGTACCTGTCTGCATTCAGCCTTTGGCCTAGTCATCCCACTTTTAAGAATCTACCTAAAGATACACTGGCAGAAGTGAGAAGACACATGGACAAAAGTCTAGAAACAACCCCGATGAACTATGACATAGCCACACAATTGAGCAATATGTAGTTATGAAAAGAAATGAGAAATTTATCTATATACTGCTCTGAAGTGATCTCTGGAATATACTAAGTGAAAAGGCCAACATACAGAAAAAACAGAGGGTATAGTATGCTATTTTTTATCTTTAAAAGGGAGCATGTGAATGTATGTGTATGTGTGTTGTGTGTGTGTGTGTGTGTGTGTGTGTATGTATATATTGTATCAATATATGAAAAGATAACCAAAACTAGAGGAGGACAAAGGGAACAGAGTAGATGGGGCAGAAATAAAAGTTAGACTTCTTAAATGTAGCTTGTTTTGTAGATTTGTCATTGAACCCATGTAAATTTTTTACCTAAATATAAAACAAAATTAAACTGAAGTTTTAAAAAGCAACAATTTGGCCACAAAATGAAACAAATAACCTATCTCTATGGCAAGTTGATAGCTTAACGATACAGCAAGAAATTATTTCAAGTTACTGTAAAACATAGCAATCTAACTGTATATTTCTATTGTACTACACCTTAAGGACAAAATCCCATAAAAATCTAAAAATATTTTCAGTAACATATTGTTAGATATATAAAAAGTAAATAAGTACTTCTAATGTTGTTAGGAACCAAGATTTTCAGCACCTAAAAAAAAAGGACAAATACAAAAATAAAAAAATAAGAAAAGGGCTTCCCTGGTGGTGCAGTGGTTGAGAATCCGCCTGCCGATGCAGGGGACACGGGTTCGTGCCCCGGTCCGGGAAGATCCCACATGCTGCAGAGCAGCTGGGCCCGTGAGCCATGGCTGCTGAGCCTGCACGTCCGGGGCCTGTGCTCCGCAGCAGGAGGGGCCACAGCAGTGACAGGCCCGCGTACCGCAAAAAATAATAATTAAATAAGAAAAGCCCTACAATTGAACATTTTGAATTGATAATATCAATACAAATATATCATCTCTTTAAAAAAGAAAATAACTCCTAGCTCTGTCCTCTGAAAAGGTCTATAAACAACAACCAACCCAATAGCAATGAGCACCCCAGGTGCCCAGGCTGTAGTGTCTAAATATCATATTTCAATTAAAGGAACCAGGACTCCTTAGAGAAATGGTTAATTCCAAGTCTAGCACAGGAAAAATACAATATAAGTCTAGAAAAAACATCATACCAGAAAGCAAGGACTATCAAAGACTACTGGAGTTGTGTAAAAAGGAATCAAACCAAGGGGCTCCCATTAGTCAAAAATGGAACAGTTTAGGCACACACAAATAATAATAAGTGCAACTAATTGAAACTCATCAAATAGAGGGGAGACCTTCAAGATGGCAGAGGAGTAAGACGTGGAAATCACCTTCCTCCCCACAAATACATCAAAAATACATCTACACGTGGAACAACTCCTACAGAACACCTACTGAACACTGGCAGAAGATCTCAGACCTCCCAAAAGGAAAGAAACTCCCCACGTACCTGGGTAGGGCAAAAGAAAAAGAAAAAACAGAGACAAAAGAATAGGGACGGGACCTGCACCTCTGAGAGGGAGCTGTAAAGGAGGAAAAGTTTCCACACACTAGGAAGCCCCTTTACTGGCAGAGATTGGCAGGGGGGGAAGGGGGGAAGCTTTGGAGCCACAGAGGAGAGCACAGCAACAGGGGTGCAGAGGGCAAAGTGGAGAGATTCCCGCACAGAGGATCGGTGCCGACCAGCACTCACCAGTCTGAGAGGCTTGTCTGCTCACCTGCCAGGGCAGGTGGGGGCTGGGAGCTGAGGCTCAGGTTTCAGAGGTCAGATCCCAGGGAGAGGAGTGGGGTTGGCTGCGTGAACACAGCCTGAAGGGGACTAGTGCGCCACAGCTAGCCAGGAGGGAGTACGGGAAAAGCTCTGGACCTGCCTAAGAGGCAAGAGACCATTACTTCGGGGTGCTCGAGGAGAGGGGATTCCTTCCCTGTCTGCCCACAGAAGGCAGAGCACCGCCTAAACGAGCTCCAGAGATGGGCGCGAGCCATGGCTATCAGCTTGGACACCAGAGACGGGCATGAAACGCTAACACTGCTGCTGCAGCCACCAAGAATCCTGTGTGCAAGCACAGGTCACTTATCCACACGCTGCCCCCCCTGCCCCCATCCTGGGAGCCTGTGAAGCCCGCCACTGCCAGGGTCCCATGATCCAGGGACAACTCCCCCAACAGAACACACGGCGCACCTAAGGTTGTTGCACCATCACGCTGGCCTCTGCCACCGCAGGCTCCCCCCATGTTCCATACCCCTCCCTCCCCCAGCCTAAAGGAGCCACAGCCCCCTAGTCAGCCGCTGCTTTCACCCTGTCCTGTCTGGGCGAGAACAGAAGCCTGAGGGCAACCTACACGCAGAGGCGGGGCCAAAACCAAAACGGAACCCCAGGAGCTGTGCGAACAAAGAAGAGAAAGGGAAATCTCTCTGTGCAGCATTAGGAACAGTGGATTAAATGCCCACAATCAACCTGATGTACCCTGCATCTGTGGAATACCTGAAGAGACAACGAATCGTCCCAAAATTGAGGCGGTGGACTTTGGGAGCAACTGTGAACTTGGGGTTTGTTGTCTGCGACTGACTTGTTTCTGATTTTTATGTTTATCTTAGTATAGTTTTTAGTGCTTGTTATCACTGGTGGATTTGTTTATTGGTTTAGTTGCTCTCTTTTTCTTTTACATTTTTTATTTTAATAATTTTTTTATTCTAATTATTTTATTTGATAAATTTTTTTTTCTCCCTTTTCTTCTGAGCCATGTGACTGACAGGGTCTTGGTGCTCTGGTTGGTGTCAGGCCTGAGCCTCTGAGGTGGGAGAGCTGAGTTCAGGACACTGGACCACCAGAGACCTCCCGGCCCCAGGCAACATCAATCAGCGAGAGCTCTTCCAGAGATCTCCGTCTCAACACTAAGACCCAGCTTCACCCACCAGCCACCAAGCTTCAGTGCTGGAAGCTCCATGCCAAACAACTAGCAAGACATGAACACAACCCCACCTGTTAGCAGAGAGGCTGCTAAAATATTAAGTTCACAGACACCCCAAAACACACCACCGGACACAGCCCTGTCCACTAGAAGGACAAGATCCAGCCCCACCCACCAGAACACAGGTACCAGTCCCCTCCACCAGGAAGCCTATACAAGCAGACACCAAAAACAAAGGGAACTACAAACCTGCAGCCTGTGAAAAGGAGACCCCAAACACAGTAAGTTAAGAAAAATGGGAAGACAGAGAGATATGCAGCAGATGAAGGAGCAAGGTAAAAACCCACCAGACCAAACAAATGAAGAGGAAACAGGCAGTCTACATGAAAAAGAATTCAGAGTAATGATAGCAAAGATGATCCAAAATCTTGGAAACAGAATGGAGAAAAATACAAGAAACGTTTAACAAGGACCTAGTAGAACTAAAGAGCAAACAAACAATGATGAACAACACGATAAATGAAATTAAAAATTCTCTAGAAGTAATCAATAGCAGAATAACTGAGGCAGAAGAATGGGTAAGTGACCTGGAAGGTAAAATAGTGGAAATAACTACTGCAGAGCAGAATAAAGGAAAAAGAATGAAAAGAATTGAGGACAGTCTCAGAGACCTCTGTGACAACATTAAACACACCAACATTCGAATTATAGGGGTCCTAGAAGAAGAAGAGAAAAAGAAAGGGTCTGAGAAAATATTTGAAGAGATTATAGTTGAAAACTTCCCTAACACGGGAAAGGAAATAGTCAATCAAGTCCAGGAAGCGCAGAGAGTCCCATACAGGATAAATCCAAGGAGAAACACATTAAGACACATATTAATCAAACTATCAAAAATTAAAAACAAAGAAAAAATATCAAAAGCAGCAAGGGAAAAGCAACAAATAACATACAAGGGAATCCCCAAAGGGTTAACAGCTGATCTTTCACCAGAAACTCTACAAGCCAGAAGGGAGTGGCGCGACATATTTAAAGTGATGAAAGGGAAGAACCTACAACCAAGATTACTTTACCCAGTAAGGATCTCATTCAGATTCAACAGAGAAATTAAAACCTTTACAGACAAGCAAAAGTTAAGAGAGTTCAGCACCACCAAACCAGCTTTACAACAAATGCTAAAGGAATTTCTCTAGGCAGGAAACACAAGAGAAGGAAAGGACCTACAAAAACAAATCCAAAACAATTAAGAAAATGGTAATAGGAAGATATATACAGATAATTACCTTAAATGTAAATGGATTAAATGCTCCAACCAAAAGACATAGACTGGCTGAATGGATACAAAAAGAAGACCCATATATAGAAGACCCATATATCACTTCAACACCGATTTATGATAAAAACCCTGCAGAAAGTAGGCATAGAGGGAACTTTCCTCAACATAATAAAGGCCATATATAACAAACCCACAGCCAACACTGTCCTCAATGGTGAAATACTGAAACCATTTCCACTAAGATCAGGAACAAGACAAGGTTGCCCACTCTCACCACTCTTATTCAACATAGTTTTGGAAGTTTTAGCCACAGCAATCAGAGAAGAATAGAAATAAAAGGAATCCAAATTGGAAAAGAAGACGTAAAGCTGTCACTGTTTGCAGATGACATGATACTATACACAGACAATCCTAAAGATGCTACCAGAAAACTACTAGAGCTCATCAATGAATTTGGTAAAGTAGCAGGATACAAAATTAATGCACAGAAATCTCTTGTATTCGTATACACTAATGATGAAAATTCTGGAAGTGAAATTAAGAAAACACTCCCATGTACCACTGCAACAAAAAGAATAAAATATCTAGGAATAAACCTACCTAAGGAGACAAAAGACCTGTATGCAGAAAATTATAAGACACTAATGAAAGAAATTACAGATGATACAAATAGATGGAGAGATATACCATGTTCTTGGATTGGAAGAATCAACATTGTGAAAATGACTCTACTACCCAAAGCAATCTACAGATTCAATGCAATCCCTATCAAACTACCACTGGCATTTTTCACAGAACTAGAACAAAAAATTTCACAATTTGTATGGTAACATAAAAGACCCTGAAGAGCCAAAGCAATCTTGAGAACAAAAAACGGAGCTGGAGGAATCAGGCTCCCTGACTTCAGACTATACTACAAAGCTACAGTAATCAAGACAGTATGGTATTGGCACAAAAACAGAAATATTGATCAATGGAACAGGATAGAAAGCCCAGGGATAAACCCACACACATATGGTCACCTTATCTTTGATAAAGGAGGCAAGAACATACAGTGGAGAAAAGACAGCCTATTCAATAAGTGGTGCTGGGAAAACTGGACAGCTACATGTAAAAGAATGAAATTAGAACACTCCCTAACACCATACACAAAAATAAACTCAAAATGGATTAAAGACCTAAACGTAAGGCCAGACACCATCAAACTCTTAGAGGAAAACATAGGCAGAACACTCTATGACATAAATCACAGCAAGATCCTTTTTGACCCACCTCCTAGAGAAATGGAAATCAAAACAAAAATAAACAAATAGGACCTAATGAAACTTAAAAGCTTTTGCACAGCAAAGGAAACCATAAACAAGACGAAAAGACAACCCTCAGAATGGGAGAAAGTATTTGCAAATGAAGCAACTGACAAAGGATTAATCTCCAAAACATACAAGCAACTCATGCAGCTCAATATCAAAAAAACAAACAGCCACTCATTTATGTATCTCTTCATATGACGGCTTTGGTGCTAAAAACGGCAAAATTGAGTAGTTGCAACAGAGGTCAGTGGCCCACGTAGCCTGAAATATTTACCATCCAGGCCTTTACAGAAAAGGTTTGCCAGGCTCTGATCTAGGACCTCCCTTCTCTAAGAGAGGTCCAAGCATCACTTGAGAGCTTGTTAGAAATGCAGAATCTTGGCTCCACCACAGACAGAGGGAATGCCTCTCAGTGTTGACCTAAAGAAGCTGTTAAAGATGCAGGAGTTCTGGCCCCACCCCTCTACCATATTTGAAGCCCCAGGTTTGGGGTGCAGGCTTTATTTTAGGTTCAAGAGAACCTGATGTGCAGCCCATGGGCAAGGTACCTCACCTCCCTGACTTCCCCCAATCTGTAAAATGGGGGTAACAGAATTAGATACTGAATACGCAAGTCCTGGCACGTGCTGGGCACTCAGTTAACAGAAGCCACGCTCACGAAGCAGTGGCTATGTTCCTTAGCGTTGGCACACACATCACTTATCTCCCCAGCAAGCAAATCTGAACCTGACTGCTATGAAGACAGTCCTTGAAAAGTGACTCTTGGATGTAATAATTTATGGACGCCTCACGCCTCGTTGTCAAACACAACTGTTGTTTATGGAGGTGTTTAAACCTGAATCGTCCCTCCTGTGAAGGGTGCTGGCCATCGCCACCTCCCTTGTAACTGCTGCTGTGCTGTGCCCTGTTGTTATGGCAACCAGTTTCCCAAACAGCCCTGCTATTTTCTACAAATCCTTTTGGTTTCCCTGTGCCCTAAAGTCCACCAGACCTAGAGATAATAGCAGGGTGATTTTTTTAAAACTTTCACAGGAAATACTGTAACTCTTTAAATTAGACAATTGGCTGTCTGCTGCTTCTCCAGCAGAAGCCCCCAGCCCGGGCATCAGAGCGACCCTGCACAGTGAACCTGCACAAATGTTCCCACTAATTGGAAATAGGTACCACAGAGGATCAGCTGGCACATCAGTTTCTGGCTGGCATTAACTTTGCAAGAAAATGAAGCGGAAAACAAGGAAATGTCCACCACGCGTCGCGTGTACACAGCACAGAGTCTGATGTCGAAAGACCATTTTAAAAGATTTCAGTTTGGGCTATTACTGCAGTATTTCTGAGATTAGTTCAATATTGGCACATGTAACTTTTTCAGCAAATATTCACCTTTATGAATTCGCCTGACACATTGGAAAGCTAAAAACACACAATTATTATTATTATATATTATTATTACAGCAAAAACTTAATACTAGTAATTATGTTGTCTTGGTTTCTGGCAGACCTACGCCTCTCCCCTCTCTACTTCCTTTTCTCCTTTCCCCTGACTCCTGCTACTCTTCTGTCCTCTGACATGGTCTTCGGATGAAAGGTACATGCACCTGCCTGCAGCCTACCCAATATCTGTTCTCCCCGTTTTTTCTTTGCAAAAGGACCCAATACTTTTAGGGGGTCATGAGCGCAGCTAAAAGTCTTGATTTCCTAGGCTCTTGAGGCCTGTGATAGCCATGTAACACGGTTCTGGCCAGTGTGACATGCAAGCAAAGTTTACTGGATTCTGGGAAAGCTATTGTTTTACAGATTAAAAAGAATACTTAGGTGGAATGCTTCTTTCTACCTTTCCCCCTTCTTCCTATCTAAAATAAGATGCCACAGCAACTTGCAACTATGAGGATGAAATCCACACAAGGATGGCAAAACAATAAGCTCAAAGAGCCTGGGTCCTTGATAGCGGCCTTGAGCAGCGTGGCTACCAATCTCCAGACCTTTTGTAAGTGCAGAAAAAGTATGGAACCACCTGTGATGGCCTCATCTATTGTTACAACAAGGAACAACCTCATCAGTGGGCCTAGAATCCAAACAGGCAGATCTGAGGAGAGAGGATGGCTAACGATGTTTAAAAATGCTGAGGTGGCAAGAAGGATATACAATAGGTGATTGGAGGAAGAGATGGGAGAATTCACAGAAAGTCTTCCATTTTTTTAGCATTCAGACGGCAAGAACAGAATAATATCATTGGGAGTATTACATGGGGACTAAAACAGCACATTAATAAGGAACTAACAGAACTGCCAAGAACTGGTAAGGACACTGAGGTTCTAGGCATGAATCACTACTGGATGCAATGGCCGACACTCATGACTTTCAACAGCAATGCCAAGCAACTCAGAAACAGAGGAGGGGTGACCCCGGGTTTGCGATTGGCGAGATGAGTCCAGGGCGAGACTGAAGAGGCGGGGGATCCTGGGTGCCAGGATGGGCAGCACTGAAACTCTATGCCCTTATTCTGCTTTATTACCTTTAAGGAAGAGGAACCAGTGAAGAAGATAATGGAAAAGAAATACCGCAATGCTGGTCTTAGTAAATGTGAGATATAAGTAGCTATGTCGAAGGAACATCATCAGTGACAGCAACACTGGGGATCCAGAGGAGGATTTGCAGGAAGAGCTCGCGCAAGAGGTGGGGATCAGCACAGTGGTTATGGGAAAGTATCCAGGTGAGGTGGTCATCAAAACAGCTGCAAACCATACTAAATTGTTCCATTTGCAACTTAGCCCCAACAGGTGGTGAAACAGTATTTTCCAAATTGAAGATTCACTTAAAGGTGGCCCCTGCCACCTGCTGATAGCAGTTCAAACTAAATTTTTTGTATCAAGTCCCCGAACTGGAAGTATGATGTTGGGTCCCTCTGGAGTTTAATTCTGAGTTCTCATGGAAAGAAATTTGCTTTCATTGCTGTATTTCTTAATTGCTATGCTTCAGAATCAATTTGTGTTTTATGCCCCGCCCTCCCCAGTATTGTAGAGCAAGTCTTGTGTTAAAAGCCCAGTGTGACAGTGTCATGATGTAGTAGGGTCTTACTGTTTTCTTAATAAATCCTTTTGTATAAAAAGAAGAAAGAAACACTATGCCCTTCATATTTGTGAGTACATGAATTCTGCAATGACTCCCATCTTACAGTGTGGAAACTGAAACCCAGAGAAGCTAAGAAACTTGCTCAAGGTCACACAGCTGGTAAATGTCTGTTGTTAACGTCTAATTCCTTAACCACTGAACTATACTATCTCCAAGCAAAATAACAAGGAAGTTGATGATGACGATGATATGATGAAGAGAAAAGTTAGGACATGGTCACATGAGAAGGAGATTGTAAACAGAGAGATCAGATCTGGCTGAGTGGTCCCTCCCGTAGGTGTGGCTGTTTGACAGCTGTGGGTGCAGTGGCTTGGAGGAAAAGGTCTAGCAGCTCTGGGTTGGACTTCCAGGCTGAAGGGCATCTAGCTAGGAGCCTCTGACTCAGCCTTGCCCAAATGCCCATTAAAATGCCTATGAAGACAGAAAAAGACCAAGACTCACAACATTACCCAAAGTAAGGACTAATGGACAACCTAATCCTGGAATCTGGGAAAAATTGGCACTATTCGTAAAGCAGATAGAGCTAGATTAAGGAAAATCTACTCAGGCTTATGGCTTTGCTTCATTACACAGAAGGCACATGGCAAGATGTAGGCAGACACTCCATATCTATTCTATCTGACACAGAGACCCAGAGCTGCAGTGTATGGGGTTGTAGCAACCCCAACGCTGGGCAGCCAACCTGCACGACCTCATGGGCATTTGTGACCCAGACAGAGAGCTGGTACACATACACACACACACACACACCATGTTTCAACACCCATAAAGCAACTCTAAACCCCAGCAAACAGCTAGGCAGAATATAAAACAGCATCCTCAGCCCAAGCCAATCGTGGGGGATGGAAGGGAGGTGAAAGGGGGAGGTGGAGGGGTTACACACAGTGGACTCACACTACGCATTAGCCTGGTATATAACTTACCTGAATTCAACTACGTTTGCTTAGTACTGAAAGAAAACAGGGAGAAAAATCCCTTCGCTGATCCACGGTCTTTGGCCCCTGCTCTTCCCCCATTCAAACTAGACTTTGGCTGCCACGACCTCTAAATATTTTCCTCAACACAAAGAAACAAAAAAGTTATTTTTCTTGGCCTTTGAGCTTCCAAGCAATTTGAGGGATATTTTTCCCATGCCCCCTCAAACTTTAAACATAAACCCTACAGAAGATACAATGTGCACCATATACACCTAGATGCAGGACCTTAAGGACAAAACCTAAATGTTACAGAGGCGTTATTTCCTTCTGTGTGCTTCTCTGCACTTTCTAGATTTTCTTGAGGAGCACCCATTTCATTGAAACCAGAAAATAATCTTATTCTTACCAAAGACTATTCCATCTTTAACGAGTCCATCAGGTGAGTGGGATGCAGGTGATTTTCTGAGCAGCCCCGGCAGCCCTGCTTGGGGACACTCAGCACAGGCAGGGGGTGGCATTAGTGTCACAGAGCTGCACGTGTCTCTTCAAAGACTCCTGTCCTCATCCTTGAGAACGCTGGCAGGAGGCTCCCACTCCAAGTGGCTCATATTTTCAAAAAAGCCAAACCAGATGGGGTGGAGGAGGGCCCTAAATTTGTGCTTAGTCGTTAGTACTGCCCTGCATTTAGAAACTAGAGAACTGGATTCTGAGCTGGGTGCTTCCACTTCCTGGATGGGTGACCCCCCCCCCCGCTCAATCTCTTTTATTATTAGTATTGTTATTTTTTAAATTTTATCGTCGTTGATTTACAGTGTTGTGTTTAAACCGCTCAATCTCTTAATCTCACTGAACCTCGTTTCCTCATCTGGTACATGGTGATAGCAATGATTTCTGAGGTTATTTTAGAGAGTTATGTAAGGTAACATCCCAAGAGAAAAATTCTCACCTATAGTAGATGCTCAATAAATGCTATTTGAATATAAATGACAAGGAAAGAGACCCAATCTCTGAAGGAAGTGTGAGGTAGTGACCACAGAAATCCTCTCTCTTATTATTTCCAAATGTTCAGTGTCTGTGCTCATAAATAAATGTTTATTAGTCTTCTGTAGCTGCTGTAACAAAGTACCACAAACCAGTTGGCTTAACAGAAATGTATCGTCTCACAGTTCCGGAGGCTAGAAGTCTGAGATCAAAGTGCTGGTGGGGTTGGTTCCTTCTGAGGGCTGTGAGGGAGAATCTGTTTCATGCCTCTCCTGTAGCTTCTGCTGCTTGGCTGGCCATCTTTGGCCTTCCTTGGCCGTTCAATCTCTGCGTTCACCTTCACATGGCATTGTCCCTGAGTGTCTGTCTGTGTGTTCACATTTCCCTTTTCATATGGACACCAGTCACACTAGATTAGAGCCCACTGTAATGACCTCATTTTAACTTGATTACCTCTGTAAGTACCCTATCTCCAAAAAATGTCACATTCTAGAAAAGAACATAGGCAAAAAGTTCTCTGACATATATCATACCAGTGCTTTCTTAGGTCAGTCTCCCAAGGCAATAGAAATAAAAACAAAAAAAAAATGGTCCTTATCAAACTTATAAGCTTTTGCTTATATAAAATGAAAGGTTTTGCATAAACAAAATGAAAAAACAACCTATGGACTGGGAAAAAATATTTGCAAACAATGAGACCGACAAGGGCGTAATTTCCAAAATATACAAAGAGCTCATACAACTCAATAACAAAAAAGCAAACAACCCAATAAAAAATTGGGCAAAAGACCTAAATAGACATTTCTCCAACGAAGACATACAGATGGCCAATAGACACGTGAAAAGGTGCTCATCATCGCTAATTATTAGAGAAATGCAAATCAAAACCACAGCAAAGTACCACCTCGCACCCGTCAGAACGGCCATCATTAAAAAGTCTACAAATAACAAACGCTGGAGGGGTTATGGAGAAAAGGGAACCCTCTTGCACTGTTGGTGGGAATGTAAATTGGTGCAGCCACTATGGAGAACAGTATGGAGGTTCCTTAAAAAACTAAAAATAGAGTTGCCATATGATCCAGCAATCCCACTCCTGGGCATATATTCAAAGAAAACTCGAATTTGAAAAGATACATGCACCCCCATGTTCATAGCAGCACTATTTACAATAGCCAAGACATGGAAACAACCTAAATGTCCATCAACAGATGAATAAAGAGAGAAGATGTGGCACATATATGCAATGGAATACTACTCAGCCATAAAAAAGAATGAAATAATGCCACTTGCAGCAACATGGATGAACCTAGAGATTATCATACCAAGTGAAGTAAGTTAGAAGGAGAAAGGAGAATACCATATGATATCACTTATATGTGGAATCTAAAATGTGACACAAATGAACTTATTTACAAAACTGAAACAGACTCATAGACATAGAAAAGAAACTTATGGTTACCAAAGGGGAAAGAGGGTGGGAGAAGGATAAATTAGGAGTTTGAAATTAGCAGATACAAACTACTATATATAAAATAAACAACAAGGTCCTACTGTATAGCACAGGGAACTATATTCAATATCCTGTAATAAACCACAATGGAAAGGAATATGAAAAATAATATGCATATATATGTATAACTGAATCACTTTGCTATATACCAGAAACTAATACAACATTGTAAATTGAATTCAATAAAAATAAAATAAAAACAAAAACCAAAAAATATCACATTCTGGAGGTTAGGACTTCGACATATACACTTTGTGGGACACAGTTCAGCCCACAGCAACAATGTGAAAGAGCTTTATCTCCAGAGAGAAGGAGGCAGTTGGGCGGGGGGCAGAGTGGGAGGGGAGCACGTGAGGACGTGAACTCTGCTGGTGGCTGAGCTGGAAGGGGCTGGACCACAATGTGGCTCAGGGTTCACCCACCAAGTCTCCTCTACAGATGGAAGCAAAGGTGGCATTGGGACCAGCCAGAGAGCCTCTGAAGGAGTCCTGGCAGGGTCAAATAGTCTTCTGAGAGGGGCTAGAGGCCATGGGCCTGACACAGAAGGGCTCCTGGGATGAAAGCCCAGACACCATGGGTAAGGAACAACAGGCTCAGACTCCCAGCTTCACTCAAGGACAGAATGGCCTTATCTGCGGGAAGGGGCTGAGGGTCACAGGTGCACAGATCCCAGGGTGAAGGCAGGACCTCCAGGGGTTGGGGGATTGCTGAGTGCACGAAAAGACTCCCTGCTGATTGAGAGGGGACTCTCTTCCTCGCATTGGGGCCCAAGCCTGGAGCCTTAAATTCATTTCTGATCAGAGCCAGAATAGCTTTATCTAGTGTCCAATGAAGACACGGTTCACTGGACTAATGTCCAAGACAAAATCATCTAAGATAGGACTCAGGAAAGAGGGTACAAGACAGACAGACAAAACTCACTTGCCTAGCTGGATCATTCATCCACCTAGGTACTTTTACAGTCATTCAACACACATGTGGTAGATGTCAGGCATGCAAATGCCAATCACGCAGTCCGCAACCTGGCAGAGCTCACAGGCTACCCCGAGACACAGACGGGAACAAGCCCGGCAGTGCAGTGTGACCGCTGCTCTCACTGGGCTGGACAAAGCACCTGCAGAGCCTGGGGCAGGACGGGTGACTGCTCAAGAGACCAGGGCCATGAGAGGTGAGACTTCCTAGATGTTGATGAACTGCCCGGGTTTGCTGCCACCTGTTTCTTGAAGTGAGTTTTGCAAAACCACCCTTATAACAAAGGGGCTTGTGTTTGGCAAAGCGGGTGTAGAGAGGTGGGGATGTTTTCTTACTATACAACCCATCAGGTAGACAAGAACCTGAAAAGGACGAGCAGATGGAACATTTGAGGAAAGAAAACATTATCTTTGGGCACTGCAGGAAGAACGAAATGGACACAGAGAAGTTTTAAGAGATGTATTCATTGAAGAGAGATCACTTGAGGTCCTACTATAGCCAGGCCCAGCGTTAGACACAGGACTACAATGGCCAGTGGAAAGACACCTTACCTAACTAACGGAGCAAGTCATTCCCAAGGGGGAAGACCTTAGTAATTGTTTGAATATCTTGTCATAACCTATAATGGAAAAGAATCTGAAAATTATATATATATATATACATATAATCACTTTGCTGTACACTTAAAACTAACACAACATTGTAAATTAATAAATTAACTATACTTCAATTTAAAAAATTGTTTGAAAATATAACCAAGTGGTAACAGGTATATAGAGAGAGCTGGGGGAAGCAGGGAGGCTTATCCACCAGGAAGCCCCTGGTGGGTTCTGCACAGGTGCCCTCACTCAAGGAGGGAATCAGGGTAACCGGCTGTGCAGGTCTGCAGGAGCAGTCCTGCTTCCTTCTGCAGGGAAGCCTCCTGCAGGGGTCTGTACACACCAGCCCCTCCCCAGGCAAAATGAACTACTCAGTCCTCTGCACTCCCCCAGCACCCTTCCTTCATGCTGTTCCAGTGTGCACCATGCTGACCTGAAGTGTGTCCACCTGTGTCCCCTGTACTATTAAGTTCTTCAGGTCGAGGAACATATCTCACTCATCTTTGTGCCAGCGGTATATTGAATAAACAAACGAGCAAATAAATGTCCTTTATCTTTAGACTTCCAACATAGGGCAACAAAGACCTAGACTACTGTCTTCATGGCACTACCCAAATGAGTCAAGGTCAGTAAGTTTAAACATGAAACTGAAACCAACAAGATTAGTTTTAACAAGAAGAAATGTAAAAATCCCAAATTTGGGATATGGAAATCAACAGTACAAATGTAGGATTCATTAGGGAAAAAAATTCACTCATTCCACAAACATTTATTGAGTGTCACCTATATTCTAGACACTGTTCCAGGTGCTGGGTATGTAGAGTGAAATCCAGACAATGTCACTGATGTCATAGAACTTAAATGTGACTAGAAAGAAAGATCTAAGGGTTTTAACTAATTGCAAGCTTCATGTGAGTCATCAAGGTAATATGGCAACAACAACAGCAAGAAAACAAACAAATCCTAACCTGGTTTTACCTGCATCGGGGAAGGGTCAGTGTCCACATCATAACAGACCTCATATTTCCTTGGGCTCTTCAGCTGACATCAGCAGCATAGGTCCCTTGTATCAAGAGGGACTTTGACAAACCAAACGGTGCATTTGTAGGAATATGGTCAGTCCCACAGAAGTCTGAGAAATGACTGAAGGAATTGCATGTGTTTGGCCTGGCGGACCAACAGTGAGAGAAAATACAACAGCAATCTTCAAATGTTGAAGGAACGATCTATGTGAGACCAGGTGGAAATTACAAGGCAGCAGGAAGAGTTTCTTGCAAGGGAAACTGCTCCACAAAGGTATGGGTAGACCTCCATCCCTAGGGAAGAGATATCCCTTCCTCAGAGATGCTGCGGAAGAAAACTGTGCTGAGACCAGACTAGACTGCCAAGAGACCACACTAGACTCTGAGTTCCATCCACTGTCAAATCAAGAATTCTATAGTTGACCCCCCCATTCATCAGGAGGGCAGGATTTAGGAGTGCGGGCTTTGGATTCAGAAAAAGCTGGATTCGAGTCTTGGATCGGGAAAAGTTACTGCACACTCTAAGCCTCATTCCCTCACTTGCAAAAGAAGGATAGCAATAGTTCTACCTCTTCCCCCCTCGTGAGGATTAAGAGAGATGACTTACATAAAGTGCCACTAAGTATAGCGCCTGGCCCTTGGTAAGATATCAATAAATGTTAGCTAATGGTAATATTAAGTGCCCTTCATTTCACCTGACATATTTCAATTGATTTAGATAAATCATTTTGCTGTGAGTCTAATTCTGCAATCTTCCATCTTGCATTCACTAAAGCACTTATTATAGCAATTTAAAACTATAAAGTAGAAGCATTTTAGAGAAATTTGAAATGTTTTATTCTCTAGAGACATTAGAAAAATACTAACAGTAGAAAAGGGGAGGGACCTGCCAATGCAGGGGACACAGGTTTGATCCCTGGTCCGGGAAGATCCCACATGCCGTGGAGCAACTAAGCCTGTATGCCACAACTACTGAGCCCACGTGCCACAACTACTGAAGCCCACGCACCTAGAGCCCATGCTCTACAACAAGAGAAGCCACCGCAAGGAGAAGCCCACGCACCACAACGAAGAGTAGCCCCCGCTTGCAACTAGAGAAAGCCCGCGCGCATCAACGAAGACCCAACCCAATGAAGCCAAAATGAAAAAATCTATAGACTATCTAAAATAGTCTATGTCCTATACTAGGTTTAAAAAAAAAGAAAGAAAAGGGGATCTTTAAGGATGTAATTTAAGGGACTCGTGATTAAATTGAGGTGAAACTAGGAAGTTATTCATGTATGGAATGGCTGAGCTAGGCTGGGGCAGAGCAACCTCAGAGACCCCCTTTCTCCATAGGAGACCTCCATCAGACCACAGAGGTAAAAATCAATCCACTAAACTGATTTTATGAGAACTAAATCACACCAGACCAATTTAATTTCCTCCTGTGACAGAGAGACAGGCTTCGATGACACAGAGAAGCAATGGATATCAGATACTGCGGCTTCAGTTAGGTCTTTAATTCCAGCCTACATAATAGCTAAATCTAAATATCGAATTCTGCTGGCAAGTGGAGGTGATCCCCAAACACAGAGATCAAAGGCTCAGGATCATGTAAGGATCCTGTAAGTAAGGAGAAGAAGGAAAGAAACTCTCTCCTTTGTGGAACTGGCAGAAAAACATGCCTCCTTCCTGCGTGAAATGCAGAATTCATTCAACAAATACTGAACACCTGTCATGTGACGTGACCTCAATCTGGACTGGACTAAGAGAAATAGAAATGAGGTTTACAAGCAGATGTGCTTAAATAGGGCTTTTTGGTAGATATGGGTGTGGAGTTGAGGTTGAGGGGTGGTGGCGCTACAGAAGAAATGGCATCTTTGAGTTGGGCCAGGGGTTTCAATGGGGTAGGGCAAAGCTGGGGGCACTTGTTAAAGAAAAGCTGTGGGCTCAGAAAGACACTTGGAGGAATCTAGGTTAAACTCATTCAAGTGGGAAAACATCGGCAGCAAGGGATGCAAGGCAGAGCAAAGGGGGAGGGAATCTAGGAAGAGCTGACAGGGGAGGGGAGGGTTAAACGGAGAGCCTACGCGTTCAAGAAAATCCCAGCTGGGGGCTCCACAGTGTAACTGGCTAAGCACAAGATAGAAAGATGCATTAGTCCACTCCCTGCCCTCAGAGCTCCTGAGGTTGGGAGGGCTAGAAGAAAAGGGGCTTCAATTTGCTACTAAAGGAGAGTGACCAGGGGCCCAGAAAGAAAGGACTCTTGAGGACTGAGGGAGCTGGGGGTAAGAACTGTGAAAGGACTGGGAGGCTGTGCAGTGCAGACTGGGGCAACTTAACTGAATCCCATCTGCCTTCAACAGATGACCTTCAGAGAGCCTCTGCAGCTCTAGAGTTCTAGTCATGAAGGCCTTAGTGATGATTTTACAACCTGAATTCCCCTAAATCCAGTTTTTCCTTTTGTCCCCCCATCAGAAAAGAGTTGATGGAAACAGGAAAAAGTGACATTCTGGCTTCTCATCACCACACAGTCACTGCGGGCCAGTGGGTGCCCCCCAGAAGACTGGAACTGAATTCACAGGTGGTGCACTGGCAGCAGGTGGGTGAGGCTGGGGGAGCAGGAGGGAAGAAAAAAATAAAGGATGCTGGCTAATCTCGCAGGGTGGCTGAAAGCCAGGAGAACTGTCGCTTTCTCCAATGACCCACTCTGACCAAAGATGACAAGTTGCTAGTCTGGAAAATCCACAAGAATCAAGAAGGCATTTTTTTCTAAAGGCTCTAAAGGGAATGCCAGTGGATTTCCAGGGACAGCTTGAGTCCACCTTGATCTTCAGAAATGTTCCTCTCCTCTGAGGCTGATGGAAATTTCTAGGGAATTGAAATGATCCTGCCCATCTAAGTGTCTTGCCAATTTCAGGGCGCTGTTCTGAGACTTGAGCCGAGCCCTTCCTGTGAATGATTCAGGTCTTCAGCACCACTTGCCTGTCAGGGCTGTCCCATGTTTGGTAGGGTACCACGAATGAGCATGCTTGTCCCGGACCCCACCTGTTGCGGGAACCAGATCTCATGATGCACGATGGGACATGACTCAGGATGGCAGAGTAATAAATGAATAAGCATTGGAAACAAATAAATATGTACATATTTAGTCATCCCATAATAACTCTCTCACACTCATACACATGTACACACACACACTATATAGTTCCAGTCACCAAGGCAACCATTCCCTGAAGCTGTACTTTGTTCTTTTCCACGTTAGATGTTTTTAACCTTATTTCCTTGGAGTGCAGCTCTGGTCTTTTTGAATGTCTCCTGAGAGGTACCATACCTCCTCAGGAAATGTTGTTACATCTAACATTTACCAGGTCTATTTTGAAGGCTCGTGTCTTATCCTCATTCTGACACTGAATTCAGCCAACACCATTTGAAAGCCCACTGAAAGCGTCAGCAATACGAAATAACCATTATGATTGCTACTGTGAGTCAGAAAAATTAGAGGCAAATGAAGTATTATGCCTTGCACAATTTTCACTGACGGTTCTCGCTTAAAAAAAAAATCACAAAGTTCATGTGAAAAAGGACCCAGCTTGGTCCTAAAAGATGGAGACAGAGTCTCAGGATTAAAGTGACAGCTCTTATTCAGGAGGCAGGAATTTAGGACTACTGATGTGTTCGGAGTAGTTGACATTTCTCTCCTCCTCCTTATAATATATGCTATTCTTCAAATTAACTTCATTTTCTATCTTAGATTTCAATATTAAAAAATGCCAGCAACATAAAGGAAAATAGTTAAAACATCCTTATACAAATATTGATCTGGCTTCTGACAACATCCATGTAATAAGCAGTGAGGTTTTTTCCGTTTAACGTCACTAACAAGTTTATGATTAAAGGTCAGTCTGTGGCAACAGACTGTTTTCATCTCTACGTTACAATTATTACTGTCTGCTTTAAAAGAAAAAACAAAATGTGATTTGCGACAGGTCCAGAAAGTTCTTTGCATATCCTTCTATCAGATTTCTGCCAGAATGGTAAGAGTATTTAATTTATAGTCGTAATCCGCTTTCATGCCCTACCTCGTATAAAGCATCGAGGCACCGTGGGGTAGAGAGGAAGTCCTTGCTATGAAACAACTGCCTGAAAAGTAAGCTGAAGTGCAGAACTAGTGATGGGGCGGCTGTTGTTTATTTTGCCCTGAACTAGGATTCTGGTTTTCAAAGCCCGAGACACGGGAGAAAAGGCGGAAGCCACGAGGAAGAAACCACCCAGGTAATCTGGACCAGTCTATAAATCAAGGGAGAGAGTGCCCAGGAGGCCAGAGGAGGAAACGGGCCAAAATCCAGCGGAGGCGAGTCCAAGCGGGCGAGAAGCCCGGGTGGGCGGCGGGACAGGTGTGCGAGCCGCGCGGGCTGTCCTCCCACCCGACCCGGCCCCGGCCAATGAGCAGGCACGGGCGGAGGCCAAGAGGTGCGGGGTTTCCGCGAGGCCCAGGGGATTAGCTCAGCCTTTTGTAGGGGTCTCTGGTTGGCCCTGCTCCCTGGGCCTGGGTCGGTCAGTCTGTCAGCAGACTGGTGCTGTCTGTTTCCCGCCTCCCCGCTCCTCCCCCGGCCCCAACACCACCAACACCATTCCGCACAGAATTCTCTGGGGGACTGGGCTGCCCCGGCGCCCCGCGTCCCTCCCGCTTCCCCCTCCCGTGCCCAGCCTCCCAGCGCTGGGGGTCTGCGGGAGCCAGGCGCACTCACCTGCGTGCAGGCCGCCCGCCTCGGGGCCGCTGTCCGGGGTGGCGTTGCTGGGCGACGCGTCCGAGTCGGTGTAGGTGAGCCATGTGGACTCCGTCTCGCGAGTCCAGCTCTCGTAGTAGCGGGGCTCGATGGCATCCGCCCGGCTCCCGCCGCAGCCCATCCTCCTGCGCTGCTGGCGCACCCAGCGGCCGCTCGGTTCGCGGTTCTAGGGCGGCTCAGCCCCGGCGGCTAAGCCCGGGCCGGCGAGGAGGCGGCGGCGGCGGCGGCGGCGGCGGCATCGCGTCCCTCGACCCGCCTGCCCGCCCGCGCCGCAGCCAGGCGCCAGCCGCCCCCTCCGCCGCGCCGGCTCCCAGCGCGCCCCTCCTCTCCTCCTCCTCCTCCAAGGCCCTCCCCTTCCCCACCTCTCCTCCCCCACCTCCCCTCGCCCTTGCTGCCCTACCCCCAACCCCGTGCCAAGTCAAAAGCTTCCCCGCATGCTCCCTCGGTGCGCCCCAGCCGGACATGGGACGCAAGAGCGGCGGCCTGAGAATAGGAGGAGGGCGGTATGGGAGTGGGTGGATTCCGCGAGGGGTTCAGCCTCGCCGGCTAGGGTTACCCCTTTATTTATCCGTCTCTCCCAACCTCCCTCCCTCCCTTCCTTCCTTTCTTCCTTCCACCTTCGTTCCATTCATCCATCCTGGGGGCTTTGGAAGGTACCCCAAGCTTTCTGGCCACTTGTTCAAAACCAGTGGAGCTGGTGACAGCCCAGAAACAGGGGAGAAACTATTGCTACGAAGAATTAAGGAGCAGTCAGACCCCCTGCCTGTCCTAGTTGGTCTGAGGAGCAGAGAGTAGGGCCTATAATTTCTGAGAGAGCTGGGCTGGACTCTCTGTCACTAACACCCTTTCCAGTTCTGTGACTTCGAACTTTGTTCTCAGGAATCGCAGGGCAGCCGGAACACTCTCTCTGGATGGGGCTGGGAGGTGTGGCAGGCTTCCCTCCAAACCCACTGAGGGCCTTGATATTCCAGGTGCACACTCAGCTCTGCGTGCTCCATGTGCACACACTTAGAGCTCAGACTTGGGTAAGCCAAAGAATTTGCCTGTCCCAAAGGAGCCAGGACATGTGGTAAAAGAAGGAAACTGCCTTAAAGAGACAGCTAAGAAAGAAGGGTTGAAAGAATAAATCCTCAATGACGAGGCTCTGTCAGAATGCCATAGTGTTGAGTAAGTATTGTTTTCATTCATTCAAGATTATATATACACTTTTAATTGAAATATACTTGATGTACAATACTGTGTTAGTTTCAGGTGTACTACATAGTATTTGACATTAGTATCCATTATGAAATGATCACCATGATAATTCTAGTAACATCTGTCCCCATAAAGTTATTACAATATTATTGACCATATTCCTTATTCTGTATATTACATCCTCGTGGCTTATTTATTATATAACTGAAAGTTTGTACCTCTTAATCCCCTTCACCTATCTCACCCACCTTCCCACCTTCCTCCCCTCTGGCAACCATTCTTTTGTTCTCTGTACCTATGAGTCTGTTTTCAGCTTGTTTTGTTTGTTTGGTTTGGTTTTTAGATTCCACATGTAAGTGATATCATACAGTATTTGTCTTTCTCTGTCTGACTTATTTCACTTACCACAATACTCTCTAGATCCATCCAGGTTGTTGCAAATGGCAAGGTTTCATTTCTTTTTTAATGGCTGAGTAATATTCCATTGTCTATATACCACATCTTCTTTATCCATTTATCTGTTGATGGACACTTACGTTGCTTCCATATCTTGGGTATTGTAAATAATGCTGCAGCGAACACTGGGGTGCATATATCTTTTCAAATGAGTAGTTTTGTTTTCTTCTGGTAAATACCCAGAAGTAAAATTGCTGGATTATATAGTAGTTCTACTTTTAATTTTTTGAGGAAACTCCATACTGTTTTCCATAGTGGCTATACCAACTTACATTCCCACCAACAGTTCCTGAGGGTTCCCTTTTCTCCACATCCTCACCAACACTTGTTATTTGTTGTCTTTCTGATGATAGCTATTCTGGCAGATATGAGGTGGTATCATTGTGGGTTTGATTTGCATTTCCCTGATGATTAGTGACGTTGCGCATCTTTTCATATGCCTGTTGGCCATCTGTTTGTCTTCTTTGGAAAAATGTCTATTCAGATCCTCTGCCCATTTTTAAATTTTTCAATTTTTTTTGATGTTAAGTTGTATGAGTCCTCTGCATATCTTGGATATTGGAATTGTTTGCAAATATCTTCTCCTGTTCAGTAGATTGCCTTTTTATTTTGTTGGTAGTTTCCTTTGCTGTGCAAAAGCTTTTTAATTTTATGTAGTCCCATTTGTTTATTTTTGCTTTTTTTTCCCTTGCTGAGGAGACAGATCCAAAAAAATATTGCTAAGACCAATGTCAAAGAGCATACTGCCTATGTTTTCTTCTAGGAGTTTTATGGTTTCAGGTCTTACATTTAAGTCTTTAATTCATTTCGAGTTTAGTTTTGTATATGATTTGAGAAAGTAGTCCAGTTTCATTCTTTTGCATCCAGCTGTCCAGTTTTCCCAACACTATTTATTGAAGAAACTGTCTTTTCCCCATTTTCTGTTCCTGGCTTCTTTGTCATAGATTAATTGACCATATAAGCATGGGTTTATTTCTGGGCTCTCTAGTCTGTTCCACTGATCTATGGGTCTGCTTTGTGTCAGTACCATACGGTTTTGATTACTGTAGCTTTGTAGTATAGTTTGAAATCAGGGAGCATGATACTTCCAGCTTTGTTCTTTCTCAAGATTGTTTTGGCTATTCGGGTCTTTTGTGTTTCCATACAAATTTTAGAATTATTTGTTCTAGCTCTGTGAAAAATGCCATTGGTATTTTGATAGGGATTGCATTGAATCTGTAGATTGCCTTGCAGAGTACGGTCATTTTAACAATATTAATTCTTCCAAACCATGAGTGCGGTATATCTTTCCATTTATTTGTGTCATCTTTAATTTCTTTCATCAATGTCTAGTTTTCCAAGTCTTTTACCTCTTTGATTAGAATCATTCCTAAGTATTTTGTTCTTTTTGATACAATTGTAAATGGGATTATTTTCCTTATTTCTCTTTCTGAAAGTTCATTTTTAGTGAATAGAAGTACAACAGATTTCTGTATATTAATTTTGTATCCTGCAACTTTACTGAATTCATTTATTAGTTCTAATAGTTTTTTGGTGGGTTCTTTAGGATTTTCTATATATATTATCATACCATCTGCAAACAGTGACAATTTTACTTCTTCCTTTCCAATTTGGATTCCTTTTATTTCTTTTTCTTATCTGATTGCTGTGGCTAGGACATCCACTGCTGTGTTGAATAAAAGTGGTGAGAATGGGCATCCTTGTCTTGTTCCTGATCTTAGAGGAAACGCTTTCAACTTTTCACCACTGAGTATGATACTAGCTGTGGGTTTGTCATATATGGCCTTTATTATGTTGAGGTATGTTCCCTCATTTAACATATATTTACTAAATACCTATTATGGGAAAACACTGCTAGTAGATATAATACCCATCTAATACATTTTGTTTATTACCAATTGTATATATACTGTAATGTGTACTGTTATTATATCTTACAAAGTATACAGAATATAGGTATAGTATTCATTATATCCTATATAATGGATAGAATGTAGACTAGGTTACATGGTCTATAGCACTCAGTATGTAGCATCTAGTAGGTAGGCTAAGTCCAGGGCATTCCTGGCACATAGTAGGAATGAGTAATGTGGACTAAAGAAGATCTAGTTTAGCACAGAGCTGCTAGACGTCCCTCCGGCAGGTACTAATCAGGATCCATAATGCAGAAGTGAGCAAAGACTCACTGAACCAAGATCAGGGGCTCCTCCTCCTCACGCTGAGCCCAGAGCCTGCCAAACCCCAGGGCCCAGGCTGGCCATTCCTCTGCAGGCTTTGCTTCTCCTTTTAAGACGCCCCAGCAGGTCTTCTCAACCTTGTTTCAGCTGCCAGAGCATTGTGAGCAAAGGAAATGAGATGAGCATGAGAGGAGTTGCAGGAGTAGTCTGGGCCAGCCCAGGCATGGAAAGGACTATAGAAAGGGATTCAGACTTCATCCTAAAAGCAATGGGAAACACTGGTAAGCTTGAAGCCACACACTGCCAGCATCAGATCTGCTTTAGTGAACTGTCACTCTGGAGGTAGGTGGAGAACGGGTGGCAGAGAGGCCAGGCTGGGTCCTGGGAGAGCATTAGGAGGCTCGCAGAGAGAGATGATGATGTGGGAGGATGCGAGGAGTTGGGTGGATAGGATTGCCAGTTACTGAGAAGAGGAATCCTAGAGGCAAACTAGTACTGTTATCTGCATGGAGAGGTCTGGAAATGGCAGGTAGATGAGGAATACCGTTTTGGTTGAATTTGCAATGCCTCTGAGACATGAGTTCACACAGGTCAAGCACTTAGCTCAGTTGCCAGAATACAGTACAAGTGGCTTTATAAGCGCTAGTTCTCCTTATCACATGGCTCTAAGTCTAGAACTCAGGAGAGAGGTCTCAGCTAGAAAATTAATTTAGGAGGCATCAGCATATGAAATATACCTGAAGAAATGTCTCTCTCCCCAAATAGCTTGGCCTTCCCTGTTCTTGTTTTCTAGTGTTCAACCTCCCCAGCCCCTGCCTCCCGCCCCCAACCCCTTGCAGCTCAATCTCTCCTGTCCCCCGTCTTGCTCCCTTTCTTATGAGAAGCAACTTACCTCTGTCCCAGCATCTGACTCCTCGTTTGATATTTCAGCCACAGCTTAACACTTTCTTCAGGCGTATCAAAGACTTGAAGGACGAAGATGTTGTCCACACTCAGCTTTGAAAGATCCTCCATTACCAGGCAGTGGAGGATCATAAATAACAATCATTTTTTCTTGTCACATATTCAGCTTCTAAATAAGGTATCTAACATATGTACCAATTGGGAATAGGGCCAATTGACATTTTGCCAGTGACCGGAGACAGGAATGGAAAACTGCGTAAACCGGCATCATGTTTCTGATCGATTCCAGCGATGTTTCAGTGCCCATGTGGATTAACACCTCAGGAAGGTACTCTGCCAACCCAGCTTCCTGAGGCTCTGGGAGGAGGCTAAGCTGGAGTGGTGAGTGTGAAAAGAGGCAGGAATGGGGATCATCAGAGTCAGATTAGGGAGCAGGTGCAGTGAAATTGTGATCTCGTTGACTTTGAGCTGCCCAGGTGACATGTGTAGGAAGATGTCAAGTTGGCAGTTAGATAAATACAAAGCCGGAGTCCAGAAGAGAGGTCCAGGCTGGGACCATAGGAGTCAGTGAGATCCTAGGGAGGTAGCATGGGAAGAGAAGTCTGGTAGTGAGCACGGAGGATGTTCAGCATTTGGAGGGTGAGTGGAGGGAAAGAGCCAGCAAAGGCCATAGAGGGGAAATCGTAGAGGAGCGTGGCACGTCAACGATCTTGAGAGAGGAGAGAGTTCTGACTGTGCATCTACAAAAGGCAGATTGCATCACACGGAGACCGAGAAGCGGACCGTGGGATCTAACATCAGGGAGGTCAAGTTGAGTGGAATGTTGGCAGTGGAGGCCAAATTGAAGTGGGTTCAAGAGTAAAGGAGCGGCGAGGGACGAGACAGCAATGTAGCAGCTGGAGGGAAAGTCCACATTAGAATTCTTTTTTTAATTGAAGAAACTAGAGCGTGTTTAGGGCTAGAGGAGGAAGTGAGGATACTGAAACCTGGGGGTAGGAGGGGGAGAGCCACAGAAGTGCGATGGGATTGCCCCCGTGGGAGGAGGGCACCTCTATCTGCACTATTGTAACAGGAGTGCAGGAGGAGGGCTGGGAGGATTTCAGATTTGGAACTAGGATGTTGAGGGTTCTCCAAAGGGATGGGGTTTATCTTCTCTGTGAAGTAAGAAGCAAGGTTAGCCACTGAGAGTGGGTGGAGGAGGATTTCAGAGACTGAGAAAAATAGAGAAGGATTCCATCATTATTAGAGAGACTGGAAGACTGAGCTCTAAGTTTTGGGGGGCAGTCCTCAGCCCAGTTGAGGCTGCTGATTGTGGAGATTCCTCAGCAGAGTTCAGCTACCCGGGGGCAAGTTCCAGATGAGTGAAGGTTCAGCCAAGCCTGGGAAGAGGTAATGTGCAAGGACAGAGGGACCAGGAAGTGGCTGAAATAGTGGCACGTGGAACCCACTGTGTGGGAGGGAGCTGATGGGGGAGGAGGACGAGGTGAGGCTCCACGGCGGCCAAGAAGCTTCTACTGTAGGGCCCTTAGGTAGCCGGGTGGGAGAAGAGGGGGTTGACGGTAGAGACAGCAGCAGCAGGACTTTGAAACCCCATGTAGAAGGACCCCTAAAAAGTGCTGAGGTCAGACAACTGCCCATTCAAAACCTGTGGACAGGCTAAGGGGCCTGAGTAAAAGTATAACTGGAAAGCCTCATACCACATACCTACTTTTTAAAGGTTTATAAACCAAGTTAGCACACTTAGGAAAAATATGTTCTATCCTCTTATCTCGACAAGTTATCTTCATAACGACCTGAAAGGCCAGGTTCTAAAGTAGAATTTTCGGAGTCTTTGAAGTTCTGCGCTGAACATGGCAGAGCAGGCCAAGCTGACCCAGTCTGTGACTCCTCTCCCTGCCCCCAAGTCAGTCCTGCTCTGCAAGAGTCCTTGTGGACACATGTCACTGTAAACCCACAAGTCCACGTTCCATCTACGCTCTCCTCCTACAAATCGCTGCCTTTGGCCACCCCGCTGGCTGAGGAGTCTGTGGCTGGGGGATGCAATCTGCCCTCAAGGGGCTTGCTTCCAATGCAGGCTCTGGAAGTAGGGTCAGGGCCTTTGGGGCAGGGAATTGCAAGGTCCCGGACACCCGGAAGGGAGGTTAGAAGGAGCTGGGGCCCAGACTCCAGGTGGATGCGGCCCATGGCCCCTGGATTCCTGGCCCCTAGAGAAAACCAGAGTAGGGCCTCTAGAACAGGGGCCTGGAGCAGGGCTCCCTCTTGCCAGGTACTGTCCACTGATGTGAATGGAATTGCAAACACTTCCAGAAAACAGGAGATAGTTGTAAAGTTCTCGGATTAAGTGTGGTCACTGATTGCACACACATTTCTGAACATCTACCATGTATATTTTAAGCTTCTCAAGGACAAGGATGTTGTCTCATTTAGCTTGGAATCCTTAAGAAAGATTAATTCAATGCCTTCATGTAGTCAATGCTCATCAAATATTTGCTTAATGAATGAATGACAAGAGGCAGTAGGGGGATGTGGTTAAGAATATAGATTCTAGAGCCCAACTGTCTGAGTGTGGAGCTTGACGCTGCCACTTACCAACTGGATAGCCTTGGACAAGTTACTATCACCTATGCCTCAGTTTTCTCATCTGTAAATGGGGATAATGAATTGTGTGAGTAGGTGTAAAGGCTTGGAAGAGTGCCTGGCACATAGAAAGCACTCATCATTGTTACCTATCACTGCACTTTGGGGGAAAGGAGAAACAATGGCATCTCTCTCCCTTACAGAGGAAATCTCCGAAATTATGTGTTTTCACGTGAGATAATGTCTGTGAATTTGCTTAGCACACAGCAAAAGTTTGGTAAATGGTAGCCTTTTTTTCTTTTCCTTCCTTCCCTTTATGATGTTACTACTATCAACCTTCCTGAAAACAAAATTTCTTACCACCATCCCTACCAAATCATTATCGCAGAGGAACAGTCTATTTTTTTCATGGAATCTCTTCTGGCTATTATGTAGTGCCATAAATTCAGAGAAATTTTGAACCCAGAAAAACCTAGAGATCAGCTGATCCAGTCCTTCGATTTTACCAACTAGGAAATCATAGCTCAGAGAGGTTTGTGGAATCACCCAGAGTCACAGAAGAAGGTGCTGTCTCTGGTAGAGCTGAAGTTTCAATAGGGGCTTGGAGCCTCTGCTTGGCTCTGTGCTCCTTTAATTACGACTCTCTAGCTGGTACTGAATTTTCTCCCAAAACTTTCAGAATAAGTGTAATAAATTAAATGTAATATATAAAGTGTAATAAATTATGTTAAACCATCTGTTCAGAATCTAGAACTCGACTGGCATGGATTAGGCATCTTTTTCCATCAAGTTGAAAAACAAACAAAAGAATGAGTTATTTTAAAGTGGGGATGGTTGCAACTTTGGAAAGCCTTAGCCAAAGTCATCCAGAGCAATGAAGTCGATTATGCCTTTCAAAACTATTGCTGAATGCAGTATCTCACACCTGTCAGAATGGCCATCATCAAAAAATCTACAAACAATAAATGCTGGAGAGGGTGTGGAGAAAAGGGAAGCCTCATACACTGTTGGTGGGAATGTAAATTGATACAGCCACTATGGAGAACAGTATGGAGGTTCCTTAAAAAACTACAAATAGAACTACCATACGACCCAGCAATCCCACTACTGGGCATATACCCTGAGAAAACCATAATTCAAAAAAAGTCATGTACCACAATGTTCATTGCAGCTCTATTTACAATAGCCAGGACTTGGAAGCAACCTAAGTGTCCATTGACAGATGAATGGATAAAGAAGATGTGGCACATATATACAATGGAATATTACTCAGCCATAAAAAGAAACGAAATTGAGTTATTTGTAGTGAGGTAGATGGACCTAGAGTCTGTCATACAGAGTGAAGTAAGTCAGAAAGAGAAAAACAAATACCGTATGCTAACACATATATATGGAATCTAAAATAATTGTAATGAAGAACCTAGGGGCAGGACAGGAATAAAGACGCAGACCTGCTAGAGAATGGACTTGAGGACACAGGGACGGCGAAGGGGAAGCTGGGACAAAGTGAGAGAGTGGCATGGACATATATACACTACCAAATGTACAATAGATAGCTAGTGGGAAGCCGTCGTATAGCACAGGGAGATCAGCTCGGTGCTTTGTGACCGTTAGAAGGGTGGGATAGGGAGGGTGGGAGGGAGGGAGACGCAAGAGGGAAGAGATATGGGGATATATGTATATGTATAACTGATTCACTTTGTTATAAAGCAGAAACTAACACACCATTGTAAAGCAATTATACTCCAATAAAGATGTTAAAAAAAAATAAAACAGGGATACAAGCTAATATTAAAAATATAAATGTAGACTTAGATTATAGAAGGAAGATGGGAAAAATATATAATAATAATAAGGTATTTAAGTCCTTCATTTAAAGAGAAGGCTTTTCAGATTGGATTAACAAACAATAATATTGGACTACATACTTTTATGAAATACTCACTAATGCCAGGTGATACAGAAAGTTTTTTTAAAAATAAGTATTAGCCATGATATGCCAGATAGATAATGGTCAATATATTAAAATTTTAAAAATACCTGAATATGTGGCAAAAAACACTGTATGGCGTACAGGCTTTTTTTTTTTTTTTTTTTTTAAAGGAGGAGACAGTACAAAATAAAACTTACACACCTTAAAAAAAAAAAAAAACTATTGCTGAGTAGTATTTGTTACGTGATGGGACTCTCAAAATAACATATCTGAGACTTTAACACCCCTTGTGGTGGGTACCACCCCTGACTCATTTCTATGGAAACTGGAGCACTGGGCTTGGCTCTGCCCACACTTTGATGAGCCAGGGAAAGGAGACCTTGGGTGAGGCGGTCAGGGTTCAGAACAGAAGCTCCACAGGACCCCAAACCTGCCATCAGGATCAGTCATCTGAAAATGAGTAAAGATAGCTTCACCACCTTATAAGTTTCAATTTTCCAAGTGAAAAAAAGTAATACAGAGGAAGAGCAATAGCAGCAATAGTTCTGGCCTCCAGGGCGGACCCCAGGTAAGTCTCTTTAGGCCAGAATGCCAGCCCTCAGCAAGGACTCCACTGCTCCAGATTCAGCGGAGCAAACCAGAACTGTAGCCCCTACCCTCCCTCTGGAGGATGTTAAAGCAGCTTCCACTGAGCACCCCTCCCAGTCCCCAGTCTTGGCTAGCTGACAGGTCCTCATTATTCTACAAACTGTAATTTTTGTCGTGAAGGAAGAGCTTGAGGTTAGCGCCCCAAACGACAAAATCTGATACCATTCTCTGCATCTGGGTAAAAAAAGTCAGCCAGTGCCAGTTGACGTGGGCCCATTCATGCATCTCTCGCCTTTGAAGAATGACTCCATGCCCCGGGGGAAATGTACGATGCACCTGGACTTCAGGTGATGCAGACAGATGGGGTAAACGTGACAACCAGGGTGGAAACAAGAAAGGGAAACTGAAATATCAATATTAAAATGGCAAAAGGGGAAATGGGTTTTTGACTTGGTTGAGGAGGTTAGAAAATGTGAAAAAGGGAATTTTGGAAAATAAAAGTAATTAAATATGATACCACAAAACATTTATATACGAAATGAAATTTAAATGTGAAATGAAACACTAAATTCTCCCTCCACTAATCTTTAAACCAAATAATTCTCATGAGAAGAGAGGTCTGCTCCGTTGGGTTAATTCTAAAGAAATTCAGCAAGTTCTTTCAATAACTTCAAAATCTGTCTCAGTGCCTGAATTAATGTCCCGTGGCACTTTATCATACCCCGAATAAAAACCCGGGACAAAGCAGTTGCGGGTATTTCCGAGTTTCTGATTTCATTATGCTTCCTTCCTGTGTAGCACTGCTCATTAGTAAGATGTAAGGGATAACCAATTTGTTCTCTCACAAAGGAATATGAGCCACATTCTACTGGAAATGGCCTGGAGAGGAAAATCTGGTGATGATGAGGTGGACGGGTGAGTTTTTTAATTGTCAGAACAACTTCAAATTGTAGATTGTGATAGCTGGAAAAGAGGGGTACTGAATTAGAGGTGAGAATAGATCCAGAAAGGCATATTCACACAGAACTACTTCCAAAGAGAATTCTGAAAACCCAGAGAAGGTCTTGATAAAATATCCACATAGCATTACATATTCTTAAGAGCCTTTAGAGTCATCATGATCTATGTCTTCTAACATTGTACTGGCTGAATTAATAATATCGTCCTCTGCACTTCCGGGGCTTGCGTTTCTAAGGCAAAGCTCAAAGATGTGGAACAGAATGTTCTCCTCACCTCTGACCGTGGCCTGGAAAATGGAGGCAACTTGTTTCTTGGGGCTCTTGAAGGTTCTCAGAAATGTTCACGTAGTACAGAGTAGGCTAGATAATTGAGATTCTTTCTCTGAAAGAAAAGAAAGCACTTTCAGACCATTTTTGTTTGCTGTTTGCTTAATCATATCACAGTTAACCTGGACTTCTGATCACTAAAGAGAGGCGGTGTGTCTTGTCCATTTCCCTTTGCAAAGAGTTGCTTGCCTCTACAGGCAGAGCAAATAAAAATGAGTCCCAGGCAAGTGAAAAAATACAAATTGATTTTCATATTTATTACACTTCTCCTTCAGGCGAGGCAGACCGTTAACTAGACCTAAGTATAAAGTTAGATCACACCACAGCAGAGCTCAGGGCAGCAGATGGCAACTTTTATTCATCATTTCCCAGGTGAGGGGAAAAGGACCACAGTCATTTACACTGTCAATGCCATTTCGGTGGTGGCTGTTGTGGTTGATGCCTTCATCAGATAAGGAATAGACCTAGAAGAGAGGGGGGGAGACCCTGGAAAGTCAGGCCATCTCTCAATCCTGTCCCCATAAAATTAATGTAGAAAGGAGGCTCAGTTTGCTTTCTGTTAGTCTTCAGTCAGCAGAAAAGTAATTGCCTTACCCTAAATGAAAAACATGACTTCCTGATTATAGTAAATAGGGGAAGGAAAAAAAAGAGCAGGACAGACAATCAGGTCTTTCATTTGTAATAATCCAGTGAAAGCGCTGCCTCGGCAGAGAGCTGGCAGCTCAGGAGCTGATGAAAAGAAGCCGAGAGAGCCCATGGGGCATTTTGAAGGCGGAATTTGTCCAGATGCTTGAAGCTCCCGGTGCACTGTCCATTCGGGAGGTTCACCCAACTCTGCCTGTGCTGGCGGGTAGGTAAACCAAGGATTTAGAATGTTTTGTGCATTTTCCCCTTCAAACAAACCTGTGTTCAAATTTGGGCTCTGACACTTACTAACTGTGAGACCACAAGCATGTTTCTGTGCCTTGGTCTCATTTATGACATGGAAATAAGCATGGTACCGGCCTTACAGTGTTGTTGGAAAGAGGGCACGGTGCTTGGAAAGTTCTGAACACAAGTCCTAACACAGCAAGTCTTCAAGAGATGGCAGCTATGATTTTAATCCTTAAAAATGTTTTATTCTTGTCACTGTTGTTCCTTGACTGACTGGGACAGCCGGGTCTTCTTTCTGTCCAGTTTTTGACATTGCTGGGCTGCCTGGACCTGCTCTCTCACAGTGTCCTTAAAGCCCTGGCATCCTCAGAGCAAGACAAAGAGTGGGGACAAGCTAAGTTAACCCCCAATGGGACTCCGAAAGTACAGAGGCCCCTCTCCCTTTCTTGGCATCTCCACTTCTGGCCAGACAGGCAGAGAGCTCATAGACAGGTACAAGTTTCTGCCCAGAGGCAGCTGCCTTTTGCACCCAGAGGTGACCATGGAAACTGACCGGGCCTACTGGCTGGTGTCCATCCCCGCAAGAACACCTTTCTGATAGACGGTGGATCAGATGGCCCTTGGCTGCACACGGACGGCTTCCAGGCTGGAACGGGTATACTTGGGGGAACAGCTCCTGTGACTAATGATAGCCAACACTTACAGAGAACTTATATGTCCCAGTCTCTGTATAATAAGCACTTTGAACATGGATTAGCTCATTTACTCTTCACAGCAAC
This sequence comes from Leucopleurus acutus, assembly GCF_964270905.1. Lineage (NCBI taxonomy): Eukaryota > Metazoa > Chordata > Mammalia > Artiodactyla > Delphinidae > Leucopleurus > Leucopleurus acutus. Next base: position 50,111,297 of record NC_139159.1, on the reverse strand, counting down.
GTTAAGAGGTAGGTGCCATTAAAAGCCCCATTGTCATGATGAGAACACTGAGACCTAGGGGGGCTAAGTGTCTTATCCAATGTCAACCATAACACCAAAGCCAAGAGTTAAACCCAGGTCTTTATGACCAAAGTCCATGCACTCACTGATCACAATGCTGATCTCCCACTTGAGACCTGTTCACCTGGGCTGGCGACCTGCAAACATCTAAGTAGCTGCGTATGTCATGGCTCCAGGGTGGAGAGCCTGCAAGGTCTTCTCCAAGGGCAACCCCACTGCGGGAAAGCTATGTGTGTTCTCCTACTGTTCACAGGAGAAAAATGAAGATTAAAAAGGCCGTGGGAGAAATTTTCCAGTTCCAAGCAGTGTCTATGCTGTGAGTAATCCTGAGAAAAATAGAACAGTTACTGGAAATAGGGTGAAAAATACTCCTTCCACAGTTTAGAACTCCCTCATAAACAACCATGAGACCAAATCCAGGAACAAGCCACAAATATGAGAGCGACGATTTGATTTTGTTTATTATCTGTGTTGCATAGGGTGTGATCCTGGCAGCGCTGGGGAGAATGAGCTAGCAAAACATTACGTGTGGGCTGGTAGAATGTTTGAATTATCTGCGTTAATTGATTTTACCTCCTGTTAGATTCTTTCATAAGGCTGAATGAATTGATGTGAATTTCAGGTTCTCAGCTACCAGCAAGCAACTCACTTCCGAATCTCAGAGAATTGTTGCTATCACACAGGCCAGAGAGCAGGTGTTTTCAGTCTTAACAAAGCATCTCAAATAAGAATAGAACTTCAGGATTTTTTTAGGCGCATTTACTAATAAGCCCCATACAGAAAGAACAGTGTATTTCTTTTGGTCCCTTGAGCATGTATGCAGATATTTTAGGGGGGAAAGGCAGGGCCTGGAGTGATTACAGAGTTTTTGAAAAGCAGGTGATTGTGGTGGGGAACAGTGTAAAGCTAAATTGTTCAAATATATCTAAATCTATCTAGACATAGGCTTGGGTGGCTCTATTTGCTTGAGAGGCTGAGAAGCCTCTTGGGAGGACGATTTGGGGAAAGCAAGCTGGCTCAAAGAGCAAGGTCTTTGCTATCAGAAAGAGGGATGGTTCCTAGTGCGTCCCAGTGCTGTTATTAAAAGTCACCTCTTGCCCTCCTCATGCCCCTGGTCTCCCAAACTCCCCTCCTCTGTGAACTTGTGTCCAAATCCTATAGAAAGGAGGAGGCTGTGAGCAAAACTAGACAACAGTTTCACTCAAAAGATGTTTGCTGTTAGGGCATAGAGTTCCCTCCCTTGCACTCAACCAACCAGATGAAACATACACAAAAATAAGAGAGATATGTGCTTTGGCACCTCTAGGGCTCCAATGTCCTGGCAGGAGACTTGGTACCCAGAAGAAGTAGATGCACCCAGAGAAATAACAGGTGCCCAGTAGAAAAACCATGGTGTCTGCTGTAGACCATGGTAAGAAGTTTGGATTGTTTTAAGAGCAATGCAAAGTATTTTTATCAGAAGAGAGAATAACCTTTGGTTTTTAAAAGATCACCTGTGTGGAGGACAGATTTTAGAGAGCCAAGAGAAAAAGTAGGGAGACCAGTTTGGACATTTTTGCAAGAGTCAAGGCAAGAGATGACAGTCGCTTATAGACTAAAGTGGTAGCAATGAGGATGGAGAAAATGGATCAATTTGAGACACATTACGGAGGAAGAGTCAAGAAAGCTGGCTGATGCTTTGGATGTCGGGGTAAGGAAGAGGGAGAAAACAAGAATGACTCTTTGATTTCTGCTTGCATATTTGGGTAGATGTGGGAGACTATAACAGGAAAAAAACTTTGTATTCTATTACAAGTTAATCACTAAAGGGATGTTGCCTATGAACTTAAATTATACTTAATAGCCCATCTCTAGGAACCCTGCCTCCCAGATAATGAGCATTAAGCTAAAATACCTTTGTTTAGCTCACAGGAAACACTCTGGCCAGTCCTACCAGGAATGGCTGCATGAAGGAAGAAATTAATACATCCCCTCCGGAGTCTGGCTGGAACCAGGACTTTACTCCCTCCCCTTTTAGTGTGAAAGAAGTCTGAATTCTAACTCGGGGAAGATGGTTCTTTGGGATATTAGTCTACCATCTTCTTGGTCTGCTGGCTTTCCAAATAAAGTCGCAATTCCTTGCCCCAACAGCTCACCTCTTAATTTATTGGCCTGTCATGCAATGAGCAGTATGAGCTTGAACTTGGTAACAAGACTTGATGAGGAATAAATTTAGAGAAAAATATCAGGAATTCTGCTTTGCAAATCAACAAAATTATCAATGTAAAAGGAGACATTAGGGACTTCCCTGGTGGTCCAGTGGTTAAGGCTCCATGCTCCCAATGCAGGGGACCTGGGTTCGATCCCTGGTCGGGGAACTAGATCCTACATGCTGCAACTAAAATATCCCACATGCTGCAACTAAAGATCCCGCATGCCGCAACTAAGACCCGAGCAGCCAAATAAATAAATATTTAAAAATAAATAAATAAAAATAAAAGGAGACATGACAACTGACATCACAGAAAAACAAAGGATCATATGAATAACTATATATCAACAAACTGGATGACCTAGAAGAATTGGGAAAATTCTTAGAACTATACAACCTACCAAGACTGAGTCAGGAAGAAATAGAAAATCTGAATAGACCAACTACTAGTAAATAAATTGAATCAGTAATCAAAAATCTCCCAGTGAAAGAGTTCCGTTTTGGCTCCTTTGAACTTAAACATGCTTGGGAGATAAATAGGCAACTGGATAGAGAAGATGGCAAGTCAAAGGAAGGTGGGTGTCGGAGCCAAGAAAAGAGATTCCCCGAGTGTAGAGGGGAGAAGAGAGGATGCCCTGGGATCAAACCTTGAAGAAACCACTCTGTAGAGGATGGGTAGAGGAAAAGGAACTTGAGAAGAAAGTTGAGAAGAGGAGAGCAGAGAGTGGGAGGAAAACCAAACAGGTGTGGTGTCCCAGAAGCCGAGAGAAGAGAACCTGCAGCACACGGCAAGTGATACTCAAATATTTCTTCTCTGGATATCTCCATGTGGCAATGACCAGCTTGGGGTTGCTGAAGTGAAAGTTCATGTCTGAGGACCTTCAGTTTCTGGACTAAATCTCTCTCATCTCTCTGGGCGGGAAGCGCCTCATCTTCCACGGAGCCCTCACTGGGCAGTGGCGGCAGCTGGCTGGGCTCCTTTAGTTGGCAGTGGTGGTTCATGATGTGGTGTAACCGTGGCTCTGTAAACTGAGTTGTTTGGTTATCATGATCTACAAGATATATTCTCCCGGAAACTGTACTCTGGACTTCCCAACCGGGTGGCAGTGGTCCAAGTTCATCACAGTTCACGCTGTTGAGGTCTCTGGGTATCCTGGGGTCGTGCCGTGTGCTAACTCCAGTCTGCGTGTGCAGGAAGTAAGAGAGTATTCACGTTTTTTTGTTGTTTTTTGTTTTTTGCGGTACGCGGGCCTCTCACTGCTGAGGTCTCTCCGGTTGCGGAGCACAGGCTCCGGACGCGCAGGCTCAGCGGCCATGGCTCACGGGCTCAGCCGCTCCACGGCATGTGGGATCTTCCCGCACCGGGGCACGAACCCGTGTCCCCTGCATCGGCAGGCGGACTCTCAACCACTGCACCACCAGGGAAGCCCGAGAGTATTCAGTTTTGCCTAAGGCTGCTGAGAGGCTAGGTCGAGGGTGAAAGACAGCCCACCACATTTGAGAAGGGGAGGTCCCTGGTGAACTTGGTAGAGTGACATCAAGTGGAGGGGTGGAGTCAGAGCCAGAGTAGAGGGTTAATGAGAGAGAGAACACAGGCATCTCATTTTACTCCTGGAAACCCAAAAAAACAACAATGAAGCAATTGTATTTAACATGAACCTGTAAGGATGGTGAGAAGGGGAGAGGACAAAACCACAAAATTTTGAGAGCTGGAAATCAACTAGATTAGTTTTAACTGATCGAGCAGACTGAAGAAAGCTGAATTTGAAGTCAGCAGTGAGGAAATGTAAAACCAACACAGTTTACACCTTCAAAGTCTCAGTAATTGGTGGCACCAGGAAATTTTAACCGTGGAGGTAAGGCAAGGGGGCTGGGAATTGGCATTAAAACAAGGAGAATTGGTTGAAAGCAGTTTAAAAAGTAAGCACATCTGCAGGATCCCCACCATACCCTGAACAGTCTTTCAACTGCTCTTTCCCCTCCTGGCAGAAGACTGGATTTATTCTCTAGGAAGATGAAACACTGAGTCTCTAGACTGCGGTTCCAAGCGGGAAGACTGAGAGACAGTGAGATTACTGGTGCCAAGACTCCTCAGGGATCTTCCCCTCCTCACCTTCCAGAACACAGACAGGGAGGATTCTCTGGGGAAATGAACCAGTCCAGAGGAAAGATACTTGCATCAGGGTCACCCAAGGAAACAGCCTAGCCAGACTGCCCTCCTATGAAGCTCACAATTGGTAAGCTCCACTCATGTGAACAAAGCTTTAAATCAGCTATTTGGTCCTCACTGTCAAGTATAAGCAGACAGCAAGTATTACAAAATATCTGAAGAGAGCCTTTAATATGAAAGAGCTACTTGCAGAGAACTGAGACTATACAAGAGGAAGAAAACTCCCCCCCAAGTTATTAATTTCCTCCAGATATCAGAGGGATATTACAACCTCAAAAAAAAAAAAACCAGAATGCAAATAAAATAGGAGTTCAGAGAACAAACAACAACTAAAACCCCTAAGGTACAAACTTCCAATTATAAGATAAAGAAGTACTACAGATGTGCAACACGACAAACATAATTAATACTGCTGTATGTGATATACGAAAGTTTTTTTTTCTTTTTTCCTTTAACATATTTATTGGAGTATAATTGCTTTACAATGGTGTGTTAGTCTCTGCTTTATAACAAAGTGAATCAGTTATACATATACATATATCCCCATATCTCTTCCCTCTTGCGTCTCCCTCCCTCCCACCCTCCCTATCCCACCCTTCTAACTGGTCACAAAGCACCGAGCTGATCTCCCTGTGCTATGCAGCTGCTTCCCACTAGCTATCTATTTTACATTTGGTAGTATATATAAGTCCCACTTCGTCCCAGCTTACCCTTCCCCCTCCCCATATGCTCAAGTTCATTCTCTACATCTGTGTCTTTATTCCTGTCCTGCCCCTAGGTTCATCAGAACCACTTTTTGTTTTTTAGATTCCATATACATGTGTTACCATACGGTATGCGTTTTTCTCTTTCTAACTTACTTCATTCACTCTTTATGACCGACTCTAGGTCCATCCACCTCACTACAAATAACTCAGTTTCGTTTCTTTTTATGGCTGAGCAATATTCCATTGTATATATGTACCACATCTTCTTTATCCATTCATCTGTCGATGGACGCTTAGGTTGCTTCCATGTCCTGGCTATTGTAAATAGTGCTGCAATGAACATTGTGGTACATGACTCTTTTTGAATTATGGTTTCCTCAGGGTATATGCCCAGTAATGGGATTGCTGGGTCGTATGGTAGTTCTATTTTTAGTTTTTTAAGGAACCTCCATACTGTTCTCCAATAGTGGCTGTACCAATATACATTCCCACCAACAGTGCAAGAGGCTTCCCTTTTCTCCACACCCTCTCCAGCATTTATTGTTTGTAGATTTATTTATTTTTTTGCAGTATGCGGGCCTCTCACTGTTGTGGCCTCTCCCGTTGCGGAACACAGGCTCCAGACGCGCAGGCTCAGGGGCCATGGCTCACGGGCCCAGCCACTCTGCGGCATGTGGGATCTTCCCGGACCGGGGCACGAACCCGCATCCCCTGCATCAGCAGATGTATTCTCAACCACTGCGCCACCTGGGAAGCCCTGTTTGTGGATTTTTCGATGATGGCCATTCTGACTGGTGTGAGGTGATACCTCATTGTAGTTTGTTTGCATTTCTCTAATGATTAGTGATGTTGAGCATCTTTTCTTGTCTTTGTTGGCAATCTGTGTATCTTCTTTGGAGAAATGTCTATTTAGGTCTTCTGCCCATTTTTGGATTGGGTTGTTTGTTTTTTTGATATAGAGCTGCATGAGCTGCTTGTATATTTTAGAGATTAATCCTTTCTTAGTTGCTTTGTTTGCAAATATTTTCTCCCATTCTGAGGGTTGTCTTTTCGTCTTGTTTACGGTTCCCTTTGCTGTGCAAAAGCTTTTAAGTTTCATTAGGTCCCATTTGTTTATTTTTGTTTTTATTTCCATTTCTCTAGGAGGTGGGTCAAAAAGGATCTTGCTGTGATTTATGTCAGAGTGTTCTTCCTATGCTTTCCTCTAAGAGTTTTATAGTGTCTGGCATTACATTTAGGTCTTCAGTCCATTTTGAGTTTATTTTTGTGTATGGTGTTAGGGAGTGTTCTAATATCATTCTTTTACATGTAGCTGTACAGTTTTCCCAGTACCAATTATTGAAGAGGCAGTATTTCCTCCATTGTATACTGTTGCCTCCTTTATCAAAGATAAGGTGACCATATGTGTGTGGGTTTATCCCTGGGCTTCTATCCTGTTCAGTTGATCTATATTTCTGTTTTTCTGCTGGTACCATACTGCCTTGATTACTTACTGTAGTTTTGTAATATAGTCTGAAGTCCAGGAGCCTGATTCCTCCAGCTTCATTTTTCTTTCTCAAGATTGCTTTGGCTATTCAGGGTCCTCTGTGTTTCCATACAAATGGTGAAATTTTTTGTTCTAGTTCTGTGAAAAATGCCATTGGTAGTTTGACAGGGATTGCACTGAATCTGTAGATTGCTTTGGGTAGTAGATTCATTTTCACAATGTTGATTCTTCCAGTCCAAGAACGTGGTATATCTCTCCATCTGTGTGTATCATCTTTAATTTTGTTCATCAGCATCTTATAGTTTTCTGCTTACAGGTCCTTTGTCTCCTTTGTCTCCTAGGTAGATTTATTCCTAGGTATTTTTTTATTTTTATTGCAATGGTAAATGGGAGTGTTCCTTAATTTCTCCTTCAGATTTTTCATCATTAGTGTACAGGAATGCAAGAGATTTCTGTGCATTAATTTTGTATCCTGCTACTCTACCAAATTCATTGATTAGCTCCAGCAGTTTTCTGGTAGCATCATCTTTAGGATTCTCTATGTATAGTATCATGTCATCTGCAAACAGTGACAGCTTTACATCTTCTTTTCCAATTTGGATTCCTTTTATTTCTTTTTCTTCTCTGATTGCTGTGGCTAAAACTTCCAAAATTATGTTGAATAATAGTGGTGAGAGTGGACAACCTTGTCTTGTTCCTGATCTTAGAGGAAATGGTTTCAGTTTTTCACCACTGAGAACAATGTTGGCTCTGGGTTTGTCATATATGGCCTTTATTATGTTGAGGTAGGTTCCCTCTATGCCCACTTTCTGGAGAGATTTTGTCATAAATGGATGTTGAATTTTGTCAAAAGCTTTTTCTGCATCTATTGAGATTATCATATGGTTTTTATCCTTCATTTTCTTAATATGGTGTATCACATTGATTGATTTGCGTATATTGAAGAATCCTTGCATTCCTGGGATAAACCCCACTTGATCATGGTGTATGATACTTTAAATGTGCTGTTTGATTCTGTTTGCTAGTATTTTGTTAAGGATTTTTGCATCTATGTTCATCAGAAATATTGACCTGTAGTTTTCTTTTTTTGTAGTATCTTTGTCTGGTTTTAGTATCACGGTGATGGTGGCCATGTTCTCGGATTGGAAGAATCAATATTGTGAAAATGACTGTACTACCCAAAGCAATCTACAGATTCAATCAGAACTAGAACAAAAAATCTTAAAATTTGTATGGAGACACAAAAGACCCCAAATCACCAAAGCAGTCTTGAGGGCAAAAAATGGAGCTGGAGGAATCAGACTCCCTGACTTCAGACTACACTACAAAGCTACAGTAATCAAGACAATATGGTACTGGCACAAAAACAGAAATATAGATCAATGGAACAGGATAGAAAGCTGAGAGATAAACCCACACACATACGGTCAACTAATCTATGACAAAGGAGGCAAGGATATACAGTAGAGAAAAGACAGTCTCTTCAGTAAGTGGTGCTGGGAAAACTGGACAGCTACATGTAAAAGAATGAAATTAGAACACTCCCTAACACCATACACAAAAGTAAACTCAAAATGGATTAGAGACCTAAATGTGAGACTGGACACTATAAAACTCTTAGTGGAAAACACAGGAAGAACACTCTTTGACATAAATCACAGCAAGATCTTTTTTGATCCACCTCCTAGAGTAATGGAAATAAAAACAAAAATAAACAAATGGGACCTAGTGACACTTAAAAGCTTTTACAAAGCAAAGGAAACTACAAGCAAGATGAAAAGACAACCCTCAGAATGGGAGAAAATATTTGCAAATGAATCATTGGACAAAGGATTAATCTCCAAAATATATAAACAGCTCATGCAGCTCAATATTAAAAAAAAACAAACAACTCAATCCAAAAATGGGCAGAAGACCTAAATAGAGATTTCTCCAAAGAAAACATACAGAAAGCCAAGAAGCACATGAAAAGCTGCTCAATATCACCAATTATTAGAGAAATGAAAATCAAAACTACAATAAGGTATCACCTCACACCAGTTAGAATGGGCATCATCAGAAAATCTACAAACAGCAAATGCTGGAGAGGGTGTGGAGAAAAGGAAACCCTCTTGCACTGTTGGTGGGAATGTAAATTGATACAGCCACTATGGAGAACAGGATGGAGGTTCTTTAAAAAACTAAAAGTAGGGGCTTCCCTGATGGCGCAGTGGTTGAGAGTCCGCCTGCCAATGCAGGGGACACAGGTTCGTGCCCCGGTCCGGGAAGATCCCACATGCCGTGGAGCGGCTAGGCCCGTGAGCCATGGCCACTGAGCCTGCGCATCTGGAGCCTGTGCTCTGCAACGGGAGAGGCCACAACAGTGAGAGGCAGTGTACTGCTAAAAATAAAATAAAAATAAAAATAAATAAAACACTAAAAGTAGAATTACCATATGACCCAGCAATCCCACTACTGGGCATATACCCAGAGAAAACCATAATTCAAAAAGACACATGCACCCCAATGTTCATTGCTGCACTATTTACAATACGCAGGTCATGGAAGCAACCTAAATGCCCATCAACAGATGAATGGATAAAGAAGATGTGGTACATATATACAATGGAATATTACTCAGCCATAAAAAGGAACGAAATTGGGTCATTTGTAGCGACGTGGATGAATCTAGAGATTGTCATACAGAGTGAAGTTAGTCAGAAAGAGAAAAACAAATATCGTATGGGGCTTCCCTGGTGGCGCAGTGGTTGAGAGTCTGCCTGCCACTGCAGGAGACACGGGTTCATGCCCCGGTCCAGGAAGATCCCACATGCCACAGAGCGGCTAGGCCCGTGAGCCATGGCTGCTAAGCCTGCACGTCCCGAGCCTGTGCTCCGCAACGGGAGAGGCCACAACAGTGAGAGGCCCGCGTACCACAAAAACAAAACAAAACAAAACAAATATTGTATATTAACGCATATATGTGGAACCTAGAAAAATGGTACAGATGAACCGGTTTGCAGGGCAGAAATTGAGACACAGATGTAGAGAACAAACGTATGGAAACCAAGGGGGGGAAAGTTGCGGGGGTGGGGTGGGGTGTGATGAATTGGGAGATTGGGATTGGCATATATACACTAATATGTATAAAATGTATATAACTAATAAGAACCTGCTGTATAAAATAATAAATTAATTAAAATTTTAAAAAATTAGAAAAATAAAAGATTCATTAGGAAAAATAAAAATATAAAAGAATCAACAACAATGAATCAACGAGGTTAAACAGAATCCCAATCTAAAAGAGGTAAAAAAAAAAAAAAAAACCTTGGCTATGGGGGTGGAGTTTAGGTGGGGGTGTGGAACTTTGGCAGGTGCGGGGTGGGGGGGGGTTGGGGGGTTGGGGGGTGGGACCTAGGCGGGTGGGGAGTGATGTTTGAGTGTGGGGCGGGGCCTAGGCGGGCAATGTTCAAGAGTGGGGCGGGGCCTCTGTTTAGGACCTGCGCAGAAGGGGGCAGGCAGCACGTGGAAAGGAGGGCCTCTGGAGTGTGGGGTTCCCGAGTTTGGAGGTAGGGCCCTGAGTGAGGGTGTTTGGGTGGGGTTTAGGCCCATCTCGTTGGAGGGGGTCTCCGAGTGTAGAGGTGGGGCGCTGGGTGGGGTTTAGGGGCGGGGCTCGGGCTCTGCACGGCAAGAGGGAGGCTCCGAGGGCAGAGGATTAGGCCCAGGAGCCCAGCAGGCTTCCCCGTGCCTAAGTGGACAGGGAAAGCACTGGCCCCGTTCCCTTCTGTTTCTTCGTACTCCTCCCCCACCGTCTCCGCCAGGGTCTCCCCCGTCGCCACTGGACCCCTAACCGTGGGTGGGTCCCGCTGGGTAGAGGAACTCCTCCCCTCCCCCAGCCGCCCCTCAGGGGTACCGGTCCCGGAGGTCCAGCCTTTACTTTTGCTCCCCCTTCCCTCCCTCCCACTCCCTCAGGACCCGCGCGGCTGGACCTCCTCGGTGGGCTGAGGATCACGCCCGGGATCTCAGCAGGTTCCTGGGGGCCCAAGTGGGCAGGGGAAACCTGGCCACACTCCCTTTTGATCCTCTGTCCTGCCAGTGGTTCCCCAATTTCCCCCTTCGGGCGAGGGATCCCTTCCCCTCCCCCAGCCGCCCTTCAGGGGCGCCAGTCCCGTCCCGCCTCCACTTCTCCCCCTTCACTCCCCCCATGCCCCATGTCCTACCCGGTCGCTGGGGGTTCCTCCTGTCCCCTTAGGTGTCCGTGGTCCCCCACCGGTGCCTGGTAGGTGCCCTAGTTTTGAGGAGACGCGAATTCCGCGTCCTCCTAGTACGCCATCTTGACTCCGCCCCTCCAGAAGTTTTTGAGAGAGTAAATCCTGAGTTCTCATCACAAGGAAAAATGTTTTTTTGTATTTCTTAAATGTTGCATCTATATGAGATGATGGATGTTCACTAAACTTATTGTGATAATCGTTTCATGATGTATGTAAGTCAAATCATTATGCTGTACACCTTAAATGTATACAGTGCTGTGTGTCAATTACATCTCAATAAAATTGGAAGAAAAAAATTCTGAAGAAGTTATTTTTGTCTAGATTTTTAAAATTCCCAACAATCGATTAAATGTTAGAATAAAGGCAGTTTCACTTGCAAGCTCTCGAAATTTTACCTTTCATACACTCTTCTCAAGAAGGAGAAAACAAAAACAGGAAAAATGAAGAGTTTGAATTCAGGCTCCAAGAAAAAGATGAAGAGAATCCGTAGGATGAAGGGAAGGGACCTCCCAGGAGACAGTGCTCCACCAGGTCTGAAGGGTGGACTGGAAAAGATCTAAACTGGCAAAGGTCTGAAGGCTCTGGAAGAGATTTCTTCAAGAGGATAGAATTGATAGCAAAATCTAAACATTTTGAGGGGAGAGTTAAAGAATGACAGTTTGAAGTGAAACTGCTGATAAGTACATAGAAAACTAAACGAAGAAAGTTATTCCTAAGGAAAATGAAAAGTTGTATAAGAAAAAGTAATCTAGACTTACTACATGGCTCCGTTTTCAATATCACCATGTAATCGATAAACACTGATTATCAAACTAAACAAAATTATGATGTAACTATATGGGCAGGGTCCACGTGTGTGCTGGGGGAAGAGAAAAGAATGGAGTTAAAGTCTCATCTTCTCTAAGGGAAGGTCAGTAGATACTGCTTAAAACTGAGGGATCAAGAAGTAGCAAAATACTAGCATTTTTTGAAAAACCCATTTTTTTGCTGTGCTGGACTCCTGGTCACACTTCAGTGACTGCAGTGCACAAGATAATGTGGTTGAAGATGATGGGAAGTGGGGGGCCATAATAATTACTAATGTTATAATAGTTTAATGTAGACCATGTTCATTGGGAATTTAGAAGTGCTTGAAGAATCCCTGAGGTGGGCTGTCTGGAGACTCTTTGCAGGCGGGACCAAGGAGGGGCTGGGAGAAGAACTCACTCTTAAGGAAGAGAGAGTCAGGCATAAGCTGGGTCCAAAGACAATGAGCCCATTTCACATAGAAGAGTTGATCTGGGTACAGCAGAGGCTGATTCTAATTTACCAGGGCCAGTCTCCAATGGCCCTTATTCTAGAGAGTACTGGAAAAACAGAAGAGCAAAAATGGAAACAAAAGTGCCGCTTTGAAATTTTGTAGCTTAAGAAGCATGGGACAGGCAAAGAGGAAAATGGAAAATCCCTGTGAGGAAATTGGCAATGACACCAATAGCCAGCCAAAGTTGAATGGCTACTATGTGCCCAGCAGGGTGGAGGGTTACAACAGTCCTATCTGGCAGGCATTACTGTTATTATTCTACAGATGAGAAAACCGAGTTCAGAGAGGTTGAATAATTTGTTCAGTATCACACAGCAATAAATTATGGAGCCAAACTCAAACCCAGGACGGCTCGACTTCATAGGCCATATTCTTACATTTCTTTTCTGATATGATTAAGTAGGTGATTTAATTTCATGCGTTAAAGATTTAGAAGAGTTACTAGAATTATTACGCTGAGAATTCCTTCTCTCACCACTACCACCAGTCACCCAGCTCCCCTCCTCATAGACAACCAATGTCATTAGATGATGTGTGATATTCCCAAGATAGTTTATGGATTTCACTTTGCTATATAAGCAATAGATTATACATGCTGTTCTGAACCTCACACTTTTCCCTTGGGAACATGTCCTGTGGACCCGTCCATGGCGGTACGTAAAGAACTTCCTTGCTCTGTCTCCAGCTGCAGGGTTGACTGCTGTGTGGAGGCACCATGGCTCTGTTTACAGTCTGCAGCAATAGACTTAACCACGTTTCCATTCGTGGAGTAGCCAACCAGCCAATGCACTTTATTCTGAGCAAATTCCACTCCCTCAGGACGGATCTTGAGGCTCTCCCGTGACAGTTAGGCTCCTTTAGCTGCAAGACACATCAGTACTCTCAGGTTGCCTTGACCCGTGGGGATTTATTGTAAAGACACTACCAAGAAAGGAAACGGAAACAGCTGGAGAAGCAGGAGGCAGAGCAGCCCCGCCCAGCACCCTTGCTCCCTCCGCTGGGAGGTGCGCCAGGAGCTACCCTTCCTCTGCCGCTAAGGCTCCCAGCCCTCGGCATCACTGGGCTCCCTCTGGTGCACCTGGGTCCAGACCTCCACACGGGAGAGGTCAGGGTCTCCAGCACCTGGCCCCCGGACAGGCTCGGGGAGCTGCTGGCCAGTCAGCTGCCCCGGGAGCACAGCGCACCCCCTATCCCCCCCAGGTGTAGCCAGGCTGACGGGGTCAAGTGGGAGGGCATGAGTAGCCAGTGCATAAGGATCCATTTCCTCAGAATGAGCTTGGAACCCCTTGCTCAGAGCAAAAGAGACTCCTTGGTGGTACCCCCTGCCTGGGAATCCCAGAAGTGCTCAGGAGGAATTTGCGTGGGCTGCAAGTCCTGTTGAGCACGTGAGGCCAGAGTCACAGAGTCCCTCTTGAAGTTACCTCGTTTTGAGACCCAGGCTGATTCAGTCTACGGAGAAAAAACTGCTCACATGGAACCACTTATCAGCCTTTCTAGCTTAAAAAACAATTTGACGAACCTTAACTCACCAAAGTCTCCTGAGGTAGGCATTATCGGTAGCGTTCCCATTTTACAGATAAGAAAACTGAGGCTTAGAGAGGTTGCCCGAGATTGCACAGCCAGTAAACGAGACAGAGCTGAGACTCCAACCCAGGTCTTCTGACTCCAGTTTCCCTCCTTCTGATTCCTCATCAAGACAAGCCTTTTTGTCAGCTCCCCTTCCCTCCTGCTCACCTGCTGAATGTCGACACTCCCACGGTTCTCTCTCAGGCCTTCCATTTCTCCCCTTTCTCCATATGCTTTCAGGTTATTCTCATTTACTTCCTTCCCTTGGTCTAATTCCAAAAGCTTGATGGCCCCCGGTTTCTCTCTCCAGCCCAGACCTTTCTCCTGAGTTCCATACCTTTATATCTACTATCCTACCAGACACCCCCACACGTGGCTGCCCAAGTTACCTCCAGTGCAGTGTTTCTAAAATGAAACTCACTGTCTTTCTCTTTCAATGGCTCCTCCTTCTGTGTTCGCTGTCTCAGGAGCAGTAGCTTCTACTTCTGAAGCATCGACCATGTGCCAGTCACTTTATACTGCCAAGATAGTATCATCCCACTTCACAGGTGAAGAAACCAAGGCTGAAAGGTATGAGCTTACTTGCACAAACTATAATACGAAGTAGTTGACAGAGCCAGGATGCAGACTGAGCTCTATTCTGCATTGCTCCCACTGGGCTAGGCTGTCAGGTAACTGTAGGGCCACAGCTGTTCACTCTGTTAAACAAGCCAGAAGTCATGGGTCATCTTCCCACCTGCCCCAACCCCAGCTTCTCACCCTCACAGCTGCTCCAGAGCCAAGTCCACCTCCAGTTCTACGTCCTAAATATTTCTCAGGTTGTCATGCCTTCCCTCCATTCCTCCATGACCAATCCACTCCCGTAAGTCAACCCCTAAATGATTTCTCCCCCATTACTGAAATAGCTTGCTAGTTTGTCTAGCTAGGAACTAGTTTGTTTAGCTAGTAACTAGTTTGTCTCTACCAACACCCCCCACTTCAAATCCCGTCTCCCTGAGAATGGGTTTCCTAAAATACACCTGATTATTGCCCCTAAGAGCCTCCAAAGGCTTCCTATTACCTTGAGGATGAAACCCCAACTCCCTGTTCCTGCCACGGCCTGTCCATTCAGGGTCTCTGCAACTGCCCATGGCATCATTAATAGAAATGGCTTTATCTTTTGGAGGTTTCCACTAAGCCAATATGCATACACCCTCATCACACATTGCACTGAACGCAGCCATCTATACTGTATTCCAATGAACTACAGAATAATGCTGCGTGAGAGCCATTTGTATACAAAACAGAGAAAGGCTGAAATGTGCAGGAACTATTGACAAGTCTACGATAATCTATCATGCTATTATTTGCAATAGTGTGTTTATGTTGTCTTGGGTACCATGTAATTTGGTTTTATGACAGTGTAGCCAATTAGACCCAGGATGGCAGGATGTGAGTGTTGCTGAATGATTTATCCACACCTCAGGGAGAAGTGCACTTCATAAACTATCCAAAACTGTTCAAGAGAGAGCATGATTTGTGCTCTGCAGGCAAAGCATTCTGTTGTATGCACACTAACATATTAAAGGCTCAGAAAAACCCAGCAATGGAGAAAGTAGAGCAATTTTGTTCTCAGGAATTTTGTTCACAGTTTTCTCTCTGCACAGCTATCTAGTAATATCTCCTGAAAGCATTTTCCCTCCACAGATGTTTGGGGGAAGCACTGGAATGGAATGCAGACACCCTCAAGGCTTCTGCAATTTCACCTACTCTGATGTCAGGATGCAAGTGCAGACCTGCCAGTCTCTGCAAGCAACAGCTCTGGTTAACTCCTGCTGGTCCTTCAAGGTTTGGTTCGGGTGTCACTTCCTCCTAGAAGCCATCAGACACACACACACACACACACACACACACACATTTGTGACATGTAATCATACGTGATCCCGTAACACCCCTCCCTCATAACGCTTCTCTGTATTTTCTATTGGTTGATAGAAAATTCAGCTCAGACTAGAACCTGAGGAGAACGAACAGGCTCAGGCATCCTGACTGCAGCAGCCTCTACCTCAACCTCTTGGGTTCAAATTCAGCAGGAAAGCAGGCTACCTCAGCGGCCCCACCTCTTCAGTCACGTGTCCACTCACTGTGTGTGTGGGGAAATTAGTTCAGGATTGTTAATACCTGTGGCCTGGACCACAGGTGCCACCTCTGAAGTTGAGAGGAAGCAGCCTCTCAGGTATGGGATGGTTTCCAAGAGAAAAGGTGGAGAAGGGAGGATATGAGATGGCCCTGGACTACCAGTGCACAGCCCAGAGCAAACACAGCCAGAGTTCTGTTTACTTACCGATCTCCTCTGGCTGACTGAACCCTGGGAAGGTGGTCCAGGTCTCAACTCCATATCCAGCCCCAGCACCTTACCTGGCATATGTTGTTTGGAAAGAATGATAAAATGGGGACACAAAATGTTCAAAGCAAGACTCCTACCTTGAAGGAGTTTACGGTCTAGTCCAAGAGTTAGTATTCGTACAGTAAAAATCAATGAACCGTGACAGGATGACAGGATATAAGTGCCAAATGAGTGATTGGGGTATTGTCAGACAGAGGACAGAGGAAGGGGACCACAGAAACCTGCTGCCAAAGCCCTACTCTCACTAGCCCCCAGGCCTCAGGAGGAGATTCAGGCAAGCTACCCCCACAGGGGCCTGCATCCAGGTGGCTGGCTTGCCCCTGCAGAACTCCTGGGAACGGGGTTTTCCAACCTCAGTCTTTGAAATTCTTGGCTTTGAAATCTGAAACCCTAGGCCTCTCCTATTGCCAACTCAAGATTCAACCTAAATAAAATTAATGAAAGAGAACAATGGTTTCTAGCACCCCGTATTTAATAATTGTTTAAAACATGTCCCTATGTGAATATGTGTTTAGACACAATAAAGAGAGTGGGCTCTGTTTATCCTTTTATTCCCAGGAAAGGAGGTTCTAAGGTTAATTTATCTAACTAGAAGCTCTTTGTTAAGAGAGGAAAATTCAGTATGGTATGAACAGAAAACCATCTTGATTCTCACTGCTGCTTCTTTAAGCAACTGCTGTCAAGTTGTTCTTCCCTCTCCCTGGATAAATTCCAAGAAAAGTCCCATAGGTTTTCCAGTCATTCTATTTATTAATGAATAGTCTCCTTTTTCGAGTATTGGAAAGTCCAGTTCAGTCTGCCTCAAAGCGATAACCCCACATCCAGTTTACAATTCAGGCCTGACTCAGGCTAAGAAACTCAAAATAAAGGAGGAGGAACATGGAGGACTTCTCCCCAGTTCCTCACCTTGCTCAAATCCTCTTCTGATCCCTCCAGACTTGGAGCAGAGAAGGGGGACAGGGAATGCCAGGAGAGTGCTTGATCAGCGCGGGTGTCTGGAACCAGTGCCTGGGTATGTCCTGCCCAGACGCTTACTCGTTCCCATGGGGAGCTTCTGCAGATCCCCCGGAGATCCCGCTGTGAGGACGCACTGCACCCAGGTGCTGCTCCTCAAGCTGCCCACGTACAATGGCTCCCAGCCCTGGCTTCTGCCACCCACCCCACCCTGAGTCGCTCTGCTGGGGTCACCTTGCCTTGCAGATGGTCCTTTGGGGCAGAGTCCCTTTCAAGGCAACTCAGCGCAGCTCTCTTCTGAGGGTCCCCCCGCCGCCATGGAAACTCCCTCCTGAGCCCTGCGGTCCTGTGTGCAGCTCACTGCAACGCACCCCTTTCCTCAGCCCGCCACCCTAGGCCACTCCAACCAGTCTCTGTATCAGTGGCTCAAGTATCAGTCCCTTTGTCCCTCCAACTCTGGAGGGTGCCTGTCGAGCTCTCTGTGGGCGTTTTGAAGCCTCTGAGTTTCACTAGGCTTCTTGTGGGGACCGGGGGGTGTGAGGGGAGAAGCACCTGCCCCCCCATTCCTGCACAGCTCTCACTCTGGAAAACTCCTCCCTGCCTGTCTCTTGCTGGGTCCCCCAGCCTCATCTTACTTAGTCTCCAGGCAGGTGATGGGCTAGCGGTCTCCACACTGATCTCATAATCTCTTAGTGAGGCCTAGATATGCAGCATCCTATTTTCTTTTCCTTTGGGGGGGTCTCTGCTGAAACTCTGAACCAGCAGGACTAGTTAGTTGCATCTGACACCCTGGTGCAGGATTCACAGCAGGCTTTCAAACACTTCTGCTGCTCCTTGCTAGCACCCCAAGAGACGGACAGGCCAAGCTCGCCATGAACATCCTCACGTGTTACAGAGAGGAAAGTGGAAATGTGAGTTACACAGCTACAAGCAGAGGGAGCGGGAGGCTGAACCCAGCTCCTGTGACTCAATCTGCATGCTCTTTCCATGGCAAGAGACCAGCGTGTGGGGCTGGAAGGATCCCCCAGTGGCCACCTGGGGGCAGCCCACAGCCCAGGCAGGGGGGGACTATGGAGGCCCTCTCCTCACTCATCACCTCCGGCCACGTCGGCCTTCTGACCTTTCTCCAGACACACCAAGCTCTTTCTCCTGCTAGGGCTCCTGTATTAGCTTCCTAGGGCTACCGGAGCAAAGTACCACAAACTGGATGCTAAAACAACCGAAATGTATTCTCATGGCTCTGGAGGCTAGAAGTCAGAAATTAGGTGCTGGCAGGATCGGTTTGTTCGGATGCTCTGAGGCTGAACCTGTTGCGTGCCTCCCTCCTCTCCAGTGATGGCCAGAAATCCTTGGAGTTCCTTGGTCTGTAGATGTATCACTCAAATCTCTGCTCCGTTACTTTCTTCCCCCACACCCTCCTGCAAGCCCACACTTAAGACATGGAAATCTGATGAATGTACAAAGGCCTCTAAAAATCTCTCTAGGCTCCCGATCTGATAATCTGCCAGCTCCATGATGTCTGTTTTGAAACACTGAATTACAATTCAGGCCCATCTTCCTCTGCCTGACCCGTAATTGAGGGTGGTAACCCGGTCAGAGAAGGGCGATGTCCCTGCCTTCGCCTAGCTGGAGCGATGGCTCATGTGATGGAGAGAGAGGCGTGTTTTCTCTCTACATTAAGTAAACACCAACAAGAGTTAGGTGATCTTCCTACCCCCTGCACTGCCTTGTTCGGAGGAAGGATTTGACTTAACCAAATACAAAACCTGACAGGTGTTTCTCCCAAATGAATCAGTGGGGAGGAGCTGAAGTGACTTTTCTTTTTATTTAAAGAAATGTAGTATTTAAAGAGAGAGTTCTATTGCCCCTCCTTGGGGAAGGGAGCCCTTAATTTTCCCATCAACTCTGACACATGTGAATCACAGCCCTTTCCTTCCTATAAAAGCATCATGATTCCTCACCAGCCCTGCTAGCTGTGGGCTGCGCTTTATTCTTCTGACAGGGCAGGCTTTCCCCCAGAGAAGAACGCTGGGAACACACCACTCCCAGCTGCGTGTTATCACGAGCCAGGCCCCTGTTTACTTCTTCTCAGAGATCGCGGATGGACCAGGATAACCTTAACGCCCGTTTGAGCTTGTGACGTATTCAGAGGACTCTGCAGAAGGGCTATGCTCCCATCTTCATACGAACCAGGTCACCTGGGATGAGAAAGCAAACTGCATTTTTTTAATTTCTAATTTTGTGCCGTGAAGAAAAACAGGATTAGTTCTTGAATTAACTTTACTGAAGTATACATTATATACAATTAACTACACCCATTTTATGTATACAGGTTGTTTTGATAAATGGATACACCTGTGCAACCTCCATCCTAATCAAGACGTAGAACATCTCCACCATCCCCCAAAGTTCCCACATGCCCATCTGCAGCCTCAGCCACTTCCACCCCAGAAAACCACGGAGCTGCTTTCTATCACCATAGGTTAGTTGGCTTCTTACAGAATTGCATCTAAGTGGAATCACGTAGTATATACTCTTTTGTGTCTGGCTCCTCTAGCTCAGTATAATGTTTTTGAGACTCACTAAGGTTTTTGCATGTATCAACCATTTATTTATTCTCATGGCTGAGTAGTGTTCCACAGTATGGACAGATCACAATTGTCTTATCTACACACCTGTTGACAGGTGTTTGGGTTCTTTCCAGGTTTGGCTATCGTGAATAAAACTGCTATGAACATGAATGTACAAGTCATTCTGTGGAAATATGCACTCATTTCTCTCACACACCTACTTAGAAGTGGATCAAACTGCTTTTCTAAAATTCATCAAATGTGATGAAGCAGACCATAATGAGGAATTTGGGGAAATCTGAACATTGTAAGTGATTTATAAAAGAAATTATAGTAGTGTAATACAGTGAAAATCCAAATAATGTGGGCTCCTGTAGGATGGGTGATACGGCAGCAGGTACGGAGAGTCCTGGAGTCCAGGAAGTTAACAATCCCTTGTTTTTCTCCAGGCTGCATGAGCTTGGACAAGTCCCTTACTCTCAGGAACCATCACAAAATGAATATCTGATCCTTCAGTGAGCTGTAAGATCATCTATTGGAAAATGCTGGATCCTTTGAGAGAACTTTAGCTATAAAAAGCCAAGGTGGTGTACACTGTACTTACAAATATGGACTTAATGCAGGAGGTCAGGCACAGAACAGATATATGGTGGGTACTACTGCGAAAATATAACTAAAAACAAAATCTTCTCCCAACCCAGAAATTCTCTCCACAAAGGTAGTGGAGAACAAAATCCGTTTTGTTATTGAATAAGCATTAAACCAGAAGCTGATGCACGGCACAGGCAATCCACCACGGATTACAGAGGCAGATAGAAATCTCACCCTTTTAGAGAGCCACACAGATACAACCCATGACATACATGTTCTCAGGATAAACCATCACTGGTCCTCAAGTCAGAGGACTTGACAGCACCATTGGTCATACTCAGTTCATCCTAACTTTACGTGGTAATTGGGGTGACCAGTTAGTTAGCTAACTGACTTTATCCAGAGGAAAAACAAACTTCTCCTCCTTCCTGACAGGAGGTTGTTTTGCAATTTAGAGGGAGGGGGGCACCTGGCCTCCCACCTAAGCTGGAAGACAGGGGCCATCTCCCTTGGTGTTTGCATTTCAAAGAGGTGCCCGAGGAAGCCATCCCTGGGTCATAAAAGGGACAAAATGCCAATCTAGTCTTTAAAAGGATTTATATATCTCTCAAAGAAGGAAGAAAGTACTTACAATGACAAGCTTTCTGAAGTCAGTACTCAAAGAAAAAGGAGGAAAGGGAAATCTCTTCCTTTATTTTCAACAGGGAAGATGGAACCTCTTGTTTTTCATTTGCTTTTGTCCTGACAGTACACAGTGAATGTTCCTTAGTCATGCATCTCCCAATCCGGGGCCTCAGGGTTTGGGGTGAGCCACCCCAAGGCTCCTACCCCTGCAACCCGACTCACACAATAGCCTCTGTGCTTAGTGTTCTCTTCCGAGCTCATCTTTTCCATCTCTAACTCATTTTTATTCATGAGCTCTCTTCTCCTAAGAAACCACCCTCCTTTTTCCTCCCACTGCTAGCCCAAGGGTCCCTGCAATCCTTCTGAAGCCCCAGAAAAATCCCTGATCGGCCCCTCACCTCCGGAGGCCCCCGGGGGTCAAGGGGGACATAAGCGTCGCAGGGACCCAGGGGCCAGGCACTGTTTCGGTTCAATGAGTCAATCTCTGTGCTGGTCGCAGAGAAACTCACTAGCTCCAAACCCGGCCATGACCTGCACACCCTCTTTCCTGAGCTGATTCCCCTATTGTTCTGTCTGAAAAGAGACATCTGTGAGCTGCCTGATCCAATTATGGCAGTTGCTTTCTCTCTAAAATGGCACCAATTTCTAAATGGTTTTAACTGAAATTGGGTGGCTTCCCTTTCTAATTAACTCAAGTGGCCTCTTAGCTGACGGTGACGGCTAAAATTACACCCCACTTCACTCTGAAAGGACTGTCCAAATCTGGGGAATGTGCAAGGTGACCTTTTTATCACCCCTTGTTTATCTGGGCTTGGTTGTGGGGAAGAGAAGGAAGGACACTGCTGGGCAGATGTGTAGTTTTACCCCCTTGGCTGCGAGGGCTGCACTGTGACCTACATGCGTAGTTCCATGCATTTCTGACCCACAGAGACTAGCCGACTCGGTGGGTGCAGAGCCAGAGAGTTTGTGTTTGATGGTGTGTGACACTGCGGGAAGAGGAAGACGGTTGATACTGTCATTATTTAAAATCACTTCCACCCACTGGGCTGAGTCACTAGAACGTCACTGCCTGGGATTTTGCATCAGTCTCAAAAATATACCTCTGCAGAGCTTTCCACGCTCAGAAGCAGCCCGTTCCCTCATTCAGGCCCCCTCAAAAGGAAGCCGCGTGGATCTCACGCACAGCTACTCCCTGTCAAGTGCCTCAACTCTCTCTCTGCATCTTCCTGACGACAGTGATGCTGTATGTCTGTGCACACTTGACGTGCCAACCTGAGCTCTGAGGGAGGTGGTGCTATCCCCCTACTTCCACACGCAAGAAAACGAAGATTCCAGGAGCCAGAGAGCAGCCGGGGCTGGAATCCGGGTTCCCTGCCTCCTGGTCTGATCCTGAACCAATAAGAGAGGTAAAGCGAATTTTGGGTCTGAAAACATGGACCCTCCCCACAACACACACACACACACAAAACAGACCTGCAATGGCCAAATGAAAAGAAACAAAAATCCACTTCGCTGAAATGATTTGAACACTTGACATTTAGTTTCAGATTTCAAAACAGATGAGACCATTTCCTGTTTTTCTTTCTACCCCACCGTATGATAAATATTCTCTCCCTCCAAGCCCAGAACAAGAGTCTTCCTATAAAGGCTTGGCTGGTTTCCAGGATACTTGTGACTATTCACAAGGAAAAGAAGGATTTCCCAGCAGTAAGTTCTAGTGGCTCAAAGAAAGCAAGCTTGGGGAGAGCCCTGTGTGACTTTGGGCAGTTGACCATGACTCTCTGTCTCTGGTTACCTACAGTTATTATTATCCCAGGGTTGTTATGAGGATTAAATGAGATAATGAATGTAAAGCACTTAGTACAGACACTTATTAAACCTTCTATAAGTGTTGATGATAATGATACTATAAATTTTCAATAACTGTCTCATGCTACATATCTGACAGATACTAGATAGTGTGAATAACGGCTCTGGTCTTACTTTTTCTGAGCACCTTCTATAATGACAGCCCTTTAAGATATCCTTTGTAAAAGATATTTAAGCATGTATCTTAAACTCTACTTCCAATAACGCTACCAAAACAAATCTCCTACAATGCACACATTTATGTTTGTCCTATGGGTAACTGGAGCCCCCTACTGTCAGGGGAGCCCTAACTACCTGGTTTTGGGGTTTTTTCCCATTCAATTCTCAGTCAAACTCCTAGGAACCTTCTAGGAGTCCTGGAAAGGCTCAGGAGGATTGGTTAACCATGATAACACGTCCCACACTGCTAAGACCATGAGAAAACCAGCCCTCTCCATAGTAACAGGGCATGCTCTCCAAGAGTGCGGTAAGTTGGGATTTCTTCATGCTTCTTGAGTACTCTAGAGCTTCCCCCCCAGATAGAAGCCTCCATCCTCCTCATCTCCTCCCAAAGAGCTGAGCCCCCTCTTGCTGCCCTTCTGTACCTGAGGTGTCTTGGGGGCTCTTCGCTGCATGGATACCAACCAGAACTACCCGTGGCAGACACCTCATTGTCCCCACTCTGCCCTGCTCTGAGGAAGGGATGGAGACTGGGAGCCTCCCTCCACCTCCTACCCTTTAGAACAGCCATCCCCAACCTTTTTGGCACCAGGGACCAGTTTCGTGGAAGACAATTTTTCTACGGACTGGGGCGGGGCGGGGGGATGGTTTGGGGATGATTCAAGTGCATTACATTTATTGTGCACTTTATTTCTATTATTATTACATTTCAATATATAATGAAATAATTATACAACTCACCATAATGCAGGAATCAGCGGGATCCCTGAGCTCGTTTGTACTTGTCACTCACTGATAGGGTTTTGATATGAGTCTGCAAGCAATTGATTTATTATGGTCTCTGTGCAGTCAAACCTCTCTGCTAATGATAATCTGTATTTGCAGCCGCTCCCCAGTGCCAGCATCACTGCTTCAGCTCCACCTCAGATCATCAGGCATTAGATTCTCATAAGGAGTTTGCAACCTAGATCCCTCGCATGTGCAGTTCACAGTGGGGTTCTCGCACCTAAGAGAATCTAAATGCCAGGACTTCCCTGGTGGCGCAGTGGATAAGATTCCACACTCCCAATGCAGGGGACCCGGGTTTGATCCCTGGTCAGGGAACTAGATCCCACATGCATGCCACAACTAAGGGTTCACATGCCACAACGAAGGAGGCCGTGAGCTGCAACTAAGGAGCCTGCCTGCCACAACTAAGACCCGGCTCAACCAAATAAATAATGTTTAAGAAAACAAAGAATCTAATGACGCTGATGGGGAGCGGCTGTAAATACAGTCGAAGCTTTCCTCGATCGCCCACTGCTCACCTCCTGCTGTGCGGCCCCATTTCTATCAGGCCACCGACCAGCACCGGTCTGTGGTCTGGGGCTTGGGGACCCGTGCTTTAGAAAGTGAGGTCTAAAATCGGCAGTGGAGGGATCCAGTCATGTGACATTGGCAAGGGCTGGAGTACAGACGTGCCATCTGCACAAAGTTCAGACCAGCACTCCCACTGCCGATGAGAGGCTACTCAAATGAAAAGTCCAGGTCCATCTGTTTGGCCATCTGAGAACTATAATAATAACATAACAACAGACAGACAGACGTATACAGCACTCTGTGCCAGGCGTGGTTCCAAGCACATTACGTGTATTAAGTCCTCAGTCCTCTCCTCAGGCCCCAGGATGGGGAGAGTCTGAATTCCTTCCAGGTCCTGGGGTAAGGAAGCATGGCAGGTAAAAGGAGGAAGGAAATGAGCGAGCTTTCTCTTTTCTGGAACATCTGCGGACTTGGAACCCCTCCCTACCTGCTCTGAGATGTTCTGGCTTGACAGCAATTCAGCCGATCTTGTACTTCAGAAATGCAGCATCTCCACGTATTTTCCCCCTGCAATGCCTCGTGCCCGTCCCAGCACCATCACCAGACCACCAGGTGGCCCCGAGGTTGCACTTGCCTTCTCTGAGTCTCAGTTTCCCAGGTCATCGTCAGCACCCTAACCTAAGCAGCTACCTCCATGTCCTCTGGCCTCAGAAGAATGATAGACCCTCTATCCACAAGGAAAGGTCCAAAATGGACCCCTGAGCTGCAAAGTAAATAATATTTTGAGTCCTTTCAACATTGCCAAAGGAAAAAAACAAACAAACCCATGAGTTTTTCCAGAGTCAGAATTTTTTCTTTTGCTCTGTATCTCCTACAGCTAACAGTGACCAACACACAGTAGCCACTCAGCAAATGTCTACCCTGGAAATGAATGAATGATGTATTTGTCCCACTGAGCACACTCAGAACTCCACTCAAGACTACCAAGGTTCAGTGCGTAGTTGATGAGGAGCTGGTGGTGGGCATTTCTAACCAGAACACAGTACCAATACGTGAGTGCAGAGATTGTGGAAAAGAAATACGTTGAGATCGTGGAATTATAAGGTCCCTTGTTCACCTGCCAAAAACAGTTTGAGGGGAGATGTGTTGATGATGAGGGCAGAAACAGGCTGTCCTTTAGAAGCCCTGTCAGTTCAAGGATTTCCCACCAGGTCAAAATTTCAGAGAGATTCCTTAAGGGGTCCATAAATGGATGCTGGGAGAAGAAATGAAGCTCTAGCTGCTCTCAGTGCTGTCAAACCTACAGGATTCCCCAGAATGAGCCCCCAGCTGACACCAACATGCCCAAGAGAAAGACCCACGGAGATAAAATGCGAAGGGAGAGATGAACAGGTTGAGAGTTAAATCTGTTCCTGAGAAAGGTGGAGATAAAAGTTACCCAAAGGGAAACTCATGGAGATCGTGGAGAGGCCTTATGAATGCATAGAGCGTTGAGGGCACTGAAGAGGCCAAGCAAAGAGGTGCACTTTTAAAATAATCGGTGATAACTGTATGTCGTTTTGATTAAATATTATTATTTTACCAAGTTTTTTCAAATGCAAATTTTGGTTTCCTGTGTTTTGCAACAGCAAAAAAATATTCACTGTCATATATTCAATGTTACTGTAGCCTTTGAAGAAGAGGAAATGTACCAGAAGCTGCGTTCAAATGAATCCAAAGAAAATTCCATTGCCCAGCATCTGTGGCAATGCCTTTTGAATTTTCAAGATTTTCCGGAAATCCGTACACATCGGGTGCTTGACGGGCAGGCAGTTAGCTTTAAAAGCAGGCTTCTGCTTCGCTGTCTACCATAGATAGCATCAAACAAGCCAAGAGGCAGGTTGGGACCCCCTACAATCAATTCTACTGGACACAGCATCAGCCAGTCGGGCTTCTGGAAGGGCATCAATGAAAAGGCATTTTTCTAAGCTCCCCTGGTCCAAAGCAGGGCCCTCCCCAGTCTGGCTCCCCGCTAGCTCTGGGAACTGGTCTCCTCCTAGTTTGCCCGTTGCTCATTCCATTCCAGCCACACTGACATAAACTGTATTTATCCACGCCCAGCGATCTCCTGCCTCAGGGATATTTGCACTTGCTGTTCCCTCTGCTGGGATGCTCCCACCCCATGTATCTGTATGGCTCCCTCCTTCATCTCCCTTGTTCAAATCTCTCACTTTCTCAGGAACCCTGATATCCCATTTATAACTACACCCTTCCCCCCACATCTCCAGCTTTCTCTGTCTCCATTGCACTTGTCATCTTCTTACATTCTCTGTTTTACTTGATTTGTTGGTTGTCTGTCTTCCCCTTCTAGAAAGTAAAGTCCTTAAGGGCAGGGATTTCTTTCTGCTTTGTACACTGCTATAACCCTAGCACCTAGATCCTGGCACACAGTAGGCTCTGAAAATATTTCTTAAATGGATGAAGCAAATGAAGAGTACTTATTGGATTTGAAAGTGACTTTACCTTTTTCACAGATCACAAAGGGGCAAAGCTTAAAAAATTTTAAATGTTATTTGTGATTTTTACCCATGTCCTTCTCGAAATATTATGAATGTTTACCACAAGCATCTCTAAAAAGGCTACAGTTTTTAAAATGGATACAAGGCTTAAAATAGTAAATGATACTGTTTTCTTTCCTTCTTCTTCTATCTGCCTCATCCTCTCCACCATCATCATCACCTTCCCCCACCCCACCCCTGCCCTCCACTACAACATACACATCCTCTTGGATGTTTCCCCACTTAAGCATCTAGACTATTTTGTAAATTGAAAAATACCATGATGGAAGGAGAAAAAAAAAAAGAGTCTGTTTTTAGTCTTAAAAGCCTAGGCCCTGAGAAAATTCAGAGCACAGAAAAATCATGAGTATGGGCCATATATTTATACCCTCAGACTAGAAAAAGATTGTCCAGGCTATTGGGGGCAGAGACTAGGAGGACAACAGGAATGAGGGGGGAAATGGAGAGGTCAGCAGAGCCCGAGACAAGGGGCTCTTATACATGAAAGGGTTTCTGGCTGAGGAGCTAAGTCAGCATCCTCAGCCTCCATCCACCCTTCTGGTTGCAAGCAACATATCTGTCTAAAGATAGCTTAACAACGAAGACACTTAGTCATCTTATATGAAGTGGGTTTTTTTCTGGCTGCGCCGCATGACATGTGGGATCTTAGTTCCCTGACTAGGGATCGAACCCACATCCTCTGCAGTGGAAGTGCAGAGTCTTAACCACTGGACTGCCGAGGAAGGACCTGAAGTCTTAAGAAAGAAGTCTTAAGAAAGAATTCTTAAGGTTGGTTTGGCAGCTTAATGTCATCAAGGACCCAGGCTCTCTCTTCTGCTGTCTCAGAGGATTGGGGTTTTTCTTAGGACTGTCAACTCGTGGAGGCAATATGGCTGCCATGGCTTCAGGCATTACATCCTCATATAACTGCATCCAAAGAAGAATGAGAGGAGATGGGAGAGAAGAGCTCTTCTTGTGCATATTTCTTTAGCAGGGAGGAAAATCTTTCCTAGACACTTTTCAGCAGTCTTCTCTTTACATTTTATTGATGAGGACTGGGTCACCTACCCTCCCCAAGCTGCAGTGGAGGCTGGGAATGTCTGGCATATTCAGTCTCCATTGTAGGAGGTGAGTTCTTCCAACAGGGTATGAAGGGAAAAGGAATTTGCACAACTCTATGGAGAGACAACCAACAATGTAAGCAACAACCTCCCTGATATCAGGTTGTCTGTCATCCACTAGCCATCCTCCACCCCACCATTAGACAGGGGGCACCTGTCTGTGTCCAAGACTTGGTCCTTTTCTCACTTACACTTTCATGTCTGAGGACAGGCATAATGCCTCTTCAAGGAGAGGAGGTCCCTAGACACTTGTCAAGGTGATGGAATTGGAGGAGGGAAATGTTCCACATTTGTACCTGGAGGCTAATGGGAGTACCTGCTCAGGATTCAACTCCTTGCTACTCCTCCAAGTCAGGACACAAAGGCCTCCCCAGCCCAGATCACACTAGAACATGGAAGGCTCTTAGCCACTTCAGGCCCTGCTATCAGAATGATCACTAGCAAAATACCATGAGAAGAGTGAATCCAAAATTGAATGTTTTTATTTTGCAACTGGTAGTTTATACCTCTTAATCTCCCTCATCTATTTCTCCTCCCCCCTCCCTCCTCCCCTCTGGTAACCACCTGTTTTCTGTATCTATGACTCTGTTTACATTTTGTTATATTTATTTTTTGCGGTACGCGGGCCTCTCACTGCTGTGGCCTCTCCCGTTGTGGAGCACAGGCTCCGGACACGCAGGCTCAGCGGCCATGGCTCACGGGCCTAGCCGCTCCGCGGCATGTGGGATCTTCCCGGACCGGGGCACGAACCCGTGGTCCCCTGCATCGGCAGGCGGACTCTCAACCACTGCACCACCAGGGAAGCCCTTGTTATGTTTTTTGATTCGTTTTGTTTTTTAGATTCCACATGTAAGTGAAATCATACAGTATTTATCTTTCTCTGTCTGACTTATTTCAGTTAGGTCCATCCACCTTATCACAAATGGCAACACTGCATTCTTTTTATGGCTGGGGTGAGGCCAACAACTTGTGGTCTAACAAGCCCTCTGGGTGATTCTGATGCACAACCAAGTGTGAGAACCGTTGAAGGAAGGGTTGGGCAGAAAATGGAGGAAAGCAGTGCAAGAAAAGAGAAGAAATGATAGTTTCTGGAGGAAGAAGTGGTCAATGGTGACAAATGCAATGGAGTCAAGCAGAGCAGAAACTACATCTGATGAAACAGGATGCTCTCAATGACTTTGCCAGGAATAGTTTTTTCATGGATGGGAAAACTGAGGGTTTATCTGGAATTTTAAAAAAAAAAGGGGGCAGTAAAAGGAAAAGGAGAGATCAATAGTAGCTGTAGAGGGACACAGAGTCAAGGGAGAGTTTTTAGGATGAAAGAACAGAATTATGCTTATATAATACCAAGGGGAAAAATAAACAAGAAAGAAATGAACGTTACAGGAGCAAAGTGCCAGATGCCTGTGACTGGAGAGTAAGATCAAGCAGAGTGTTACATGTAGCAGGAGCAGGGAAGTACTGGTTGGAACAGGACATACCTTTCCAGAAATGGGAAGGACAAAGGCAGAGAGAAGTCCGGAGGTGTTGGAAAAGCGACGGTGTTTAGCGCTTGGCATGATGCCTCGCACCCGGCACGCTCTTAGGACTAACAAGTCCAATCACTTCAAATTACAGTTAAGTCCCCTACATACGAACCTTCAAGCTGCGACTTTCAAAGATGCGAACATGTGTTCACATGTCCAGTCACGAAAGTTAGTTCATGTGTCTGACGTACACTGTCACGTGTGTGCATCCTCTACAAGTGGTTGTGCTTTTGTGTACTTTATTGTACAGTACTGTAGAGAATACAGTAGCACAGTACCTATTTCAAGCCCAGGATGTCCAGAAGCAAGTGTAAAAGCAACGGTGATGTAGCTGGTACTTTCCAAGGTATTGTTCTGTAAGAGTAAAAATGTTTTCTCTATTTTTTGTGTTTGTTTTTATGTATTATTTGTGTGAAAAGTATTAAAAACCTATTGCAGTACAGTACTATACAGCCGATTGTGTTAGTTGGGTACCTAGGCTAACTTTGTTGGACTTATGAACTGCACTTACGAACATGCTCTTGGAACGGAACTCGTTTGTATGTAGGGCTTACTGTAAACCCAGTTTGACGGCTCAGTGGCTGTGTGGCCTTAGGCAAAGCAACTGACCTCTGAGTCTCAGTATCTTCCATCTGTGAAAGAAGAGACCAGATCTTAAGCAGAGATCAAAGGGGCAGGAGTTGGGAAGGGGCCTTGAAAAATAGGAAGATTTGGGGCTTCCCTGGTGGCGCAGTGGTTGAGAGTCCGCCCGCCGATGCAGGGGACACAGGTTCGTGCCCCGGTCTGGGAAGATCCCACATGCCGCGGAGCAGCTGGGCCCGTGAGCCACGGCCACTGAGCCTGCGCGTCCGGAGCCTGTGCTCCGTAACAGGAGAGGCCACAACAGTGAGAGGCCCATGTACCGCAAAAAAAAAAAAAAAAGAAAAATAGGAAGATTTGGAACAATTCCTGTGAGGAATGGGAGACAGAGACCAGTAAAAAGAGCATGTACAAAACATGGGAAAGGGTTCATAACCAGGTTGTAAAACCAGAGTGGTTATAAAACTTAAAAATAATGTTCCAGCTCTGGACTGAGATTCTAGTCCTTATTTTGGTTCAACTTCTGTACATATCAAACAACAAATAACCCTAAGCCCAGGACTGTGTGTTTACTGAGAAAGGAAGAGCTGCTTATAATGGATTAATTTTATGTATCATCTTGACTGGACCACCGGGTGCCCAGATAGTTGGTCAAACATTATTCTGAGTGTTTCTCTGAGGGTGTATTTGGGTGAGATTAATACTTAAATGGGTGGACCTGAATAAAGCAGACTGCTCTCCCTAATGTGGATGGGCCTCATCCAATCAGCTGAAGGCCTGAATAACACAAAAGGCTTACCTCCTACAAGAGAGAATTCTCCTGCCTCACGGCCTTTGAGCTGGGACATCAGCTCTTCCTCACTCTACAGCAGCTTATGGCCTCAGTACTCAAACTAGGACATCAGCTCTGGAGATCTGGGACTTTCCGGCCTCCATAATTGTGTGAGCCAATTCATTATAATAAATCTCTTCACAGAGTATCTATGTGAGTATCCTGTTGGTTCTGTTTCTCTGGAGAATCCCAACTACTCCATTGCCTCACTGCATGAGTTTACCATTCATCCGCCTCAGCTTCAGAAAGGATCTGAAATGGCTGAAGTTTCAGGCAAGTAAGCCTTTCAACTTGCAAACTGCAGTCCTTACAGAAGAATAAAGCAGGTTCATTGGAAAGGGGTACTGAAATGGAGAAAAAAGGAAGACAAAATAAAAAACAGAAGAATCGGGCTTCCCTAGTGGCGCAGTGGTTGAGAATCTGCCTGCTAATGCAAGGGACACGGGTTCGAGCCCTGGTCTGGGAGGATCCCACATGCCACGGAGCAACTAGGCCCGTGAGCCACAGCTACTGAGCCTGCGCGTCTGGAGCCTGTGCTCTGCAACAAGAGAGGCCGTGATAGTGAGAGGCCCGCGCACCGCAATGAAGAGTGGCCCCCGCTTGCCGCAACTAGAGAAAGCCCTCGCACAGAAATGAAGACCCAACACAGCCAAAAAATAATAATAATTAATTAACTCCTAAAAAAAAAAAAAACGTAAGAATCACCAAGGTGAAACAGTCAAAAGGGATCCAGAATGTTAAAAGATTGTGACCAAACAAAATAAGGCATGAAAGACAAGCAAAGGCATCAAAGAAGGAAAAAAAAAAAGGAAAAAAGGAGAAGTCTAATAAACGTTACTGTGGCCTTACAATTTCAATGTGGGATTTGAGGAGTTGTGGGAGACTGACTGAACAGGAGAGTTAACTTTCCCAGACAGGAGGAACTGAAGCTGTGCGCCTGAGTGTAAAGATAAGACCTTTCCAAATCATTTATTTCAGAAAAGAAATTCTGACACGAGGGGCAAGCAGCCCATTAAAATCTGTAAAGCTTTGTGGAAAACTTGACACTTCCTTTCAACTTGAGTACCTAATTAGACAGGCCCCATTCCAGAACTAACACTAGCACTTCTCAAGCAATCAATTCATATATCCCAATGGTCACACCTCTCCAAAGTTACAGTACTGCTCCTGAAAGCATGTCAGGAATTCGATAACAGCTGAGCCAAATGAATACCTTAACTGACTTAAGAGGCAGAGGGCAAGAGAGAAGTGAGAGTAGCAACAATCTATATGATATATTTATCTAATAAATTACTGAGCAGTGATCATAGCTTCTTGTCTCCCAGCAAAAGGCTGTAACAGCTTGAAGCAAAAGGACAACTTTCCCCCGTCATGAATGTGGAAATGAGCCATACAGACATACTGGGGAAATGAGAAGAAAACCAGAGGGCCTCCCATTCCCCTCAAGACCCCTGTTGTCATCTATTGGCTATTGTCAAAGGGCTGCAGAGTGTGCTCCTTATGTATCAAATAGGATTTAAACTGCCAACTAATTTTATAAACACGTGATGACTAGGATTTTGAAGAAATCAGGGCAGCTGTGAAAGACATTAGCCATAAAGTTTACAAATTACTAAATTCTGCCTGGATCTTCGTGGACTTTTGCAGGAGAGCACCGAGTCTCTTCGCAGAGCACTCTTAAAGAGTGACGGGGTGGACAGCTTTGGGGTGCACAGTCTGGCATACTTGCTGGCATAGAATGTTCTCAATAAATGCACGCACCGGATGAACCCAGTGCTGACGATGAATGTGCCAAACACCATGTAAGAAATGGGGGTCACAAACACATGAGTAAGAACACTGCTGGGAGGTTCTTGAAAAATGTAATTCAGAGCCCACAGCGGGCTCCCTCTGTTATTAGAACCAAATCTAAGTTCTCCACCATGGTCTGTAAGACCCTTCCTGGCTTATAGTGGTGGACTGGCCCTCACTCGCTAAGCTATTGGTCAGAAGCTGCACTGACCCTCTGCTACTCAAACCCGCTGAGCTAGTTCCCTAAGAGGCCTTTGCACCTGCTGTTTCTTCAGCCTGGGATAGTCTTTCCCTAGTTCTTCGGGTGCCTGGCGTCTTCTAGGGCAGGTCACCACCCCATCCGAAGCAGCTCTCCTCACCCCCTCCCAGCCCAGGTCACTATCACCTCACAAGGTCAGAGGTGAGAGATCATACTTGTTTATGATGGGTTTATTGCCTTTCCACCAGAGCAGGTCAGAGCAGGTCAGCTCCAGGTGGGGAGGGTCCTTCTCATTCAACCTCTTTGCCCCAGCCATGTATTCACACCTAATAAACATTCCGCCTTCAAGGAACTTGTAATGTGTGCCCTCAGTGAATGGTTGCTGAGTGAATGAATGAACTAAGGATGATCTTATCTAGAGGAGTTGTCAGTGACTTATATACTAAACCAAGAGAGAGAGATCATCAGATCAGTCAAGTCTCACACAGTCTACCTTCTCCTCAGAGACTGCTAGGAAGGAGTGCTGACTGTGGTCCTCACAACCGGTGATATCAGAGTTCCCTGAAACAGATGTGTGACAGCCCCGGAAAGGGAGGTGGGGTCTGCTGCCTGCTGCAGCTAAGTGCAACTGGGATGATGAGTGGAACAAAGGAAAGCACAAAAAATAAAGACACTGACCTCAGAATAAATAGCAAGAGTACTGAAAGGAATAAAAACCTGAAGTGCAAAACTCCACATCTTTCATTAAGCGGAATTCAAAGTAAGTTTTTTAAACTACATTGATATAAATATATGAGCAGACAATTCAAAGAATTTGTAGAAAATTTAAGAAATCTTGGCAGGTTTTTTAAATTGAGAAATAATACCTATATCATAAAATGCACCTTTTTAAAATGTATAATTCAGTGGGTTTTGTTATATTCACAAAGCTATGCAACCATCACCATTATCTAATCCAAAAAAGAAACCCTATACCCAACAGCAGACAGTCCCAAACCCCTCCCTAACCCTAAACCCTAACCCCTCCCTCTCCCTGGTCCTTGCCAACCATCAATCTTTCCGTACCTTTGGCTTTGCCTATTCCTGACATTTCATATAAATGGAATCATACAATATATGACCTTTTGTGTCTGCCTTCTTTCATTTAGCATAATGTTTTCAAGTTTCATCCATGTTATGGCTTTTTGTTCCTTTTTATGGCTGAGTAATATTCCATTGGGTAGATATACCACTATTTGTTTATCCACTCATCCATCATAAGTTGAGGGACACTTGGGTTGTGTCCACTTTCTGGCTGTTATAAATAATGCTGCTATGGACCTTCGTGTACAGGTTTTTGTGAGGATGTATGTTTTCAGTGCTCTGGGGATTGTACCTTGGAGTAGAATTGCCAGTCACATGATCCTGGTGGGTTTTTAATGGGGGAATTTGCTTCAAAATAGATGTAGCAGGCTTCCCTGGTGGTGCAGTGGTTAAGTATCTGCCTGCCAATGCAGGGGACACGGGTTCGAGCCCTTATCTGGGAAGATCCCACGTGCTGCGGAGCAACTAAGCCATGCGCCACAACTACTGAGCCTGCGCGCTAGAGCTCGCATGGCACAACTACTGAGCCCGCGTGCCACAACTACTGAAGCCTGCACACCTAGAGCCCGTGCTCGGCAACAAGAGAAGCCACAATGAGAAGCCCACGCACTGCGACGAAGAGTAGCCCCCGTGCACCACAACTAGAGAAAGCCCGCACGCAGCAACAAAGACCCAACACAGCCAAAAATAAATAAATAAAATAAATTTTAAAAAACATAAAAAAAGAGCAATGTACTTTAAAAATAAATAGATGTAGCTAATGAGAAACTGATTTCAATCCACATTAGAAGAAACAAAAAGGAAACAAACATCAAATACTATTTTTTTTTTAAAAAAGGATAATACTAACAATAAAAAGAGCAGTTAACATGTTGCCATGCGCCCTCCTCTATGCCATGTATCTCGCTAGGAAACTGGTACATACCATGAGGTTGAATCCTCACAATAATCCTACAATGTTATAATTATCTCTCTCCTACAGATGAAGAAATGGGTTCAGACCCCAGGATGTCAGGCTCCCCAAGATCACACAAGAAGGGAGCACAGATCTGAACATGGCAGGTGTGTCTGGCTCCGAGGGGCCAGCAGAGACAGCAGACCACTGGAACATTCCTCACCA
Organism: Leucopleurus acutus; assembly: GCF_964270905.1. NCBI lineage: Eukaryota > Metazoa > Chordata > Mammalia > Artiodactyla > Delphinidae > Leucopleurus > Leucopleurus acutus. The sequence goes on along the minus strand of NC_139159.1, from coordinate 50,076,327 downwards.
GCACCCATGGTCTAAATTCCCCATCAAAGAGACTCGGGTCAAATTAAAAAACAAACATTAAACAATGTTCTGCTTTTGGAAAACACGAAGAGAAGCTAAATTAAGAAGAAGGAAAACATCCAATTTGCACAAAGGGACATTATTCTGTGGGTATGTGAGCTCTTCAGGTCTGTGAGCGGTGAGTGGACATTCCTCTGGCAGCGGTGCTCAGGTGGACTGAGGGTGAGCAGGGCTGGGGACAAGGCCAGTTAGAAGGCTGTCAAAGCAGGCTGGGGAAAGGGAGGGCTGGGAGTGGAGGAGGAAGAGGAACTTCGAGAATGCTGGAGCGCCTGGATGCAAAGGATGAGAGAGACAAGGAGCAGAGAGCAGAGGTGTGCGCACGAGGCTGGGGCAGGGAGGAGCTTGGCTCTGGGTGTCACCCCTACCTCCTGCGGCCAGCGGTCCTGTCACTGGGCTCGAGAATGAGGCAAGATCCTTGCCAACACATCACTGATGAAAACCACCCACGCACAGGGTGCCCTCCCGTTCGTACACAACTTGCCTCTTTCCAAGGCTGCTCTGTAAAGTGCTAGACTTCTCACTGGAGACCTGAACTGTTCACTATTTTATGAACCTCTTAAATTCCTAAAAGAGTCAATAGAGACAGAAAGTGTCGTTCAAGAACATGTACTGATTGCCCCCTTGAAGTCTCCCTGCAGAGTGTGGCATGGCGACTGCCCTGCACACAATGAACGCTAAGTGGGCACTGACTGACAGAAGAAATTACATTACCATTAGCACCGCACAGCTGTGTTTTCAATTCCGCTGATTCAATATTTCCCATCAGAAACAGCTTGTGGTGTTTCAATATTGCAACTGGTTTACCCTCGTGCACATAAAGGCACGAAGTATATGTAGTTGTCTTTTGTGATCAAAGAGAAAGCTGTCTGTGCAGCAATCTGGGGCCCATCAACAATGATTCAGAAAGCAACCCTTTCCTCTCCTGGGAAATTAAACCTGGCAATCAAAGCTAGGCTGGCTCTGCCAGTTAAGAAACAAAGAGAGCCAAAGGATATGCGGCATACTGGAAACTCAAGGGCAGAACAGTTCATTACTCCAATGTGTCCAACCAGACATGCGCTGTCCAGTGTGGTAACCACTAAGCCACCTGTAGCTATCCACGTTAATCAATGTTAAGTAAGATTAAAAATGCAACCCCTTACTCACACCAGCCACATTTCAAGTGATCTATGGCCACGTGTGGCAGAGGCTACACTGGGCGGCAGAGATACAGAATATCCATCACCACAGAAAAATCTCTGAGCCAGACCAGCCATGTGGTCAGATCTGAAAAAAACATGGCTCTATTCTGTACCCACTGACTGATATTATAGGTTGACTTTTCTGGACAGATATCCTTAAGTGTGTTTTCAGACTCTGGATTTGACAGATCAGTAAAATACTTTTTCTCATTTGGGGTTGCCAAGTTAACATTTTGTCAAGTAAGGCTGCCACCAGATTACTAGCCTGTAAGGCCCATCACGGCACACATCGTGCCTTTTTACTGCCCAGCATCATATCCCCTGTACCTAAAACAATGCCTGGTTCATAGTATGTGCTCAATAATTATTTGCTAGATAAGTGATTATACATGCACACATAGACATACTTATTTTTTTCATTTTATTTTTGGTGAAAACTTTGTCACTGACTGGCACCAGTCACCTTAAAGGTGTTTGGGTTCTACAAACACACACACATACACACACACACACACACACACACACACACACACACACGAGGCTGGATTAAATTAATAAACACTTGTAACAAAATATTACAAATCACAATGGGCTTCTCTAAATTGTATATTTCATAACCAACCATGGGTGGAGTGAGGGGAAGAAACTGTTTGCTTTTCAAAGGCACCAGAGTGCCCTCTTGTGGTAAAAGAAAGTACCTGTGTGGTCACAATTTTTATTTTAAAAAACAAGTTACTTTACATTTCTAGTAACACATTAAAACCTGTATTGTCCTGTAATTACTCTGAGAATTAGCCCAAATATGTATGCCAATAGATAACAGTAAAATCTGGCAAGTTGTGTTTGTGAAAAAGATAATTAAGAATGATTTATCACAGAACTATCCAACGGGGTCATCCACATACCTAGGAAATAGTGTCATGAGCACTGCTCTTTGGATTTGACGTTCTGGAGTTTCTGTTTATCCTCTGGTTTTAAAAAAACCCTACTTTCAAGTTCAAGGCAGTGTTGTACATACAGTTTATTCCTCTTTTGGTCTAACATCAACAATAATCTTTGCCACATCCAACTGATTTTCCACTTTTATATTAATATCTTTTTCTGTTGTTTCCTCATACAAACCATTCTTTAAAACTCTGTGTTGGACAAAGGATTAATCTCCAAAATATATAAACAGCTCATGCAGCTCAACATCAAAAAAAGAAACAACCCAATCAAAAAATGGGCATAAGACCTAAATAGACATTTCTCCAAAGAAGACATACAGATGGCCAAGAACACATGAAAAGCTGCTCAACATCACTAATTATTAGAGAAATGAAAATCTAAACTACAATGAGGTATCACCTCACACCAGTTAGAATGGGCATCATCAGAAAATCTACAAACAACAAATGCTGGAGAGGGTGTGGAGAAAAGGGAACCCTCTTGCACTGTTGGTGGGAATGTAAATTGATACAGACACTATGGAGAACAGTGTGGAGGTTCCTTAAAAAACTAAAAATAGAATTACCATATGACCCAGCAATCCCACTACTGGGCATATACCCAGAGAAAACCATAATTCAAAAAGACACATGCATCCCAATGTTCACTGCAGCACTATTTACAATAGCCAGGTCATGGAAACAATCTAAATGCCCATCGACAGACAAATGGATAAAGATGTGGTGCATATATACAATGGAATATTACTCAGCCATAAAAAGGAACGAAATTGGGTCATTTGTAGACGTGGATGGACCTAGAGACTGTTATACAGAGTGAAGTAAGTCAGAAACAGAAAAACAAATACCATGTATTAACGCATATATGTGGAATCTAGAAAAACGGTACAGATGAACCGGTTTGCAAGGCAGAAATAGAGACACAGATGTAGGGAACAAATGTATGGACACCAAGGAGGGAAAGTGGGGGGTGGGGGTGGGATGAACTGGGAGATTGGGATTGACATGTATACACTAATATGCATAAAACAGATAATAAAAACCTGAAGAAAAAAAAAAACTCTGTGTTATGGTTGTGCTTTTATACTTTATAGGCAGTGATAAATCACACCCAAGGTGGGTTTTCAATTAAAAGATAAAAATGTGACTTTGATCATTTTAGATGGCTTTTGCAAATTTCAACTTGATATTCTATGGCCTTGCAGGGGTAAAGGACACCTACATTGGTCAGTTCCAGCCAAGGCAGAACTTTCTGGTTCTACTGATCAATGATGTAGGATGCTTCTTTCGGTGACAGGGTAGGAAAAACTGACTTATCCATGATGATCCTATTAAGTGTGGTCCGTGTGAAATAGGGAAGAATCACTATCTGAATAAGACATCAAGATGCTCACAAATTCTAAGTCAGCAACCCCATACGGGGGCGGGAGGCAGGAAGAAGGATCTTTAAAAGGCAGTCTCAGATTGCAATTGGCTGACACTAGCATCTGAGCCTCCTGGGTGTTTGTTCTTATACAGTATTCCTCAGATGTACTCAAGAATGTAAACCACAGTTCTATACAGTTTAGCAATGAATTTGCATTTTTCTTAAATTCTGCAAGTAAAGAACTACTGTGGATATAATCAATTTCAATACTGAGCAACTGTCAGGAAATGTCCTGTTTGTGTTTGCTGACTGCCTTTTGCTTCAAGCAAACACAAACAGGACTTGTAAACTTTTTTCATCTCCCATTATTCTGACCATTCTTGGTATGAAGCGTGTTGTCCTGTTTCTCCTCAGTTTCATTTTCTTCTCTAGCTAAACAATCCCAGGGGGTATTCTCTACTGCTAATCACTTCCATGGTTTTATTCTGTTTCCTTTTTCTCTCACAAGTCATTGGGCTCGGATCTAAGAATATTCTAAGGATAATCCGCCAGTAAATAAAATAGTTCTGATATGTCATATTACTTTTAAAAAAAGCTAGAATTACATTCATATATTAATCTAAAGCTATTTATGCTAGAAAAATAAAAACCATAAATAAGTTATTATTACAGAAATGGGTAAACTTCAATTTAGAGACAAGAACTAAATTAGGAAAGTTTTCAACACGTTTCCTCTAGAACATAATACTATTACAGACTTTCTAGGACAAACCATCTCTTACTGATATTAACAGGAAACAATAACCACATTTTTTTCTAAAGGTCAGCAAGGTTTTCATTATAAGCTGTTTCATAATATTTGTGTATATGGTTTTTAACCTTGTGCATGTTACCTTAACTTCGTCTTTTTTTTTTTAAAGAGGCAGCCAAGAATGAAGGAGAATAAGCTCATATCTAGATCAATTTCTTTTATTTCCAACACTTGGGACTATTTAATTTTAAAGTGAGAGCAAGGAAAAGTTCACGTCTGCCGAGTGTTCGTTACATACAAAGTATTGCTTTAAAGGTACTACTTGATATGTGCTCATTCAAAAAGCTGCACGGAGTGTGCTCTACCCAGAACACACAGTGCCTGTTTAAGAGCAACTCCAACATGTAGGAAAATCTTCTAGGTTGAATAACGTAGTCTACAGAAACTAGCACGGAATACCTGGACACATCATCACCGCTCACTAACAAAATGTTCTGGGACAAACAGTGACACAATTCGGTATCTGATGACCCACACCCCATGCCTTTTCTACATCACTGTCTGTCTTGGACTAAGGTTAAGGAATATGTTTGCCTCACTTGTTCAGCGCCTAGTAAAGATGGGAGGGACGACAGGAAGGAAAGAGCCCAGCAATCGGAAATCTTAGGTTCAAATTCTGACTCCAACTCAAGTTTTAATGAAGAAATCACTTAAACTTCTTTGACCCTAAGCCTCGCCTAGTACCACGGGGACTGCTGGTCCTCCCAGCACCAACACCATGGGGGAGGGAGGAGGTAATGGGTGTGAGAGCACCAGCAGAATGGTCTCTGTCAGACACTCGATAAATGTTTAATGACTCTCAGAGTTACCTGAGCTCCATCCTAGAGGAGAATCAGCAGGCTCCAGAGCAAACAAAGCAAGGCAAGCAACAGGAGCAGGCCCTCCCAGAAATGACAGCTGCCATCAACACGGACTGCAGCTCGGAGACTCTCAAACTGCTTTAACGCTGCGCTACAGACACAGACTGTATTCCTTACCCCACCACACACACACACGCACACACACACACACACACGCGCACACACACACATCACTACTTCTTTCTAACCTTCAGACTCCACAATGACTCACGCCTTGAAATTCCCAGGTTAAACACAAGTGGAAAAGGAGCTACTGGCCCTCTTCTAGGACCGTCCGCCCATGAATCAAGCTCTCCTTGTGCACCACTCCAAGCACTGGATGGGCCGCTGGATACTCAACCCGACAGACTATGAGGTGGGCACTCTACCTACCCCATTCTACCAAGGAGGGCGCGAGCGCTGAGACCACAGGGCTAACTGGTAGCAGAGCTGGGGTCTGGCTGCAGAGCTACTCACGCAGCTGCTCTGTGTCCCAGAGAGAAATGATAATCAAAGTCCCATAGTTCCAAACATATGCTGGAATTTTAAACCTGACACAATCTCCACCTACTCCTATCACAATAATACTAAAGACTAAGGAAAACCTTCCAGTCATCGTGTGGGCCTAACAATCTTTTAATCATCAAAACACATCCCCCCATGATTGAGATTATACCCATTTTACAAACACTAAGACTCAAAGAACACTTGCAAAAGAAGACAAAACCAGAATTTGCTGACATCAAAACCAAAACTTTTCAGCTTCCTCTTATCCAAAGAAAAACTGAAAATAAAACTGCATTCCAATCATGTCTTGAACTGAGAATTCTGACAATAACTTGGCAGTTATGTCAAAACTTTAAATATATATACCCTATGACCTACCAACCCTACTTCCAGGCTCTTTCTTACAGAAATACTACTACGAATAAACAAAGACAAGGATGTTTACCGCATCAGCGGTTGTAAGAGCAAAACCAAAAACAAGGTGAATATCCATCCAGTTAGCTACACTGTGACACAAATACATGATAGAAAACCACTGTAGCCAGTTAAAAGAATGAGGTAGCTCTAGACACACTGACAAGATACCCTGGCTATACTAGTAAGCAAAAAAAGCAAGTGACAGAATATGTGTGATATGATCCTATTTTTATTTAAAAATAAACTGTGTGGATATATATGTTGTAGAGATACAGGAGAAGGCCTGAAAAACTCTGTAACTTCCTTGCGAAGAAAAAACTTAGGGGCTAAGAGGGCTCGTCTCTCATGTTTTACTTCATAGAAGTCTGGATTTGTTTGAAGTAAACAATTACTTTTGACAAAACAGTATACAATTTTGAAATAAAACGGATTTGAGAGGCTAATTTTCTAGATGGAATACGGTAGTTTAGAAATGCCCTTAAAACGTAAATTTCTTTCTCCCATTTACAAGACTGGGAGGACACAGGAAGGGGAGCACTGCCACAAAGTCCTCTTCTAAAAGCTCACTCGGGATGCTAACCTAAGTCTCATTTCAGAGGTTTGTAAGGTTAGCAATGCCTCTTTTCAGACTACATCAGAAATGACATCAATGTCAAGATGAAGGCAAAATTAACAATCTTAAAAAGGAAACATGTAAAATACTTAGACAAAACAAATGACTAAAACTGCAGAGTTCTACTACACTTTATTCAAAAATTGGCCCTACCTCCTAATTGAGAGACCTGAAAGTCTAGTGTCCAAATGTAAATACCCACCATGTGTTCAAAAATAATCTTCAAACTTGAACCGTAATCTTTGGAAGTTACACACACCACAATCCACCTTTGCACAGGTAATTTTATTCTCTCCTGTGGGTGTCAAGTGCTCACAGATTGTAATTTGAAACATTCAGAAAGCACATACCTGAATATTGTCACATTTCTTTACATCACGATTCAATAACTATTAAACAATTATGTCTACTAAATACAGTGAACAAAATGGTATAACTGTTTACACCATTCCCTTGTACACAAGGCTTCTGTCACAACAGCAACAAATGGAATTAATGCATACCACAATATCGATGAAGTAAGACCTTCTTTTTAAATAAACTATTCTGTTTATAAATAAACTCTGATTTTTTTTTTTAGTACACATTTACAGACCTGATCAATAAAAAGAAACAAGACATATAGTTTCCTTTTAAAAACAAAATGTTGACAATGGACCACTACGAGAGAACGCGAATAGGAAAGGGGGTGAGAAGCAAGCAAGGGGTAAGAGAGAGTTAAAAGTACAGCCATACTACAACCGACGTCTGTTAGCAAACACCGACACCGACATGAGGGCAGGGCTATCTGGGGGGCTCATTTTACTTGAATTCCAGCAAGTTGCAATCGATCTTGTAGTACACATAGGGGTAATATTCCTGTTGACTCAGGTTTAAGCCTGGAATATCCATAGGAGCCTATTGAAAAATCAGATGATTATTCAACTAAGTACTTAAATTAAACAAGAAAAAAATATTACCATTCATAGGCATACCTTGGAGATATTGCAGGTTCTGTTCCAGACCACCACAGTAAAGCGAGTGGTTTCCCAGTGCATATAAAAGTTATGTTTACACTATACTACAGTCTATTAAGTGTGCAACAGCATTATGTCTTGAAAAACAATGTACATACACCTTAATTCAAAAATACTTTATTGCTAAAAAATGCAAACCATCATCTGACAATGCAGGGTTGCCACAAACCTTCAATTTGTAAATTGAAAAGTGCATTATCTGTAAATTTCAATAAAGTAAAGCACAGCAAAACAAGGTATGCCTGTACCTTCCTAATGAACATTTACTCTGGGCTAAGTTTATACATTTTTGCTAATTTAATCTGAGTTTGGCATTGCTAACTCCATTTTGCAAATGAGAAAACAATCTCTGAAAGGCTGACTTGAGACCTCCCTGGTGGTCCAGTGGTAAAGAATCCACCTTACAATGCAGAGGATGCGGGTTCGATCCTCGAACTAAGGATCCCACATGCCACGGAGCAACTAAGCCCGTGTGTCACAACTACTGAGCTCACGGGCCCTGGAGCCTTCGCGCCACAACTAGAGAAGAGAAAATCTGCGTGCCACAACGAAAGATCCTGCATGCCTCAAGGAAGATCCCGCATGCCACAACTAAGACCTGATGCGGCCAAAAATAAAATTTTAAAAATAAATAAATAATAAATAAATCATTAAAAATAAATAAATAAATAAAGGCTGACTTGCCCTAGGAAACAGAGTGAGTAGTAAAGCCAGATTGAAGCACTCTCTGCCCTCAAAGCCTCTGTGTGTTTAAGCATCACCCCACCATCCTTTCTTAAGCATACTGTATAAAATTACTTCTTTAATCTCAGGCTTGGTGTACTGAGTTTAGGAGACACATGGCTTATAAAACGCTGGATAAAAATAAACCAAGTGTGATTTTTACAGATACCACTTATTACATATGCATGTTGTAAGAATTTACTGGTAGGAAATTATGTATCGAACAGTTAGACTTCACATATTATCAACTCTACAAAATGCAGAGTCATTTCCTGCATTTTCTTCTATCAAGAAACCCTGATTTTTTTCATGGGTTCTAACTAATGCACATGTGAAATATTTCCGTCCTAAACTAAAGAGAAAAAAAATCAGCAAGATATTGGAAATCAAAAACATAAAAGCCTATTACAATTTTAAACAACAGCAACAACGAAAAGCACACATACTATCTGTATCTTTCTGTTCAAAAAGAACACATAAACACATACCATTTTAGAGAAATGATAGTTCCCTTTAAAATGCTCATCTATTGACTCCACTACTTCTACCAAATAAAGTTACAATGACTACTTATTTTCTTGCTCTCTGCAATTTATAACTTTTGTAAATAACTAGTATCACTGGTTGTGTGTGTATTTCTGCAGCTATAAACATCGGATCTGTGAGAGGCCCGCGTACCGCCAAAAAAAAAAACCAAAACACAAAAAACATCGGATCTACAGCAAGATAACAACTGGCTTTTAGAAATACCAAGAAGCAACTAGTAAAATGGGGTATACAAGGTAAATTATTTGCTAAGCTATCAGGTAAATTAATTACTAACAAATTGAGAATCTTAAAGCAACTTTCAAAAGGTTAAATAACCTCTTATCTTCTTCCAATAATTTTTTCTGAAATTCATCCAGTTCCTCTTCTACCAGGTTGTCTAATAAATACTTACATCAATAATAGCTGCTGCACTGCTATCTAGATGTTTATACAATTCATATAATACTTCTCTTAGTTTCTTCATTGTTTTCTTATTGGGCTGAAGGAGCATTGCTTGGAAGTTCACTGGCAAGCCATACCTTATAAATAAGCAGAAATACAGGATGTAACACAAGCAAACATATGCAGAGATTTTCTTTTTAAAGCGAATACTCTCATACTCTTCTTTAATCACAGTTAATGGGGAAAGAGTACCTCACTTTAATGACCATGTTTACAAGTTCAACTAATATACACAGAAACTCAAACCTTCTCTGGTCCTCAATGTCCATTAGAAATCTTTCTCTAGGATGAGAGCCAACTGGCTACTAGGAATTACTTTTAATTACTCTTCAATTTTTAAGGTAATCTATGAATACCCTCAGCAGACAGTGGTAATATGTAAACTTAGTACAGTGTCTCTAGGTATCTGCAGGGAATTGGCTCCAGGACCCCTATGGATACCAAAATCCACGGATGCTCAGGTCCCTTAAATAAAATGGTGTAGTGTTTGCATATAACCTACACATATCCTCCAGTATACTTTAAAATCATCTCTAGATTACTTATAATACAATGTAAATGCTATGTAATTAGTTGTAAGTAAAATGCAAATGCTATGTAAATCGTTGCTAGTGCTCAGTAAATTCAAGTTTTGCCTTTTGGAACTTTCTGGAGTTTCTTTTTCGAATATTTTCAACCCACGGTTGGTTGAATCCACGGATTCAGAACCCAAGAACATGGAGGGCTTTCATGATAATAAACAACATGAGATTACTACCCATATCTACTATGAAAATTCAAAGAAATTTACAAATAGTGAGCATGACTGCAGATAAACATTTTGATATATTTCTAATATGAGCAACATGTACAGAGGATCACAAGATGATTGAGATTTTAAGTACCTCAAGATAAAAAAATATTTTAGGTTAATTGAAATGAGGACTTCAAATAAGGCATCCTTAGGTATACTGCGTACCAAACTACATATAAAATATTTGAATGATCTTCTTTTAAACAAACACTGGCTAATATTTCATAATCTACATTTAACTTAAGTACATAATAAGAAAAGAATCAGAGAGCACAGCAGCGTGATCTCTTTCTTTAAACCCGGTATTAAGGGACAAGACCAACATGCACGTAATAAGCAGTATGACACTGACAATCTCTCCCTCACGACTGGCCCTTTGGTTTCTCCAAATCAATTTCCTATTAGTAGACTGTGTGTTTTAATAAAGAGGTCCAATGTAAAGGGATCTATAAATTCTTTAGTTCCAAGTTTCTCAATTAACTTCCTTTACCTCAAAACAGACTCAACAAAAACCCTCAACGCTTTTACATGAATCCACGCAATAAACGCCTCACTGAAATTCACTTTCAGCCACCGTACAAGTGGTCCCTAGAGAAAGAGAGAGAAAAAAAAAATCACCAAAAATTTGTCCTGAAAATGGCAGTTAGAAATTAGATAAATCAAGTATTGTTAAAGGAGCAACTATCCAGTAAGAGTCTTTAGGAGCATTAAATCACATTATAATTCACTTTAAAAATGTTTCATTATTCTCATTATCTTGGATACTTTACCTTAAATTAGATGAAAAGATTAAGCCACTACTCTGTAACCTCAGTAGATACAAAAATCCATTGAATCTATTCACTACACAGAAAAAGGTATATATATATATATATATATATATATATATATATATATATATATAAATTATTATTATTTTCTTTCTGTTTTTTGGCCGCACCACGTGGCTTGTAGGATCTTTGTTCCCTGACCAGGGATCGAACCCACGCCCCTTGCAGTGGAAGTGCAGAGTCCTAACCACTGGAGCACCAGGGAAATCCCAAAAAGGCCTATGTTTTAATGAAAGTCATTTAAAGTGACACAGAATATAGAAGTTTCCTTCTACAGGTCTGAAAATATAAAAATCTAAATTTACTATCCAATACTCTTAAACATTTTATACATTTAAAATAGAATTCAATTACACACAACTTCTCAGGAATAACGAAAAATAGCTATGTAGTAAGTCATTTAATATCCCTAGGTGTTAGTTTTCTCATCTGTAAAATCAGGGGGTTGATCTAGATCCCTAAAACCTGTTCATCATGTTCTAAATTTTTAATGGTTCTATTATGTAGTATATATTCTTTCTGAATTTAGTTATTCAGTACTTCGAAATAAAAACACTTCTTTAAAGAAACAAATGACAAATAACTTATTACCACCTCTCCATACTTAAAAGACACACATGATCAGTTCAGCTAATAGTTATTTAGATAACATTATTAGGCTCATTTGGATGTAACAATCAATTTACGAAAAAAGGATAATACAACAAGGTGAAAGTCTTTGGTTAAAATATCTGTTCTTTAAAAGTGATCTGGAACTCCCCAACAAGTTGGTTTTATTTGACATTACTTGGTTAGGGTTAGTTTTCTCCCAACTGAGATGCAATAGTTCATAAAGTACTTGGAAATAACTTTAAATGGAATGTGCTTTTATTTCCTCTTGCATTACAAGAGAAATACATTTTCACTCATCATGTTTCCCCTTCCATACAAGCTTTAGTCTTTACAATAATCCTGCACTTGAGATGGCAAGAAAGTCAACACCATCTTTCACTCACAATTCCATCCCTGTTCTCCACTGTGCCTAGAACATACTAACTCACCAATGGTTTAAATACAAATTCCTCCAATAAAAGACTGCACGCAGCATTAAAAAAATCTGCCTCAAAAAATGAAATTTCTTACTGAAGAGAGAGAACTACTACTTAACTAAAATAACCCCTCACTATATGGGTATTAATTAAAACACTGCATTTAAAATTAATTTCTGATATGGACTTAAGGGGGGTTAATTTTAAGATAATATATTTTAAGATAAGGATTCACAGATCTCAGGTTGCTTAGAGAAAACTTATTTTGATTATTTAGTAGGAAAAAAAGCTAGAATCAAATGTCTCAAAAGCAAAATCAGAAAAGTTTTGTTTTCTTTTAAATTGAAGAAAAGCAGTCCCACTTTTTCTTCTGCTTAACACTGATAGTATTACTAAGTATTAAAAATGCATACAAATTGCTTTTTCTTGTCGGTAGAAAGCCTGTTCATTTCTTCTTTGTCTGCTTTCATCTCCTCTTCATTATACTGGAAGTCACGAACGATGAATCTAAATTTGGGGGGGAAAAAAACCAAAATTGTCCACACCATGTATAGGTGATCTAACAAATTAAAAAATAAAAAATAATAATCTTACTTGTTTTCCCTGGCTTTGTGTCTGAAGTCATCAACTGCCTTCCTAAACAAGGTGACATTACACAGGTAACTGTCTTGGTCCTCTGAGAGAACACTAGAGAGAGAAAGACCAAGTCCACTTAAAGCTTTGTATTTATTGCTCACGTTCATATTGAGGGCAGAATTCAGAAACAGGGGCAGGAAGAGGAGGAACAGACAGTAGGGTACAGCAGCCCTTCCCAAACCACTTCAATGCTTTTCATCTGTACTGCCTCCACACTGAAGACACTCAGTGTTTATGATGTTTTTATTTACGGTGCCTTAACAGCCCCCTAGTGCATTCCTTCCTAACCAACAAAATTAAACATTAAATCAAGTAAAGCATCCAAACTCAAGAATCATGCTTTTCAATCTCTATCAGCACTAGGCCAGCTGAGGAAAAATCGTCCAGCACCTGGCTGGTTTCCAGAATCTCCTTACTTCCTTGCTAAGCACCCTCTTCTCTTCTGGTGACTGAAATCTCTCTTCCTCTCTCCAGCCCAGCCCTGACCCATGAGTCCCGGCCCACCCCTTTTAACTTGTGCCCTCTCAAAACTATTATCCTGCGTTCTTGTTCCCAGTGCCCATCAGATCTAAAGCAAGGCAGCTACAAAGTGGACAGAACTCGATAACAAACCTTTAATGATCCTCAGGTTTGCCACAACTGACAGTAATGTGCAAACTGATTGGGATCAAAACAAAGCCAAGGGACTTCTCTGGTGGCCCAGTGGTTAAGAATCCACCTGCCAATGCAGGGGACATGGGTTCGATCCCTGGTCTGTGAAGATCCCACATGCCATGGAGCAACTAAGCCCATGCGCCACAACTACTGAGCCTGCGTTCTAGAGCCCGTGCTCCGCAACAAGAGAAGCCCACGCACCGCAACGAAGAGTAGCCCCCGTTCGCCGCAACTAGAGAAAGCCCACACACAGCAACGAAGACCCAACGCAGCCAAAAATAAATAAATAAATTTGTTAAGAAAACAAAACAAAGCCAAATCCAACTTGACAGGCTACCTCAGATCCTAACAATATTCCACCACTATCATATTCACCTTTTAAACTTATCTTAACCTTAACTGATCTTTTTAACTTTAGTACTTTGCTGTTTTGAAGGTCCATGCAAACAAAGGGGTGGGGACCAGAGATGTGGACAACGTCAAACAGCAGGTTCCGTGACAGTGAAAAAGATGGAAAGCAGGCTCAGGTTCAAGAGTTGGGTTACAGTTTAAGATGCCAGACGTAAAGCCTTTCTAGAGGTTCAGGGTGAGGCCAAGGGAACAGCTACAGAAATCAAGTGGAGATGACAGACTGTGAGCTGCAGGCTGGGTCTCCAAACTCACTCTCTTCGTTTAGTTCTACTGCTGTGCAGAAACAGTAACACTAGCTCCTCACACACAAAACCAGGCCGAGAGGAAATGAAAGGTCAATGCTTTTCGGCTGCCTCACGGCATTTTCAGTCTCCCATGGGCGTGGCAGTGCTTCTGGAGCCTACTAGCTCTTCCTGCTGCTTCTGACTTCTTACCTCTCTCCTAAGACTCGGTCCTGCCATCTGCTCTGCTCCCCAATCAACCTACCCACTTCATTGCCAAGGCATCTTTCCAGCTTTTCTTCGTAAAAGTTATCTTTGCAACCCCTGCTCCAAAACACAAAAGAAACGTTTCTTTGAACAATGGCTAGTGTCGTTTTTTTCTAGGCCTTCCTCGCTAGGATCCTCTGGTTCATCTGGAACTCTAGCTCCCTGAACAAAAGCTTCTGTGAAGCACCAATCAGTTTGTGGTGCTGTTTTTCCAACAACAGAGAAAAGGCCGAAGTCAACCAGTGACGTAACCCAACCGGATTATCTTAACAAGCAAAAGTAGACAGACAAAAAGCTAAGTGGTAATTCTGAAAGTACAAGTGAGAAGCACCTCTTTCTGAACAGTTTTTCCAACAGAAAGAAGCAGAACTCAGCCTCTCAGCTTCTTTGGCCTTTAACTCTGACTTGGCATTTATACACATCCCTGCACTTAACCACCCAATGATGGCAATATTTCACATGGTCCAATCTTTCAAGATTTATGTAGAATATTTTGCAAATAGCTAGATTTTGTGTGTTTTTTAGGTGAAATTATTTCTTTCAGGTTTAAAGATGGTTTTTTTCAATCCATTCTTCTTCCTCAAAAGTCCACTTTCATCTTCACTGCTTCCAAGAGTAACCACTCAGGTATTGTGCCAAAAAGCAACAAGTGACAGTATTACTACTTGAAATTCCTTTAAAATAAAGCACTTAGAACAATGACCAGCACATAGTAATCACTCAAAAATGTTAGTTATCATGATAAGTGAAAAATCCAACATCAAGTCATAGAGATCTTTCCTAAACAGAAGTACAAAATTCCAGACTAACCCACTAAAACCTGTCTTCCCCATGTGAACTAAGCATCCTCTTCAGGTGCTGGCTGAGCTACTGCATTGTTCTCAATGACTAAATTTAAATAACTTTTCAAGTCAATGATTCCAAAAGTCTTTAGACTGATAAATAGGTGAACAGATGTTTTCACTGGGTGAGGAAGGGCTGGGGACTCTCAGGTGGTCAGTGAGCACTCAGGGGTCATTCAGAAGACAGGTATTGCCTATACTGAACTGTTGGCATCTGAAATTTTTTTCCTTTTAACTACCAAAGTGATTTTTCAAAAGATGTAAGTCTGAAGTAATATTTCTAAAGTCCTTCTTTCCGAATAAACCTGGGCCTACACACCACTCCCCTGGACTAGGCTCACACACCACAGGGTGGGAGGACATTCTGTGTGCACTGGGTCCTTACTCTCCTCCTCTCCCTGCCCCCAAACATAAAGACAACCCCTGTGACTTTTACGGTCTCCAGAGCACAAAGGTCTAAGAAGGTGTCATCTGTCAGGATAAATAGCTTCAGAGGAAAACCAGCATTAAGACACAACCTCAATCTTCAGTTTACCACGTGAAGGGCCAGTGTGAATGGAAAGTATTCCCCCCAAATGGGAAAAAAATTCACAATGAGCACAGGTTTGTGGTTTCATTCTCAAAAAATCAACATTTGTGAAACTACGATAATCATATTACCTTCTACTTTATTATCTTATCAAGCCTTAAAAGAGCCTCATAATGTGTACAGGGAAGGTGCGATGCTCATTTTACAAAGAAAATGAGGCCCAGAGAAGTTAAAAGACTTACCGCAGGTCACATAGCAAGTTGGTAGCAGAACCAGCAATAGAACTCAGATCCCTGGGTCCAGGACTCTTTCCATTATACTAAGCTACCTCCCATATGACACAATGAAACTGGAAAAGAAAATATTTCATGGGCCTGGCCTTACTAACACCACTTCTTTACTACCTCCTAGACCTTTCTTTCACCATGCTGACGGTATATATATATATACACACTGAGGGATATATATGTATATACAAAACAATTCTTTGGGGGTGCATATACACTGTACTTAATATTTTCTTGAAGAATATCTTGTGTAGAATGGCAGAATGCAGGAAAAAATGACATGCTATGTAGTGTCAAGAGTGTAGGACTTGGAGTTAAAAGACCTGAGTTTTAGTCCTAACTTTGCCACTGCACACTTATACAGCCATATACACTTTAGGCAATGACTTAACTCTTCTGCATTTGTATTTCTTCATCTATGAGAAAAAGTATAACTGCCAAAACTACTTCATGGAATTGCTGTACATATCAAATTAGACAGTGAATATTAATCCATAAGTTTAAAATTGCTTAATAAAAGTTTTTTTTTTTTTTTAAAGGAAAGTACAGATTCAGTAGAATCTATGCGTACTGGAAAGTGATGGTAAATATTTGCAGATCAACAGAGTACCCTAGTAGCCATCTTGGTACACTTCCTTTGCAAGATAAATGAGGAAATATAGACACACAGTAGGTATACAATAAATATTGAAGGAAGAATTTTGAGAGGGTAGCACAGCAGAAAAAGTACCACACCAGAGATCTGGGTTCTAGTTACAGCTCTGTCACTAATGAGATGTGTGACTCTGGGCAAACCACGTCACCTCTGTGGCCTCAAACTTCTACATCTATAAACATGAGTGGGTTGATCAGACTATACAAAGGCCCTTCCAGGTCTACAGTAGCTAGAGTTAATATAACTCACTTATTTTTAAGGTGAAAATGATGGCTCCAAAACTGTAAAATTTACCACAAAGGAAAGATAAAGATATCTCCTATTCCAACATCCAAACTACCAAAGGAATTCTACGAAAGAAACAGGCTTTACAAAGACTACTACTTACTTGCTAGACCTTGGAACTACCATTTCAGCTAATGTTTCATACTGCTTAATCCAGTCATTGTGGTTTAACCTGCAGAAAAGATACAATTAAGTTACTGGAAGAGAAAAACAAGTCCTACCTTCCTGCCGAGCCCAGAAAGAGAAAAAATTATGAGACAAATAGGAAATCCAACTATAATAGGTATACCTCAAATCTATTTAACAACAACAACAAAAAAATCAAGTTTTGTACAAAGAATGAATTTCAAATACACTGAGTGGTAAAGCAGGAAATACAGCTCACCATCTCTTACATCCAGTAACTATTGCAAAAGAGGCACATTCTAGAACTAAGTTTGGAAAGGAAGCAAAGCAAAATACAGAATCTAAATTACTTTCAAACTTTAGGGTTGATATACATTATTACCTCACCAAAAAAAGAAAAAAACGAAAGAAAGAGAGAGAGAAGCCATGCTGAAATCACTAACATTTCTATTCAGTGACTATTATGAACAGCTGGGTAAAACCACATTTACCAAAAGCACAGAGTACCAGGAAGTGCTGAGTGAACAAAGTGACAGTAAACCAAGCTGCCACAGAGCACTGTGCAACAACCTTTCTAGAGACCACTGGCTTTTGTGGGTGTGGCGAGAGATGATTATATATGCAGTACAAAATAAAGAATTGTAGTATCTATAGCCAGGATAGTGAATAATCCATTATACAAGGTATCCTAGGTCCTATCCGAGGTTTCAAGTACAGTGCACAGAAAACTATGAAAACTTCTGGTCTTAAACACAAATTTTAAATAAAGGTTGCATGAGACAAATCTTTTATCTGGGCAAAGGTTATTTTCCTGTATAAGTATAAAAACACAAAGACAGAGAAATTTTTTAGAAATAGTGTTCTAGTATTCTGCAGTAAGGGGTAAAAAGCAGAAGTCAGGTAATACTGTAGCCACTGAAATTCAATGGAGGTCCTTTCCCACCCCTTTCCAGTAGGCATCATTTTCTAATATTCCCAGTTTCCTAACCAGACAAAAATGGAGAGCACAGCAAAGAAAGATTTCATGAATAATGCTCTGAAGAGTCCCCAAATCTCCCATCCCAGTTTGGATCCCCTGAAGATTCCCTGATAGTGAGATTTTAGTGTAAGTCAGAAGTGAAACCATTAACAGTGTCTCTTTCCCTCTCTCCCTCTCCCTCTCTTTCTCCCTCTCCCTCTCTTTCTCTCTCTCTCTCTCTCTCTCTCTCACACACACACACAGTTCTAATCTTCCAAAGGTTTCATTTTACCAAGATTACCAAATATTAATTAAAACAGAAGGCCTAATCTAAAGGAGATTTCAAAGGATAGTCTAACCCAGCAAACTACACCCATAACCTGTACACCTGTTTTTGTAAATAAATTTCTACTGACACACAGCCATGTTCATTCATGTACATACTGTGTGTGACCGCTTTCAGCTACAACCACAAAGTTGAAGTGGCAGAACTGAGTAGTTGTATCAGAGACCATATGCCTTGCAAAGGGTAAAATACTTACTATCTGGCCCTTTGCAGAAAAAATATGCCAAGCTTTTATCTAATCCATCCTTTGCTTCTCAGAGGGCTTAATTCATCCTAACCAATCATCAAATATTTTTCAGAAAAAGAAATAGCTCCCTGTTTTAAAAAATCTAAGAACAATATTTCTTTTAAGTCCAATAATTTAGCATTATTTAATTTTTTAATGGGCCAACTGTACTAAGCAAATTTTGATCTGGAATATCAATTTATAATTGACAGCTCTATTACCAGGTTATGAACTAAATTCTACTGTATGTGCCATACGAGTACATGTTGGTTGACAGAGCAAATGACAAGGTGATACTCCCTTTACACTTGGGTTTATGGAAAACTTCAAATTACAATATCAGACACTAATATTTTTCTTGTATTTTAACAGGTAAAAACCTTCTGTAATAAAAAGACATACTTGGGAACCACGACCAGTAATGTGACGAGATACTCTGAGTCAAGAACAAAGTCATCCTTCTTCACAATTTCTGCTAGACTTCTAGTTAGCAAACTTCCTCTGAGGAATAAGAAAAAAATCATTAGGCTGATAATTATGTGCTTCCAGAACACAAGTAAAGAAACAGCAGGCTAATTATAGTCACATATACTATATATACATCTCAAGAGAGGGATTAGCCTGAGTTAACATTTTATTTTATAAGAAGTCAAAATTTAGCTGAATATTTCCCACATCCAAACCCAAAGAAACGTAAACATTTTATCAGAACTTGCCTCTAGTGTCTCCCTTTGTGTTTGCTTTAATTATTATAACTCAGCTCTTCTCTTGATTACATATATAGTATCTTAACTGAGAAAGTGTTATTCATTAGGTATCAATTAAAGTCTACCTCATCATAATTATGAAATCATATCATCTAAGCACAACCTTTGATTTTCCTCCCTCTTCCTGGGTATCAATTTTGGTTAGTTAACCCAATAATCAACTCTTTTAACACAGTCTTCATTTGGTCTCCTAGTACATTTCACAGTGAAAATGACTTGCCCTGTTTGCACCACTGATGGTATCCAACCAACTTGCTCTCTGGGATATGAATGCATAACTGGAAGAGTTAAGTGCTTAAAGCTACACTTGTAGTAGTCATACTACAGTGATATTAACCAAAACAAAAGTGGTCTATTTTAAGAAAACCTAATATGTAAAAAATCAAAACTTGGAAAACAGAAAAATTAAAGAATGAGTGTTACATTACAAAAGGATTCTTCTATAGAATTCTTTTAAGCAGCAGATAATTGCTATGTAATTAAACTATCATTTGATTTAAAACAATTAACTTTAGATAATTTTCAGTGAAAACCCAGATGGATAAAGGGATAAACCAGGACCCAACTCACAAGTATTATGTATGAAACGAGTATAATAAATCAGCCTCACATCTGTTTTGACTAGCCTGAATTAGTGAGCTTTTCTCCATGAAGTGAAAAAAACACCATTTTGATTATAGAAACAGCACAAAGTGGAACTTACTAACCCCTAACAATAGTTCATTCAGTGTATGCTAGAGTGTGTGCCCAATTCTTTTTTTTTTTTTTTGGCTGTGCCGTGAGGCACACGCAATCTTAGTTCCCCGCCCAGGATTGAACCTGCACCCCCTGCAGTGGAAGCACAGATTCTTAACTACTGGACCTCCAGGGAAGTCCCTCCCAATTTTTAATTATTTACATATACTTGACATGCTTACGCATTCTTTCGTTCCAAATTCTGAAGATTCCCTTTCAGGTTGTTATATGCGGATGCTCGAGATTTCAGGTCATTGTCAATCTGAGTCACTCCCTTTAAAGAGAAAAAGAGAAAAAGGGAAAATTTTCCTAAACCTGCCTCTACTAATACAATCAAAGTAGCTGTGCTTAAACTTTAAAAAACAAAACACCACTAGTTCCTGATGTAAAAATATTCTATTATTTTAAAAGCATGCCTTTAAAGGTCATTAAAAAACAAACCTACTTCATTTTTAATAACTATGGTAATTTTCATATAATCTTTTCTATTAAGGATAATGTTTTAGTCTACATGTATTTTAATTATTGTTACTATATTACTTCTTAAACCACGTAAATGGAATCTAGGCCACTGGTTACAGAGATAACTAATTAAAAGGCTTTAAAATACAAGTTTCAAGGATTAATTTCCAAAGGAACTAAATCACATAGAGTTTTGCTGTTCACAACACCACTACTCTTCCACAAAATATTTTTGCAATAAAATTAAAATTATGTTTGAATTTATTTATAAATGTTACACAAGCTGATTTTTCAAAAAGATGAGTAAAACTACTAACAACTTAGGGAGAAAACACAAAGCAGTAGATTTAACGTTTGAGGAACTAATTTCAACTCAGCTCTACCATCACCAGCTGTGTGGCACTGGGGTAAACTACTTCACCTCTCTGAGCCTCTTTCCTCAACTATAATAGTATCAGGAAGAAGACGACTAAATCCTTGATAAGGATCAAAAGAAAACAAGGCTCATAGTAAGAACACCACTTTATATTATGTGACTACTCATTTTCATTAAATTATATGATGACTTGAGTTAAAATCCTTGATATGCTATTCATTTACATTTAACCATAGAGCACAACGTACAAATAAAGCCAGTGGGAGCCAAGGAAGTCTGTCCAGATGATTTAAACCATACTTTTCATTCTAGCCCGGTCATAGAAATGTTGTCACACAATTAATAGGTCCTTGTCTACTGCCTCATTATAGTTTCAGGTAAGACTTTTACATTTTTCTCTCAAGCTCAAGGACTCTGAAACATAAAAGGAGCTCTTAATTCAGTGAATTCATGGATGGGCTTTAACACCTGTGGGCTCCCTGAAACTGTACATAAAATCATGTGGTACAAGAATACGGGCAATTTTTCTGGGTAGAGAATCAATACTGAACATCAGAAGGGAAGGTGTCAGAGAACCCATAAAGTTTAATCTGTATCAGTACTGTACATAAACATACTTAAGTTACCATTATCATACATCTGAATGATTCATAAATCTCTAATCTATTCCAACTTCCTGTTCTATGTGATCTCGATTATGCTTCAAATTTATATAAATAACTATAAAATTTTAAAGTTACTTTTCTTATTCAAACATTGTTGATGCAACATTTAACTTAACTACCTAAATAAACTACACAATTTGGATAATGTACACATGAAAGTGTTATCCTTTTTTGACACCTTTTTTTTTAGTAAAACTGTAGTAAGTCACATATAATTCAGCTGCCCTGTCAAAACCTAAATTAGAGTATTTAATAGCTAAATACTTATAAAATAAATAAAGCCACTATAAATCAATGTGTCCTACCTGTATCATTTTTTATCTTACCTTGGCAATTATTTCAGAAATATTTTTCAGGGACTGCTTGATTGGATATTTAGCCATGTCCCATTGAAACCTTGTTATATAAGTAACCAAGTCAACTGAAATAAGGGAAGAAATTAATTACTGAGGAGAAGCAATAGAATTTTTTATAGTTTGCTACACAGTAATAGGTTTTAGTGCTGAAACTGGCATTAAGAAAATCAGTAAAGATGTCATCATTTGTGAAGAGTCCTGGTTAAGTAAATGTGGACTGTATTAAGTAACATGGATTAATCAAAATTTTTACCTTGTAATCTGATTGGATCTCTTCTCCTTACTCAAAATTTAATATATATTAAAATGTTCCTTTCTAATCTGATGACTTAATAAATGGAATATGTACATACCCATGATATGCCTCATATGTAGAAGAAAGAGACACAAAAAGATTAAGAATCTACTTCAGGGGATTCCCTGGTGGCACAGTGGTTAAGAATCCACCTGCCAATGCAGGGGACACGGGTTCGATCCCTGGTCCAGGAAGATCCCACATGCCGTGGAGCCTGTGCTCTAGAGCCCGCATGCCACAACTACTGAGCCCGCGCACCTAGAGCCCGCGCTCTGCAACCAGAGAATCCACAGCAATGAGAAGCCCACGCACCGCAATGAAGAGTTGCCCCCGCTTGCCGCAACTAGAGAAAGCCCACGCGCAGCAACAAAGACCCAACACAGCCAAAAATAAATAAAATAAAATAATTCAAAAAATAATACATTTAAAAAAAAACCTACTTCAAACTGTCTCCTCAATAAGTAGAATCTGACAAAAGTATGTTCTTTCTTTGCAACTTACCCAAACAAACTGAAAATTAACTTGTCTGTTAAAACTCTGTGATGACTGTTTCTAGGAGTCTATATTTCAGTAATCTTCAAAACATGGACCTTTGCACTTTCAAATGACAAGAATAAGAAATGCAGAGCTTCCCTGGTGGCACAGCGGTTGAGAGTCCGCCTGACGATGCAGGGGACGCGGGTTCATGCCCCGGTCCGGGAAGATCCCACATGCCGCGGAGCAGCTGGGCCCGTGAGCCATGGCCGCTGAGCCTGCGCGTCCGGAGCCTGTGCTCCACAACGGGAGAGACCACAACAGTGAGAGGCCCGCGTACCGCAAAAAAAAAAAAAAAAAAAAAAAAGAAATGCGGAGCCAAAGAGACACTCAACCACTAATTCCCTGGAAGTGTGGTAGTCAAGATGACTTTACTCCTCAAGTCTGATGGGACCAAGGTCAAGGAAACCAAATGTCAATTATGGTTAACTGGCAAAAGTAATTCATACCAAAATATCTTCTCTCCTCAACTTCTCCCTACATAATACCAGCAAGTCAACAACATAGATGGTATCTCCAAAAGCAGTTTTGGATGCAATGCCCCTTAGACTGTCATCCCCCATTCGGCCTCGCAGACTGACCGCCCTAGTTCATCAGGTACCTAGAGACCAGTGAAGGCAACTAAGTTGTTAACACACCTAACTTTCGTCCTGCCCCCAGCCGCACATTAACAGACACAGTAAGCAGCTCAGGATCGCTATTATTAGCAAAGGGTAAAAATAAACTACTAAAAAGTTTTTTTTTTACTGATTAAGTACTTCTGAGCATCTATTATTTGCAAGGAGAAGAAATGAGATTAGAGAGACACTGGATTTAAAATACAGTGACTGCTGAGAGTTTAGCCAAATCTCCATACTGCTGCCTCAGCATCCATTTCTGTGTGGCCAAGTGGCCTACAGGGGCCTAGAAGTTATACTAGATAACAGCCTGCAATCACAAGTAGATGTAAGCTCCTGATATGATTTCTCTGATATGACCCTACAATAAGCGCTCTCTGCTGCTGCCCAGGGCCTCCCCTGCTAGTGTACCCTTTAGACAAGACCCCCTCGAAGTTAACCGAAACCCTCCTTTTTGGTTTGAATCGACCAACCTGGACTTGGCTTGGGAACCCCAAAGCACTCCACCCACGGACCCTAATACAGGCATGTGCCCCAGGTCCCGCCGCTCTCCCTCTGCCGGCACCCCGTCTTGACCTCCCTGCCTTGCCCCCCTCCTCCAGGACCTGTGAGTAATAAACTTCTCTATTTCTCTTTCCCTTGTGGTTTTTTGTTGAACCGTGGCTCACCAACCCATGACACCCCAGGGCTTTACTTAACAAACGTTAATTTAACCAAGTCACATCAGTGACCTTTATTTATCACAGTAGGCAATATAAGACAGAAAGAAAGGAAAGGGTTGTTTCTTATTATAATGACATATCACTAAAGATCAGCCTAATTAAAAATGAAGCAAGTGCTAAAGTGATATTTCAGGAGAAAACAACAAATCCAAGTATAAATGACAACAATGCGGTTGAAACCATCTTTATAAAGCCATTATTACATAAAGCAAACTCTACGTAAATACTAGTTTCTAGCTATGGAGAGGTCGGTGGTAGACTATTTCTATGGGTACTAAAGAAATGTCACATTCAAATCTGAAGGGAGGAGGCATTACTCTGCAATAAAATTAATAATTTTTATTGTAAGGATTTGGCAGTTGGATGCTATTAAATACAAAAAGCTAGAGAAAACAAGTATTCAACTGGAACAATGCTGAGAGACATTAACTTGGAAACACAGTTGTTAATGGGAGTTGACAAATAGATTCTGGAAAGAACTAAGGTAAATCTTTATAATATTGCTTTTGGAAGGTCCATATCATAAACTATATTATATATTATGTAGGATTGTCTTATGAGAGGTTGTGTTTCAGAGGAAAGAATGTAACTGGCAATATCACCAAATTCAGTAGTAATCATTCTATTTTAATGGCTTTCTATTGTATTTAATATCCTTACCTATAAACCTTTTTTAAGTCATTCACTTTATAGAAATAAATTGCAAATCATGAAACATTAGCTTACCTCCATTGGCCAACAAATTCTCCTGAACTTTATCTTTACTATCCTCTAATACGTCAGCCATATACTGAGCCACTTTCTTAACCACCCTTGGGAGAAAAAAAAAAAAAAAAAAATCAACAATCACTTTCAGGAAAACAACCTAAATTCCATACTATACAATGAACACATTACATAAAGACACGAATTTGACTCTATTTGTTCCAATTACACTATCTGTATAATATAGAACAAATGGGTCCTAACTTCTAAAATAATGTTTTAAGGACAAAAAGCACCAAGATCTTATTACATATGTCAAACCAACTGAGTAACTGTAGTTTTAAGGAGACCACATGCAATATGTTTACCAAGTCCGGAAAGAAAGTAGTGGCAAGCTAGCGAGAATAAGCTGAAAAACTGGGCAACAGATCTCACTGCACTGCAAAAACAAAGGGGGAAGCAGGAGCTTTCATTCACCAGTTATGTCCTTCCCCTTAGGACAAAAGGGATCCCACAGGCAATAGAATACAAGCAACGGTAACAATGAAGAATGCGGTCCTACACTACTTATTCATTAACTATTTATTGAGCATCTACTATTTGAGAGAAACAATCTAAAGGGAAAACCATGGTGCCAAAACTACTGAGGCATCTGCATATCACCTTCTCAATCCCTTCACTTTATAAATAAAGACCCCTCCAGGTATGAAGAGAGTAAGTGACTTAGCCCCAAAAGTCACAAAACCAGTTCCCAGCAGAGCTGTGACTAAAAACCTGGTGTCTTGACTCTGGAGTCTGTTGTTCTTTCCCCCATTCCTTGTCTGCCTCTAGGCCGTGGGTGGGATACAAAAGTATACGCCAAAAATCTAGCTTCCCATTGCTTAAAATCAAAATGGAAAGATACCAAAAAAGACGGATGACTAGATACAAAGCCATCTGTGGTGAGCACCAGCTGAGATGACCAGGCTACAGACAGAAACGCATAAAGGAAAAAGACTTCACTTCCAGCTACTGTAATCAAAAAAGCATAACGGATCAGGAGCAGGGCAACGAAGGACAGGAATGGTTTTGAAAGGCTGATAAGGTGGGAAGAATGTATATTCTTGCCACAGGGCATCATAGGAGTCAAGATCCAGAGAGATAAGAAAAGCAACGAATGATGAGAGGTCCAGACTGCCGGGAGTGTCGTGCTCAGGAGAAAGGAGGTTGTGCTAGGATGGCCGGCTGGGGCCAGACTGCAGGTAGATTGCCTCTGATGTCAGCCTTTAGGGAGAGGTGTAATATGGTCAAAACAGGACTTCGGACAATTTCTCCAATGACTTTGTGCTCAACAACAGGGAGTGTAAACTGGAAGACAAATTAAGAAACTCCTGCAACATGAACCAATAAGGGCCAGAAAAAAGCAACAGAAGGACAAAATGTGAATGACAATCCTATGCGGAATGACCTCAAACCTAAGAAAGTGGAACAAATTCAGAAAAAAATGATGTAAGCCGTAAGTCTTCAACATGTTTAACTTGGGATTTGTCCATACACTTGGCTGTGTCTCCAAAATTCACCCATTCCTTCACAGAAGACAAACCATTATTCCTATATAAGTTGATGAGCATCTTGTAAACAGAACCATCTGCTATGAACATTCCAAAATGTGCATGTTCACAACACTGTAAATCAACTATCCTTCAATTTTTTTAAAAAAATGTGCATGTTTACCACAGAAATGGTTCAGAGTGTAGAACTGCCTGGTGTCAAATTTATCAACTTAACATCGCATAACTCAGACCTTGACAATCTCCCTATGCATCTCTACGGGAGTATCCATGACACATGGTCACCTTAAAAAAAAACAAAAAACAAAAAACTGCTCTAATGATTAGATTACTGAAAAAGTATAAACTATAATTTACTCCACCACAATGTTCAGAGTTTAAAAACTGGAACACTCAGTCATTAAGCTAGCATCTGTCAATTCTACCTAAGTCTAACAACCATATGATTTTTAAATTCCTCTTATCTTTCAGGAAGACTGATACAAAGACTAGATTGAGTAACAGTGCAGAAAAGAATAGCTGACAAACTGCATAGGCAACTTGCAATGCTTCTGACCAAATGAACTGCATTTGCCCTAAATACTTACTTCCCTAAAAAATGTGCGCAAACCTTAAACTATACTCAGGACATCCCACTGATGATTTAAGGAAAGATCTAGAGAGCTACTGAGGTGATTTATAAGGATCCAAGTAAGTGTTAATAATTATATTCTCAGGAACCTCCCTTCTCACTGTCCTCTTCGTTGTCATGACCTAACATTGCAATGAGGCTGGTGGGACTGCAGAAAGGACAATCACCTCAGGGGAGGCAACCACGAAAAGTTTACTTAATTAAAAACCTATAATCAAGAAACCAAGAGACAAAAAACTGACTGATGGTAAGAACTGAGACTATCATCAAAAATTATTTTCACATTTGCTCTACTGAATGCATGGAATTATTAACCCTAAAAGCAGTTTGTTGCTTTTGCTTTCATCCTCTCTTTTCCATTTTTATTGCCTAGTGCCTGCCCTTAGCTGACGTTTTCAATAGCTCTTGCATAATCTACTGTAAAACTAGCCCCCAACTGGCCTTTTGCCTTATGAGTACATCTTTAGGTCTATTTATTTACTTACCACATGTTGTTATGTCAAAAGATCTCTCTGCAACACCTCAGCCTCTACTACCAGAGTGCTGCATTATGGTGGTTCTATCAATTCAGAAAAGCATAACAGCATAAACAAGAAAACCCTTCTGCACAGATTTTGAGATTAAGTTCCCCTCTATTCAGGTCTGTTCCCTTAAAGCTTTAATCAGAGGTACATTTCTAAGATTCTCCAAAATTCTGGTTTTTTACAAATTATACATATTTACCTAAGCCCTAAGTATTTAGAAAGCTCTGCACGTCAAGAGTCAAAGGGATTGTAGACTGAGTCTGTCAATTAATCAAAATTCAGAAAGTTATTACGGATCCCATACCCATCTTCAGCTAAAATACACAGTAACTGAATTTCAAGTGACTAAACCTGTAGCCTAGAAAAATCTTTTAATGTAACTGAATTTTGAAGACAAAATCATCACCAAATAAATCTTCAAATAAATGGCATAACAGCCCATGTTCATGAATCAAAGACTTAATATGTCAGGATGGCAATACTGCCCCAATTATCTACAGATTCTACATAATCCCCCTCAAAATTCCAGCTGACTTCTAGCAGATATTTGACATGGTATTCCTAAAATTCAAATGGAAATGAAAGGAACCAAACAGCCAAAATAATCTTGAAAAAGACAAAGTTAAGTTGGAGAGCTCACACTTCCTAATTTCAGAACTTACTACAAAGCTGCAGTAAAGAGGGCAATGTGGTACTGGCATAAGGACAGGAATATGGAATACAAATGAGAGTCCAGAAATAAACCCTTACATTTATGTTCCATGGATTTTTGCAAGGGTGTCAGGACAGTTCAACGGAGAGAGAATAGTCTTTTCAACAAATGGACAACTGGATATCCACATGCAAAAGAATGAAGATGGACTTCTCCCTACCACCATATACAAAATTCACTCAAAATGGATCAAAGACCTAAATGTAAAAACTAAAACTATAAAACTCTTAGAGAAAATACAGACATAAAACTGTGTGACCTTGGATTAGGCAATGTTTTCTTCCATACAACATCAAAAACACAAGCAACAACAAAAAAGAGATAAATTGGACATTAAAATTAAATGTTCTGTGCTTCAAAGGACACTATCTAGAAAGTGAAGACGACCGACAGAATGCGAGAAAATATTTGCAAGTCATATCTGATAAGAGTTGTATCTAGAATATACAAAGAACTCTTACAAGTCAATAATTAAATGACCAATAAGCCAATTAAAAAACAGGCAGGGCTTCCCTGGTGGCGCAGCGGTTGAGAGTCCGCCTGCCAGTGCAGGGGATGTGGGTTCGTGTCCCGGTCCGGGAAGATCCCACGTGCCGCAGAGCGGCTGGGCCCGTGGACCATGGCCGCTGAGCCTGCGCGTCCGGAGCCTGTGCTCCGCCACGGCAGAGGCCACAACAGTGAGAGGCCCGCGTACTGCAAAAAAAAAAAAAAAACAGGCAAAGGATCCAAACAGACATTTCCCCAAAGAAGAAACACAAATGGCTAAAAAACACATGGAAAGATGTTAAACACATTATTAGCCATCAGGGAAATGCAAATCAAAAACACAATGAAATTCTCTTTAATATCCACTAGGATGGCTATAATCAAAAAGATGGATAGTAACAAGTATTGTCGACAATATGGAGAAATTAAAACCTTCGTACACTGCTGGTGAGACCGTAAAATGGTACAACCACTTTGGAAAACAGTCTGGCAGTTCTTCAAAATGTTAAAAGTACAGTCACATTGACCCAGCAATTCCACTCCTAGGTACATACACAAGAGAAATGAAAACACATGAGCTCACAAATACTTGTACACAATATTCATGGTAGCATTATTCATATGAGCCAAAAAATGGAAACAACCTTAATATCCATCAACTGATGAATGGATTAACAAAATGCAGTATATCCTCACAATGTAATATTATTTGGTAATAAAAAGAAATTAAATGTTGATACATGCTACAACACAGATGAACCTTGAAAACATTACACTAAGGAAAAGAAGCCAGTCACAAGAGACCACATATTGTATGATTCCATTTATATGAAATGTCCACAAAAAGCAAACGTGTAGTGTCAGAAAGTAGGTTAGTGGGCAGTGGGGGTTAGGGAGTAACTACTAATGGAAACAGGATGTTTATGATAGTGGCAGGGGGATGAAAATGTACTAAAATTGATTGTGGTGATGGCTGCACAACTCTGTGAATATATGAAAAATCACTGAATTGTACACTTGAAGTAGGTGAACTGCCTAGCATGTAAATTATATCTCAATAAAAATATTAAAAGGAGTCACCATTTTCACAAACAGCTGTATTTTATTGCACGTTAATTATATCTTCATAAAGTTGATTTACAAAGAAAAAAAAGTCATTGTTTTCTAAAACCATTCCAATAAGCAGAATACACATGTGATAATAAACCCAATGGCCCCGTAGCCTAATAGCGACTCTCATTTTGCTCTAGCCTATGCATATAAATACATTACCCTTCTACAAATGCATCCAGTTTAGCCAGTTCATCCGACAAACCAACCAAGACGTCCAGTGTGCCAACCTAGAAGGGAAAAACAACATTTCATTACTGAGATTTCATCCTGTTTTTTTTTTTAAACAAGGTAATACAACATCTTGATTTGAAGGGCCTGCAAATCTTAAGTTCTCCATATTTTATTTCATAATATGCAAGTGTGGTTAAAAATGTTTGCTAGACACTGCAAAGCTATTTATATGTACAAGATAATCCTCTAATTCATGGGCACAGCCACCACTTAGATGTGAAGATTCCACAATAGCAGGCCTGTGCCTCTGCTGGTCCTGCCCAGTGGCAGTGGATCATTTGAAGTCATGGTTTACAAGAGCAGCTCCTAAGCAGGGGTCCAGGGTTGTGCATCAGAGCATCTGTAACTGAAATTGTGGTGTTTCTTTTTAAAGGAAACTTTATGATTATTATTATTTTTGGCCGTGCCACATGGCACACAGGATTTTAGTTCCCTGACCAGGGACTGAACCCGTGCCCCTGCAGTGAAAGCACGCAGTCCTAACCACTGGACCACCAGGGAATTCCCTGTAATTGAATTTGTACTCAACACTGTGTATGTGTAAATGAGCGTGTTTTGGAAGAAATGTCCAGAGTCTATATCAGTGTATCAAAGGAATTCGTAAGTCCCAAAATACTAAGAACCAGTGGTTTTAAGTATTTCTTAAATGAGTGTTGTATGTAACTGCCTCATTTGGTTAACCAGAAAAATATAAGTATCATGATCTTTTCCATTCTTTACAGAAGTTCAGTCAACCGATTACTGGCAGCCTGCTTCACTTACAGGCTGCTACATTACTGATGTTTGATAAATGTTAGATAGATAAACTAGATTAAATAACTAGGATAGATTTGCCAAGTATAATTAAAGAGGTGCAATGGTAAAACATTTACAACATCAGTGAGTATTACATGAATTTAATAACAGAAAAATGGATTCACTGCGATATTTAAGAATACATAGTCCCAAGATTTTTCACTTCTAAAAATCATATTTAAGTAATACATCGAGTATTTTCGTAAGATTTCTCATTAAAATTTAAATTACAATTTAGAACAGCACAAAAGTTTAGGGAAAATGTTATTTTGTTTTGGTAGTTTCCTTCAAGACATCTCAATTTCCTTATTATCTAAAATTTGAAGATCAGAAAGAACAAGATAAGTTTTAAATTATGCCAATCCCTAGAGATGAGAGTTTTCTTTTGAAGGAACCTGGATATCTCATTTCTACCAAAAGGTAAGCAGAGACAACTGTCCTCTCCTTCATGATGAACGATTTTGCACAGCACAGTTTTACCTTTAAGTCAGGAATGTTGAACTTTGAAGTAGCTGCAAGATTGTTGTTCTTCGTAGTTGCCGCATGCAATTTCTCCCATGTTTGCTGACATGTTTTCTCCCCAGGAGCTGATATAAGCCAGAACTCAGTCATGTTGGTTACCAGATATTTCTTCCAAAATCAAGACAGACTCTGAAATGTAAAACAAAACAAACTAAAAGTACATTCAATATCACTTGTTTCTACATTATTTCAGAGTGATAAGCATAGCCTGTTGCAAAACTATCAATAATTCAACACTGGCATACAATCCTAAGCAAAGTCAAATCTACTTACCTGGATGTAAATCCATATAAATGGTAAATGTTGATTTATTTATGATACTAGGAGAAAGAGATGATAAAGACCTAATACATGAAGTACATAATTTTTTAAATTACAAAACATCCTAAAATGGGAATTAGTCAAGAAGTGAGACTACCCAAAATATCAGCCACCAATATTTTCACTCCACAAAAGAAGGTGGGAGAGTCACAAATTTATAGGTTTATCTTAAATTTTTAAAACATAAAACCAAAATAGGAAGTAAAAAAACATGCATAACTCTTACCTTTGAAAAAGAATTGAATCAATGCATTTGAACAGTAGCCACCAAATAAATTTGCCACATCTGGCTTAGCAAATCCTACAAGGTCAGCCAAATTGGTGGTTAATTTTCATCCATATTCAATCTAAGGGGATCTCCTCAATCTCTAGCGTATACTTAGTGGCCATCAAACGCTTACAAATTTGCAAAAAAAAAAAAAAACTTGACAATCAACCTTGTAAATCAGTCTCTTATTTAAAATATGACTTGGGGCAGGGAGGGATGCATAATACAGCACTATTGGATCTGAATTAAGAGGCTGTGGATCTCCCTTTCCAGAGTTCCATTAAGACAAAACCAACCCTCTTCCACAATCTTTCTCCCTCTCCCCCTTTCCCTCTCTCCCTGACACACACACACACACACACACACACACACACACGCATACACACGCACGCACACATGCACACACGCGCACAGAGGAAAAGAAAGTCCAAAACCAAATCTACTCAGAATCTAAGTAGGTAAAAAACACAAACACAGAAGAACTCATAATATAATAGTGTCATTATTTCTACTTTAATATGCTTTCATTAGAACCACCATTAACTTTCTACTACCACTGCTTGTTTAACCTTTCCTGAAATTTGGAGTCTTAGGCAGAAAATAACGATCTTACAAAGTTGTCCTGATAATCAATCAAATAATGAATATGAAAGAACTTTGTAAATTTAAATTTCCTTTAAAATGTAAAGTATTATAGTTAATCGCAATGGACTTTCATAATTTCAAAAGACAGCTGAAATTAAAGTAATCCTACCGGGCTTCCCTGGTGGCACAGTGGTTAAGAATCCGCCTGCCAATGCAGGAGACAAGGGTTCGAGCCCTGGTCCGGGAATATCTCACATGCCATGGAGCAACTAAACCCATGAGCCACAACTACTGAGCCTGCACTCTAGAGCCCGCAAGCCACAGCTACTGAGCCCACGTGCCACAATTACTGAAGCCCGTACTCCTAGAGCCCACGCTCCGCAACAAGAGAAGCCACTGCAATGAGAAGCCTGCGCACCACAACGAAGAATAGCCCCCGCTGGCCACGACAAGAGAAAAGCCCGTGCGTAGCATTGAAGACCCAATGCGCACAGCACTGAAGACCCAATGCAGCCAAATAAATAAATAAATTTCCTAAAAAATGTTTAAAAATAAATAAAGTAATCCTACCAGGTCATTACACAATTGAAGGTGACCTGAACATATACGCCATTCAATATTCTTATTTTTTTCTAACTTCCATTTCAAGAGCATCTACCACATACTAGGTACTGCTCTAAACGTTTTATACGTTATTATTTCAATTAATCTTCCTAACACCTCTACGAGATACATATCATCCTCCCCACTTATAGATTTTTTTTTAGTAAATTTGTTTATTTATTTATTTTTGGCTGCATTGGGTCTTCATTGCTGCACGCGGGCTTTCTCTAGTTGCAGGGAGCGGGCTTCTCGTTGTGGTGGCTTCTCATTGCAGAGCACGAGCTCTAGGCGCATGGGCTTCAGTAACTGTGGCACACGGTCTCAGTAGCTGTGGTGCATGGGCTTAGTTGCTCAGCGGCATGTGGGATCTTCCCGGACCAGGGCTCGAATCCGTGTCCCCTGTATTGGCAGGCGGATTCTTAACCACTGCACCACCAGGGAAGTCCCCCACTTACAGATTTAAAAACCTACTCAGAAAGGTTAAACTGGTGAAAATAAAGATGGTGGTATTAAATGAATCTCAAGAATTGTACTCTAAGATGATTTTTTCCAACATTCCTAAAAAGGCTGCACTAAGAGCTGCACTCTCTCAAATGGCCAACAAACTAAACACAGATTAATAGTGATGGTAAGCCCAGACAAAGCACTCAGCCTGGCCAGAAAACCAGTATCTGATGACCTGCAGATCACCTCCTCTCCCTGCAAAATGGCAGGTGACAGAATCAATTGTTAAGGTCTTCCTCATGATACTGTTAAATTATCTAAACTGCAGCTTCTTCAAAGACTGTAGCCATATGAGCTATTACAGTAGATGTCACTATCATACCACTTAAGAGTTCTAGAAAATCTTTTTCAGCCAGCAGGTTTCCAAAGGATTTCAAGAAATATAGAAAGAGGACCATATTTCCTCATTTATAAATACCTGCCTGACTCTACAGAGCTTTCATCAGGATCAAATGAAATGATGCCATGGTAATTCTAAACAAAACTAGAGTCCCATCCTGCCTCTAAAGGCTGTTCCCAGTGTCCCACGTAGGAAATATCTTGTTTACTTACTTCCTTGTAAATGCCACTATTATGCATTTATCACACTATTCTGCCTCATTTTTTTCACAACATCTTTTCCTCTCCACCTGACTGGGAAATCCTGAAGGGCCAGAATCATACCTTCTTTTCTGATGCTCTAAAAACCCAGCATATACAATTCCTGCCAACAGCAGGGATGTTATGAATAAATAAGAGACTTTATGAATAAGTCCTTGCTCGTTTTATGAATACATGAAATATAATTATAACAATGACTCTGAACCAATCAAAAAGTCTGATTAGAGAAAAAAATAAGGGCCAAGAAAAATATTTAAATGTTTTTTAAAGCTTTTTTTTAAAATTTAGTCTTTCAGAAAACAAATTCTAACCTTAGAGTAGTATATAAATTAAAAATCAGTAAAGCTGCAGATTACTAAGCCTTTGTCTTTCATTATTTTACAGGTGAATATAGAAATATAAAAGAGAGGGATCGAGAAAGAACCTGTTGGTACTTCAGGCAAAGCCATGGCCTCAATTCTTCTATCCTCGGGTCAAAGCAAACTATGTAAGAGGAGTCTGAGGCGAAAGACAAGCGACTTAAGTATCTAAGGATAAATGTAAGAACTGCCTATGGGAAGGGCATCAATAAGACTTCTGCAAAATCCCTGTTTTTTGGTCCATTGTTATCCTGTCACTTAAACAAGTCACATAAAAAAATTTCTCTTTGAAACTGAAGTACAATTTACGCTCAGTTCCAAAAAATCCCTATCTTTGCAGATGAACATATTTGTCAGGGGGAGGTCAAAAAGTGAAATCCCTGTTGCTAAACACATTTCCCCTTCTGAGCCACACAGACAGTCAAGACTGGTGTCCACTGGTTATCATCTCACCCAAGGTCTGGACACCTCCACTTCCGCTGACTGCTTCAACTGACTTGTTTTTATGCCTAATTATTTCCCTTTGTTTCATCTTGTATATTGGAAGTCAGGCATAAATATAGGCAAATCATATGTTAAGCAAAAGAGAAAATGATTTAGAAGGCATTCCTCAAGACTCAGATCAAGGTTTAAGTCCCTCTGTTATATGTGTGTACACAGTTGCTCTCTCGATGATCTTATTTATACTCAAGGCAATTCCAGTCTAGATGCTGAACACTAAAATGCTAAAACACTAAATTGTATCTCCAGCCTAGGCTACTCTGCTGCATCTAGAGCTGTACCCAACAAGTCTCCACAGCTGACTACAAGACATCTCCATCTGGATGTCTCCAAAAAAACCCAACATTTCTAGTCAAACTCCTAATGGCTTCCCCGAAACCTGGTCCTACTCCAGTGTTCCCTGAGTTAGCATAGTTAGTACCCCTGCAACATTAGACAACTATCAACAGAATTGTCAAATGTCATCAAGATAGCAGCCAACACTTATTGTGCACTTCCTATCTACCAGCACCAGTCAAAACACTTTACAAGGATTAACTCATTTGGTATATCTCACGGATAGTGGTTACAAATGAAGAAACCAAGGCACAGAAAATGCCTCATACATTATATGAAATATATAGTACAATATGTATCATGTCATATATCATATAAGTGCATATATTACATGCTAAGGATGAATGTATTATATGCTCTCACAGCACCTTTTAAGTATTTCCCTGAGCAACACTTTTTATTGATGTCTTTCTACCAAATAAACTGTGCATTAGGGTAGGTGGAAACCATGATAGCTTTTGCTCACAACCGTACTCTCAGTACCTGGTACAGAGGCTGGTATGTAGAACCTCAAAAAGTATTTGTTGGGCTTCCCTGGTGGCACAGTGGTTGAGAGTCCACCTGCCGATGCAGGGGACACGGGTTCGTGCCCCGGTCCGGGAAGATCCCACGTGCCAAGGAGCAGCTGGGCCCGTGGGCCATGGCTGCTGAGCCTGCACGTCCGGAGCCTGAGCTCCGCAATGGGAGAGGCCACGGCAGTGAGAGGCCCACGTACGGCCAAAAAAAGTATTTGTTGAATATTCTTGAATGAATAAGTAACTGTGAAGATTAAGTACGATAATAAAGTTAAAATACCTGGCTTATAATTGGTTCGCTCCCTTCACTTCCTCCATATTTTTTAAAGTCAATTTCATCGAAATATAATTTATATACAATAAAATGCACCCATTACAAGAGTACAGTTTGATGAGTTTTTGACATACACACCTGTATAACCACCACCAAAATCAAGATTAAGAACATTTCTGTCTTCCCGAAGCCTTCCCTCACACCAAGGCCCAGTCAATCCCTACCCTACTGCTGGCCCTGGGCAGGTGCCAATCTGCTTTCTGTCACACTGTAGATTCATTTGGCCCGATGTAGAATTTCATTGTAAATGGAAGTGCACACTGCGTACTCTCTTGTATCTGGCTTCTTTTGCTCAGCATGTCTGTGATATTTGTCTATGGCCTGTGTATCAGTAGCAGTTCATTCTGTTTTATTGCTTAGTGTTCGTGACATGAATGTACAATGGTTTGCTTACCCATTCACCTGTTGATAGACATTTGGACGATTACTGGTTTGGGGCCATTAACAATAAAGGTGCTATGAATATTCCCCTACAAAGCTTTTGTGAAAATACACATTCATTTCTCTTGGATAACCATCTAGAAGTGGAATTTCTGAGTTGAATGATTAGCATATATTTAACTTTATAAGAAGCCACCAAACTGTTTTCCAAAGTAGATGTAATACTTTATATTCTCATTAGCAAGATACACAGTTCCAGTTGTTTCACATGCCCACCAACACTTAGTGCTGTCAGCCTTTTTATTTTCAGCCATACCAGGGGGTTGCAGGGGAATCACACATTTCCACAATGACTACAAAGTTCAGGATCTTTTCATGTTCTTATCAACCATTTGTATATCTTCTTTTGTGACGTTTCTATTCAAATCTTTTGTGAAATTTCTATTCAAATCTTGTGCCCAATTTTTTAAAAAGCTGCATTGATCTTACTGAGTTGTAGGAATTTTTTGTATGATCCTGATACAATTTGAGAGGTGTGTGTATGTGCGTGTGTATTTCTTACGTATTTTCTCGTGTCTTGCCCTTTCTTGATGGTGTTTTTGAGTAGAAATTTTCAATTCTGATGTCCAGTTTACTGACTTTTTCTTTTATAATATATGAGTTCTGACATAAGAAAAATCTGCCTACCCCAGAGTCACAAGGATTTATCCTGTTTGGAGTTCAGAGAGATTCTTGAATCTGTGTTTATAGTTTTCAACATTCACCCATTATTTTCTTCAAATTTCTTTCCTGCTTCTCTTTCCCTTTTTTTGAGACAAAAATGGCATGTATATTAAACCACCTGATATTGTCCCACAGGTCACTGAGCTTCCATTCACTTTTTTAAATTGTTTTCCTCTCTGGGCTTCAGTTTGGATACTTTCTTGCTACATCTTCTAGCTGGCTGACTTTTTCTTTAATCTATTTGTCTCATGAAGTGAGTTTTTTGCTTTAGATGTATTTTTCACCTTTATAAGTTCCATCTTTTAAAACTTCTCTTTCCTCATTATGTTCATGTTTTCTGTAAATTCTGAGCATATTTACAATTCACAACATTAAATTGCTGATCACTGGATTTTGTTTTCTTCCTTTTAAGAATGTTGTGCTTTGTTCTGGTGGTTACCTTACTTAAGCTTTAGCATGCTTCATTTCAAGGCTTGTTTTTATACCTTGTCAGGCTAAGTCTAAAGCTTTACTCTAGGGCTAATGTAGCCTTTCTACTAAGATCTGACCGTCTGGAGATTCCATGGGATGCCCCAGGGATTCAATAAGGTATTCATACGCCTTCCAGCCCCATGAGCTCTGGCAACTGTCTAAAGTTCTCTAGTCATTCTTTGCCGGGCCTCCTACAAAGAGAGACTCCTTTACAGATGGTGGGTTTTCTGTCTAGCTCCCTCCTGTCAGCCTATCCAACCCGCGAATTCTAGCCAGATAAGCCTTCCCCAGCTCCAAGCCTCCTCAACTCAGCAAGACCAACATGCTCTGGTTGGTCTCCTCTAAACCATGGTCCAGAGAGTGACTCCAGGCAGAAAGCCAGAGGGATTATAGAGCTCATTTCATTTGTTTCCTGTCTCTTGGTTCCTGTATTACCTCTGTTGTCCAATAACCGGAAGCAGTTTTTTCATATATTTTATCCAATTTTCTAGTTGTTTATGGTGGGAAAGCAAGTATGGTACCAGTTATTCCACGGTGGCCAGAAGCGGAAGTCTCCTCTTGTTTTGCTGCATGTATTGTTCCTGAGTTTTTGGTTTTGCTAGGGATTCGACCACAACCTCCCAGTCCCTCAGCCCCATGCTTTAACATTTAATAGAAAACAGGATTAACAACAATGAATGTGAGAAATATAACAAGTCTAGGCTGAAAGACTGTAATAATACTATGTGTGGGAAGAATGGAGCACTGCTTTGGCAGTAAAGTGGAGAAATGTTCATTTCCGTTTAAAAAAAAAGGACAGATGTAGCTTGAATAAATGTCCCACACATATGTGTCATTAATTTTGCAAATGTATAGCATGCTCTAATGATTGATAAAATATAAATTCATTAAAAAGCATTAATAAAGACATAATAACTTGCCATCATTAATATTTCCTCAATCTAAAATAATTATATATCACAGGATAACCAAAAAAAGTTCTGTAACTTTTTTAAAAAGGGACAATTTCTAGAAGGCAGTTTGTCAATGTTAATCAAAAGCCATAAAAACGTTGACACAGCTTTAAGAAAGACGACTATATATAGGTATAAACATTAAATTGTTTAAAAAAAACCCATTAAAGATTATCTCTTGGGAGTGGATTATGAATGTTCATTTTCATTCTTTCTGCATATTCCTGTTTCCTAATTTTTTATTAATGAATTAATACATGTAAATACCAGAAAAACCCCACACACTCCATTAAAAAAAAAAAAAGTGGGGCAATATCCTCACACTTGAAAACACTGAAAAGTTTAGAGACCGTTAAATGGCATGGCAACAAAGAACCCTGGATATAAATACAAAAGATAAAGGCAAAGCTGGTTAGTAAAGCTGGTTAGTAGTAGCTGTGTCTGAAGTATGAGATCAAGGTTGGTAAACAGCCTTTTTATCTCACTGGGAATTTCAGTCAGAACGAACCTAAATGCCAACTTCAGGAAGCATAGTGTAACGGCCACAGCACTGAACTGAGAATATGGAGACTTGGAATCTAATCCCAATTCTGTATATCACTGTCTGCGTAAATTTCATTTGTAAAATGAGAGGACTGGATTACCATATCCAGGATCCTTTTTTGCTCCTGTATTCCATGAATCTATACTGGCTAAGACCCAGGATTCTTTTTTTTTTTTTTCTATTTTCTTGTTAAGTCCCTCAAGTAAATCAGATGATCAGACAGGTTTCAGAACCACTATAGTAAAACAGGAATTTCCATGATTATATAGTGAGTTACATAGTAAATGTTATAAGAAATGGCAAATATTCCTTAATAAGATGGCTAAATGTCATACCATCATTATCAAGAATCACGCAGTATTGTTAGTTCTATAATACAGGAATGATTTTTGTTCTATGGAGTTCAGAAACCTCAACTACATGAACCCACGTTTTGCATGCTTTCTATGGCAGCTTACAAACTTAAAAAGTGAAAAGCAATATGATATATGAAATCAAGTACAGAACAATAGGAAATCTGGGTAAACTACTGCTTTGCTCAAGAAATACACAATTTTATTTCATTTATGAAGGACAGAACATAGAGGATTTTAATGCCCTTCGTACAAATAGGTGGTTTTGTGACCATAGTGTTAGAATCCGGATTCATTCCCAAAACTTCTTGAAAAACTTTTCCAGCACTAAAAACATTGCTCTAGGGCTTCCCTGGTGGCACAGTGGTTGGCAGTCCGCCTGCCGATGCAGGGGACACAGGTTCATGCCCCAGTCCGGGAAGATCCCACGTGCCGCGGAGCGGCTGCCACCAGCGGCTGAGCCTTGGCCGCTGAGCCTGTGCGTCTGGGGCCTGTGCTCCACAATGGGAGAGGCCGCAACAGTGAGAGGCCCGCGTACCGCAAAAAAAAAAAAAAAAAAAAACATTGCTCTAGGTGATAGGAGGCTGAGTTACTTACAAAAACTTATGCCCCTAGTCCTGCTTCTGCTCAGAAATAAAATTCAAATCTCCCATTCTTCACAGTCATCACTACTAATGTCCTTTGTCTGAGTTTTTCTGCCTCATCTTCACAATGTTCTGACCTCCCTTCATCCATCTTTACCTCAGGCCTGCCTGTAGTCTCTTTCTTACTTGCCTCTGCTCAACAGTCCATTTTGCAGAAAGCAACCTCTTTCCTATTTCAACCAACTCAAAATTCTCTTAACAAAAAGATTTCCGCAACCAAGTCCAACCATGCACCAAATCCATTCATATAATCCCAAACTATTTCTCCCTCAACCCGCATGTCCACTGAAATCCGTGTAATAGACTGCATTAAAGCAGACATCTATTTTACGTTTTTTTCCGCCCAAATATCTGTTTGACTGTAACTGCTTTCAAGTTAGGGTCGTATCATTCATCAAATGTTTTAGGTGCTTAAATTCCCAGAACTGTGGTAAGCTCCCAGAACTGTGGTAAGAAGCAAAACAAAATGTACTCCCTGTCTTGAAGGAGCTTATACTTGTGTGTGGGGGTGTGTATGTGTGTGTAGGCCTCTACAAGTAGGTAGGTCTGTGTGTGCAGGGAAAGGTAGGAAAACAATGCAGATGACAAGATAAAAAAAAAAAATCAAGGCAGAATACACTGGAGGCACAAGAGAAACACTAGTCAAATTTTAAAACACTTCTATCTTGTCTGACTACAATAAGTATTTTTTTGTTTTTAAAGCAGTAACAATTCTTTTTCAAAATGGAAGGAAGGAAAAGAGAGAAGAAAGGAAATCCTGGGTCCAAATCTCTGAGACTGTTTATTTCATTACTGTATCACCCACTTATGAGAATTTAAAGGCAGTGGATTATTTTCCTACGGCAAGGATTTGAATTTAAAATAAAAAGAGTAAAGTAGTAACTATCACAACAACACAAAAGGTGGGGATAATAAACCCAAACAGCTACTAGCATTTCTTTTGTAAATGAAGGTATCAGCCTGACCCAGGATAGGGGCAACCACAGAAAACAGTACAGCACCCCTATACATGCTCCAATACTTAAGTCCTTTTAATGCTTTCAAGGAACCAATATTTTAGTCTCTGAAATGCAACCACCTTTCACAGTAAATTAAATTTCTCAATAAAGGCTGAACGTGGTCTAAATGCAAAACAACTTCCTTTTTCAGTCCTTGAAAATACCAAGTCGTTTACTCAAGTGACTTATTTCAACAGGCACAAGAAGGCATACCTCAGATATCAGTGAAATATCACATAGCCTTCCAATTGTGACACATCAACTTTTAACAGAATTGATCAGTGCAAAACATTTACCACAATCCATTCATCTTAAAAAGTTGCTACATCCTTCCCCTAGAAATTTTTAACACCATACAAATAAAGAGTAAGAATAACTGTTTCCTCTCTGAATGTTAAAATTCTAGCCTTCAAAACAGAAGCACCTTAACTGGGATTGTGGGAGGGACTTGCTCACAATAAAACTTGTTTTAAAAGTTCCCAACAACGATGGGGGATTTTACCTTCCAAGAGACTTTGTCATTCATACAGAAGGAAATTTTTAAATTATCAGGACACACACCTTCTTTAAAAAATCTTAACTTTTGTGTTGTTTTGTTTTCAACTGAAACAGTACCTATAAATGCTCTATAATCCTTTTAAGAATTACCTGAATTTCATGCCATAAATATACTGAAATATGAAAGACAATTTAATCTTTGATGTATTTTATAACCAACTGCCATCTTTTTATTTTACAGTTGGCTAGAAATAAATGTGTAAGAACCAAGCCTTACTTAGGCATAGATGCTGATCATAAAACCTGAAACCAGCTGGAAAGGTAACAACTCATAACACAATGTTAAAAACCTCTTGCAATTTCTGCTAAAGCAAGCTGAATCGACAGGCAAGGAGGGCACTGTACCCCCATTACTAAAGGAACCATCGGAAACTTCTGAGGGCCCAGAGACTTTCTCTCTGCCACAGGCAACTCAACACTGACCCAGGGAGCAAACAATTCCTTCCATGCCAGGCAACTCCCTGATTCTACACTCATGGCTCCCAAAACGTTACTTCCCTTCTCTTTCAGGCTGTTATTTTATAACAGTGACTGGACCACAGCACCATGTTTTCCAGTAGAAGGTGCTGATATCTCTAAGACAATGTATTCTAGCCTGAAATTCAACAAGCCAAGGATCTAAAACAAGCTTGTCGCCCCCAATTCATCACTCAAGTAAGCTTGAGATCCTGTTTCCTGGTAATGACAACCACTTATTGAATATGTGCTATGTGATTAGCACTTCAATATGCTAAGCAATTTTGTAGTTGATTCCTTCAAAGAAGATGGTATCACCAACCCCACTTGCAGATGAGAGAACAGTTAATGAAATTTCTTGCCCAAGGCCACAGAGCTAGTGACTACATACATTTCACTTGCTAGTTTATTAAAACACTGCTCTTAACCTCTATATCCCCAACATCTAGTAGAGGGCCTGTCACTAACAAGCACTCGGATATGTGTCCCATAAGTAAAGGATGGCACCACATGGGGTGTTTCACAACCAAATGGTACCTCTCTCCACCAGGAGGAGCTTGGAAATGTCTGGGAGCATTTTAGGCTGTCCCAACGTGGGGGCCACTACCACCATTTAGCGGATGGGGACCAAACAAGGGACAGTCCTGTCCAAAATGCCA
Organism: Leucopleurus acutus; assembly: GCF_964270905.1. NCBI lineage: Eukaryota > Metazoa > Chordata > Mammalia > Artiodactyla > Delphinidae > Leucopleurus > Leucopleurus acutus. Next base: position 50,033,299 of record NC_139159.1, on the reverse strand, counting down.
AAAGCACCCACTGAGGAACACTGAACTATAGGCTGGTTCACAAAGAAAACCTTTCATGGTAAAGTCAATCCACATGTTAACCAGCTTAATTTATAAATAACTTCCTATTCATGGATAGTTTGCTTAAAATATCTTAAAAGATACATCAATCTCTTTCTATAAAACACCATTTTTGCATTTACCTGAATTTTATTTTCAAGTACAGAGCTAAGACTCCATCTTCTATCCTATGATGTAACCAAAGCACATCTCCTCCACTGCCCACAGGGCTCCTCTTGGAACTCTATAAATGTATAGCAGATTTGCTACACATTTGGAACAGGATTTTGCTTCATTATCAAGAATACAGTTTGAATTTTCTAGTTCCAAGGTTCACTCTTGTCAAAGGGAAATTTTAGACTGCCCTGCTTCACTGCCTGAGCTATCTTTCGAAGGCCACCGTGCTAATGGTTTCTACTATGTCTTCAAAACATCAGTGAAATGTGAACCGAACGTGAATTAGTTTATAACTAAAATGGTATAAAATTCCACATCCAAAGGGTGAAAAAGGTTTACTCCAGCACATAGATCAGAATATGTACAAGAATAAAATTTAACTAGGAGGTATTTGGTCAGAACTGCAGCAACGCCTAAGCAGGCTCAAGTGCAAAAGGAAGACTGACCGCTTGGGGACTGGAGCACAAGAAGATCCTTTGGCAAAGGTTTATTTTGGCATACCAGCTTTGCTCTTTAGCCAATGCAACTATGTCGCAAGCTGTGGAAATAATTACAGAATCAAAATTTTGAAGCCCAAACGTTTCTTTTTAGGTAGAGAAAACTAATGTAAATAAGGCTCTTAAGACTAATATGCCAAAAAATAAAAATGATCATTTCCTGCCCAGTTCTAAAAGCAGTATTACACTAACCACCTAGCTCTCAGCATTTACTTTAGTCAGATCCTGAGTACTGTTTCTTTAGATTTTATCTAGTCCCTGCAAGATACACCAAAAGAGTCTGAGACACAAACCCGAGGCTCCGTCTTCAGCACAATTTGAGACTTGCTTGTTGCCAAAGAACCGTGATTGACAAGCTGAGTACCTTTTGCCCACCTTGTTGCTCATTATCTCCTCCAGCTGAACTGTAAACTGAACGGCTTCACCCAAGCCAACAGAAAAGCAGTTTTTAAAGCACTGACCACCACTGCCAAATCCCTTTGAAGCTCTCCTACTCAAAAAGGTTCACCAAAAGTGCTGAATCAGAGATTACAGTGCACTACGAAAAACTCACCCTTCTCTCTAGATGTGATTGTGGTTAAGTACTGTGCAGGTAATCGGCAATCAGAAGACGATGGAGGTTATGCTAGACTTAAACACATCACTTGATGTCCATTTCTAGGTCCAAGGGTCTAGATAGGTCCCTAACTATACAATGAATGGCATTTTCATCTACTTTCTCTCAAAGACCTGTGAGAACAAAATAAACATGAAAGGTAATTCCTGTGACTACTGTTCAATAAAAGATGTTCCGGAGTAGATGACAGTACCAAAGGATAAGTTTGGAAGGCCAAAACAGATCTTTGCAAAGGAGTCTCCCCTCAACCCCCAAAGGATCCAGTCTCCCCTGTGTACTTCAGGACTGCTTTGGGGGTAGCTATAACTACCCTCAGTGAAGAGTGCAAACAGAATCTAACCAAACTTTCCTTCCCCTTACTCCTCTGTTTCTCAGGTGATTCAATGTGCCCGTGTGATTCTCCCCTCAAGCTCCTTTTCAGGGGTTTCTTGCCTACCCTTCCCCCATTCTAATAATAAATGGTTTGAGTTCTCTGGATTCTCGTTCTTTCCCCTGCCCACAAGGGCCCTGCGTCCTCTCTGAGGGGCTCCTAGACCCTTTAAACTGCCACCCCCATAGCATGCGCGTACACCCAGTGGAGGCTCTCGCGGTCGCTGTGACCTCACACACACCACCCCGGATCTTCATCTGGGCCACTCAGCCACCTTTCATCCCCCTCAATCAAGCGGACGAGCATTCACTGGGATCCTCACCCCAATCCAAGGAGAAATGTCCCAGACCGGAATTTTTATTTCTGCCTCTGCCACTGAGTACCCCCTGGGGCCCTTTCTCTTTTTCCCTCCTTCCTCTTCCCTAGAGACAGAACCTAGGCCCAAGGCGGCGACGAACCCGCGCCGAGAAACCAGACACAGCCGCCCAACCGGCTCCAACGCCTCAGCCTCGGCCCCCGCGCCCGCCCCCATCCCTCCCCGGCCGCGACCGCAGCGCAAGCTTCGGCCTGGCCGGGGCTCCCCATCCGGTGTAGCCATCGCTCACTGACCCAGGGAAGTGTCAAACGAGGAAGTGGCAGCAGTAACAGGTACAGAGGTGTACAGCCTGGCAGACGTTAACGGCTCAGCGCTCCATCCCTACCCGACCTAATCTCCGGCCTCACAGCTTCCTCGACCCCAGAGCCCACGAAGCAAGTCACGTGCCAGCCGGACCGGTCAGCTGACCGCGGCGCTCGCCGCTCCGCCTACGCGCGCGCCACTGCGCAGCCGCCGCGGCCGAGCCCTCGAAAGAGGGGCGGGGCGGGGCGGGGCGGGGCGGGCCTGGGAGGCTCTCGGGGGATCCAAGGAGACCCGGGAGTCGCGGCTGGCGGCCGCTGTTCCGCGATTGGGTAGGATTCCTGCTTCTCCCTGTGTCCGGCCCGAGTCTCGTGCGCCACTTGTGAATTTCACGGCCACCATCCCTAAGGTTATCCCACTTCTTCAGGTTTCTGCAGTTTGGAATTTGTCTCCAGCCCCTACACAGGCTTCTCCACTCGGGGTTTTCTTCGGACAGCCCGGTTTTCTGAGTAATATCCTTAATAGTTCACTCCGGCCGATGATTCACCTTTTCCTTCCAGTCCACTTCAGGTTAATTCCATAAATGTTCATGGAGCATTTACTGTGCGATAGTCACTGTGCGAATTTTCTTAGGATTATCTGCTGGCGTGAATCACTCCTTGCAGGAGAGAGCCTGTTATCTAGTTCAGGGGTATGTGAGGCGTGTAATAAACATCATAAATAGTTGGCACCACATTAGATAGTGGGAAACCAAGGAAGGTTACGCGGCAAAGGCATGGACAGGAGAAATCATGTCCTTTGGGGGAAAAAAAGGTAGCAAGCCGCTCTTTTGAGCCCTGCATATTTCATTGGCTGGGGAAGGTAGGTGGTATTATTCTAATTTAGAACATAGTTTTAGAAATGGTAAAGAACTTTGTGATTTTCTAATTCAGTGCTTTTATATTTACAAATGGAGAAGGTGAAGAGCCAGAGGTCACAGAGCTGTTTAGCACAAGAGAATAGACATATCTGGTTTTAAATCCTGGCTCCACTGCTGACCAGCTATGTGACCTCAGGCCTGTAAACTTCAGCTTCTTCACCTGTAAAATGGCGGTAATAATACATCCCTTATAGGGGTGTTGTGAAGATTAAATGACGTGTACATTTGGCATAGTGCCTGGCACATATGAAACACCCAGTAAATGGTTGCTATTATTACTATATATTATAGGACCCAGGTTTTTTGACCTATCTTATGCCTTTTCTGCTGTTGTGTCCCTGCAGAAATTCACCACAGAATTTCTTAGAGACTTAGTAATACATCGGACAAAAAGTAACAACCAACCAACCTATCCCCAACCTGATGCTTTTCACCAGTTTTGGGTGATGTGCAGGCAATTCCAACAACCAGTTCTGTAATACAACTTTGGAAACGTCAGGAATTCCAAGGGCTTTATCTGGCATCACAAAACGTGGGCCTAAAGGCAATGTTTTGTTAGATCTGTACTGTCCAATACAACTTTCTTCAGTGGTGGAAATGGTATTCTGTGCTGTCCATATCGTATCCACTAGACTTACATGGCTCTTGAGCAGTTGATGTGTGGCTAGTGTGACTGAAGGACTGAATTTTAAAATTTATTTCACTTTAATTAATAAAAATTTAAATACCCAGAGGAGGCCAGTGACAACTGCTTTGGGCAGTGCAATATTAGGGTCTGCATTTAAAACCTTTTGGTTTCTTTATGTTTGCATATGGCCCTGAAGCAGAATTCTCATGTCCATTTCTTAATTTTTGAACTCGAGTACATCTACTTCTGATGTCCAGACACTTTCCAATGTTTTAAACACCATGTTATACTTGAGAGGCAGTATAATGTAGTGCTCAATAAATGTTAGCTCTAATTATCATTAGACCTAGCATATCTCATTTAAAAATCTAGCAAATATATTTAGAATAAGCAGGGCATGATTGCTTTCTAATGGCTTCTAATAGTAAGGGAACGTATTTTACAAAGAGTGCAAAGCTTGCTTTTTGATACAATGCATAGGAGCATCCTAGGTATCTAAGTATGTGTAACAGGCATGACACACCTTTTCCTCCATTTCCAAGTATCTAAATATTCCCCATCTGGAAGCACCTTCTAAGGCTTAAAGCACTGAAAAAATGCGTAGAGAAGATATTTTTTTCCTCATAATTTTGTCAAGGGAAAAAGATAAATGTTTTAATGAAACAAAGTGGGGAAAGTATTTGAAACTACTAGGACAATAGGAATCAAAATCATTTTTCACCCCCCTATAATATTAAAAATATCTTGAAAGTTGGTACTGATATTCCTCTTAGAAAAGGAAATGTCCTTGTTTAGGAAAATACTTTGATAAACTAGAGGGCTGGATGATAAACTGAGAGCTTGGGTAAATGGAGACAAAGACACAAAAGACATAAGTAAGCTAGTTTCCAATAGAGATTGGAAAGGAACAGAAATGGGGTGGGGGCGGTGTTGGAATGTGAGGAAGGCATAAGGTGTAGAGAGCAGAGAAAGAAGAAAGCAACACGATAAAGAACTTGAAAAAACACGACTGTTTAGAACCCCGTTTGAGATCCCTTCAATTGCTATGATGTAAATCCATTGCCATCTGCCCAGACGTTTAATGAACTCAAATGCTTTAATGAACTATTTTTTATTTGGTAGAAATTTATGGTATCCAGGTGACATTATATAAAGATCTCAGACAAATTAATCATAACAATACTAAGACCCTCACATGCAAATGAACAAAAAGCACAAAAAATTGAGAAGAAAAGAAATACCACTGGCTAAAACATATAGGGAAATGTACACTCTTACTAGTGCTCAAAAATATAAATAAGATAGCAAATATAAATATTTATCAAAGTAAGTAAATAATATATAAAAATAAATATGAATAAGAACCTGTATTAGCAAAGATAGAAATATGTACATAATAGCCAGTGCTGGTGATGGTGTGATAAGACAGCCTCTTACACTGCTAGTGGAAATGTAAACTGGTACAACTTTTTTTTTTTTTTTTGTGGTATGTGGGCCTCTCACTGTTGTGGCCTCTCCCGTTGCGGAGCACAGGCTCCAGACGCGCAGGCTCAACGGCCAAGGCTCACGGGCCTAGCCGCTCCGTGGCATGTGGGATCTTCCCGGACTGGGGCACAAACCCGTGTCCCCTGCATTGGCAGGCGGACTGTCAACCACTGTGCCACCAGGGAAGCCCGGTACAACTTTTATGGTCAGCAATTTGACAGTATGGATGAGAAGCCTTAAAAATGCTTATTCCATTTTGATCCATATTAGGATGGAAATAATGGAAAAGGTAGGAAAATATTTATGCAAAATATATTCATTACAATATAATGTCTGTTTTCATCATCAACAACATTAAAGATTTAGTTGAAGAACTAAGCCCCAGTGAAGATGAAGCATTGAAAATGATTTGATGTGTATATCTGGAATTTTTAGAGGATAATGTTCAGGGTTAATGAATAGGATACACTGGGGAATTCCCTGGTGCTCCAGTGGTTAAGACTCCATGCTTTCACTGCTGAGGGCCTGGGTTTAATCCCTGGTCAGGGAACTAAGATCCCCCAAGCCATGCGGCACAGCCAAAAAAAAAAAGGAGTAGGATACAGTAGGCCAGTGGGTCTCAGCTAGAGGACATTTGGCGATGTCTGGAGACGTTTTTGCTTGTCACAACCTGTGGAGAGGGAGACGCTACTGGTATCTACTGAAATCAGGGTAGAAATCAAGGACGCTGCTAAACATCCTACAATGCACAGGACAGCTCCACAACAAAGAATTATCTGATCCCAAAAGTCAGTAGTGCTGAGGCTGAGAACCCTAGTACTGGACCCACAGGTTCTCAGAGTCCCAAATTCTTGATGAACAACATAGTATCTAATACTCTCAGTTTTTTATCTGTGAAACTGAGACAATATTAACCTCTGTTTTAAGAATTACGTGGAATCATGTAATAAGTTATGGTCACACTGCTGCTTTGAGATGTCAGCTAAGCTCACTCACTAGCTAGGAGCTTGGCTCCTGTATGCCAGCCTCTCAGTGAATTCCTAACTCGTCACAATCACAGATTTCTAGGTATCATGTCCCTTGCTTGGGAAGAATAGAAACAGAAAATTTTTTTTCAATACATGCCAAATATTTACAGAATCACAGCTTTTTAAAATATGTTTTCATTTATTTCTGTTATAACAATGAATACATATTAATTATTTAATAATTAGGTAGCATAGATAAGCAAAAAGACAAAAAACATCACCCATTATTCTATGACTCAAGATCACTAGGGTACATCCTTCGAGAATATTTCTATTCAGTTGCATGCACATATACCACCTGTGCCACAGGCTCAGGGCAGCAGGTGGAGAGGGTCTGTGTCTAACCTTCCCCAGAGCAGGAGTCAAGGACATCTGTCCTCCTGGTGCCCCAGTTACCTGCCGATGACCAGGGTCACCGCTAATGCCTCCCCATCCATGAAGCCGTTCTGAACCCCAGAATCACACAGGACAACAATAACAACAGCTGGACTTCAAAAGCACTTAGCTTTGCGCCCAACAGTCTTCTGTGCTTTGCATATAATAACTCATTTAATCCTCACAACAACGCTTTGAGACATGTATTACTATTATCCCCATTTTACATATGAGAAAACTGGGGCACAGGGTGATTATAATTTCACCAGTTAGGAAGCAGCAGATCAGAGTTCTGAACCCAGGAAGTATGGTTCCTGGGTCCATGCTCTTAACCTTGTAGCATAAAGCCCCTCTTTGCACTGTTTCTTTTTTTTTTTTTTTTTTTTTTTTTGCGGTACGCGGGCCTTGCACTGTTGTGGCCCCTCCCGTTGCGGAGCACAGGCTCCTGACGCGCAGGCTCAGCGGCCATGGCTCACGGGCCCAGCCGCTCCACGGCATGTGGGATCCTCCCGGACCAGGGCACGAACCCGTGTCCCCTGCGTCGGCAGGCGGACTCTCAACCACTGCGCCACCAGGGAAGGCCTGCACTGTTTTTTAACCACACTCTTTTTATACTCTGAATTCTCATGGCACTTTTATGGCATTTAGCTAATTTCACTTACATTTTATCAGCTTTACCAAGACCACCTTTTGCTCAGAGAGTCTTGAATGTGCATTGTACATAGTAAGCATGCAATCAGTGATAACGAAATAGATTTCACAACTAAAGGAAAGGCCAGATTTTCAAACATTTTATGTAGGAGGGGAGGGGAAGAGGTTATCTGAGTAATTAAACCTATCAGTTCCTTTCTTCTGTTCCCTGTATTCTTGGTTCCTGAATTAATAGAAATTATCATCTTTGTCATTATCTCCTTGGAAATGTTATGAAAACTTCTTGGGAGCAGGAAATGGTTATAGAAGTAGGAAGATAAAATATTTTTTAAAGTAGTCCTGCACTGTCACCTTCATTTCAAGATTTTGCTCCCTTTACTACTACCTTCTAATTTTCTCAACCCAGCTCTAAATGACACAGTGGGAAAGATTTTGAAGAACTACTGTTCTGTACTGAGAAGTAGTTGCCTATGGACTAAATCTATTTAATTTTCATCTTATTTACAAGTAATAGCACAGGAAGTTATTATTCAGTAGTTATAATGAACCGATCAGTTAAGGTTGAAAAAAGGCAAAAAACATGCCCCCATGCAGTGGTTAAGAATCCGCCTGCCAATACAGGGGACACAGGTTCGAGCCCTGGTCCAGAAAGATCCCACATGCCGCGGAGCAACTAAGCCCACGCGTCACAACTACTGAGCCTGCACTCTAGAGCCCGCAAGCCACAGCTACTGAGCCCATGTGCCACAACTACTGAAGCCCGTGCTCCTAGAGCCCACGCTCCGCAACAAGAGAAGCCACTGCAATGAGAAGCCCACACACCACAACGAAGAGTAGCCCCCGCTAACTGCAACTAGAGAGAGCCTGTGTGCAGCAACAAAGACCCAGTGCAGCCAAAAAAATAAATTAATTAAATAAATAAATTTATTTTTAAAAATGCCCCCCAAACGGATGTATTTAGTAATTATAAAACATTTTACCATTATTCTATTTATTGTTATACCTAGTTCCTCAATTTACATCTTTAAAAATAGTTAATAATACATAGGGCAACTGATTTACTGAGGGGAGAGTATGTTTAAAAAATTATCAACAGAGGGCTTCCCTGGTGGTGCAGTGGTTGAGAGTCCGCCTGCCGATGCAGGGGACGCGGGTTCGTGCCCTGGTCCGGGAAGATCCCACATGCCGCGGAGAGGCTGGGCCCGTGAGCCATGGCTGCTGAACCTGCGCGTCCGGAGCCTGTGCTCCTCAACGGGACAGGCCACAACAGTGAGAGGCCCGCGTACCGCAAAAAAACAAACAAAAAAAAAAACAACCCAAAAAAAAACAAACAAACCAAAAAAAAAAAATTATCAACAGAAATAATGAACACATTTTCAGGCCAGGCTAACTTGTCGGGTAAAATCTCAAACCCTTCCAGTTCCTGGTAGTGCTGGGACAAGGATGGAGTATATCAGAGATATAGTTTTCTGGAAGAGGAAGCATGAGCACCTCATAAGTCAATTAATGGAATTTGCAAGAAGTCTATGGAAATTGATAGTAAGCCAAATTGTATGGTTCCTGGGAATCAGTTTTAGGCTAGATAGTATGGTCTGCCGAGCAATAAATGGTCCTCTGCTTTATTGGCTGTTAATGAGGAAAACTGGAGAGATGGTTGCAGTCCACATAGTCTCAAAGACTCCAAACAGGGCCATGGTTACTATGCTACTAACTCTCTTCCCACCATTCTGGCAGTCAGCCTCGGGTCTGCCCCTTATAATGACTAGTACTAATACTTGTCCAGGGTAGGCAGAAGGTCCCACAGCCTGTCAAACAACAGTTACAGAGATCATAAGTATAATGACCACTTGGTTGAGCACACTGGTCACCAAGTCTCCCTTCAGTGGCCCATGGGCCAAAGTGGGGACATCGTAAGTCACTGTAGGTTTATAAAATGCCTTGTCTCTCGTGCATGACCCTTAGAGATGAAAGGTCTGGGTGAGAGGAGGAAATGATTGGGGAAAGGAGCTACTGGAAAAGGACGCACTGAATTTGGGATGATGGAAGGAGAACAACAACCCACCACTTGGGCAAGTAACACCTTAGACCTCAACATGTCATCCAGTGTCGGGGAGCAAGGACCTTAAGGACCTTTGCCCTTTGCAGTTGTCCCTGGAGCCTTCCTCAGGAAGAAAAACATCTTAGCGTGATTCTCCTAAACTGTTGCAAACACCGTGATTTAACTCACTGCTGGGTCTGCCATCCCCTGCCAGATGGCTGTGAGCACGGTTTGAGGTTTGATCCCCCTTCCCCTTAAGCTAACCAAGATGTCTATCTGAAATAACAAGGGAGGCCCCAGCTCCTGCACCTCACACACAAAACCCTGTCCGTACCTCTGGATGTCTTCCCCACCCCCATTCCTACAGCCATTGGTCAGTCATTCCTTGGGGTGGAAAAATGCCACCCACCTGGTGACACTGACAAACAGGAGAGTTTAGTCTGACTGCGCTAGGCAGCTCCTCCATAAACAAGGACTAGACTTGATTATTCAAAGCAACCTGAGAACCCCAAGATTTAACAGCTGATGGAGAGGCCATGTTGGTGATACTGCCAACCTGTGTCCACTGAACAGTGTAGGTCTGACTTGAGTGGCACCAACAATTGTAACACTTTCTTTCCAGGGCTACCATGTGCATTCCCAATAATTCCCATGTATTCTTGCATGGAAGCTAAGCATTATCTTGACTTACTTATTCCCCCAAACATGGTGACTTGCACCTTATAGGTGATCATAAGAGACCTTCAAGTATTTAAGGAAATGCCACTAATAGATCACATAGCTCTTAAATAACTGTGAGCCCCAAATGAAGCATCCTTTGATTACCTGGAAGAGCTTTCCAAAGAGATAACAGACTCATCATTTATGCACAATCTGTGGCTAGTTATTGCTCCAGTGGAAGCCATCTGATTAGAAAAAAGAGTACAAAATCTGTCCCTAACTTTAGCTAAAGTGATCAATAACATCACCTTGGCCCTGGAAGGCATTCAGGCCAGCCTCAAATTACTGGTCAGGGATATTATAGATGGTAGAATTGCTTTAAACTTCTTCCTCATGGACCACAGCAGAGTCTATAGGATTGCTTATAGGATTGCTAATAAATCTTGCTGTGTCTGCATTAATGCCTTGGGCCAAGGGGAAAGATCAATAGAGAATCTTAAGGAGAGAGCCCCATAACTTTTCTTAAGTTAGACCCTGGTAGTTTATGGGGATTTATTCAATGGGTTGGTTCTAAGACCCTGGGAGGCATAGCTGAGGTCATTGCTGCAGGATGGCCTACTCCTGTTGCTAAATTCCTGATCATAGTAGCCTTAATAAGATGATGTATGAGACAAATTGAACAGATTTGATCCTAGCCTCTGTCAGTTAAATTAATCAGAGTAGCCAGTGGAGTGGCATATTTATGGGAAAATTCACCAGAAACAACAGGTGGATATTGCTGAGAGGCAATGCTTCATGGGTTTCTTGCATTTCCGCTATTGTTCTGGCTTCTTTTTCCAAGGATGTTTGTATAACAAACAGTGTCGGAAGGTAGAAATAGTACCTCCCTCTAGAGCGAAGGTCAAGTAAGCATTTTTTTAAAACAAATGTTTATTTTAGAATAGTTTCAGATTTACTGAAAGGTTGTGTAGATAGCAGAGAATTCCCATAAGCCCTACATTCAGTTTCCACTATTATCATCATCTTATATTAGTATGGTACATTTGTCTAGGTAAGCTTTTATGCTGTTTAGTCTGAAAGATGTGGGTTCCCTAAGCTCAGGATCCTCTCCTGTGATGCAACCCACTGTGTGTCCAGGCATCCAGCTCGGTCTGTCCACATCACTCAACGCTGTGGGATTCAGGGGCAAGGGGAGCTGACGTAAATTTGAGTATGCCCATGCTGCCTACACTGTGGGGAGTAATAAAGTCCCTTTTCTCTGACCCAAGAGATTTTTGTCTTATATCAACATCCATTACAATATGGCAGGCTACCTTGTTAGCTTGCAAGCGGGGTAAAATCCCAAACCCCTCACATTTTTGACAATCCCCCTCTCCCTCCACCAACTCAACTCCTTGAAGACATGGAACAAGTTCCTGTTTGATAAATATATATTGAACTGAACTAAAATGAGCTAATGGTTTATTTTAACAATGGTGTAGGATAAATTTGAGGTCAGAGGTCAGGCTGGTATCTGCATAGAACTTGGTCAAATCAGTCAGTCTTTGCCTATTAACTGAAGGACAATGGAAGACACTCTACCGGCCCATGGGAGTAAAGCAATCCTAAGGGTAAGGGGGAGAGAAAGCGGACCGTTGGGAGAATTGGACAGGTAAGAGCTAAGGAGTGAGAGAAGCATAGGCCAATTGATGATACCTGGTGTCTGGAGAAGTCAGGAGCCACCCTCAGGTATTGCTGTCATGGGGTCATGAGGGCGCATGTGCAGGGCCATAATGCTCAGTAAGCCACCTCAGTAGAGCACCATGACAGGCAGCCCCAGCAGACGTCCAATGAGGCCTATGAGCCTTTGGAAGGACCTTGATCTTTTTTTTCAAATTATTTATTTTTATTGGAGTATAGTTGATTTACAATGTTGTGTTAGTTTCAGGTGTACAGCAAAGTGATTCAGTTATACATACTAATATATTTTTTTCAGATTCTTTTCCCTTATAGATTATTATAAAATATTGAGTATAGTTCCCTGTGCTATACAGTAGGTCCTTGTTGGTTATCTATTTTATATATAGTAGTGTGTATATGTTAATCCTAACCTCCTAATTTATTGCCCCCCCTTTCCCCTTTGGTAACCATAAGTTTGTTTTCTATGTCTGTCACTCTATTTCTCTTTTGTATATAAGTTCATTTGTATGCTTTTTTTTTTAGATTCCACATATAAGTGGTATCATATGGTATTTGTCTTTCTCTGATTTACTTCACTTAGTATGATAATCTCTAGGTCCATCCAACCTAGAGATTTGCAACAATCTCTAGGTTGTTGCAAATAGCATTATTTCATTCTTTTTTATGGCTGAGTAATATTCCATTGTATAAATATATCACATCTTTGGGACTTCCCTGGTGGTCCAGTGGCGAAGACTCCATGCTTCCACTGCAGGGGGCACAGGTTCAATCCCTGGTTGGGGAACTAAGATCCCGTATGCCGTGTAGCGTGGCCAAAAAAAAAAAAATCACATCTTCTTTGTCCATTCATCTGTCAGTGGACATTTAGGTTGCTTCCATGTCTTGGCTCTTGGCCTGGAGTTCAGCAGTAGGATTTCAGTCCTGAACTGTATAGCTCCCAAAGGCGTGAATGATATGGGACCTGGATTCCAAAATAGGAATCCTCAGACCGGGTGGGGATGGACCTTGAAAAGTACCATTAATATCATAATGTCAGTTTATTGGGGTGGGAGGCACAATGCTTTTAATACAAATTGACATCTGACAAAATATTCTTGACATAACTGATCCTCTGGGGGCCATGAAAGTTCTGTCACTATCAGGAGTGAACGTGGGCTGGATAACGGAAGGAGTGTTGTAAAGCACAATCTCAGAGGGACTGGATATTAGGCAGGGACTCGATGGAATGATGAAGTTGGACCAGGCTCTGCCACTTGCTTCTGTGTATGATTCTGGGTCTTCTCATCTATAAACCCCATGGGCTTATTAGGAGGATTTAATGAGATAATGCATTTAAGCAAGTACCTAGCACTCAGTGACTCCCCTACAATGATCATTATCATTTATGAATAGAATTGGAACATAAGGAAGGGGATTGAGTCTCAAAAAGGCTGTAGCCAAGTTACTGGAACAGTAACCAGTTAGGCACAGGGTGGTGGTCATGAATCTCAGCATGGGGAGCTGGAGGGCCTCGCATCGTTCCCTACGCGTTCGTCTCATAGAAGAGAACAGAGCCTTGAGACTCCAGAAAAAAACCTGCCTCAGAAGCTGAACACAAGCAGTGCCTAAAGAAGCAAATGAATGATCATAACCTATTTTCTATACACACACACACTTAAAACTTTTAAAACTTCACTTTTAAAAGTTAAAGTATCAAAAAGAAAGGTTAAAGTATCACTAAACACCAGTTTGAACCAAAACAATCCCTGACATGAATAACACCCCCAAAGCATCAGTTTACTTACACGGCACCTAGCTGTAGCTAATACTGTATAAATGCATGTGAGGTGATCTTCCAGGTTAAAAGAAAAATCCTATAAAATTAAATCCAGTTTATATAATACCACCAAATCCACCATGGCATACTAAAAAAAAAAAATTTTTTTTCCTAGCGCTACTACCTGCATAATCCTGGAAAAAATATCAAATTCGTAACCTGTTAAATGAGATTAATTTTAGCACCTCATAAGTTTTGAGGTTTGAGATAATGAAAGGGAGAGTGCTTTGAAATCAGACTTGCTATATCATTTTTGTTATGATTATGATCATTATATATTTTCCAACTAGGTTTTACAAGTATCCAATCCAATGGTGTATCAATACTACTATTTTCATTGAGAAAATAAGATACCTATATGCACACATACACACCCCAAGCAAAGGGGGTGATTACACCTCAGAAGTAAAAGGGTGAATTAACAGAGGGATCTAATGGGATATAAATGGAAATGACATTGGCAACATGAAAGCAAGCATGAGTGAAGCTGCTGGATGGAATTTAGATTCTTTCTTTACTTTAGACAGTTAGATAAGGGCTGTGGCAAACTAAGGTTATTTTTCAATAAACATATTTTTATTTTCAATAAACATTTTGCAATCAAGGAGGAAATAATAGTCTCTCCCTACACCTGTAAGTTCGCTGGATACAATAAACTATAAAGAAATCTAGGGTGGAAAAATTGGTGTTAGGGAAGGATAAACATGAGCCAATGTTCTCCATTCATTATTAAAAAGCAACCTGATAATTTTATGTGATTGTATTCTAAAATAAACAAATATCTTCAAACTTGGAAACCCTGTTTAACTGTTAAGACATAATTCACCTTTTCTTCATCAGTCAGCAAGTTTAGGCCCAGAAGGGAAACTTTACACAAGTTCCCTTTATACATATGGTTCTTTGATATGAACTGTAGATCCTAGCAACCACTTTACAAATATCAGAAGGTAAACTGCTAGTTCTTTAATTTGATAATTCATTAAATGATTTTTTAAAAATTTTACCCACCGGGGAGGGGGAAGGGTGAGCTGTGACAAAGCGAGAGAGAGGCATGGACATATATACACTACCAAACGTAAGGTAGATAGCTAGTGGGAAGCAGCCGCATAGCACAGGGATATCAGCTCGGTGCTTTGTGACCGCCTGGAGGGGTGGGATAGGGAGGGTGGGAGGGAGGGAGACGCAAGAGGGAAGAGATATGGGAACATATGTTTATGTATAACTGATTCACTTTGTTATAAAGCAGAAACTAACACACCATTGTAAAGCAATTATACCCCAATAAAGATGTTAAAAAAAAAAAATTTCACCCACCTACCTCAACCACGGCCTAGAGCTACACTCCCTAACACCAACGGAGCTTGTCCTGGAGCCCCATGAGGTTCTCATGAAAAATGCAAATAACTGGGGCCCATGAAAAACACTCATTCTGAATTCTGGGAGTTGTGGCCTGGGTATCTGCACTTTAGTAGAACCTCACTAAATTTGATCAGTCACTGCACTAGAACCTGTTAGCAGTCCTTCTTCTGAACCTCTATGGCATGACGATGTTATTTATTTAGCATTTAGGGTGTATTAGTATGTATTCATTTATCCAACAAATATTTTTAGGTTCCTAGTGTGTGCCCAACACCGTACTAAGTAAACATTGCCTTTTAATCCCAGAGGCTGACAACATACCCTCCATTCAAGAGTTGCCCACTCAGCCTCCATTTCCTACTTCTTCCTTTCTAAGAGAATCCAGTTTTGTTTAGGGACCCATTCATATAGCCAAATATTTCAGAGGAAATTGTGAAAAATGGGTCTGATGCCTCTGAAGGCAATGCCATTTCACTCGCCAATGACTGCATCATGTACTTGCATGTGACCTAATTCTGGCCAGTGAGGCATGAGGAGAAGTCGGCTGGGGGCTTCTGTGAGGTTTCCTCACTCTTAGGAGAAAGTGACAGGAAAAGGTGGTCTCTCTTTTCCTCCAAATAGTTACATGTACTTCTGTTGTGATATCTAGAACTGCTACAGCCATTAGTTACTTCCCTGAAGAAGAGGCCTCCACTGGGGATGGGGATAGCAGGGAAAAGAAATGGAAAAAACCTGGGTCCTTAATAAATTTGTTGAGCCACTAATCAACCAGTTGCAATGTTCACTCTGCCTCAGGACTTCCAATGTATTGTTAACACCAGTTTGAGTCTGTGTTTCTGTACTCACAGCCAAAACATCCTCACTGATGCTCAGTAAATGTCAGTTCACGATGATGTTGACAATGATGTGAAAAAACAAAATGGTAGACTTGCCGTATTCCAAGGTGGTGCTACCAGCCATGGCTGAGATTTATCTGTGAATAAAAATAAGGGTGCAAGTCCTACAATCTTTTTTTTGTGGGGGGGGGGGCATGCAGGATCTTAGTTCCCTGACCAGGGATTGAACCCACGCCCTCTGCAGTGGAAGTGCAGTGCGGTGCAGTGGAAGGGCAGTGGAAGTGGAACTACTGGACCACCAAGGAAGTTAAGACCTACAATCTTTACTCCACAGAGCTACCCTCTTTCTCCTAAGCCCCGATGGTCTCCTTATGTGCCATCCGGAAGCAGGAAGGTCAGGAGAAGGTGAGTGACCCCCACAAATGTCTGGCGGCCGTCACTGTCCATTCCCTTTTTTGACCATCCCGAATTTCCTGGTGTCAGTCTGTCTCCTCTCTTTGTTTACCTGACAGTCGCTTATCATGTCAACTTTCTTCCTGCCTGACCAACCTGTCCTCCCTCTCCTTCAATGCCTCCCTCCCTCCTCTACCCGAAAGGATGAGTCTTTCCAAAGAATGAATTCTTCAAACTCTCCTTCTTCCATTCAACTAGAGTTTAAGCCATTTACTCATCCCACATTTGCAATTGCTTAGTGGACAGTTTCACCTAGATGTTTCACTCTAATCAAAAGCAGTGTGTTCAAAGCCAGACCTACCAATTCACCTCTGAAAACCATCTTCTTTTTCTGGAAATGATACTATAATTTTATCAAGGTGAAGACCTTGAGATTCTCTTTGATTTTCTCCATATTCCTTGTGATTTTCACCCAGTTCCAAGTCCTAACAAGTCCTCTTGCATAATTTCTCTTGCACACACTGCCTTTCTTTCTGTTCTTACAGCCACTATCCTGGTTCCGACTCTGACTTTATCACTTTAAACCTGGAACACTGCAATGTCTCTAAAATACACTCCTATCTGTGCTCTCTCCCTGCCCTGCCCCCGACACTTCCTACACATCCCTGAACAGATCCGTAGTCAGAAACCTTCACTGAGTTTCCACTGCCTTTAAATTCGTACCCAAACTCCCTAGCCTAGCAAGGCTCCAAAATTAGACTCAAAGTTATCCTTTTAGGCAGAGTTTCAAATATGCCTCTCTACAAATTCTTCAACTCAAAAAAGCTAGTTTGCAGCTCATTACCCACATACTCCTTATAGCTGCCTTCCTTGAGCCTTGGGTTTGTTAGACAGCTCTTTCCCTCCTCCCTGTCTACATCTACCAAAACTAAACCCTTCTTCCAAGGCCCGATTAAGAGTCTGAATGTGTCCTGATCACCTCATATGGAAGTTATTCATAAAAGTAATAACAATGATTTAAAACAATAGCTACCATTCATTTGTGCTTACTGTATCCCGGCCACTGTAAAATCCCATTCTTGTAAAATGTGGTTGATAAAAACTACCTAATGGAGTTGCCATAAGGAGCCAATGAGTCAATGTACATACGGGGCTGAGCCCAGACCCTGAGATATGTGGAAGATGCCCAATAAGAATTGGCTGAATTGTCGCTAATTATGCCATTGAAATGCCACTGTGGGGTTTTGCTCCCAGTCAAAAGGCCATGTCTTGGTCACTCAAAAGAGAATGAGCTCCAAGGAAATGGCTAAGATGCAACACTGGGATCAGGGAAGGACAGACTCAGTTCTGGTTCCTCACAGTATCCCAGCATGCCTTTCTGAGCCTTAGGCAAACAAAAATGTCTTTGTTGCAAGTTGCATATATTGGCTGGCGATATGCTTGTTCTTTACATTTCTATTACGCGTGTGTGTCTTACATATCCCTTCACTTCCTTGTTCTGGGCACCAAAATGCAGAACTCAGACAGCATTAGGAAAGAAAGAACTTTCCGACGCGACCAGAGGTACAAAATCATGTGGGACACTAAAGAGAGAAAGCTCTTTTCCGGTGAGCAGAAGCTCTTCATCTCCTTTAAAAGAAACAACAAAATTTCCCCCTCATGGTGAATTTGTTCTTGCTGCTTCTCAAACCAAAACGCAATTTAAGAGACAGTTACTACAGAGGAATGTTAAATACGTGGCTTTCAGGCTAAATCTGTGACAATCCTTACATTCCAACGCTGGGAAATTAGCAATGTAAATCTCTCTTTGAAACCTACTGTGGATTTACTCCTCAGCACTTGCCCAAAAAAACCCCAAGTTGCATTCAATTACACTAAGGTTAGGACATAAGTATGATTTACATAAGTATCTGTTATAATTTACATAAGTATCTGT
The DNA here is from genome assembly GCF_964270905.1 of Leucopleurus acutus. NCBI lineage: Eukaryota > Metazoa > Chordata > Mammalia > Artiodactyla > Delphinidae > Leucopleurus > Leucopleurus acutus. Next base: position 50,015,180 of record NC_139159.1, on the reverse strand, counting down.
TAATAAGTAAATATTTCACTGAGACGGAAAGTGTAGTTAGAACTCAGACCTACTTAAAATGGTTCTTCTAGTCCGAGGAAAGGCTAACCTGGTGCTTTGAAAAGTATGGCATCGTACATTTATGAATGACACAGGATTTAAAATTCCTAGAGATGGAGTCATGTCCCCCAACCCTACCCCCCACACCACCCTGCCTGCCCCAGCAGGGGGCTGGATTATAACCCCCAGGGAATGCAATCTCCGTTTCTCAGGGAATTCCAGTATAAATTAGCTTGGCAAGGCTTTCCTGGAAAGTCACAGCATTTTCTTCTATCCCAGCATTTTTATATAGGCAAGACCCCCTACTTATGTTTTATCCCCAGATCACCTGGGATGCTTGTTAAAAGTACAGATCCCCATTATCAAGCCAAGGCCTGGGAATCTGTATTTTTAACAAACACCCACGTTTTGGTTGATTCATCCCTCAATCCAAAATCACTTGCAGCAAGAAGGCTGTTGTCATTTCTTTGTTTGTTTGTCGTGGTAACAGATCCTCTGGTTTTCTCTTTTTGAAGCCTGTCCTTCCAGGGTGCTGAAGACTGCCAACCCCCAGCTCTGTCCTCTGCAGCAGATCTTTCTCTTCTCTTTTGCTCATCAATATTCACTTTTTCTGTTGTACCATTTCTTCACTGGGGGGATGAAGCTCATCTGATGAGTGTTAAAGGAAAACTGCAACCATCACTCACGTGAGCTTTTATCTGTGACTTTCAATTCCTTTTTTTTTCTTCTTCCATGGGCCCCTCTTCAGAATAGTGGTTTTAAGTGCATAAAATAAAATAAGGAAAGGAAATCAATCATATTGAAATACCATTCTTAAAATATGTTTTAAAATGTGAAATAGTAATACATACATGTTCTTCATTAATACATTAGAAAAAAAGATCTAGAGGCAGGTCTAGTAGTTTTCTTAATTTCAAAGTATGATGAGTATAAATGATGTTTTGAAATAGTCACAGCAACTGTAATGTTATATGAAAATATCTGTGATTTTTATTGGTGACAAAGTCTTAGGTACTGCTAAGTTTTGTTCTGTACATTCATAATTAAAATTTTGGTTAGATGAGAGTGAAAGTAAAAATACAATGTTTTCCTCATCCAAGTTCACGGGCTCGCTGAATTCAAGGTCCTTGGGCTGTGGGTCCAGGTTAAAAAATCTTGCCTTAATCAAATGGCTTGATTAATCATAGCAATTCCAGTCACTGCAGCTGGCCAGTGCAAACTCTTCCTATGCAAACAGGATGTGATGTGAATTTTTTAGCCATAAGTCTCTACCTGTATTGCCTGGCAGTTAGTAAGTGATTAGAAATTTTTTGGAAGCTTCTCTACCTTGGGTGTTTATCTGTGCTGTGTCCCCATCCAGTTCCATCTATTCCAATGATGCCCCCAGGCCTTCCTGCTCCCATCCCATCCTCCTCTGGAATCTTCAGCTGCTGGTCCAGGCCCCCTTTTCTCCTCTCTATCAGGCTTGATGCTCCATCTTGTGCCTGTTCCACTCCCTCCCCTTCAGCTTCTTCTGCTTTTCACTGTGTCCCCTACAAATCCCCCATCCCCTCTGGGAGCTAACCTGGCTGTGTTCCCCAGTCTGTCAACAGGTGCTTACAAACTCTTCAAGGCTCTAGTCCCATGAGGGACACAGAAAAGTACCATTTCTCTGGCCCCACTGATCAGCCAGGTTTGGAAATAATTTTTTTCACTCTGTGGTCCCAGGCATCAGTGACAGACACTTCGGTAAGTCATTTGGCTGCAGCCTCACTGGATACCAAAGCACTGATCTGACCCACTTCTCTAGTTGAGTGCCAAGCCTGCAACACACATCCATATAAAAAGAGGCACTTCATATCCTTGAGAGAGAGAGAGATTACTATCCATGTTTTACAAAGGAGGAAACTTAGATACGAGAGGCTCAATAACATGTCTAAAATCAAACAACGAGTCCGTAGTGGATCCAGGATTTTAACTACTGTTGTCTGATGCTCATCTGTAAACAGTAGGTGGTCAAAAAAGGGTGATTGTAATAATAATAATAAATAGTGATTATTATTATTACAGAGTTGGGTGCTTTACATTTGTATTCCCTGGAAGCCGATTCTGAGACAAGGAATATCCATAGGAAAATGATGCATTAGGGAGTGCTCCCAGGAAAAACCCTAGGAGAATTAGGAAGTGGGGCCGGAAAGAAATGAGGACCAAGTAAGGGAGTGACATGAAGCAGAGGTGATTTGGAGAGGGTCTGGGTCACATCTCACAGTTGTCCCATCAGAGGAAAGGGATGGGACCATTTATATGCACATATCTGTCAGCCATTGATTAAGGGCTGCTCTTGGGGGTTGTAGAGGGGAGGAAAATCACCAGGGAAATCTGGCTGTCTTAGGAGCACAGGTAAAGTGGGCTATGGCAGAGAAATTGTGGCCGGTGGTGGAAACCACTCCCAGAGCCACACTGACAGCATCTGCCAGGGTGATCTTGAAAATGGAGCAGCGTCATAAAAGGAAACAACATACAGCTCTGATTTTGCTATGTTTTCTTTCCATACAGATACCCAGCATACCCTCAGCTTCACCTCAGAACCATGTGCAACCTTACAGGCAACACTGAAGATTCTAAGTAAACGCTTGTTGGTTGACTGAAATCATTTTATTATTTCAGCACCGTAGGAATCTAGGTGGTGGCTAGCCTCCAAGCCCCCTTCCTGCTGGGTCTCTAACAGCAAGACTTCCTCTCATTTTCCATGTTTTTGTTATTCTTCTGGGGGGGGTTGCTTTTGTATATATGATTCAGCTCTTCAGAGGGAACCCATGACAGTCATGTGAGATGTGTTTAATTTTGTACAGTTTAACTGTATATTAGTAACAGGGTTTACTGGATGACTCTGCTTTTCCAACAAAACTGGAAAGGAAAAATCATTCCAGATTTGTTTTTCTAGGAGAATTTAAAATTGGGAGACACAAATGACTATTCTCTTTTTAAGTATCCATGCTGTAATGAAGTAATAGCAAAGAGTGGGCTCTTTCCCCAAAATGTATGAATAAGTGACTCTTTCTTTTTTCAGTCTCAGATGAGATTGATGCTGTTAGGCCTGTACTCTAGTCTTATGGTATTCTTCAATTAGTTTGCAGCTGGAATGAACTTTTGTCAATGCTGTGATTTGAGGCAGAGTTGGGTGTGAGGAACGTGACCCCGATGACATGGTTGACACAGAGACGTGCTGCCCAGGTTCCCCTCAAGGAAGGATGTGCTGCCCAGCCGTGGGACTGTGGTCCAGCAAACGACATCCAGCTGTCAGCTCCTTCAAGGTGGGCCTCAGCTGCCTCATCCCAGGTCCTGCCCTTCCCAAGACAGCCTGAATCCAATGACTGCAGAGAGTAGGGATAGAAAGGCATAACCATTTTGGCCTAACGGGGGAAACCCTGACAAGCGGGACTGCTCCAGAATTTCCTGTTGGGTTGCCAAAGATTTTGCTGCACCGACGTCATAGTTAACTTCTTCCTCAACGCAATCCTGCTTCCTCTAGCATCCTTTTATGGGAGTGGATCTCTAATAACATCTTGCACCACAAACCTCCAGAGACTCTAACCTGCAGCAGTGGTTGCAGGACTGGTCTCAGAAAGCAGTCAATAAAGTGAGGGTTTGGAAGTGGATCACACAACATCTGGCTAGCCATGAGGATCCCACAGCTGGTAGCAAATAGAGTCCAGATGCCAGTAGCACAGTGGCCACTGAACTGTTAAATCTTCTATGGGGAGTGATCTGGGCGTGTGTACCAGTAAGAGCAAATACACTAGCAGGTACAGTGTATCAGGTATCTGCAACTCTGAAGGAAAAGGTAGATGTAAGGATGACAAGATTGAGTAGCTATGGCTAAGTGCCACTGATGTGCTACAGACAGATAAGAAGCAGCTGGGGGTGAAAGCCAAGTACGAAACCAAGTGTGAAAGCCAGGAGGCTCATAGGATATACAAACATGCTCCTTTGGCCCTGCAATAGCAGGACAAAAAAAGGTTTGGACTTGCCCAGCCAAGATACTGAACTTCATAAAAAATCAAGGCAGCTTTGTGTCAAGGTCAGGGCCTAGGTTAGAAAAATCTTTAATCCTCACAGATGGAATGAAGACATCTTGGTGGATGTCCCCAGGTATTTCCACATCACAGGCTCTGAACTTCCTAAGCCAACAGCCACCCTCAGATTGGCATGCTGGGCACGTGAATGGAGCGGCCATGGTGACAAGATGGACACTGCAGATACTTCCAACGGCACACGAGGGCAGTTCTTGCCTTGCACAGTAGAACAGGATGGTAAAAATGACCATGCACCCTGGGACCAGGTAAAGCAATCTTAGTAATCAGTGGGGAAAATTAAAATTACTCTGTGACTTTAAAAAAGTTTTGTCAAAATATTAAAAACAGTTTTAGTATAGGGAAATGAAAAACAGTTGTGCAACTGGTATTTGTTAGTACACTGCAACTTAAAATATTAGAGACACTGAAAATTAAAGTGGTTGATTTCTATCTAAGCACACGTAGCAAGAATAGTTTGGGCAGGGACTTCCCTGGTGGCGCAGTGGGTAAGATTCCACCCTCCCAATGCAGGGGGCCCTGGTTCGATCCCTGGTCAGGGAACTAGATTTCACATGCATGCCGCAACTAAGAGTTCGCATGCCACAACTAAGGAGCCTGCGAGCCTTAGACCCTGTGCAACCAAATAAATAAATAAAAAGAATGGACAGTGCTTATCTTCGTCTTGTTATTTATTTTTCATATGGAGAGAGCATCTTTTCTATGCCTCTAAGGAGAATTGTATACCTTACTAAGTCTGGATCAGCTTCCAGCATTTTATCCTTTGTACTTTCAATGTCGTGAAAAATTTCCAAGAGTTGCTTCAACGTGAGATTTTTGCCAGGTCCACCTCCTCTGGAACATCTTCATCTTTTTGCTACAACACTTTCTCAGTTACGTCGCTAAGTCTGCCTTCACTGAGTTCCTCTGCTGCCCATGTAGGGTCTCCCAAAGGGCGGCCATGTCCAAGTTCCCACAGTCAGCTGCTTTTTCTACTACTTCATTCCATTCAAATTTCACTTCCAGGTTGTTATCACTTTTTGGATTTTTTGCTGCACTTTCATCTTTGTTGGCCAATTCCTCTTTCTAATATTCATTCTTATAAACTGTGACATGGGTTTATTCATAGAGAAAGAGGCAACACAACTAGATGCTTGGCTGTGTGTGAGCTGAGCAAAGATGTGCTGTGACCAATCACCAACCGACTTTGAAAGAAGTGATGTGATTGGTTACTGATCATGACAGGATCTTCTATTTACATAGTGACTTGTGAACTAAAGAGCTAGCAGTGAGGTTTGTACCCTATGCAGTTATGCACGGTTAATACAAGGTTGTAGCTGAAATTTGAACCACACTGTTAGGGGACTGGTATGATTTAACTAAATAATAGTAACTGAAGTTTGTGCATATTGGAACCGTGCAAAGCCAGGACTAAATGTTCTTTCAACACTTACCAAGACTGATCTAGCTACTGCTACTGTCCAATGTCCAATCTGTCTGCAACAGAGGCGATACCAGCCCCCGATGTGACACCGTTCCTCACTGAGACCAACCGGCCCTTGATGGCAAGTTTGCCCCTTCCATTTTGGAAGGGTGAGCAGTTTGCTCCCACGTGTTTTGGGTAGAAGCTTTCTTTTCCTGCCTGTAGAGCCTCATCCAGCACCACTCTCTGAGGACTTAGAGGATGTGACTCAGCAGCACCAGATCCCATGTAACATTGTGTCAGACCAGGGGGTTGACTAAACAGGAAAGGAGGTGTGGAAATGGACCATGACCACGGATTCCACGGATCACACTGCCCAGAAACTGCCAGCCTTATGGGCTTGGAACCACCTGCTGAAGACAGGCCTGAAGTGCCAACTCAGAGACTTTTCTCTGTGAGGATGTGGCCTCCGGAGTACAGCGTGTGCATTGAAACTAAGTCTTTAGATGGCTTTGTGTCCCCACTAGGAAGAATAAAGAAGCCCATATGACTTCACTTACTATTATTGTCAATGACCACTTCTGAGGGATTTTGTGTTTCCTGTCCCCACACTCCTGAGCTTTGTAGGCTTAGAAGTCCTTGACCTTAAAGAGGACTCGCTTTTGCCAGGGGACCCAGCAGGAGTGCATCAAATTATAAGCCTCAGTGGCTGCCCAAGCACTTCGGGCTTCTTGTGTTCAGGGACCAGCAGGCAAGAAGAGAAGTCACCATTTTGGCAGAGGTAATCGACCCTGATCATCAGGGGGGGATAAGGCTATTATTACACAATGGGCAGGAGAAATAGGTATAGAACTCAGGTGATCTCCTTGGGTATATCTTGGCATTCCTTTGCCCAATTATGACTGTAAATGGACAGGTACTAGAGCCTGGCCTGAGAAAGGGATAGTGACCAGGGCTCAGGCCCCTCAGTGACAAGAGTCTCGGTCAAGCCACCAGGTAAGACTCCAAGGCCAGAGGAGGTGGTAACCAAAGGAGAGGAGGATCTAGAATAGATAGTGAAGGAGGGAAATTTATGTGGGTCAGTTGCAGGTGGAGACCAACGCCAGAGATGGGGGCAGAATTTGTCCCTCAAAAAGTATACCTTAAGAAGAGAGGCCACCAGAATCCCGGAGAAGCTACGTTCTCAATGCGCTTGGAGAATGAATCCAAGCGGCACAAGGGGTGGACTATAGCAGACATGACGGCACACAGCCCAGGACCTCCCTTTGAGAAAGGATGGACATGCTGCCCAGCTGCAGGGAGGGGGTCAACGAATAGCCTCTAGTTGTCAGGGTCGGTACAGCTGCAGAGAGACTCCTCACCTGAGTTCACACCTTTCTCTGGTGACCTAGTAAGGCAGGCGTACAAAGAGCAGCCCTATCAACCTGACGTGGAACACTGATGGGCAATACGCACTTTAGGGCTCCTGACACGGTTGACGGCTTTGTGGCACTACATCAGATTTCATCTCCTTCTGCCCAATCTGCTTCCTCCCTTATGTTCTGATACCTGATAAATATCTTATACCCCAAATTCCATCTCAGTGTCTATTTCTGGAGAACCCGACCTCCAACAATATGTGTCCACATCCTGAGACTTTGTTGAGCTAAACCTCTGTGTAGTCACCATATTTCAATTTTATTTTAGAAGTAATTTAAAAAATTTTCATCCTGTGATGGTGAAGATGTTATCATTGCAAGAAAGCTGATAGTCCTCTAAATATAAGAACTCCAGTAACCCAGATTGCAAACATCACTATACTAAGTTGTGAAAGATAATGCTGTATATTTGTACAATGTGTCACAATTTACAAAGCACTTTTATATTTATGGGGTTACTCGTTCCAAACAGCTATTCCATGCACTAGGAAGATATTTGAATTCTCTCGTTAGAGAAAAGAAGTTAAGATGGACTGCAAAATATCTAGGCATAAATCCCAGAGAAAATTTCCCCCTTGTGCTCAAGGAGAAAATACAAAGTTATAAATACAAGACTTTTAATAGTGAAAAATTGCAATAGTGAAAAGTTGGAACAGCCTAATGCCCCTCAGTAGCGGATAAATAAAATGTGGTATAATAATAGATTACAATAGCATACAGTTAGTTAAAACAGATGCAATATAAAGTTTATAAAATATACCAAATCTCAATGTAAATCTCTAAATATAATATCGAGTCACTGAATAGAAAGTTTCAGAATATATATACTGTGATATCACTTAGGTAAATTTTAAAATATTGAAATATAATTGACATACAATATTATGTTAGTTTCAGGTATACTACATAGTGATTTAACATTTGCATACATTATGAACTGATCACCACGATAAGTCTAGTAACCATCTGTCCCCATACAAAGTTATTACAATATTATTGACCATATTCCTTATGCTGTAAATTATATCCCTGTGACTTATTATATAGCTAAAGGTCTGTACCTCTTAAACTCTTTTACCAATTTCGCCCACCCCCTGACTCCCCTCCCTTCCGGCAACCACTCTTTTGTTCTCTGTATCTGTGAGTCTGGTTTTTTTTTTGGTTTTTGGTTTTTAAAGGCAGACTACCACGTGCAGCGCCTCATTTGGATGTGTCTGGAGTCTTGGAAGCTTGACTACCCTACGTTCTTCTACAAATGGACCTTGAGAGCTTGTTTCGAGGTTCTAGCAGGGGAGCGCAGCTACTGGTATACCCTTGACCGAAGAACGGTCCTCCTCTATCGGGGAAGGTCGTCCTCTTTGACAGAGCGCGCAGCTTCGGGAGGGACGCACATGGAGCGGTGAGGGAGGAAGGGGACACCCGCCTAGCCAGCCAGATCACCTGAATCAATCCTGATGATCAATGCGGTGACAGATGTCGCAGCCAGATCGCCCTCACATCCTATGAGTCTGTTTCAGTTTGGGTTTTTTTTGTTTTGTTTTGTCTTGTTTTTTAGATTCCACATATAAATGTAGTATTTATCTCTCTCTGCCTGACTTGTTTCACTAACCATAATATTCTCTAGATCCATCCATGTTGTTGCAAATGACAAGATTTCAATTTTTTTATGGCTGAGTAACTTTACATACTTCTTTACCCATTCATATATCTATAGACACTTAGGTTGCTTCTGTATCTTGGCTATCATACATAGTGCTGAATGGGGCTTCCCTGGTGATGCAGTGGTTAAGAATCTGCCTGCCAGTTCAGGGGACATGGGTTCGAGTGCTGGTCCAGGAAGATCCCACATGCTGCGGAGCAGCTAAGCTTGTGCACCACAACTATGGAAGCCTGTGGGCCTAGAGCCTACGAGCCACAACTACTGAGCCTGTGCTCCTAGAGCCTGTGCTCCACAAGAGAATGCACCGCAATGAGAAGCCTGCACAACGCAACGAAGACCCAACACAGCCAAAATAAATAAATACATTTTATTAAAAAAAATAATAATGCTGCAATGAACACTGGAGGGCATATCTCTTTTTGAATTAGTGTTTTTGTTTTCTTCAGGTAAGTACCCAGAAGTGATATTGCTGGATCGTATAGTAGTTCTATTTTAAATTTTTTGAGGGACCTCCATACTGTTTTCTATAGTAGCTGTGCCAATTTACATTCCCACCAACAGTGCACAAGAACTCCATTTTCTCTACATCCTCACCAGCATTTGTTATTTGTTGTCTTTTTTAAAAAATATTTACTTATTTATTAATTAATTTATTTTGGATGTGCCGGGTCTTAGTTATGGCACGTGGGATCTGTACTCGCAGCATGAGAACTCTTAGTTGCGGCATGTGGGATCTAGTTCCCAATCAGGGATGGAACCCGGGCCCCCTGCATTGGGAGTTCAGAGTCCTACCCACTGGACCACCAGGGAAGTCCCTATTGTCTTTTTGATGATAGCCATTCAGACAGGTATGATGTGATAGCACGCTGGATTCTGATTTGCACTTCCCTGATGATTAGTGATGTTGAGCATCTTTTCATGTGTCTGTGGCCATCTATATGTCTTCATGGGGAAAATGTCTATTCAGGACCTCTGCTCATCTTTTAAATGGGTTGTTTGTTTTGCTGATGTTGAGTTGTATGAGTTTTTGTATATTTTGGATATTAATCCCTTATCAGATATATCATTTGCAAATATCTCTTCCATTCAAGAGGCTGCCTTTTCACTTTGTTGATAGTTTCCTCCACTGTGCAAAAGCTTTTTAGTTTGATGTAGTCCCATTCCTTTAGTTTTGCTTTTGTTTCCCTTGCCTGAAGAGACAGATCAAAAAAATATATTGCCAGGACAAATTGTCAAAGAGCATACTGCCTATATTTACTGTTAGGAATTTTGTGGTTTCAGGACTTATATTTAAGTCTTTAATACATTTTGAGTTTATTTTTGTATATGGTGTGAGAAAGTAGTCCAGTTTGACTCATTTGCATGTAGTCGTCCAGTTTTCCCAACACCGTTTATTGAAAAGACTGTCTTTTCCCCATTGTATATTCTTGCCTCCTTTGTCATAGATTAATTGACCATACAAGTATGGGTTTATTTCTGGGCTCTCTATTCTGTTCCATTGATCTGTCTTTGTGCCAGTACCATACTGTTTTGATTACTGTAGCTTTGGGATATAGTTTGAAATCAGGCAGTGTGATGCCTCCAGCTGGTCCTTTCTCAAGATTGTTTTGGCTATTTGGGGTCTTTTGTGTTCCCATAAAAATTTTAGAATTATTTGTTCTAGTTCTGTAAAAATTGCCATTGGTATTTTGATAGGAATTGTATTGAATCTATAGATTGCCTTGAATAGTATGGTCATCTTAACAATATTAATTATCTCAATCCATGAGCATGTATATATTTCCAACTGTTTCTGTCATCTTCAATTTCTTTCATCAATGTCTTGTAGTTTTCTAAGTACAGGTCATTTACCTCATTGGTTGGATTTGTTCCTAGGTATTTTATTCTTTTTGATGCAATTATAAATGGGATAATTTTCTTAATTTCTCTTTCTGATAGATTTCTGTATATTAATTTTAGATCCCATAATTAACGTAAAAACAATACTAAATATTTATACTTATATAGAACTTTTAAAGCATTTTAAACAGACTGATTAGTTACACCCTACAGTCCCTGCAACGATTTAGGTGAGAGTAAAGGCAGGGACGATCCCTTGCTTTGTAGAAATTTTTCTTGGATTTAAGATATTTTAAGACTGTATTGGGAGCTGGCAAAGAAAGATCCCATTGAATCATGGTTGGTAAGTAAGCACAGCCTGATTTTTTAGCTTCCAGCTCTTTGCAGAGACCCGTGATCTTCATTTCCCTTTTTCCAGAGCTAACCCATTCTTCCCACGCTCAGATTTCTGATTCTGGAATACAACATGTGCTCTGTGAAAGTCTGGGGGAAAGGAATGCCCCTCACAGCCCTACCCTCCTAGCCCCTCTGCACCTCCCCATCCTCATCACAATGAGGTTTAGTCCTGAGGTTAAGCCCAGTGGCAGTGAGCACTGGGGCTCAGCCTGCCTCTCGGCACCTGGGGCAGGGATGCTCTGTCTGCCACCCCAGGACGGTATGAAGTGAACAGCTTAGTGGAAATCCACAGAATCTTTCTTATTGAATGGAGTTTAGTCAGAAAGGGAGGTCCACTGAAAACCAACCTGGTGAGGGAGGCTCGCGCAGGTTCGTGGCTCTCCATAGCGCCTGACACCTGAGTTACTGCAGATATTCCTCCTTCCCTGTTCAGTGTGGGCAGAGTGCTGAGCTCAGGGAGGAGGAAGAAGGTACAAGAACCTCATCTTTTCCAGTTTGGGAAGGAAAGGAAAGACGGTCTCAATGCCTCCTTAGGCATAAACTGCTGAGGCATGCTGCACTGTGGGAGTATCCAGAATCCATCCCAAACTCTCTAAGATTTGGCTTGATCTGATTTATCATTCCCAAATTCCACTTAACAGTGTGTATTTCTTGATAATTTTATTAATTTTTTCACCCCTATCCTAACCGGAGTGCTTTTGAATTGCTTCTCTTCTCATAGGTTGAAACTATCAAGGCATCTAAGATCATCCCAGCTGTTAGAGTTTGCAGCCCAGGGAACAAAGAGAACAAAGGAATATTATGTCAAAATATTTTACATATTGAATTTTTTAAGCAATTATTTGAAGCTTTTGAGACACTAATGTATTCTTTACACCCAAAGGGGTCACAGAGAGCAGAAAAGATTTTTTTATTATTGAGAAGAAAGATCAACTCTATTTTATAAGACTGGGACATCTGAGAATTAAGTGAGACAGGGTTTGCAAAGCCCTTGGTAGATGGCCTGGCTCTCAGCAGGTGTTTAATAAACTCAGTTGCCATTCTGTTTTGTGTGGGCCATATTAACGCTTCAGTCCAGTTTAGAAAGATTCCTGCTCTCTTTAAAACAGTCCTTCTCACAGGTTATGTGCAAATAAATGACCTGGGGGTTTTGTTAAATTGCAGATTCAGACCCAGTGGGTCTGGGGAGAGGCATGACAGTTCAAATTTCCAACCAGCTCCCAGGTGTTGCTGATGCTGCTGGAATGAGATCCACACCTGGGGTATCAAGGTTCTGCCTCATGGATTGAAATTATCATTCCTACTCATTTCTACTCCTACAGTTGTGAGTATGTTGCTTTATCCCATGAATCTTCACCTGTTCACCCCCAATCACCTATTCAGATCCTACATAACTTTCAAAGTGTAGTTGAAGCCGCATTTTTTTATGAAAACTTCTTCCCCAATTTTTGCATTTCTAAAGGATTAATATCACCTGATACCCTGAATCAAATTTAGTTGAATCTTTTTTATTGATATTAATACTGGTGAGAGATTGGTTAGTTCACCTAAAAAGTTGGTTAAAGTGGGAATAACATAATTTAAACATACCTACTTTAAATGTTTAATAAAAACCTTTAAATGCACATTCGTTGCCCAATTTTTTGATGTGAGGCCTACTCCTTTTGCTCGAGTAGGTCTCCTTTGAGATGTGTTCTGCTTCTTCTTTCTTATACAAACCATCCCTATTCATATTGTTTAATTCATTTTTTCTGAAACTTTCACAGATTTCCTGGCCACCTAATCTGACCACATTTTTTTTTTGATTTTTTTGGTATAAATTTATTTATTTTATTTATTTAGTTTTGGCTGCATTGTGTCTTCGTTGCTGCAAACGGGCTTTCTCTAGTTGTGGCGAACGGTGGCTTCTCTTGTTGCAGAGCACGGGCTCTAGGCGCATGGGCTTCAGTAACTGTGGCTCGCGGGCTCTAGAGCTCAGGCTCAGTAGTCGTGGCGCATGGGCTTAGTTGCTCTGCGGCATGTGGGATCTTCCCGGACCAGGGCTTGAACCTGTATCCCCTCCATTGGCAGACAGATTCTTAACCACTGTGCCCCAGGGAAGCCCCTTGACCACATTTTTAAAATGACTTACCTTAGTTCATTTAACGTGTTTTCCACAGACACTGCAACTCTTTCTTTTTGCCCTCAAATTTCATTGGTTTCATAATTTTTAAATTGAATTAGGTAGTTAGAAGGACAAGCACAAAGACAGGTCTGGAAACAAACATAACCAACTGTTGGTAAGTGTACAGTTCACCTGTGGGAGGAGAAGTTGAGGGATGGGGCCGGGGGCAGGCAGAATAATGGCTCCCCAAAAATGTTCACGTCCTAGTCCAGAAACCTGTGAATATTACCCTATATGGCAAAAAGGATTTTGCAGGTGTGATTAAGGTAAGGACTTTTATTTATTTTTCAAGTTTTAAAAAAATTTTACTTATTTATTTTTGGCTGCGTTGGGTCTTCGTTGCTGCACCTGGGCTTTCTCTAGTTGCGGCGAGCGGGGGCTACTCTTCTTTGCGGTGCGCGGGCTTCTCATTGCGGTGGCTTCTCTTGTTGTGGAGCACGGGCTCTAGGCATGCAGGCTTCAGTAGTTGTGGCACTCGGGCTCAGTAGTTGTGGCTTGCAGGCTCTAGAGCACAGGCTCAGTACTTGTGGTGCATGGGCTTAGTTGCTCCACGGCATGTGGAATCTTCCCGGACCAGCGCTCGAACCCGTGTCCCCTGCACTGGCAGGCAGATTCTTAACCACTGCGCCACCAGGGAAGCACTTTTAGGATTAACTTTAATCCTAAAAGTTAAGGATTAACTTTAATCCTAAAAGTTAAGGATTAACTTTAATCCTAAAAGTTAAGGATTAACTTTAATCCTAAAAGTTAAGGATTTTTAGATGAGGGATTATCTGGATGAACTCAACATAATCACAAGTGTCCTTACAAGAGAGACAAGAGAATCAGAGTCAGTAGTATATGTGACTATTGAAGCAAGGGGTCAGCGTGATGTGAACAAGGGGCCATGAATCAAGGAATACAGACAGCTTCTAGAAGCTGAAAAAGGCAAGAGAACAGATTCTCCCCTCAGAGCCTCCAGAAGGAACCAACCTGGCCAATACCTTGACCTTGGCCCAGTGAGACTGATTTTGGACTTCTGACATCCAGAGCTGTAAGATAATAAATGTGTTGTTTTAAGCCATACGTTTGTGGTAATTTATTGCATTGGCCATAGGGAACTAACACGGGGCGCAAGTGTACTGCTCTAAAGAGGTACTCAGAGTGCTGTGGGCAGAGTGGTACTGAGGGGATGTGTTGGCTTGTCTGGCAGGTGCAGTAAGTAAAGAGTAATCAAAAGCATTTCTACTGACATGAAAAGCTGCTCAACATCACTAATTATTAGAGAAATGCAAATCAAAACTACAATGAGGTATCACCTCACACCAGTCAGAATGGCCATCATTAAAAAGTCTACAAATAACAAATGCTGGAGAGGGTGTGGAGAAAAGGGAACCTTCCTACACCGTTGGTAGGAATGTAAGTTGGTGCAGCCACTATGGAAAACAGTATGAAGGTTCCTCAAAAAACTAAAAATAGAGTTGCAGTATGATCCAGCAATCCTACTCCTGGGCATATATCCAGACAAAACTGTAATTAAAAGAGAAACATTCACCCCTATGTTCATAGCAGCACTATTCACAATATCCAAGACATGGAAACAACCTAAATGTCCATCAACAGATGAGTGGATAAGGATGTGGTACATATATACAATGGAATATTACTCAGCCATAAAAAAGAATGAAATAATGCCATTTGCAGCAACATGGATGGACCTAGAGATTGTCATACTAAGTGAAGTAAGTCAGAAAGAGAAGGACAAATACCATATAATGTCACTTACATGTGGAATCTAAAATATGACACAAATGAACTTATTTATCTATGAGACAGAAACAGACTCACAGACATATAGAATAGACTTGTGGTTGCCAAGGGGGGTTGGGGGAGGAATGGATTGGGAGTTTGGGGTTAGCAGATGCAAACCAGTATATATAGAATGGATAAACAACAAGGTCCTATTGTATAGCACAGGGAACTGTACTCACTATCCTATGATAAACCCTAATGGAAAAGAATATAAAGAAGAATGCATATATATGTATAACTGAATCACTTTGCTGTACAGCAGAAGTTAACACAACATTGTATATCAACTATACTTCAATTAAAAAAACCACTTCTATTGTAATTAATTTGGAATTGTATTTTGTTCACTAAATCTTTCATATGTCTTACCAGATGAATGGTCAGTTTTTTGAGGGCATCAACATGTTCTTTTGCTGGCTTTGCATCTTGAGAGATAGCATTTTAAATCAGCAGCTAATCACTTTAGTTATTTGTAATTTAAAAATTGTGTGGCGTTTTTGTGGCTTAATGTTTAGACTAGTATACTTAAGATTTATTTTCCTGTCAAAAATATTGTATCCTCAAAAAAAAAAAATTGTATCCTCTACCGTGCTAAAAACCTGTACTCTAGGAGACAGGAGCTGAAGAAAACATAGCAAAGGTTTTGGAGTCTTAGCCTGTTTTCTGCTATTGCCAACACTGTGGCCTTGGACCTGTTAGGGAACCTCTCTTACCTTAGTTTCTTCTTACGTAAAATGGTGATTATAATACTTTCCACCTAACAGTCTTGTTGGGAGGAATGAATAAAGTACCAAAAAATGCTTGGTCCATAGATACACAACAGTGGTAGTGATTCTTACCACTGTACTGTTGCTAGAGATCATACTCTAGGAATGTGTGAAGGAGTGAAAGGACACTGAGAGCAGCAGTGCAGATCAGCAGACCTTTTATATTCTAAAGCCAGAAGGACTCTCTAAGACCACCTAGAATAGGGGTTGACAAACTATGGCTCATAGGCCAAAACCGCCTGCTTCCTGTTTTCATAAGTAGAGTTTTATTGGAATACAGCCACGCCCATTCATTTATCTATCATCCACGGCTGCTTTTGCACTACAATGTCAGAGTCGAGTAGTTGTGACAGAGACTTTACGACCTGCAGAGTTTAAAATACTTACTTTCTGGCCTTTTACAGGAAAAGTTCAACAACCTTGATCTAGAACACCTCATTTACAGATAAGGGAAAAGGGCTAAATGACTTCGTCCCCAGTCACATTGCTAGCTAGAGACAGAATCAGGACTCAAATGTAGATGCCTTGACTCCCAGTTCAAAGCCTGAATGAGGGAGAGAAAATGACAGTTCTCTGAATCCAGCCCAGAAGGGGGTTCTTCGGTGGAGTTTGGCTCTGATCTAGGCTTCTAGGGAAAAGACTGACAAGTGCCTCTCCAGACACTCCCAGGCTGGTTCACACCTCCACATCCTGATATGTGCAACTTATAGAACCACCCTGTGAGAAATGCTAACAGGAGTCCTTCAAGTAGAAAGGAAAAGATACTAGACAGTAACCTGAAGTCATATGAAGAAATAAAGAGCACCGGGCTTCCCTGGTGGCGCAGTGGTTGGGAGTCCGCCTGCCGATGCAGGGGACACGGGTTCGCGCCCCGGTCCGGGAAGATCCCACATGCCGCAGAGCGGCTGGGCCCGTGAGCCATGGCCACTGAGCCTGCGCGTCCGGAGGCTGTGCTCCGCAACGGGAGAGGCCACAACAGTGAGAGGCCCGCGTACCACCAAAAAAAAAAAAAAAGAAAGAAAGAAAGAAAGAGCACCAGTAAATATAACTACATAGGTAAATACAAAGCCAGTATTATCAAATTTTTCACTTGTAACTCATGTTCCCCCTGTATGACTTAAGATACAAATGCAAAAACAGTAAGCATAGATCTAGGTTAATGGGCACATAATGTATAAAGATTTAATTTGTGATGACAATAACAACATAAAAAGGGGATGGAGTTGTACAGAAGCGGGGTTTTCGTATACTATTGAAGCCAAAGTGGTATTCATTCAAAATAGATTGTTATGTATACACACTACTTATAGCACAGGGAACTGTACTCAGTATTTTGTAATAACCTATAATGGAAAAGAATCTGAAAAAGAAAGATGAAGTCTCTTCCTGAGACAGCAGAAGTCCTGGGATTCATTCTGATTGGACTGGTGATGGGTCCTGGGGGATTTGGGGCCCTGATGTCCAGTCCTGTTCTGGAGTCTGGGTCAGAGCCCCACCTTTAGGGTGGCCGCCCTAAAGGAAGGAGAGTGCTAATACCTGTAGAAGGGGGCCTCTCCACCCTGTCCTCATGTAGGATGCCAGATGGTGAGAACACAACCAAGGTCCACACATCCTTCACTCAGATGTTCCCGAGGGGGGATATTGGTCAAGAAGGGAGTCAGAGTCCAAGATGTTAGACGTAGCTGCATCCTCAGGGAGCCTCTAATCCAACCCCCTTCATTGTGCAACTCAAGAAACTGAATCCAGAGAAATGAATGACTCCCACAGGGTTACAACTTCTTTGTAGCACTGTGCCGGGGAAAGTCCAGGTATTCTGACCCCTTATACAGATCGCTCCACTAAGTAACACTAGCAGAAGGGGTTAATTAGTAGAACTTTCTGAATACCTTAGGACAAAATCTTTCTCAGAAACGGACAAAGATCATAACTTATACTTTCTCTACCTCCCCATATACCCAATAAGATGTTGAAATAGATATATGTGTGTGTACATATATATAGATTATATGTACATGTATGCATATAGATATAGGTGTATATGTAATTGTATGTATATAAATGGTGAGAGAGAGATCGCATTTTAGACTCATGCCTGTGTAGAAACACTTTAAAAAGCTTTTGGTTTTTTCCTTTAAAACGTATAGAGTTACAGGATAATTATTGTTCACGTCCCCTGCACTGGCAGGTGGATTCTTAACCACTGCACCACCAGGGAAGTCCTCCCTTCTACATTTTAAAGAAAACGTTTTATTTTCAAAAGTCACACTTAAGGTCAAGGGTATTATCTTGAAAATTGCATGAAGTTGACAGTTTTGGATGGCAGATTTGGGCAATCTGACCCAAGTGATTTTCAGTCCCTGCTCTAGTAAATTATCTGAAGGCTGCTTCTTCTGAAATTCACTCTTCATCATTACTAGGACTTGATCAGGTCACCTTGCCAAAATTGCCAGTTTATTTATTTAAAGAAGAAAACTGTTCAAACTCTTTATCCATTTGAAACCACTCTTCTCTGTTCTGGAGCCCCAGTCTCAAGGTCACCTAGGCCACCAAACTTAGTGTCCATTAGTGGAGGAATGGATGAGTAAAGTGGGTGGACTGCACACTGTGGCATTTTGTGCAGCAGATAAAAACAACAAATGTGATGAATGGACCACAACAAGCTTAGCTCCGTAAAACATAGCACTGGATGAGAAAAAAATTAGCAAGAAAAAATAAAATTTATAGCACATACACACAAAGCAATATACTTTATTTTATAAGATAAAGGTATATTTAAGGAAATATATGAAACACGAAAGTAGGTACTTAGTGTGGGGAGTTGGGGTAGGGGATGAAGGAGAAAAATAAAACAAGAGAAGCTTTGCTGCAAATGTGATCATGAGGTAGCATGAACAGAGGAGTAAGATGAATTCTTTTGAGGCCTCAAGAGAGGCGCAAATAAATACTAATTAAGAAAGATAATCCTGTAGATTAATGCTTCCCAACAAGGTTCTGTGGAACTTGAACATTCTGAAAGATGTTAATGGGTATTTCCCCAAAGCAGATTCCACAGTCAAGCACATCTGGGAAACTTAGGTTAAACGAAGCTAATCAGGCCTCTTCACTTTAAGTGTTCTCGGAGCATATAATAAACAGTCTAATGTAAGATGGTATGCGCAGCATTCCCCAAACATCTTTGGTCTTGAACTGCTCTTGGCCAAATGCCATTTTGCAAAACATAGAGCTCTGAACATTGACGACAGTTACTTTCTTCTCTCAGGACATCCTTCATAATCCATCCCTGCCTGTGCTCCAGGTCTCAACTCTTCCATGAAGCCCCTCTGCAGCCCACAATAATCTCTATTCTGATCTTATTGCTGCAACTCTCTGGCCTTTGGACAAAGGCCAATAGGCAATAAGATCAGAATACTTTACTGTTGCTGCAAAATGCTTATTACTACAGCAGTCAGATCAGATACAGCAGGCAAACGTTACTGCTGCTTCTGCACAGACTGCTTTCTTATGGACAGGTGTGACATTTTATTTTATCTATATCTAGATATTGGTTAAGTTCAATAAATTACATGAACGTTCCTTTCAGCCAATCATTTCACAGCATCTATTCAAATCGGGTTAATCTTTACAGTCTGCCTCTCTTACTGAGAGGTGAAGGTGGATGAGTCATATTTACAAAGCATCCCAACAGTCATAGAAAAAAAGCTTTCTTCACAAAGTTTTGATGCTTTACAGGGAAGCATCCTATCCTGTCTTGAAGGATAAGAAGAATCTTGCAGGCAAAGAGTAGGAGATGATCATGACGTATTGGTAAATGTGTAAAACCGGCACTCCAGGTAGGGGAAGAGCACTGATGTGAAGCATTTGCTAATTTCCATGGTGTAAATTCTCCTGCTGCCGCAGAATTCAAGGTACCAACATGATGTCACTGAACAGAGTTGGGACTAGATGTGCATGAGCTAGTAAGAGCCAGATCCAGCCAGCACACCACTGGAGGCACCAGATGAAAGCAATAGCACAGGCAAAGGCATGGCGTCTGGAAATGTCTGGTGATTAGGTGGCTATTGTGTGGAGTGTGAGACAGTAAAATCGAGCAGGACCCTGTGAGTTCTTCCTGAGGACAGACCCTCCCCCCACCCCCCACCCACTCTTCCCCCTCTACCTCTTGTTTGTAGAAAAGCTTTAGCCTCCCAGGCCTTCCCTGAGTTCCAAAAAGAAAAATTTGATCAGAGAAGTAAAAAAAGATACAGAAACAAAAGAAAACCGTCAAGCAAGACAAAATAATAATAGTTTAGCCATAAAATAGTCAAGGACCTTTAGTTCCTTTTCAGGGGCTGTAGATAATGTCCTGAGCCATATCCTTGAGTTGTTCGGCAAATTCTAAACTCCCCACCAGGTGGAAGAAGTTAACTGCATGCTGACCACCAGTGCGAGACCCCAGACTCATTGGAACCAGAAGGCTGGTGATTGAGATTCCTGAAACATCACCCTGTTACTTCACCATCAACCAGAGAACTGTCCACGAGCTGATCACACACCCTGTGACCCTCTCCCTCACACTGTCTTTTAAAACCTTTCCCTGAAATCCACTGGGGAGTTTGGGTCTTTTGAACATGAGCTGCCTGTTTTCCTGCTTGGCCCTGCAATAAACACTGTACTTCCCTTCACCACGACCCCAGTGTCAGTAGATTGGCTTTTCTGCGCATCAGGTGAGTGGACCCAAGTTTGGTTCGGTAAAAATAAGGGCTGGAATATAGATGGAAATGAAGAAGCTTGCACAATCTAAACCAGGTAATTCCCAAAGAGAAGACAGGTGTAGCCTGGGATAGGAAAAACAGATCATGAAAGAAGAATTTGGAAAACAGTTTAGGAAGAGATTGCAAATAGCATTGAAAACTTTTGCAATTTTCTCTTTTATACAGTTGATAGTGATCTAAACCATCCAGATTTTAGAAGAATAACTCTAGTGGCAGTATGGAGGAATTACTGTAGGACAGGGAGACTGGGAGTAAGGCAACTGGTTGACAAAATTTCAAAATAATCTTGAAAAGAGATCTAAACTGCCAGTGCTTGGCATCTTTGAGCCACAACGCAGCCAGTTCAGTACTACTCATGTATATTCTACCTGAAGGGGTTCTTTAACTCAGGTCTCTGGAAAACAACAAAAGGAAATAAAATAATTTTTAAAACTACTAAATATAAACTATACAATATAGTTCATAGCTTAATCAAACGCAACTGTGTGTATATGTTTTTACATACTACGAATTCTTTTATGAATATCCTGTTCTTCCACAGCAGGGAATACACTGTAGTTTATCTGCTTCTGCTTATCTTCTTATGGCTAATTCTTATTGCCACTTCCTGAGTATCACACTGGTCCCATTAAGCTCTCAAATTTGTTCTATATTTGCTTGATGTTCAATTATACAAGAGCTCACCCCCTTTAACTACAGCAAAGTTTGTTTCTGCAGCTGCAGCGCCCCTGCTGCTTGTTATGCTGAGCCAGGTTTCCTTGGCATTAGTGCTGGAGCTGAACTCAACACCTACCCTGGAGATGTCACACTTTCTCAGGCCTCCTGGACTAAGCCACATGGCCCGGGAGCTGATGGCCCTGGGTCTATGTCAGCTGACTGGTTGGAAGGCTCCCTGATGAGTTCTAGTTCCCTTGTCAATAGTGGTCCATGAGATGGTGACGTAACTGCAGCATCTGTGCTTTTGCCACAGGCTTTAATGATTGTTTTCTAGGCACAAATATTTACCCCCACGGGTGGTCCTGTGATCTATAAAGGGAGGTGTGAGTGTGACAATGTCTGCAGAATCTCATACCAACTCTCTGTCTCTGTCTCTCTCGAGCTCTTATTCTTTCCTGTTCCTCCTATATTTGGCATCAGAACGAAGCATTTGTTACCAGGGCTGGGACCACCATTGCCCAGCTCCTTTAACTCTTGTACCACCAGCAGGTGTGGACAGCAGCAGCGGCAAGAGAGCACGGGAGGTGAGGGAGGGGTGGGAAAGTCTGCTGCTGCTTCTCATACCTGCTCAACCAAATCCTTGGAGCCAAGAAGGCAATCTGCTCACTTCCTCCCAAACATGCTGGTATTAATGCCGACACACGTCTCCGGCCACACTGGAATGTGCTGGTTAAGAGTGTGGGCCCTAGAGTCCCACTACCTGATTCAAACCTTGCTCTATCACCTGCCAACAGGATAACCTCAGTAGGCTTGCCAGATTTAGCAAGAACAAACAAATGCAAACAGGACACCTAATTTAACTTGTCAGGTAAATGATGAATAACTTTCAGTATAGGTATGTCCCATGCAATATATATACTAACCTATTTTTTTTTATTTATGAAATTTAACTGTATTTTATCTGGCAACCCTAGACTTCAGGCAAGTTACTTAACTTCTCTGTGCTCAAATTCTCTTACCCGGAACTTGAGAATAATGGAACTGTCCACCAGAAAGCGTTGTCTTGAGGATTAAATGAGATAATATATGTAAAATGTTAGGAACCTGCTTGTTGGCACACACTAATAAATGTTATGTGGCTGGGACTTCCCTGGTGGCACAGTGGTTAAGAATCCACCTGCCAATACAGGGGACACAGGTTCAAGCCCTGGTCCGGGAAGATCCCACATGCCGCGGAGCAACTAAGCCCGTACGCCACAACTACTAAGCCTGCGCTCTAGAGCCCGCATGCCACAACTACTGAAGCCTGCATGCCTAGATCCCATGCTCTGCAACCAGAGAAGCCACCGCAAGGAGAAGCCCGCACACCACAACGAAGAGTAGCCCCTGGTCGCCGCGACTAGAGAAAGCCCACATGCAGCAGTGAAGACACAACACAGCCCCCAAAATAAATAAATTTATTAAAAAAAAATGTTATGTGGCTATTAGTCAATATATTATGATGGAGTGCATGGACTTGGGAGCCATACAGACCAAGTTCAAGGTGAACTTGGGCAAGTTATATAACTTCTTTGTGTCTCAGTCTCATCATCTACAGAATGGGGATAATTATGGTTCTTACCTTACGCTGTTGAGAGGAGTAAATAAGACAGTACATGGCAATCATTTAGCACAATTCCTGGCTCACAGCAAATATAACAAATAGTAGTCTCTGTAATAAATAGTCATAAGAACACCCTCCCCCGTCAATCTGTGAGCCCTCTTTGCTGTGCAGTGTCTCCATCCTATTCCAGTGGGCACTGATTTCTCTTCCTCTGAATTTCTGTAGTCCTTGCTGATTTTACCCCAAACAGAACCCTCAACTATACCCTGCCTTGCACTGTTTGCTAACTATTCCATTTATGGACGCCATATTTCATTGGTCAGATCCTGGAAGCCTTTTCTTCCAGCCCCTCCCTTGGGTGCTGGGCACCATTTTTAGTACATATCTGTTTTTTGTTTATTTTTGTTGTTTTTGTTTTAGCCGCACCGCATGACATGCAGGATCTTGATTCCCTGACCAGGGATCAACCCTGTGCCCCCTGCAGTGGAAGCTTGGAGTCTTAACCACTGGACCACCAGGGACATCCCCAGTACATATCTGTTGACTGATTAACTTTTCAGTGCCATCGTCATGGATGTGAGGCCCAACAGGAAGAGTCACATCTGCATTATCCAATGACCTACTTCCTAAAATCGACAGGCAGAGAGGGGAAGTCCTGTTTGAAATGTCAGTGCACTTTCCCCGCCCACGGAACCCTGGAGAAGGATGCAAAGTGGCAGGGCTGCCACTGTCCTGAGCATGCTCAAGCAAGGGGCTGAGGTGCTTACCTTCTCTGAGTGTCTGTCTAGGTCTCTGGGTCCTTCTCTCAAATCCTGCAGATGGGGCTTTAGACATGAAGATGTTCAGCATGTGGTTACTGAATAAATCAACCATTATGCATTGGAAACACAGCCCTAGACCTTAGTAAGGTACAAAGTCAGGAGTTTTCCGTACATCCCAAACAGGATAACAATAGTAAACCCTGTATACCAGTGATTCTCAGCTTTGACTGAATATTATAATCACCTGGGGAGATTTAAAAGCTGCCAAGGTTCTGGCTTAGTTGATCTGGATGGGGTGGGGCTGGATGTCTGGAGTTTTAAAAGCTCCCCAAGTGATTCTAATGCACAGCTGTGGCCAAGAAACTCTGCTTATACTGCTTTAAATGGAAACTAATGACTTGCCTGATACGTGATTTTTGCAAAGTACAGAATATTTCTAAATTGCCTACACGTTGACACCTAAACACATACTTTGTTTTTGCTTCTGGACAGTAGATAAAACAACTCTAAAATGACTTGATGTTCTTCCAAATTACTGTGTAATTAGTTATCACTGAACGAAGTTCTTGTAAAGCTTTGCCAGTAGCCTATTCCTATATCCTGTTTGGCGAGCAAACTGGGAGCCAATTTTCCATTGTGGGGTAAACTCTGGTTTGTGGGAACTGATTACTAAAATCACCTGGTGGCCCATGAAGGCAGGAGCAGGGATCACGAAACTACAGACTGTTAGAGCTGGAGGGGACGTGGGAACAGAGCTTTCCTAACTTCAACGTGCACAAAAATCAACTGGGGTCCTGTTAACGCCCAGATGCTGACTCAGTGGGGGGACCTGGGATCTGCGGTGCTAACAAGCCCTCAGCTGGTCCCAGGACCACATTTTGATAGCAAGACCTTGGAGTAAATCTGCCTTACAGAGCTTTTAAAAATTTCCAGTGCCTAAGTCCCACCCCAGATCTAGTGAATTAGAGCCCTAGGGTTGGGGTGTGGGGCTGAGCATCAGCATTTTTCCGAAGTTCCCTAACTGATTCTTTCTTTCTTTCTTTCTTCTTTTTTTTTGATGTCCCTGAATTTTTTTAAGTGCTTTTTTAAATTGAAGAATAGTTGATTTACAATGTTGTGTTAGTTTCAGGAATACAGCAAAGTGATTCAGTTATACATACGTATGTATCTTTTTTCTTCAGATTCTCTTACCTTATAGGTTATTACAATATATTGAGTATTTTTCCCTCCCCAACTGATTCGACGTGCAGTTAAGGGGAGCACGATACCTGACTCCAAAATATTCCACTTTGGCATGTGGATTATTTTGAGCTGAAGGGATTCAAGACCAAGCTGACTCAAGAAAAACTTTTATCTTTCCCTTAACTACCTAAAAGTATTCAGACAGGAGTCCTGGCTCAGAGAGAGCTATTACCAGAGATAACTTTTATCTAAATGACTGACCTAGCTGTATGGCAGGCAAACATCTAATTACCAAATATCTGCTCTTCTTATCATCCTGTGAATTCATCCTCCTCCCCTTTGAAGCCACAGGCCCCATCCCATTCCTTAGCTCAAGATGGCATACAAACCTCAACTGTCCGGCTTGTCTTTGGGTCTCACACTCTTATAGGGCTCCCCTACATATGTAATTACATTTGTTTTTCTCCTATTAACCTATCGTATGTCAATTTAATTAATATAGACCAGCCAAGAGAACCTAGAGGGGTAGAGGAAAATTTTTCCTCCCTACAGCAGCCAAGACTGAGAACCACCCATCTGGCAGCTGAGGAAACTGAGGTCCAGAGAGATGGAGTGAAAGAGGCAGTTGAAAGTCCCACCTTTTAAAACAGCACCCAGGATTCTGCCTATAAAAACCTTCTTCCTCAATTCTACAGAGACAGGAAGTAGACTAGTGGTTGCCAGGGGCGAGAGAGAGAAGGGAAATGAGGGGTGACTGCTAATGGACACAAGGTTTCTTTTGGGGGTGATAAAAATGTTATAAAGTTGTATAGTAGTGATGGTTGCACAACTCTGTAAATATATGAAATGCCACTGGGTGGTACACTCTAAAGCGTGAATTTTATGGTATGTGAATTATATCTCAATAAAGCTATATAAAATTTTTTTTAACTTCTGCTTCTCCTCACCCTATCGTTCTCCTTCATCTGATTAAAGAGATTCTAAGAGCAGTTGATGGGGGTGGGGGGGGAAGGAGAGGGTGCACAGGTGTGTATAAATCAACTCCTGATTGGTCGGCAGCTAACTCAGGGGTGTTTCCAGCTGAGCTTCCTTATCCCTTAAAAGCCACCTTCCTTCCCATATTCCATTAACTGCCATAGTTTCATGGCATCCTGGGGTCTCTGTTCTGTACGGGCTTTCAGTTGCAGGGTGAAATTTGGGGTTAAGTCATAAATGGTTCAATCACTGTTAGGTCACCTGCATCTCAAAGGTGACCCCCTACACTTAGGGACAGAAGATTTTTCTCCTATGCAAATTGGGACTATAATAAAATAATTTCCTTGAGATGGCTTTTCTCTTCAGAGACAAGGAAATAGGAAGTGAAACTTTTTTCCATAGAACCCATCACTATCATTGTAATATATTTAAGGTTCACACATATTTATATTTCAGAAGATTAAGTAGATCTCAATAATAAATAGGTTTAAGGTGATAAACGCTCAACAACCTGTAGGTAATTGGCAGGCAAAAGTGTTTAAAAGGATATATCTGGGCTTCCCTGGTGGCGCAGTGGTTGAGAGTCCGCCTGCTGATGCAGGGGACACGGGTTCATGCCCCGGTCTGGGAAGATCCCACATGCCGCGGAGTGGCTGGGCCCGTGAGCCATGGCCGCTGAGCCTGTGCGTCTGGAGCCTGTGCTCCGCAACGGGAGAGGCCACAATAGTGAGAGGCCCGCGTACCACAAAAAAAAAAAAAAGAATGAATTATATTGATTTGGAAAGACTTTCATGTTGGTTGTTGCTGAATGAGATCTAGAGAGGTGAATATAATTTCATTTAAAAAATATCATGAACATTTTCCAGTACAAATATGTAAATATATCTATATCAGATTTTATGAGCACTGAGAAATAAGTGATAACACAAAGCTGTTAACATTGATTTGTGGGGAAATAGGGAGGGGATAAACTTGATTCTTATATCCAAAATGAAGCAAGAGTCATAATGGAATTTTTTGAAAATAGATGTTATTTTTTTAAATGGTAGATTACAAAAAATCTTTACTTTTTTTTTTTTTGGCCCATGCCGTGGCATGCGGGATCTTAGCTCCCCGACCAGGGATCGAACCCATGCCCACCCCCCAACAGTGGAAGTGCGGAGTCTTAACCACTGGACCACCAGGAGAGTCCCAAAAGGCACTTTTTTCCTGCATTGGAAAGTCACATTTGTGTTTGGGTAAAGGATCTACATAATTAGATTCATTACTGCTCCTGGAGTTTTTAGAGTTACTCACTGCTATTTACATTTATATGTGAGAAAATCAGATCTGCTGTGATTATACATGGTTTTCTCTCCCACGTCTCATGATCACATTCCTTGGGGCTAGTGGAAGAGGATTAATCCAAACCATGAGGTGCTCTTGAGACACTGCCAGCTCCTAATGTTGGCCCTAGCACCAGGCCCTGATATACCCTTTTTATTTTTTAGGAGAATCCTCAATTTGTGAAAGACTAGATGGGAAGCAGGACACCTCCTGCCACTACAGAAGCTGGAGGGTGGACATGTGACCCAAATCAGCCAATCAGTTGCTTAGTTCAGGACGACCTCTCAAAGGACTGACACAATAGTGCAGGGACATTATTCAATATGGCAGCAGCAGGGTTGAGAGTCCACTGGGTGGTGAAAATAGGTGTTGGTATCTGCAGCAGCAACCCAGCACTTCAGGTTTTTCCTGTGGTGTGGCCTCAGCATGTTTTTCCTGCTGCTCGGCTCTCGTGGCTATTTCCTGAACCTGATTCTCTAGCCCTCCAGTTGATTTTGTGAACACAATATTCTTCCAGTACATTCCAGCAAAGAAGTTATCGAGAGTCTGTTTCTGTCGTAGACACTGTGATGGGCTCTCTAATTTCCCTTTCAAGTCTGAAGGATTTATTTTGTCAGCTGTTGAGTGGGCTGCTGGCAGGCCGTGCTCAGCTGTCAGCCTGCCTCAGAACTGCCTCAGCTGAAGAGAGGCTCATAACCCCAGGTCACACCCCTTTCACTGGGGCAGTCTGAATCCAGAGATTGGCCAACATAGGGCAGAAAGACCTGGCCCCTCGTCCCAACTCAAGTGGGATTGCCAGATAAAATACACAATGCTCAGACAATTTCAGATAAACAGTGAATAATTTTTTCAGTATAAGTATGTTGCAAGTACTGTAGGAGCCACACTTATATTAAAAAAATATAGTCACTGTTTATCTGAAATTCAAGTTTAACTAGCCATCCTCTATTATTATATGCTAAATATGGCAACACTAAACTCAGGGCAAGTCTGAAGGACCATCCCAGCCTCAGAGCACTCTGTGGGGTTGGCTGAGGATCACACTGAGACTGCATTTCAGCCCAGCTCCTCCCCCTGCCCCCTCCTGCTTCCATCTCTTCTCTTTCTTAGGTGGTGATCCCAAGACCACTTCCTGATACAGCTGCTCAAAGATGATCTCTGCCTCAGAGTCTCCCCTCAGGCAACCCAAGCTGTCAGTTTCTCTTCCTTGCAGTAGGGTGACCAACTGTCCTGGTTTGCCCAGGACCGAGGGAGGTCCTGAGATGAGTTGATCACCCTAGGTTTGGAATTCTAACAGATATAACTGTCAATAGCTTGGGCGACCAGGAAGTGTCACTTGCTCCTTCCCCTTTGAGGTGCCTAACAGTCTATGGGCCTGGGCTTTTGCCTTATTGTCTGAGCCCAGTGCTCCCATGCCCTGTCAGGACCAAACGTTTGTTCTGAATCCAAGCCTGTTCCACCGAGGCCCTGAGGTCCTGCATGAGATCATATCCTGTGCTGCTAGAACCCGAAGCTGTTACTTCCTGACTTGGGCAATTGTCTGGCAGCTAGGCTTTCCTTGTTCTAACTGCAGGATTGGTCCATCCATCCCTTGCCACACCACTATTACATGCCTCCAACTACACTTGAGATTTCTATTATTAATAGGTCAGATGTTCAGACTTCCCTGGTGGTGCACTGGTTAAGAATCTGCCTGCTAATGCAGGGGGCAAGGGTTCGATCCCTGGTCTGGGAAGATCCCACATGCCACGGAGCAGCTCATGTGCCACATGTGCCACATGTGCCACAACTACTGAGCCCACGCGCCTAGAGCCCATGAGCCACAACTACTGAGCCTGCGTGCTGCAACTACTGAAGCCTGCACGTCTAGAGCCTGTGCTCCGCAACTAGAGAAGCCACCACAATGAGGATCCCACACAACGCAAGGAAGAGAAGTCCCCACTCACCACAACTAGAGAAAGCCTGTGCGCAGCAAGGAAGACCCAATGCAGCCAATAAATAAATAAATCTTAAAAAAAAATAGCTCAGATGTTTTCTCCAGGGCCAGTCTCTCTCTTTCCAGAGCTGACTTTTTTCTCTCTTTTGATAGCCCATGTTTCTGAAGCCATATGCCTAAGCATCCCTCTCTATTGATCGGAAACCTAAGAGCAAGCTGAAAAAGCATATAGATTCATGTTGTTTCCAATAACATTAATTGAACATTCCCTCTATGCCACACTGTACCAGGAACTTCATTCATTCATTCACTCATTTGAAAAATGTAATGATTATCAGCTATGTGGCAGGTACTATGCAAATGACATTAGGGATATAACAGTAAACAGGAAGATGACGTATCTGCTCTGGGGCTTCCTTTCTAGCGTGGGATGCAGTCAATAAGCAAGTGCAGCCAGTACTATCCCAGCCTTGCTCCCTGGGATCCCTTACGGTATTTCTGGGTGCCTCTGCCCTGGCTTCTGTGTGCATTCGCTGTGATGGTCATGCCTGCCAGTCTCCAGCAGCCTGCTCTTGGGCAACTGGAGGGAGTTAAAAGTGATTGGGAGTGGACCCCTCCCCTAGTCACCCTTAGCCAATGACTGATTGGAGCAGTAATGTGAACATGCTGCTCATTTGCTTCAAGGTGGGACAAGCTCAGAGGCAGGATTTGCACTGCAGAACTCCCCTATAGGACCAGGTTGAGGCTGGAACTGTCCCTTATTTGAAATTTTTGGGACCTTACGTTATGGAATCTCACATTTATTTGCCTTCTTCCCCATCCCCGTTCTGCTTCCCCCACACCCTTACTCATTTCCCCTGGGAGAATTTCCTTAATAAATAACTGCACTTGAATCCTCTTCTCAGGATCTATTCCAAGTGAGCCTGATCTATGAAAGCAAGTAAGTAAATAAGTAATGATAAGCTGTGATCAGTCTATGAGGAAAGGAGTACTGTTATAGAGGAAAATGGAGGGACTTATTCTAGACAAGAAGACAGGACAGGCCACCCAAAGAGGGGACATTTCAGCCAAGAAGGAGACAGATACATGAAAAACCAGGGAATGTGTATTTCAGGCAGAGGGAAGGGCAAGAACAAAGTTCTTAAGGTGTGAAAGAACTTGGCACTGACCACGTTCTAGGAATTGTCCAAAGACTAGTGGGGATGGATGGCAAGGAGCAAGGGGGACGGGGCACAGGAAGGCAGAGGCCAACTCACATGCTGCCTTGTAGGCCATGATAAGGATACAGTGTAGGCCACTGTAAGTGAGAAGGATACCGCTGGAGAGTCTTCAGCTGCGGTGTGATACATCTGATTACCTTTTAACTTTTTTTTTTTGTGGCTTGTGGGATCTTAGTCCCAACCAGGGATCGAACCCGTGCCCCCTACCCTGGAAGCATGGAGTCCTAACCACTGGACCGCCAGGGAATTAACCTGAATAACATTTTAAAACAATTGCTCTGGCTATCTGGTATAGATGAGGGGTGGAAGTAAGAAAAGCAGTTGGGAGACTATAGCAACAGTCCAGTACTCAAATGAGAGCTGGTGTCGACTGGGACTAAGGAGGAGGTAGAAGTGGAGACAGAAAGGGTATATTTTGGAGGCAGAATTCTTTAAGATTTTTTTTTTTGACATGGACCAATTTTAAAGTCTTTATTGAATTTGTTACAATATTGCTTCTGCTTTATGTTTTGTTTTTTTGGCCTCGAGGCATAGTGGGATCTTAGCTTCCCGACCAGGGATCGAACCCACACCCCCTGCATTGGAAGGCAAAGGCTTAACTACTGGACCGCCAGGGAAGTCCTTTGGAAGCAGAATTGACAGGGCCTGTTGATGGGTATTAGCGAGAAGGATTAGTTAAGAACAACCCTCAGGTTTCTGTCTTAGTAATTGAGTGAATGGTGATGTCTTTCATTAAGATAAGGATCACTGGGAAAGAATCAGGATGTGGGGACAGAGAATCCCACACATGATCTAATTCTCGCAAAAGCCCTTTAACCAATGTGAAAACTGAGGCAGGGAGAAGTAGCTGTCTCCAGTTTACAGCTAGTACATAGTAGTGGAAGACTTGAAACCCTGATCTGAACACTGGCCATGGCAACTCTGGGCTGTCACAGCAGGCCACCAGAGTCTTGTTTGCATAGGAGGCCCTCTGTCCCCAGAGAGTAAGACTACAGGAGGGCTCATGCTAGATGCTGAGGTTACGAGATGCAGGAGGGACTCCCCTGGTGGTCTAGTGGTTAAGATGCTGCGCTCCCAATGCAGGGGGCCTGGATTCCATCCCTGGTCAGGGAACTACATCCCACATGCTGCAACTGAAAACCATACACGTGGCAACAAAGGTCCCACATGCCACAACTAAGACCCAGCACAGCCATATAAATAAATACATACATAAATAAATATATATTTTTTAAAAATAAAAGAGATGGGGGAGATGAATCTACCCTAATGCCTCAAAAGACTGATCAGGGAGCTCACCTTGAAAGGTTTTTTAACCCCTATCAAAGGCTTGGCTGAAAGAGCATCAAATAAAATCACCTATTATTTGGGACAGAAAAGTGATGCCTCTTCCCAGTGTCAGGGGCAGCTATGGGGCTGGAGGGGTTGCAGGCAGGCCTGGCCGGGATTCCAGTGGACCTCTCCTCGGCCATCAGCTTTAGCGTTACAAGGTCCTTCCTCGCCCCGCCCCATGCAGCTCTCGCTCCAGCCAGGATCAGCTACCTACTGCTTCCTGAAGGCAGCAAGCTCCTTCGTGCCTTTGTCAAATGGATCACTGGTCCCTCTATGGGGTGCTGGGAATGCGGTTCCTTCCCAACCCTATACCTGGTGGTAACACCTCCTTCACCTCTAGGATTTAGCTCTAAAATTAGCTTCCTTGTGAAGTTGTCTCCACTTCCCCAGGCTGTGTTAGTCACCTGTCTGTGTTCCCGCAGTGTCCTGTCGAGGCCTGTGCTATGGATTTAACTATCCGCATTTTGCAGGCAGGGAAAATCTGAGCCTATATAACAACTGAACAGAGGGGAGAGGGGTGGGGCTGGAGGTGGGCACTAGAAAATTCTGTATCACTTGAGCCACGTGGGGAAAGAGAGTTTCCAGATGACCCCAACAGGCCTGGCTGGGCGAGGATGGGGATCCAGGAATGATGGCAGAGAAAGTGGAATTAGGGAAGGCCTGTTGGAGAGGCTGTGACGTGGGTTATTTTATGCTCTTTCTAAAACCTTTTCCCACAGCGGTCCACAAATTGAAATTATTCCTTGTTGTGTCTTTTCTCTGGAACTTCTAAGAGGACTGTGGACGTGAGCACTTCACTTTGTCTGCCTTACTCAGGAAGACCCTAAGTGTGGCTCTTCACCAAAGTGACCCCAATTCATCCTGTCTGCACAGAGCACTGTGCAAAGTAAATTAAAGAGAACTATCCCCTGCTTTATATGTCGTGAGTTCTTGCCAATATTTGCATTAATAGAATCTCCCATTTATGCAGCACCTTGCAATTCACAAGCTGCCAAATTGTTTCATTTCCATTTTCACAAGAAGTCAGGGTAATTCTGCTGTAAACTCATGTTACACGTGAGGAAATTGAGGCTCCCATAGTTCAGGTACCCCAACAGGAGGTCACAGACCCAGGACTAGAACCCAGGTGCCACCAATTGTAAGTCCAGGACTTACCTAAAGCATGACTAACAGATGCTCCCTGGACTTCCCTGGTGGCACAGTGGTTGAGAATCTGCCTGCCAATGCAGGGGACACGGGTTTGAGACCTGGTCTGGGAGGATCCCACATGCCACGGAGCAACTGGGCCCGTGAGCCATAACTACTGAGCCTGCACGTCCGGAGCCTGTGCTCCGCAACAAGAGAGGCCGCGATAGTGAGAGGCCCACGCACCGCGATGAAGAGTGGCCCCCGCTTGCCGCAACTAGAGAAAGCCCTCGCACAGAAAAGAAGACCCAACACAGCCAAAAATAAATTACTTACTTAATTAATAATAATAAAAAAAAAAAAACATATGCTCCCTGAGGAAAGGTCTTGCTTCCACTCTTCCAAAAGCCTGAGAAAATTCTAACTGCTTGACCTTCAGAACTCAGGAAGACCTTTTTGACTGTGGTTTGTGTCCTGGCCAAAAAAAGCATTATTACAGGGCTTTGTGATGACAGGGGCAGTTTGCAGCAGGCCCTAACCAAACCAGGAAGAGCTCCATCATAGGTTGATAAATAACCCTGCTTCCATAAAAGAGAGATGATTCCAGAGAAAATAAACACTCAGCAAATTGCTCCTTGTAGTAGGAATGTTCCAGTGTGTGGGTATAATAAGGAGCATTTCATAAGGAAGGAAGAGAATGCTGTTGGGGGATAGGAATAGGAGATATTGTGAAAAAGAACTGAGAAGAAATACCAAAGGGCAAAAAACGGGATTGAACCATTGGCAAAAAGAAAAGGATGTAGAATGTGGTCCAACAGAAAGGCCTTGAAATGTCAAAGATAAACATTTATTTAACAATCTGAAAGTAAAAATGAAAGAAATGTGAGGTTCTGGATTGAATCAATACATACTGAATCCCACAGGGTGATTGTGCCACGACAAGAGAGAAAATGACAAGAGAGAAAAAAGACCATTATAGTTATATTTACTGAGTTCTTTGTGATATGTCAAGTGCTGGCCTAAGGCTTTAAAGATATAACCTCATTTTAAAAAGATATGATCCCATTTAAGGGCACAATGACCCTTTAATTTTGTAATTGTACAGATGAGAAGCTAAGGCACAGACAATTTATCTACCTTACCCAAAGTCACGTAGCTGGTTGGTGCTGAAGTCAGGATATGAACGTGAGGCTCCTGAGCTGATGCTCTTAACTCTATGCTGTATCATTTGGTATAGGTGGCCTGCCTTGACAACTCAAGGTTTACAAGGTTAGTATTCAGATTAATCTTTAAATCCAATGAATTCTACAAATTGATCCTAGCAAATGTGTGTGGGGAGAGGGGTGGAGGGGGTGGAGAGAACTCTCTGGAGAAGGAAGTGAAAAAACACAACTTAAACTAGGTTAAGCTAAAAGGGAGATTTTTGGCAGCCAACTGAGATGGCTTCCAGAATGAAGGATGAATTTGACAACTAAGCTGTGGGGCTCAGGAAACAGAGAGTCTCTGAGATTTTAGGTCCTGGAATCAAGGATTTGAAAGGTCTCAGGATTCTTCACCTTTCACCCTGTTTCTCTCCTTGGGTTGATATCATTTCTCCCATTGCAGGAAGTTTCCTTTATGGGGTTGAGAGGTTGGCCTCTAGTAGCCCTGTGCTCCCAGCCTAGCAAGAAACTCCACAAGTGGAGAAGAAAAAGCCCTCTTCTTTACCTCTTGTTCCCAAGGTAAAAAAGTTCCCAGGGAAGAACCATGATTGGCCCAGCTTGGGTCATGCATTCAACCCTGGGCCAATCACTGTGGCCTAGGGGCAGGGTTCTATGATTGTCAGCTCCCACCCACTAGGGTCAGATGGCGCTTTGGTGGAGCTTTTCTCAGAAGAAGGGAGCTGCTATTCTGGAGAGTTAAAACAATAAATGTCCATGTGAAATTGGACTACTGCTAAGAAAATTATAAACATCAGAAGAGATGCAAAAACAGCCAAGATCAAACATATGATATAGCAAGGATAAAATACTCAATAAACTTTGGAAACACTATATAATGAAAGCAGAATTTAGGCATGACGAGCAGAGATTTATCTAACAAAGTAGAGGGTCTAAAAAGCAATTTAAGAGATGAATTAAGATGCCAGCTCTGAGGAATTCCCTGGTGGCACAGTGGTTAAGAATCTGCCTGCCAATGCAGGGGACACGGGTTTGAGCCCTGGTTCAGGAAGATCCCACATGCTGCAGAGCAACTAAGCCCATGCACCACAACTACTGAGCCTGCACGTCACAACTACTGAGTCTGCATGCCACAACTACTGAAGCCCACGTGCCTAGAGCCCGTGCTCCACAAGAGAAGCCACCACAATGAGAAGCCTGCGCACCGCAACGAACAGTAGCCCCCACTCACCGCAACTAGAGAGAGCCCGTGTGCAGCAACAAAGACCCAGCGCAGCCAAAAATAAAATGAATAAATAGATAAAAGCAATCATTAAAAAAAAAAAGGAACAATTCTTTTTTTAAAAATTTATTTATTTATTTTTGGTTGTGTTGGGTCTTCATTGCTGCACGCGGGCTTTCTCTAGCTGAGGCGAGCAGGGGCTACTCTTTGTTGTGGTGCGCGGGCTTCTCGTTGCGGTGGCTTCTCTTGTTGTGGAGCACGGGCTCTAGGCACGAGGGCTTCAGTAGTTGTGGCACATGGGCTCAGTAGTTGTGGCTCGTGGGTTCTAGAGCGCAGGCTCAGTAGTTGTGGCACATGGGCTTAGCTGCTCCGTGGCATGTGGGATCTTCCCGGACCAGGGCTCGAACCCGTGTCCCCTGCATTGGCAGGCAGAGTCTTAACCACTGCGCCACCCGGGAAGCCCGGGAACAACTTTTTTAAAAAAAAAAAAAAGATGCCACCTCTGAAACCTTTAAATAGTTCTATTATTAAGGTAAATGCATTCTGGGAAAGTTGACTAATGCAGGATCATGCTCCTAGTTTGTGCCCACTAAATTATTAATTCATTTTGATGACAGGTTTTATTAGAAATTATTGCCTGCAACACTTATATATTTATAACATATTTTTAGCAGAATAATTTGCATATGTAAAGTTATGCATAAGTGCAACCAATAACAGTTTATTACAGAGTCATTGGGCTTATATTTACTCATTCATGTATGCATTTATTCATTCATCTGCTAGTGACTAATTGAGTGGATACTTTATTTCAAGGACCCTGTTGGGCACACCTGGTTTCTGTCTTCAAGGTGCTTAGAGTACAGGGGAGGAGACAGAGCTGTAGGTAAATTGCGCCTAGATAGGTGTAGAGTGGACACTGGTGCACTGGCAGGTCCCCGCTTCAAGACTGAGACACTTTGCTCCCATGTATAGGGAGTGTGTTAATGTTAAAGGCTCATAGATGAGTCCACCCTTGGGAATTACCCTTGACTGTTGGGAGCTGCTTCCTCCAAAGTTATGTCCTCTAAGGCTGGGACAGTCCACATCCCATGACTGGGCAATGACTGGTCATTGAGAGGGTACAATGGCCAGCCTCCTTGCCGCCACTGGTGCTGGCACTGAAGGGTTGCCCCAGCCCTCAGGTCCTGGTGGGATCAGCTGAGGCCTCTGCTGCAATTGCATCACAGTGCAACTCCTTACTTTGCCCAGTCTTGCTTTGCTCACTTCCCTATAGGCATTGTTCCTGAGAACATTCTGTAAAAAACTCTACGTGCAGGTCTCAATTTCTGATCTCTTTTACAGGGAATCCGCCTAAGACAAGGTGTAACTTAGAAAACTCTAATCAGGAAAAGTCATGTTCACAAAGTTGCCAGAGCCTGCTTTCCAGTTAGAAGACACCAGTCACCTTGGAGCAAGTCTTTGTTTGGAGAAGAATCACCTGGATCGTTTCCCCACTTTGTGTAAATGTAGGAAAGAAGGTACCCTTTGCTCTGGAGAAAGAAAGTTATAGAATATTCTTTGTAGCATGAGAAAGCCTGGCCCTCTCAAGTGTCATGATGTATAGGGCCGGTTTGCTGGGGAGAAAGGATATTTTGCATAGGAGACCAGGAGCCTCCTGGGAAGGGAGGCATAGAGAATTGGACCCCCTCCCTTGTGAGGTTCAATGTTATTATAACCTCTCTGATAAATGGGATGGTCCCTACTGAGGTCCCCTGGTGAGAGAGGAGGAAAAGGCTTCAGCGAGGAACTTACCAGGAGCAAAGGGGGAGTCCCTGGGAAGCCCCTCATGTCCCAGCCAGCCTGGTGGGGAGGGTAAGCTTTGAGAGAAAGAGAGAACACAAGATTGTAAGTTAAAGAGCCAGAGAAACATTTTAACTGAGGACAACACTGAAGGAATGAAGTCATCTTTTCTCAGAGGACTGCTTGGCCAATGAGGAATATTAACTTGCAAGACCATCATCTCAAACACCGTTTTACAAAGCCAACTTTCACTAGCAACCCTGTAGGGTAGTAACAGAATCAGCCACATGGAAAATAGGGGCATACCAGGACACTGATGAGGATTTCCTGTTGCCTTTTTCAAATGTGGGTGACCGGAGTTCCCAGTAACTGGCTAAGGGAGGCTGTGAGCAATTTAACACTCAGAAGAGACGTGATTGTATTGGTACTTTAATCTGGTGAAAGGGGCCATGAAGGGCACAAAAAATTCCCAAACATTATGAGTTGTACTTTAAGGAGGAATGACTACTGTCAGGGAGGAAGCCTTCCCAGAGGTGAGCTAAGCGAGGTCTTGCAGGCTGAGTGAGAGTCTGAAGGTAGATGATGAGATGCGGACATTGGTCAGAAGAGCATCTGAGACTTCCCAGGACAAGAGCACCAAGGAGAGAAGGCACACTGTCTCCTGTAAACAACCTGCGTAGACCTGGAGCCCAGGAGGCACTGAAGGAGGAACTGCAGGTTGGGTGAGACAGTCAAAGGCCCTAGAAGCCAAGATAAGACATTGAAACATGCCCAGGTTACCAAATCTTGTCGAGAAGAGCTGGAATTCCTGATTTTTATCAGACAGACCCAGAGTTTTTTCAGTTGGCAATTTTTCCAAATTGAAAAAAAAAAACAAACAACCATTGTGGGAGCTAAAACAAAACATCCTTAGAGGAGGCCATGGGCCTCTAGTTTGTAACTTCTGCTAAACTGAAGGGAGCTTTTAGACAGAAAAGTGGAGAGATCAGACTGGCATATTAAAAGTTCACTCTTGGCAGTATGATTAGAGAGAGTAAGAGACTTGACAGGAAGACTGGTTAACCCAACAACAAATATTTTGAGACTCCTGTGTATGGCGAGAGCTAGAGTCACAACAGTGGGTTGTGGACCTGAGCTTGGTGTGGGAGACCAATCTCAGCAGCAAATACACAAACGTGTAATTAGGCACAGTTACAAATGTGTGATTATTCCAGGGAAGAAAAGGGGAGGGCCTAAATCATGGGGAAATATGGAAGAGAACACATCAAAGAGATATTTGGAAAGTTTGGTAACAACTTTAGACAGGGAAAAGAGAAAAAGGGAGTTTCAAGGTCTTACTTGGGTGAGTGGGTAGATGCTATTTTAGAAAG
This sequence comes from Leucopleurus acutus, assembly GCF_964270905.1. Taxonomy (NCBI): domain Eukaryota; kingdom Metazoa; phylum Chordata; class Mammalia; order Artiodactyla; family Delphinidae; genus Leucopleurus; species Leucopleurus acutus. Next base: position 49,977,229 of record NC_139159.1, on the reverse strand, counting down.
AAGCATAAAAACGATCACGGGGAACTTTGCCACTACTGAGAGTTCTATAAACAGAGTAAGTATGGTTTAGACAGACGGGGCAAAAGAATGAGAGCTAAGACCTATATTTTCATTTTTATCCTGAGCCTTCCAAAATGTCATATTTGCTTCTTTCTGAAGATAATACCTGCCCTGCTTATCTCACAAAGCACTTGGATTAGTCAGGGTTCTCCAGAGAAACAAAACCAGCAAGAGTATAGAGAGAGGAGAGATTCATTGATTTAGTTAGTATAAGGAACTGGCTCATTCAATCATGGAGGCTGACCAGTCCTCAGGTCTGCAGTCGGCAAGCTGAGGACCCAGGACAGCGGATGGTGTATTTCTAGTCCCAAAGCCAGCAGGTTCAAAGCCCAAGAAGAGGTGATGTTCAAGTCCAAATGCAGGGGAAAAACTGGCGTTCCATGTCCAAGGCAGTCAGGGAGAGGAGTTCCCTCTTAGTTGAGGGAGAGTCAGCCTTTTTGTTCTATTCAGGCCTTCAAGTGTTAATTTCATCCGGAGACACCCCCATAGAAACACCCAGAATAACAGTTTGACTACATGTCTAGGCACCCTCTGACCTAGTCATGTTGACACATAAATTAACCGTCACAGAACCTTTGAGTATAAAATGAAATAATTGAAAAGAAACTACCTTAGGTAAGTCAAGGGCCATACATATATAATGTAGTAAGTAGAAAAAAAATTCATTGTCTATAATGTACATGTTGCATATTCTCTGTTTGCCCCTCCTGCCCTATGCCTGGCAGGCTGGTCTCCGTCTACTGTAGTATCTGGACTCCCTGACGCTCTGGTTTCTGGTTGGGAGGTGCAGCAATAGGTTGAGAGTAAGAGGAAAGAAAGACTGGGTGGGCAGGGCATTTGTTTCCCCATTCCCTCTTTGTCCCACTTGTGACTTAGCCCCCGCTGGCATCTCCTCTTCCTTTGACTGCAGCTTCCTCCCCTACCCCATCAGGCCTAGGGGTGCTAACAGCTTCTCTCCGCTTGAATCTCTGGGTGCTTCTCCATCCCTTATGGGGCTCTTACCCCTGCCAAAGAGCAAGCGTCTAGGGGCTGTATTGATAATGTTAACATTAAATTCATATCTAAGCTCTCAGAGGAAATTCTTGTCAATTCTATTTCTAATCTCAAATCAATTTCTTGCCATCTTTTTTCATTTAACTTAATAATGACGGCTTTAACATGAACATGTGTTTGACTCTCAAGAAACCGTCATATGTAAAGGGAAGAGTGAGCTGCCCACTGAAGGGAATGCATGATGCTTAGGGATGGAGGGAGAGCTGTTTCTGGATCCAGGTGATATTCAAAGACAGCAAAGCAACTGAGAACTGTACTCATTTGAATAATCAGAACTTCTTCAACTACTGGGTCACTTCTTCCTTGGGGTAGGGGCTGAGTACAGGCCCTACCCCAAGGAAGGGCCTTTCCTTCCTTGATGGTGACATTCTTGGGCTGCTCCAGCCATAGCATGTGGTCAGGGTCTCAGCTGGCTCCTTTAGGGCCTTGAGGACCACCTTGCACATGCGCGCCTGATACCGAGGACAGGCAGCTGCGTGCGGGAGGTGGCAGGAGGTGTGACAAGCCTGAGCTACCGAGCCGCCCACTGGCCAGGAAAACTGAGCCTGTGACAGATCAGTAGATCCGTCTGTGACACCAAGTATGGCACCAGGAACTGCAGCTCTGCGCCGAAGGGTGCTGTCTTCTTGCCCTGTTTCTTGCTACCTTCACTGCCAGTGCCCTAGCTCATGCTACCATCTTCTCCCCATTGGGTGACTGCAGTGGCCTCCTAACTGGACTTGATGCTCCTGTGCTGGGTATTTCCCTTGGTCTTCGGGATACCCTTCTAAGCTCTTCTCTACGATATGGGGTTGGGATAATGCAAACGAAATCTCCCCACCTCCCAGCTAGCTGGCTTCCTGTTAGGTTCTGCAATGTGAGGCATTAAAAGGAGAAAGAAAAGTGGAGGGGAAGGAGAAGGGACTTCTTCTTTCCTGATTTTCACTTCCTGCTTTTCGGCATTGCTCCGGTAGCAGCATATAACTGGCCCCAGCTTCCAGAGACTTTGAGTGCTCCCAGCATGCCCCAGCTGCCAACAGTCAACAGTCAGGCCCCACTGCCTCACCTGTGGAGCTGTTGCCCCGGCAGGGCGGGCAGGGAGGTCCCCTTGGTGGAAGCCCGATAGCCAGCACTTCCTCCTCAGAGGTCTGAGCAGGGCAAGCCTTCCTTCAGAGATCCAAGCACCAGCCCCCTGGGCCCCTCTGCCAAGCTCCTAGTACAGGTAATACCACCTGTTCTCCAGCCTTAGGAGGCAGGTGTTTCTTCTTGCAAGTATTAATCCCTGGGTTACTACCTTCTTCCTTTTTTTCATTTCCTTTTCCTCTTTCAGCCTTCTAATGCCTGTGAAAGCAATTCTTTATAGTAAAGCCCCTCTATCTGAAGTAAAGTGTTTTGATTTCTGTTTCTGGCTGGTCGCTGGCTGATACCCCTTCTTATCTATTTTCCACTTAGCAGCCAGTTATCTTTTGAAAATGTGCTTCAGATTGCATCACACCCCTGCTGTACTAGTCAAGATGCTTGCTTCCAAACCACAGAAACCAGCACTGGTTGACATTTAAACAGAAGAAGAATTTACTGAAAGTGACTGTGGAACTCAGAGCATCAAGAACAAGGCTTGCACAGTGAAGCTCCTGGAATGGTTTATTGAGGATGTGGCCCCTGATTCCTTTTCACAGGACACTTACGGGCATCCAGGTGCCAGTAGACATTGGTCACCATATGCTGGACTCTGCTGCCCTTGCACACTCATCCCCATGCACTCCTGACTGTACCACTGTCACCTTAATAATTTCTAATTGACCTTGAATCTTTGAGACATGCCCTCACGCTTCAAAGTCCCAGGTAGGAGCATCAGCTGGCCTTGTGTATGCCACAGAAGAGGAGAGGAAATACTTTCTCTTGCCTTCGATTTCTATAAGCCTTGGAACTAGGACCCTGCCTCCCATTAGCTTTGTGATTCCCCAAAATAAGAAGGGCTTTTGAATGCTGGCCAGCCAGTGACAAATGTCTGCCATACTGCCTAAAACCCTCCAATAGCTTCCCCTATCTCTTAGAGTAAAATCCCCAAATCTGGCTTTCACGCCATCAAACTTTCTGACCTCACCTCATGTCACTCTCCTTTGCTTCATGTACCAGTCCCATGGAGTTTCTGTCTGTCCCTTGAACATGCCACACTCATTCCGACCCCAAGGAATCACTGTTCCCTCAGCCTGGAAGACCCTTTCCTGCTCTTCTCAAGGAACTTCCTTCTCACTTCCGAGTCTCAGCTCAAATATCTCTTCCTCGGTGAAACCTTCCTAAAAGAGCCTCCACCGCACACGTCTTTCCTCTGTAGCGTTTGTTTGTACCTGGTATTTTCTTGTGTGTTTAATTATCTGCCTCCTCTCTCCTTGTCTGTCAATTGCTGCAGTATCCCAGCACCTGGGAGAGCATCTGGCTCAGAGCAGGTGCTGACTGTTTGTTGAATGAATGGATGGACGGATGGCCCAATTTTGTTTATTATAGAATTCTACCTGATTAAAAAAAAAGCAAAACAATTTTGTGATGGAAGAAACAGCAAATAGGATTACATGAAAGCTTTTTAAAATAATTAACTTTTTGACATTTCTTATGGAAGTTTTACTAAGGAGTTAGGGCTCTGAGGTGAGCCCTAAGAGGCTGTTTTGACCTTCTGGAGAAGCTGTAGGTTTCCTTCTAATGGCTGCCAGCTGGGAGTCCTCCATTTTGTGAATTAAAGCAGAAGGTAAAGTTTAGGTAAGGAAAACCACAAAGCACACCACATCTTACTGAGTATGAAAGAAGCCATATAGTATAATTGTTATAGTCTTGGGTGTATGATAGACCTGAGTTTTACTCTCATGTCTGATTCCTATTAGCTGTGTGTTTGCTGGCTCTGCCACTTCTAGCTGTGTGACCTTGGGCAAGTCACTGAACTTCTCTTTGCTTCAACCCTGTATCATAGGGTTGTTGTGAGGACTGAAATGGGTCAATATATACAAACCACTTAGAAGAGTGTCTGGCATTTAGTTAGCTTTGATAGAGCATACTATAAGCATAAGCTGTTATTATAGTTAGAATCGTGTTTGTCTGTGATAAAAGAAATTTTAACAAGATAGAAGTTTATTTATCTTTCATATAAGTCAGAGATAGGCAGCCCAGGGTGGGTACAGCAGTTCTGCGGTCATCAGAGAACAAAGTTCCTTCTTTCTCCACCACCATCTAATACATGCCTTATATCTTCAAAGTCCAAGATGGCTATTGAAGCTCCTGTCACCACATCTGCATTTCAGGCATCAGGAAGAAGGAATGGAGAAGGACCTTATGGCAGAGTCAATACTCTTTACAGAATCTTCCCCAAAGGCCCACATAGTACTCCATTTGCGTCTCATTGACCAGAATGTAGGCACGTGATCACACCTAGCTGCAAGGGGCACTGGGAAGGGCAGCTTTTTCACTGGATGCATTACCACCCCAAATAAAGTTGGCATTGTGTTACTAAAGAAAGGGAAAATGGATATTGCACCTTGTGCAAATTATTTAACTTCTCCAAATTTTAGTTTTGTCATTTGTAAAATGGGAACAATGGTTCATACCTCATACAACTCTCTGGAAGTTTATATGAAATAAAGTCTAAAAACTACTAGCACAGTGCCCAACGCATACTAAATAAAGATTAGCTGTTATGAGAAGAAAAAAATATATCTCTGAATACTTTTAAAAATAAGCTAGATAAAACCAAATGGCACAAAAAGAAGAAAAAAATATCCCTGCCAAAAAAGTACTGATTAACTTCAGAAAGAAACCTACTCCACCTGCAGGTTTCTTCCACCTCTTCATGGCTTTGGCCCGCTTTTTCTCAACTGATTCTCAGCTGACAAAGTTCCAGTTTTAAATATCGCATCACACTGCTTTGCTACTAACAAAGGGCCACTGTGTCTGGGTGGGGACATCCCAAACTCACTCTCCTAAATCTTTCTGGTTTCACCCACCGTCCAACTTCTGTCCACCTGCGTCCAGTATTATAGACCAGTGGATTGCGAACCTGGCTGATCCTAAAAATCACTCACTTGCAGAGTTCTGTAAAAATACAGACTCTCGGTCCCCACCCCAGCAATCAATCCAAACAACTTCTATATCTGCCTCACCTGTGTCAAACTGACCCTGGGTTTTTTTGGACTAAACGACTCAGCAACTTGAATATTTACATAATACAAGGGAATGTAGTTTGAAACATAAACATGGTTTGAATGCTACTAGGAGCCAGGCACTGTTCTAAGCACTTTGCATGGACTAACTCATGTAGGTACTATTATTCCCCTTTATACAATCAGGAAACAGTCACAGAGAGGATAAGCAACTTGCTCAAGGTCACACAGCTAATAAACGGGGGAACTGGGAGTGGGGATTCAAGCCCAGGCACTCTGGCTTCTGAGAGTCTGTGCACTTAACCTTTATCCTCCACCACCCTCCCATCTCCCAGGTTCGTATTAAACAGTCATGGCACTTCAATACATATTATGTAAAAATTTGAACAGACTTCCTCCTAGCGTCTATTAGTAAATTGCAAGAAATTCTAATTCATGATCATTTATCCTCCCAAGCACGTGGGTCACAGATAAGCCTGATATAACAGTATTTCAAGGCAGTCATCCATCAAAAATGGTGTTGACAGGGCTTCCCTGGTGGCGCAGTGGTTAAGAATCCGCCTGCCAATGCAGGGGACACAGGTTCCAGCCCTGGTCCGGGAAGATCCCACATGCTGTGGAGCAGCTGAGCCTGTGCGCCACAACTACTGAGCCTGCACTCTAGGGCCTGCAAGCCACAACTACTGAAGCCCATGCACCTAGAGCCCGTGCTCCGCAACAAGAGAAACTACCACAATGAGAAACCCGCGCACTGCAACGAAGAGTAGCGCCTGCTCGCCACAACTAGAGAAAGCCCACGCACAGCAACAAAGACCCAACACAGCCAAAAATAAATAAATAAAATTTTTTTAAAAAATGGCCTTGACAATGTTCACTGCAGCTCTATTTATAATAGCCAGGACATGGAAGCAAGCTAAGTGTCCATTGACAGATGAATGGATAAAGAAGATGTGGCACATATATACAATGGAATATTACTCAGCCATAAAAAGAAACGAAATTGAGTTATTTGTAGTAAGGTGGATGGACCTAGAGGCTGTCATACAGAGTGAAGTAAGTCAGAAAGAGAAAAACAAATACCCATGCTAACACGTATATATGGAATCTAAAAAAAAAGTTCTGAAGAACCTAGGGGCAGGACAGGAATAAAGACGCAGATGTAGAGAATGGACTTGAGGATACAGGGAGGGGGAAGGGGAAGCTGGGACGAGAGAGAGTGGCATGGACAAATATACACTACCAAACGTAAAATAGCTAGCTAGTGGGAAGCAGCCGCATAGCACAGGGAGATCAGCTCGGTGCTTTGTGTCCACCTAGAGGGGTGGTACAGGGAGGGTGGGAGGGAGACACATGAGGGAGGGGATATGGGGATAGTTGTATACATATAGCTGATTCACTTTGTTATACAGCAGAAACTAACACACCATTGTAAAGCAATTATACTCCAATAAAGATGTTTTTTTAAAAAATGGTGTTGAAACTATATTTTTATATGGTATATGTTCACTATGACCGATACTCTTTATGTGAAGAAATATATCCACGCACATATATATATACACATACTGCGTATGACTATAGAAAGTCTGGGAGAAAACACAGCCAGGTGTGACAGTTAATTCTGCATGGTAACATCACTCTTTAATTTATCTGAAATAAGCATTTGAATTTTATTTAATAGAAAAATTGTGCAAATTTACATATTTTGAAGCAAAAGCAATGGAAGACAATGACTATATCCCGTCTGTTTTCTCAGAGAGTCTTACGAGCTCTTCATTTTAACATTCCTCCTATAAGACCCTTTAAAAGGAAATCTGATGGAAGTATGGGATTACAGGTGTGTTTGCATGGTGGCGGAGCTATTGGTTTCAGAGTCTAGCAGATACAGGTTTAAATCCCAGCTGTAAAGCTTCCTGGCGGAGACACAGATATAAGACAGGTCACCGATTGGTCCATCCTCACTCAGGCATCTGTGTAAAGGTCCAGGGGCCGAGGCATTTCGCAGAGCTGAGCACATATATACCGTGGGTGATATAAGGTAGCAGCTGTGCCGAGCAAGTGGCTGTCATCGTCAGAACATAACTCGGAATTGTTAAATGCCAATCACAAACCCAGCACCTTTTTTGGCTCATAATAAAGATTGTAAATAAATTACTACTTAGAGTTGAGAATCCACTTTTGTGAAGAGATCCGAGGAAAGGGAACGCTCAGGCCGCCCTTGGGAATCCAGCTGAAGTTGGTTTAAGGTATTGTTTCTAGTTCAATGCATGTATGTTACGTGGGACAGGCAATCCCTCTAAGCCTTGGCCTACCAGCTTCTGAACTTTCTGTTTTCCAAAACACAGATTTCTGTGTGGTCATACCCTGTTGTTCCTTTCTGCTGCCTCTGTGGTCGGCTGCTTCCATCGTACCCCTGGCCGCGCCCACCTCTTGTGCATCGCTGGAGACTCCTAAGTCCTTCCCTCCTCACTCTGCTTCCATCTGGCTGCCTTCCCTCCAGCACTGCTAAACCTGCTGTCTCAGAGGTTAGGGTGACATCCTTATTGCCATATCCAGGGTTCAGCCTAATCTTTCTGGACCTTCTTGATTCATTGTCACTCTTGCCATGGGTCCAGGTACCTTCCTTTCAGTCTACAAACATGCCCCAATCTCCGGTAGCCTTAAAAAAGAATAAGAAAATGGGGCTTCCCTGGTGGCACAGTGGTTGAGAGTCAGCCTGCCGATGCAGGGGACACAGGCTCGTGCCCCAGTCCAGGAAGATCCCACATGCCGCAGAGCAGCTGGGCCCGTGAGCCATGGCCACTGATCCTGCGCGTCTGGAGCCTGTGCTCCGCAACAGGAGAGGCCACAACAGTGAGAGGCCCGCGTACTGCAAAAAAAAAAAAACAAACAAAGAAAAAAACCATATTACTAAAAATCTTCCAGATACATGTTAACTATTTTTTAAAAACATATTTATTTATTTATTTGGCTGCGCCGGGTCTTAGTTGTGGCATGTGGGATCTTTTAGTTGTGGCATGCGGGATCTAGTTCCCTGACCAGAGATCGAACCCTGGCCGCCTGCATTGGGAACATGGATGGAGTCTTAGCCACTGGACCATCAGGGAAGTCCCAACTATTTGCTTTTATGCTAGAAAAATGAGAAAGAAAAAATGTGTTTTCAAAACCTTAGGAGAAATTCAGAACATTCTCTGCAGGCTGATATAGATTCCCACAGGCACCGTTTATTATCTACTTGAGGGCATCTCCTTTGCAAGCTATTACTTTTAAGCACAGAACCCAAAGAATGTCTGCATTTTTGGTATCTTTGTAATCATTGCTTTTGCCTCTGACATTAGTAATTATTAAGAGAGATTCACCATTCCTAGAACCAGTTATTGCCTAAAAAGTAAGAGGCACTGAGCAGTAGTACCAATAATTAAGTTTTAAAGAATCAGAATCTTCTTCTTTCTTTTTAAATAGACAATGTATTCATATAGTCCAACATTCAAAAGATCAAAGAGTGTACAATAAAAATTTTTCTTCTGCTTTGTCCTTTAAGAGATCTTCTGTTTATACAAAAGAATACGTACACATGCATTTTTTCCTACTGCCTGCTTTTTTCTAGATCCCACTATACACCCTATCTTGCACCTAGCTTTTTTCACCTAACAATCTATTTTCACCTAACAATCAATACATAAAGAAAATTTCTCACTTTATTTGTTACATTATATAGATATACCACAATTTATTTAACCACTTCCCTACTCATGGACATATAGGTTGCTTCCAATATTTTGAAATTCAAACAGTGTTGTAAGGAATAACCTTACTTACATCATTTTGCACATGTGCCAGAATATCTGTAGCATAAATTCCTAGAAGTGGATTAGCTGAGCCAAAGGGTATGTTCACTTGTGATTTTGTTAGCTATGGCCAATGTTCTTTCTAGGGAGGTTGTTGTAGCAATTCGCCCTCCCACCAGCTTCCTTGCGTCTCCACCAACAGTGTCAGCTGACTTTCTAGGCTTTGCCAATTTGGAAGGTGACGAATAACATCTCCATGGATTCAAGCTTGCATTTTTCTTATCATGAGTACGGTTGCACTTTTTTTTTTTTTAAGTCCTCAGTGCTATTTATACATTCCTCTCTCTCCGTATAAAATAATGACAACAACAACAACAATGATAGCAAATACTTATGGAGTGGCTTACATCTCCCACGTATATTACAGCCAGCTCATTCATGCCTCTCAGCAGTTCTGTGTTGTAGGGACTGTTACGATCCCCAAATTACAAATGGGGAGACTGAGGCTTGGAGAGTGGAAGGGGCTGGCCCCAGAGTCTCATAGCAGCAAGCAGCAGGGCCAGGGCTTGAACCCAGGCTTCTCTGACCACAAAGCCCCTGTTCTTAAACACAAGGCAGCTTCACCTACTACCCAACAAACACAACAAAAGTAGAGACCGTGGGGCACTGACTCGCAGATTACCTCCCTGAGATTCCAAAGAAGTCAGAGATGAGGCACTGACTGGAGCCTCCCGGAAATGCAGCCACAAGAGCTGAGTAAGTGGGCAACTGCGTGGACACTAGTTCACAAATAGCAACCTCAGGCCTACAGGTAAGGAAGAAGTGAAGTTCATCCAGTCAGCAAATACTTACTGAACATCTACTGTGTGCCTGGCAGTGTTCCAGGCACTCAGACACAGCAGCGAACAAAACAAACCAGGTCCCTGTTCTCATGAAACTTACGTCAGACAATAAATAAACAAGAAAAAAAAAGGATAGTAATAAGTACTATGCGGCGAGTTAAAACCGTGTGATCTGGTAAAGAGGGGCTATCTTGGATTGGTCAGTTGCCGAAGGCTTCTCTAAAGGAAGTGCCAGTTACACTGAGAAATAAATGTTATATGGGGGAAGCAGCTATTGAAGTTCCGGGGAAGAGCATTTCAGACAGAGGAACAGCCAGTGCAAAGGTGCCAGGTTGGGAGCAAGCTGGTGTATCTGCAGACGGGAGAGCCTAGAGGCAGGGGGAGGCGAGGCTCTGGCAGAGGCAGGGGGTGACAGGTGTGACCAGATCTCACCTCAGGGCTCTCTGGATCAGGAAAGAAAACTTGGCTTATACTGTGTCCAGTGGGAAGCTATGAGAGGTTTAAACTGGTGGGTGGGTGGGGGCTGGGGAGAGGAGGGTGTGTATGTGTGTGACATAATCTGATTTAATTGTTTTTGAAAACAATCACTCTGGCTGCTAGGAGAAGAGCAGATTATGGTGCAGCGAGAGAGTAAGGACGGAGACCAGTTGGAGGCTATTGAGGGAGCTTGGACCAGAGATCACAAAGCCTTAGACCACATGAGTACACTCAAACTTATTTTTTTAAAAAAATGGTTAAGATGGTACATTTATTTTATTTTAATTAATTTTGGGGGGCGCACCGTGCAGCTTGTGGGATCTTAGTTCCCAGACCAGGGATTGAACCAGGGGCCACGTCAGTGAAAGCGCTGAGCCCTAACCACCGGACCACCAAGGATGTCCCAGTACCACTCAAATTTTAGAAGGTATCAGAATTCTCTGGAGGGTCCCATCCTCAGAGTTTCTGATTCCGGAGAAGGCTCCAAGATTTTTGCATTTCTAACAAGCTCCCAGGTGACACTGATGCTGCTGGTCTGCCAATGGCACATTGAGTAGCATTGGACTAGACTGGAGATGGAAGAAGTGGATAGATTTCAATATATTTTGGAAGCAGAGTCAACAGGATTTACTGATGGATTGATTGCGTCTGGGGGACAAGTGAAAGAAGAATCAAGATGACTTGGGGTTTTGGTTAAGCAACGGAGGAAACAATTACAGGCATATACTGAGAGTAGAAAATAGAAGGAAGGGCAGATGGAAGGGGAGAAAAACAAGAGTTCTGTTTTCGGCATGTGAAGTTTGAGAGGCCTGTGAGGCATCCAAACGTTTCCACCGGGTGGTGAGTTCTGGTGTTGGAGTGAAAGGTGAGGAGTGGGTAGACCTCAGCATAAAGATGAAATTTAAAGTGATGGGACTGGATGAGATGGGCCAGGGAGAGATCGGACTTGGGGAAGAGAAGGAGCAGGGAACTTAGCTCTGGGCATCCAACACCTAGAGATCAGGAAAAGCAGAGGGATCGGTGGGCAGGAGGACAACCCAGAGACTTAACGTCGTTCACGCCAGGGGCAGAAAGCCTTTTAGGAATAACGGAATGGTCAGCAATGGGACTGGAAGCAAGGTGTGGTATGAGAGATCCAGAGAACAGAGGAGAGCACCCTCTGGGCAAAGAAAAGAACCAGCAAAAGTGACTGAGGAACTTCAGAATCTGTAGCTCTTTGTATCCTCAGATGGATCCTTCGAGAGTTGTGATTAACAATCAACTCAAAGCAAAAGGCCCCATGCTTTTATTTTTGGGAAAGTAGAGAAGTGAAGAAACGTCAGATATATTACAGCTGTCTCTCCAGCCAGCCTCCTGTCCTGGAGGGGTGGTGCCTTTGAGGAGGGAAAGAAACAGACTGAGTTCCGGGAACTGGGCCTGGAAAGGAGAATATAAGTAGGAAGATGTCTTGGGATTCCAATATGACCATAGATGGCTTCTCAAACAGACAGGCTGTACCATTCTGGAAACTTCTCTACTTCCACCTCAAAGAAACAAGCATCCCTTCTCCCATCCGAGAGAGGTTCTTCAGCCAGTGTTTGCGAGCCCTGGCTCCAGTGGCTGTCTCCTCCCTCGTCTGTATTTTGATGGCTTCCTCTAGCCTGGCTCCTTCCCCTCAGACTACAATAATGCCACTCCAACCTAAAAGAAAGCTCTGTTCCTCCACCCTTCCTCCCCTGCAGCTACTGCTTTCATTGCTTTTACCCCAAACTTCCTACACCAATGCTCATGCTTCCTCACTTTCTTTCTCGTCTGCACCCACTGGAATTTGGCTTGGGTCCCTGCCACTGTCTCCAAAGCCATGGCCACATCCTAGTCATCCAACCTAGGGCCTGCTCCCCCAGGCCCTTACCTCAGACCATCTCCCTGCTGCATTCGCACAATGGCCACACACTCCTTCTGGAAACTCTGGCATCCTCCTCTCGCCAGCCCACACAGTGCTCTCCCTTCCCTCAGTGTGGCCTCGGGGGGCCACTACTCTGCGTTCTGTAACTGGTGGTCGCATCTCCTTCTCTGCCCTCTCCCAGATGATCTCCTCCAGACCCTTCCACCATCTCCTGGCTGTGATCTGATGACTGATGACAACTTACACTGGTATTTCCAGCTGTCCATGTGAGATTTTCTTCAGGCATGTCAAAGATGTCCAAAACAAAACCTAGATCCACAGTTTGCACTTAATAAATGGATATTAAGTACATGTTTACTGAACGAACTGTTTTCTCCTTGCCCACTCCTGCCTCCTACATGTTAAAGAGAAAACAATAAACAACAAACCAAACACAGTTACGTCTTCCCCTTCTGTCTGAATTAGTGGAATCACCTCACACCCTCCTCTCTCATACATCTAATTGCTCACATGACCTTGATTCTATCTCCAAAATGTTTCTGGGATCATTCCTCTTTTCTCCTTTCCGTTCCTACTATGTTGCAATTATCCTCTTCCCAGCTGCCTACAGTAGCCTAACTCAGTGGTTCTCAAAGCTGGCTACACATTAGAATCACCTGGGAGATTTTGAAAATCCTCACACCCAGCCTCCATCCCAGATTAATTCAATCGGAATGTCTGAAGGTGAAGCTGGAGCACTGGTATTTCTAAAAAGCTCTACAGATAATCATAACATGCAGTCAGGTAAGAGAACCACAGATAGTTTCCTTCGCCAGTATCCAGTATTTCCCTCCCTACCACCACCCCCCAATCAGATCTGATCTTAACATTCTTCTGCTGTAAAACTTCAGATGACTTCCTATGTCTTACAGCAGGATTCTTAACTTGGAATCCAGTTTTAAAGGATCTGTAAACCCCATTAAATTGTATGCAAAATCTAGTATGTATGGAGAAGACTCCTCCATTCTCAAAGGAGTGTGATTCAAGAAAGGTAAAGGACTATTAGCTGGGTAGTAGTTAATAGTGATTCAACACTTATTGTGTGCCAGGCACTGTGCTAAGCACTTTACATATACCAGCTTGTTAACATTCAAAACTAACCCGTCAGTATGAGCATTACCCCCATTTTACAGATGATGGTTAAGCAACGTCCCCAAGTCAACAAACCCTTGGAGTCTGGACTTACTTGCAACTGGAGCTACTCTTTACCACCTCCCTGGTTTGTGGGACTAACCCACACCCTTTAGTGGAGCAAAAAAGGCCTCCTCTATCTGCCTAATTAGAGGCACCCCTTGTCCCCCAGCAGGCTCCAGCCGCCCACTCCTCTCCACTCTCTCGCCCATGCCTGTGTCCCTCTTCAGGCTGTAACCACTCCCTGGAATGTCCTCCCTGCACTTCCCTGCCATGTAGAATCCTAGTTACACTTCAGGGCACAGTACAAATGTCCCCTGCAATTCTCTGAAACCCTCTCTCCTCTCTGACACTTTCCTAGAAGACACTGATTATGGTGCTTTCAGCATCGGATGATAGATGGTGGTGTTGATGTCTCTCCCCTGCCAGGCAGTTCTTTGAGGGAAAGGATTGCTTCTTGTTCACCTGCAGCTCCCCAACATCTTGCAGTGCCCTGGCCCACGGCAGGGGGTGGGGGAGCTCAATGAACATTTGCTGAAAAATAACACAATTTAAGTGTCCTTTCTACTTACTAGGGAGTACCCAGGTTCTAAATACAGGGAGTAGGCCTTTGTCTTGTGAGAATGACGTTGGGGAGGTTCTTATGTTGCCAGGATGTCCCTACCGATCTCATCGGGTTATTGTTAAGATTAGATGAAATAATTCTTTAGAAGCACTTGCATTGTTAAACACACTATGAAAAAGAAGGCCTGATTATTAACTAATTCTCTGCTCACGTCCAGTGGCTAACGGACCATTATGAATGCCAGGAAATACAGATTTAACAGCCACCAGCTATATGCCTTAAAAAAAAATGTCTGTCATCACATTGGCATCTCCTGCTCCGAAAAAAACAATTTCCTCATTGCTGTGGCATTCTGCACAGCTGAAAGAGCCACACCAGTAATGCCCGATTGAATTAATACTTACTATAAATTAGTTTTATAAAACATGTCTCAAGTGTCTTGAGAGGTTCAAAGAAAATTGCTTTTTACAGGGGTGAGGGAAAAAGGCATCAGAAGTGCAGTTCTGCATATGTGGACTATTATGAAGCTTCCTGATTTTGGTGGTATCCTACTGAGGGAACCCTAAAATAGAGCACTTGGGAATGAATGAGATAAAATTGGTCTTTTAATGAAAATTATCAAATTGTGTCAAATTCATGAGGTTTGATCCTAATTTTGAATGTTCTCATACTTTCTAAGCACTCTTAAAGGTTACCCTAGCTTGCCCCGCTTGCTAATGAAAGACTGGGATATTTCATTTGTGGGGAGTGATTTCCAAGCCCAATTCTACAGGCTGGTGGCAGAGAAAATTGTTAAACTGATGTTAGCATAATATACCAAGCATAATAAAGTGTGAGTCATTTGGCAACTCACCAAAAAAAGAAAGAAAGAAGAAAGAAAATTTTAAAGTCTACAACGAAAGGATGAAAGGAGACCTCACCTGAGTCCCCATCAATGGACAGCTATATCTAAAACCTTTATACTGTGTCTATAAGTCTGTGCTCACATGCATGCACTCAAAATAGAATATTAAAAGAAAGCCTCAAATTGTAGGCAAGGATCGGAAAGACCCTACCAACTCCTGACCTCATCTAATTCTTCTTAGACAAGAGTATGATGCACGTAATAGTTAAGAGTTCTGGCTTGGATGAACCGGTTTGCAGGGCAGAAATAGAGACAGAGATGTAGAGAACAAACGTATGGACACCAAGCGGGGAAAGCGGGGGGAGGGGTGGTGGTGGTGGTGGGATGAACTGGGAGATTGGGATTGACATGTATACACTGATGTGTATAAAACTAATGACTAATAAGGACCTGCTGTATAAAAAAATTAAATTAAATAAAATTCAAAAATTCAAAAAAATAAAATTAAAAAGATCATTATTACTGGAAAAAAAAGAGTTCTGGCTTGGAAGTCAAACTGTTGGGTTTCAGTCCCACTTCTTTTATTTTTTTAAATAAATGTATTTATTTTATTTATTTATCTTTGGCTGTGTTGGGTCTTCATTGCTACACGCGGGCTTTCTCTAGTTGTGGCGAGCAGGGGCTTCTCTTGTTGCGGAGCACGGGCTCCAGGCATGTGAGCTTCAGTAGTTGTGGCACGTGGGCTCAGTAGTTGTGGCTTGCACGCTCTAGAGCGCAGGCTCAGTAGTTGAGGTGCACAGGCTTAGTTGCTCCGTGGCATGTGGGATCTATCCCGGACCAGGGCTTGAACCCGTGTCCCCTGCATTGGCAGACAGATTCTTAACCACTGCGCCACCAGGGAAGCCCTCCACTTCTACTTCTGATGGCAGTAGAGATCTCTATTTGTCCTGTAGTAACCATTCTCCCTTTCTTCCCTGAATTTTTAATGGACATGTGGCCAAGGTGAAGACTACATTTCCTAGCGTCCTTTGCAATAAGGTATAGCTATGTGACCACATTCTGGCCAATGGACTGTGAACATAACTTCCAAGTCATCCCCTTAAAAGGGGCAGGTTTCCCCTCCATTTACTTTCTTCCTCTGTTGAAATACAGAAGTAACATTGCTCCTTGCTCCATCTTTGACATGGAGGAATGGGGTACCCCCTCTGATAAGGCAGAGCAGCATGAAAGAGGCCTGGTCCCCAACAAGGTTGAGCTACCTTATCAGGCCCAGCCAGCTCAGGATGAGACTGACATGAGAGAGAATTAAATGTCTCTCTTGTCTAAGTCATTGTTACTTTGGGCCTTGTTAGTAGCAAAATTGATATCCTACTAGAGTAACTGTGATTAAAAAGCAAGTTACTTGGGGCTTCCCTGATGGCGCAGTGGTTAGGAATCCACCTGCTGGTGCAAGGGACACGGGTTCGAGCCCTGGTCCGGGAAGATCCCACATGCTGCGGAGCAACTAAGCCCGTGCACCACAACTGCTGAGCCTGTGCTCTAGAGCCCGCGAGCCACAACTACTGAGCCCGTGCGCCACAACTACTGAAGCCCACGTGCCTAGAGCCCATGCTCTGCAACAAACGAGGCCACCGCAACAAGAGGGCTGCACGCACCGCAGCAAAGAGCAGCCCCTGCTCCCTGCAACTAGAGAATGCCCGCGGGCAGCAACGAAGACCCAATGCAGCCAATAAATTAATTAATTAATTAAGTTTTAAAAAAAAAAGCAAGTTACTTAACCTCTATGGACCTCAGTTTTCTCATCTGTAAAATACGGAAAATACAATGACAATAAGAAAAACAATAATAAAAATACCTTCCTCATAGGGATTGGGCATGTCAATTGATTAGATGAGTTTCTGGCTCATGGTGAGTACTCATAAGTGTTAGCTATTATTACTAAAGTAAAATTATCGAATGCCTATTATATGCACGGCATGATCGTAGCCTCTAGGCAGTTGTAAGTTCATCCTCTATACAGCCTTCCTCTTCTCATTGGTATACGAATATCCTTGTTCAACTACTAAACACTATTATAATTATATTTGGTGTGTATCAATTGTATCCCCTGAGTATCGCATGGTATATTTTTTTAAACAGCTATCCTGTGTAGATTTCAGAGTATGACTTTCATTAGTTAAGATCCAGAAGAAGCTTAAAGTTAATCATGAAGGGTGGTATGTACAGACTCGAGGGAATTCAGTGATAGGCAGCTTTGAGATTCCATTAAAATCAGGATTTATGTTTATAATAGGAAGCTGAGAGGTCACACGGATAAGCTCAATATATTCAGAGCTGATTTCCTCTCCCAGGCCCTCCCCAAACTCAATCCTCCTCCTTTATTATTACAATCCACTTTAACCACCAAAAAGAACTCAGCCCTAAGCACTGAAATCAAAAACCTGTATGTGTCCCCAAGCCCTCGGGGCTGAGCTGCTTCTGGTGTGTGAAGTGATGCAATGCTCCTCCCAAAGGCACTCATGTTTGCAACCTGCAAAGAACTTTCTGGAAGGAAACAGTGAGACCTAGGGCCTCTCTTTATAATATAAAAGTTAATATAATATCCCAACTGGACATGGGCTGAGGTTGGCTGGCGGGAAAGAACAGAAGTGTCCCTAGGGGGCTCAGGGTCAGAGTGGGGTTCTGTTCTGGACAGCTGACTCTGGGAGCAGTACCAGAGCTGGTGCCCTGTGGTCCAGCCACTTGACTCCATGGGTGAGCCCAGGGAAAATGGCTAAGAGTGTGGGTCCTCTTGGCTGTGGAGTGGTCACATCTAAGCATCACACAGGGCATCGCCCTCCTCAGCCTGAGACTGGGAGCCTCAGCGATGCCTCATTTTCTACTGTGTTCAGGGTCTGGCCTAGACTGCTGTGGCTGGCTGGCATTCGTGCCTCAGTTACTGCAGTAGGTCCAGGGATGGATGGAGCCTCCTGAGGAGATGAGGCCTCCCCACTAGATGACTTTCTGCTTGGGGCCCTTATACCTTTAGCCACTGCAGAGGAGAAGGGCTTATCAGTAGACATAATGGTAACCAGGACTGACTCCTTAAGACCCAATGAGCTCCCCTGGGGTTTTGTAAACGTATTCTAAGAAGGAACCCCAAAAAGAAAAGGAAATAAAAGGAGGAAGGGAAGAATGTATCATCATATTTGCTTGAATGCACATTTTTAAATATCTCTGGAAGGATACATAAGAAACTAGAAACAGTGGTTACCCTTTGCAGGTCCGGGTGGGAATTGAGCAGATGGGAGAGAAGTGAGAGGAACACTCTTCACTGTCTTCCTATCCTGTCTTGAATTCTGAAGCATCTGTGAAACTGAAGTCAAAAAATAAAATAGAATAAATTAAAATAATAGTAAAGTAAAATGATGTCTTCAGATAATGTAGGGAGGCTGAGCAAGGATGCCTAGAGAAGAGAAAGGAGGGGGGAAGCAGCTACAGACCCCATTCCCATTGCAAGTCTGGGGTTCCCACAGCTTTGTCACAAGAAGGGGGCGCGGGAGGACCGGCTGTCTTTCAGCTCTGCAGAGCCAAAAAGAGAGGTGACCTCATTTTGGACCTCGAGCTAGTAAAATAGCTACAATTATTATCTTGTCTCTGCTGCCTCTGAAATGGCCCTTGCGTCTGGGCTTTCTTCATCTCTCACCTTGGTTTCTCTGACAACCTTCCAGCTGGCTTCCTTGTGCCAAGCTTCTAATCCCTCAAATCCAACCACCAATCTTTAAATTTTTTTGCGGAAATGAAAACCTGATTGTGCCCCTCCAGGAGCCCTCCGTGGTTAACGTCCTCCCGCAGTTGCCCATGGAGCACATGATAACACCTAAATTCCTTCTATATTCTTGCAGGATCTTGCCACTCTCGCACTCACCCTGCTCTACCCACACCTGGCTGCTTGTGGATTTCTGGATGGCCCATCATGTCATGCTTTGTGGCTTTCCATATGCCGTCCCTTCCCCCTGAAGTCCCTCTTTGTGTTTTGTCGCCCTGGACAACTCCATTCTTCCATCAGGATTTGGTTGAAATGTCATCCTGTCTCTGTGACCCATGATGGCCCCTCTTCTTGCCCCCAATCCTGACCCCGGTCACCCCAGAACACATTGAACACATGGCTATTAACATTTACTTTAATCTATTTGTATTATTTCTACATTTTTATCAGACTCTCAGCCTCCTGAGAGCAGGAGTTATGCCTTATTCTTCTTTGTATTTCCAGTAGATGGAAGAAACCGGGGTTATAAATGGATGAAAATTTTGTTCTGAATTAAATCCTCAGGATTGGCCACAGAGAAGAACTGTTAAGGTACCCTGAGGTTAAGCTTGCCTTCCAGAATTCTGTAAAGTTGGCTCTGTCCCTGTCTAAATGATGAAGCTTAAACACTGTAATTGGCTCCGTCCCTGACTAAACAATGATTGGAGTTTAAACTCTAACCAAATAAATCCTTAGCTCACTTTTTTTTTAATGCTTAAGTATTGAAGGAGATGTGGCCTTATATCAAGGAACAGAGTGGTTTTATGTACTGTGTGAATGCTCTGAAAGTCATGACATGTCTCATTCCTTAGTAACAGCACAGTGATACTGTAGCAACAGGTAGGGTCCAAAAGCAACCATGTGTGGACAGATTCACTTTGGGGGAACTCCAAGGAGTAGACTAGTGGTGTTTTCAGTTCCAGCTTGGAGAGCCAAGTGTGGTTCTCACATGGTACTCCTCTCTGTAGCGTAGTTATGGTGACTGTCAATGGAATTATAAACTGCTGAGATGAAACCCCACAGAACTTTTTATATACTTTTTTTTTGGTGATTTTTTAAAATGGTACTAAAATATACATAACAAAATTTATCATTTTAACCATTTAAACGGTATAGTTCAATGGCGTTAAGTACATTTGCAATGTTGTGTAACCACTATCCATTTCCAGAACTTGTTCATCACCCCAAACAGAAACTCTGTCCTCATTGAACTTTCCATTCATCTCCCCCTCCAGCTCCCAATAACCTTCATTCTACTTTCTGTCTCTATGAATTGGCCGATGCTAGGTACCTCATACAGGTAGAATCATATAATATTTGTCCTTTTGTGTTTGACTTATTTCACTTAGCATAATGTTTCCAATGTTCATCCATGTTTTAGCATGTGTCAGAACTTCATTCCTTTTTATGGCTGAATAATATTCCATCATATGGGTATACCACAATTTGTTCATCCATTCATGCATTGATAGACATTGTTTCCACGTTTTAGCTATTGTGAATAATGCTGCTATGAAAATGGTGTACAAGTATTTGAGTCCTTGCTGTCAATTCTTTGGGGTATATACCTAGAAGTGCAATTGCTGTACAATATGGTAATTCTATGTTTACCTTTTTGAGGAGCTGCCAAACTATTTTCCACAGCAGCTGCACCAGTTTACATTCCCACAAACAATGCACAGGGTTCTTTCTTTCTTTCTTTCTTTCTTTTTTTTTTTTTTTTGTGGTACACGGGCCTCTCACTGTTATGGCCTCTCCTGTTGCGGAGCACAGGCTCTGGACGCGCAGGCTCAGTGGCCATGGCTCACGGGCCCAGCCACTCTGCAGCATGTGGGATCTTCCCGGACCGGGACACGAACCCATGTCCCCTGCATTGGCAGGCGGACTCTCAACCACTGCGCCACCAGGGAAGCCCAAGTGTTCTTTCTTTATATCCTTGCCAAGGCTTGTTATTTCCTTTTTTTTTTTTTTTTTTGGTTATAGCCATCCTAATGGGTTTGGTAGTTTTGATTTGCATTTCCCTAATGACGAGTGATGCTGAGCACCTTTTCATGTGCTCATTGGCTCCTTGCATATCTTTTTTGAAGAAATATCTATTCAAATCCTTTGCTCATTTTTTTAATTGGGTGTTTATTTTTTTCTTGTTGAGTTGTAGGAGTCCCTTATACATTCTGGATATTAATTCCTTTCAGATAAATGATTTGCAAATATCTTTGCAAAATTTTAAGATTTCATCCAAAAGAAAGTAGTAATGTTATACTTAGTAGCCATCAAAGTGGTGATGCCCAGGCTTTCCAATGCTAAAATGAAAGCTCTGTTACCAGCCGGGCAATACATTTCCCTCCTGTCAGCACCTCAGAAATGGGGGCAAGCAACCAACAGCAACAGGTGGCAAGAATGAGAGCTCAGCAAGGCCAGGGTGGGAGGGGAAGGATGACCAGAGCTGGAGTCTTGTTTTAGGAACTCAGAGGGTCAAGGGAACAACCTGGGTTCTCCCTCCCTGTGCCCCCTGCTGCCATGGATGTTGACTGGGAAGTCTCTTCTGACTCCTTCTAGAGCCTAGTCAGAAACATCCCTTACTGAATTTGCCACCTGGAGGCACCCCCCTCCCCTGCCTCACCTCCCCACCTTGTTCCCCAGTCAGGAGTCATGCAGTTATTTTAGGCCAAGCTTTCTTTTCACTTTGCTTCTGGGGCCTCATTCATTCAAGGCTGACAATGGAGCTGGTAATGAGACAGCTGAAAGTCCCTGTCTCTCCCAAATAGAGTTGCAGTTAAGAACAAGGGCTCAGGTGTCAGGTGTAGTATCATTTTTTTTTTTTTTGGCTGCACTGTGTGGATTGCAGAATCTTAGTTCCCCCGACCAGGGATTGAACCCCAGGTCATGGCAGTGAAAGTGCCAAGTCATAACCACTGAAATGCCAGGGAATTCCCAGTAGCGGCATGTTTGAGCTCAGTTTTTGAAGAAACTGGCTGCATTCGAATCCTGGATCCTCCGTTTACGAGCCCTGTGATCTTGGGAAATCACATCTCTGTGCCTCATTTTTTTCATCTGCCAAAGGGGGATAATAATAGGATCTACATCAGAGGGCCAAGGTGAGGATTAAATGACAAAGTTCCTGGAATGTGCTTAGACCAGGGATGGCACATTGTGAGGGCTTAATAAGCATTAGTTATTATTATCTTCACTCCCTCCAACGTTCCTCTTAAGCTCTGGAATTGGCACTTTCCTGTGAGTGACACTAAATGTTGTTCCTCCTGTGAATTTCTGCTCTGCACCTGTCCCGGATGGCTGACTGCATGTTCTACGTATAGGTGATGATGCTGCCAAAGGGGTCCGGGACTCACCACCGATGACATTAGAAACTGAGTCACAGTGCCCAGGTCCAAAGCGAGAGAAGAGGGTGTCCCAGGGAAGGTGAATCACTCAACGCCACCCTCTGCAGAGCATGCACAACACTGTGACATTTTCCTTGACCACCGACAATAACATCGTCCTCACCTGGGAACTTGATATAATTTCAGTGTTCTAGCCCAGAGCCAGTTATGGCAGCAGCAACCCAGCCACGAATAGGTCTGGCATGCCCGGGAAGAGATATTTGAATGGATACCCTGACTCAGCCCAGAATCACTATGGCAGAGCAGCTAAGAGTGTGGGTATGGGCTCAGGCGGCCTAGACTCTTACCTGGGCTCTGCTATTCATCAGCTGTGTAACGTGGGCAAGTAGCTTAACCTCTCTGGACCCCAAGTGTTATTATCTGTAAAATGAGATTAGGGTACTAATCACTTCATGTTCTTTTATGAGGATAAAAAGAGTCAATACACGTACAGGACTTAGAACAGTGTCTGGTGTATAGTAAGCAGTCTCTTAAAAACGTATGTGATGCTCTGAATTCATCAACCACTAAATGCACAGTAATGGAAGAAAAATGGAACTATCAAAGAGAGACAGATGGAGAGGGTGACCCCAGATCCACCAAGCAGCATGTCTGGCTGTGCGGTGAGGGAGAAGATAGCGCGGGGCCACGCCTCAGTGCTGGCACTCAGTGGAGAGGTTGGCCCTCACTATTCCAGGGAGACACCTGCACAGCTGGGTACAGGGAGGAAGCCGAGGTTAGGAAGGATAGAGAAGCCTCACAGGGGCTCTTTAGGTGCTAGGTATTGGGAGGTACCCCCGGATGGGGCATTCATTCCATTCAAAACATCTTGGAAGAAGACCAATTTATATTTGCATATGACTTAAGCAACATCAACTTCATGGTTTCCACCAGCCTTTAGCTGGGAGATGACATTAACACAAATTCAGAAACTCTTCCCTGGCTCTCCACACCTCTGCCACTTCCAAACTGGGTTAGCATAAGGCAGTGGCCAAGGGTGCTGCCTTTATGCTCCTCAACAGGCGCACAGGGTCTGCTCTTCTTGCCTCCACTTGGTGTCCCAGGAACACCTCCGCTTGGCCCCGTGCTTTCCAGCTACTGGACTGCCACTTCTCAGGTCTCAGACCCCTTCTGGTTTTGACACTTTGGCAATGACTGCCTTCCTGGCTCAACTGGCATCTCCTGGCACCCACCCTTGTTAAATCTATCGGCCTGAAGCAGCAGTACACCCTGATGCTGCAAAGCTCAGGGCTTGAGAATCAGGTGAGAGTTCAAAGTTGCTTTCAGTTCCTACTGGCCATGTGAGTTCCTACTGGCCACGTGGCAAACGACTCCATTTCTCAGAGCCTTAGTTTCCCCATCAGCAAAATGGGAATCACCGGCACCTTCCAGCACTGTGGTGAGGTTTACAGGAAATAAAGAAGTGTTTAGTGCATACCTGGCAGAGTGAGTGCTGGATAAATGCGAGCTCTTCTTAGCAGGCCTTGGATGGCACATCTAGGTCCTGTTTTGTTGTTGTTGTTTTGCGGTACGCGGGCCTCTCACTGTTGTGGCCTCTCCCGTTGCAGAGCACAGGCTCCAGACGCGCAGGATCAGTGGCCATGGCTCACGGGCCCAGCCGCTCCGCGGCATGTGGGATCTCCCCGGACCGAGGCACGCACCCGCGTCCCCTGCATCGGCAGGCGGACTCTCAACCACTGCGCCACCAGGGAAGCCCTGCAGCTGCTCTTTTGAATCCCCACTCCTCCTCCTTCCTTTCTGCCAGGCACCAGGTTTTAGGATTAGGGTAATTACTAAGGTGTTGACAACTGGGTGGGGCACAGGTACATTTGGAATTACAAATCAGTTTGTGACAGACTACTTCAGCAATGCAGATTGTGGGGAGCCATTGGCCCCAGGCAACTAATTGCTGCTGTCTTGTGAAGTAATTTGAGTTGGCGCCCCAAACACTGGGCTCTGTTTCTGGCAGCGGAAGTGCGCTGACCTGGGCAAGAACTCTAAAGGAACCCACCCACAGGAAGGGGCGGATCCGGTCCCTTTCTGTTCTCCACGTTCCAGCTGGATTACTTGCGAGGGCTGGGGACAACTGAGCCAGAAGCCGGAGGTACTAGGATCTGTTTTTTGGCACCAGGGTAACCAGACCTTAACTGACTGTTGTACCCACTCTTGCAGGACAAAACAAAACAAAATCCACCACCACCAACGCAGGTGTCTTTGGCCCACACTGAGCACGGCTACTCTGACGAGGGATGCTGGTATTTGGTGACCTTTGACATCACTGGAATGAGCTCTACTTGTCTTCCAGGCAGAAACAAAATAGAGCTTGGGTCCTCTAGCCCAAAGGAAAACAGTCTGTATCTCTTTGAGGTCAACCTCCTCCCTTTTTGCCAAGCACAAAAGGGTCAGAGGTGCCCACGCTTATCGCTCAGCCAAATCCAGCTTTTCTTTTCCGAAAGCAAGCTTTCAGAACTGGCCACTCTCCACTTGTTACAGGTGAACCAGATCATTCTTCCTGGAGTCCCCTGGGGCTACTGCCCTTGGGGCCCAAGAGCCCCCAGAGGTCCTTCCCACCAGGAAGTATCAAGCTCTGGCTTCCCGGTTTCCTGAAAGTTGGTGTGCACTACATCACACTTCCTGTGTGAAATCCAAACTGGAGCCTTCTGTTGCATGGGAGGAGGCAGAGGAAAAGGAAAATTCCCTGTAGCATTTCTAAGTGGGGCTGTAATTATATACACAGATGTATTATATCCTCTAAATCAAAACTTGTGACTTTTCTTTTTTTTTTTTTTGCTTCCGGTTAACCTTCCCTGAAAAATCTCCTAAGAGAGTCCTTGATATTGGTTTCCCCTCTTTCCCTTTCCCTCATCTTTCCTTAGAGCCTTCTCCTTTGCTCCCCTCCACAGACAGTTTTGGAGGCTGGCAAATCATCCCTATCAGGCAATTGCAGAGATCGGATATGGAAGTAAAGATGGTTGGACATACAAACATTGCCACAGCTTCAAATTTTGCATGGTATTTTCTATCAGCCAATGCCTCTCTATGGGAACAGCAAGAGAAATCTGAGCCACTGGCTTATGACTCTTTTCAGGTCTTTAATCCTCAAGCCCACCAGCTCTCTGCAGGTCTCTTGGGGCAATCTCAGAAGCAGCCCATTTGACCCAGGCCTCTCTGCTCTGTCCCTCCCACAGTGGTCCAGCAGGACCTGGAGTGACCTAGAGTGCTGACATCAGGACTGGAGCAGTTAAAAAACTATGGATAAGCATGAGTATACAAGGGCCCTGGGCTGGCAGGTCCCTAATGACCAGGCAGCACACAGCTGAGCCCAAGAGAACTGGAAAAGGAACAAAAAAACGAATCCAGAATCTCCCCATCCACAAGTCCTTAGGCATGTGAAATAAAATTTATATTTTAAGGCAAGACAAGAAAAATCTAAACATAAAAATTCTTCTCTGGGGAATTTCCTGTCGGTCCAGTGGATAGGACTGTGCGAGTCCACTGCAGGGGCCACGGGTTCAATCCCTGGTGGGGGAACTGCGATCCCGCATGCCACGCGGTGAGGCAAAAAAAAAAAAATTCATCTCTGCCCTTTGGCCTCCCCTCTCCCCTCACTGTGCATTGTGTATCTGCATTATACTTCAACCAGACCTCCCCCGTGAGCAGCAATACCTACTCAGCCATAAAGAGCAACAACAAGACAACTCCTTAAAAGATAACATTCTTTCTTGATCTTATAAGGGGTCACATGACCCACCACGATGACGTGACCCTTAGATCTGGATTATGTAAACCGTCAATAATACGTCATTTATGTACAGCCCTCTGTCTCAAAAAACGTATATAACTGTGCCTTGACTTCTAACTGGCGGAACAGTTCTCAGAGTTTTCTGATGTGCTCTTCCCGCATTATAATCCTCAAATTTGGCTCCAATAAAGTTTTCCATTTCTTTCTTAGATCGACTGATTAATTTTTCATCGACAGGTACCTTCTTTACGAGGTGGGTGAGTAGAAACTTCTCTCCATAGAGGGGCTGGGCTGCATCTGAGGGGCTCCCTGCCTTGAGGGGAGACTCAAGAATCCCCTTGGCATGCAGGGAAGCAAGACCTAGAATTTCCCTGGGGCTTCTCCTGAGTCACTCATTCTGCCTCAGCTTTGGCATTGGAGGAGAGGCACCAGAATGGTGTGAAACCCCTCCCTCGCCTCCACGTATCTGCCCCTACCCAAGAAGGAGAAAGCTTTCCTTCCCTTACCTATGGGAACCTTGGACATAAGTGGTTTTAATTTATCTGTTTTCTTTTTCTGTGAGTGCTGGGAGCCACAAAAAACAAAACCAAACCAGGAGGTTTGTTGTTATTACTATGGAGAATTTTTTTTTTTTTCACAGTTAAACAAAGGCAGAGAAGAACCTCTCTAAACTCTTTGCTCAGAGGACTAAACTTGAACTTCCATCCTTGAAGGATTCTTGGAATACTGTTCAGGTAAGCACAGAATCCCCACTTACACCACAGGGTTTTTAAACTTTGCTGCCCAGCCCCTCCACGCATGTCAAATAGATACTGTGTCCCAACCCAAGAGGCTGAAATGCTCATGAAGCTTAATCAAAAAATTATCTGAGGGCTTCCCTGGTGGCGCAGTGGTTGGGAGTCCGCCTGCCGATGCAGGGGACACGGGTTCGTGCCCCGGTCCGGGAAGATCCCACATGCCGCGGAGCGGCTGGGCCCGTGAGCCATGGCCGCTGAGCCTGCGCGTCCGGAGGCTGTGCTCCGCAACGGGAGAGGCCACACCAGTGAGAGGCCTGCGTACCGCAAAAACAAAAGTTATCTGAGAAGAAACAGAAAGAGTAGCAAGGCCGCAGAGGGCTATGATAAATCACACCAACAGCAGCTCACACTGTTTTGCATGCAGGCACTGTGCCCACGCTGCTATCCGGGTTATCCCACTTGACTATCACCACACACTAGGAAGGAAGCATTCTGTTTAGCCCATTTTACAATTCTGGAGAATCAGAGGCAGGGTAAGAAAGCGGCCCAACACTCTGTTCCTAGAGTCACACAGCCAGGTTCAAATCCTGACTCCATCAGTACCTGGCAGTGTGGCCTTGGGCAAACTACCTACCTATCCCTTGCCTCAGTCTCCTCATCTGCAGAAGAGGGATAATAATAGTACCCAGAGTTGCTTCGAAGAGTAAGTGAGGGGGGCTTCCCTGGCGGCACAGTGGTTAAGAATCTGCCTGCCAATGCAGGGGACACAGGTTCAAGCCCTGGTCTGGGAAGATTCCCACATGCTGTGGAGCAACTAAGCCCGTGCACCACAACTACTGAGCCTGCACACCACAACTACTGAGCCCGTGTGCCACAACTGCTGAGCCTGCACTCTAGAGCCTGCGAGCCACGACTACTGAAGCCTGAGCACCTAGAGCCCGTGCTCCGCAACAAGAGAAGCCACTGCAATGAGAAGCCTGCGCACCACAACAAAGAGTAGCCCCTGCTCCCCGCAACTAGAGAAAACCCGCGTGCAGCAACAAAGAACCAAAGCAGCCAAAACGAAATAAATAAATTTTATTTTAAAAAAAAAGAAGAGTAAGTGAGGTAGGAGACACAAAGTGCTTAGGGCAGTGTTTGCACACAGTAAATAATGTTTTATCATCGTGGCCTTGTTCGTTCAGCTGGCAGGTCAGAATTAGACCCAAGTTATCTGGCCACCAAGGCCTCTCGCTCCTGACCGTGCAGGTAGCTTCTAGGAAGCAGGAAGCCAGGGCCCCGCTGACAAAGCCCCAGGGCATAGCCTGACTTGTCTAGCTTCAGGCGCCTCCTGCTCAGGCAGGTCCAGGTCTCCCCTTTCACGCGAAGGTGGAGCCACAGCTCAGACACATCTGATGTCAGCGGTGAACCTCAACACACAGGCAAAACCTGCGAGTGCCCATCTTTCCCCTCAGTGGCCAGCTTGTGACGCAAAACCCTGCTCCAAGAACTGATTTTGGGAGTCCTTCGCTGTACCTTTCACCCTGGTGTCCTGCCAAGCCCTGTGCTTGAGGCGGCCTCATTCTCCAGCTCTGGCCTCTCAGGCACCACTCTTTTCCATGAACAATTCAATGAGTTCTTTCTTCAGCCCAGCCATGCGTCAGCGAGGCCCGACACGGGCTTGGCTCACCACCTCCAATCAGTGGGATTGCTGGACTTCAATCACCAGTAAGGGCGGCCCCCTCCCTGCTGGGGCTGCTCTTTCCAGGGTGTTCCCTTGGCTGGTACCCTCACCCTGGTAACTATTCTTTTTTTTTTTTTTTTTTTTTTTGCGGTACGCGGGCCTCTCACTGTGTGGCCTCTCCCGTTTCGGAGCACAGGCTCCGGACGCACAGGCTCAGCGGCCATGGCTCACGGGCCCAGCCGCTCCACAGCATGCGGGATCCTCCCGGACCGTCCGCATCGTCAGGCGGACTCTCAACCACTGCGCCACCAGGGAAACCCTGGTAACTATTCTTCAGGGATTTCTGTGATTGTTATTAAAGCAATCTCTCCTTCCCCTCCTCCATCCCCACACCCCACTGTCAGGTTGGGCTTCCCTGATCTCAGGGAAATAGACCTAGAATTCAAGCTCATGTTGCTGCTTCATGGAGAGGCTCAAGGGACACCAAGGAAAACCCAGCCTTTCATGGTGGTTGTGAGGCCTGGAGATATTTATGCAAACTGTTTAGCACATGCCCAGCAAATTATAGACTTTCATTAAATAACCTAGATGCTATTGTTATTATTTGCTGTGCAATCAACCTAAAAGCAGTCCCACTAAAACGGAGCGGGAAGACTGAAACTGCACCTCCCAGAGTGTTGCCCTCTTACTGTGATGGACTTTTCCTTCTCTAGGCTGCCTCTGAAGTTCAATGCCAGTTGGGTTCCCCTACAGGAACTTCTTGTCATGGGGGGGAAACACACAGGTGATTTGTTCCACAACTTGCTTAGGGTCATCCTTTCTTAGAAAATAAGGCAAAAAAATTGAATGGGTGAGAGGAAGCACTACGTGTTTGGGAAGCGTCTATAACATTGTTGGTTGCAGAAAGTAGGGGTGAGGTAGAGAGGGGGCAGAGCAAATATGAAAAATGGGAAGGGTGTTCCAAGGGCACCTTCATCTGCTTTGCAGTACTGTGTAGGACCAAGATGACAGCTCCATTCCCTCTTTCATCCTCGGAAAGTCCTATGAGGTGGGATATTATTACCCCATTTTCACTTGAGAACACTGAGGGGAGTGGTCAGATAACTTACCTGAGGTTCAACAGCTGTTGAGAAGCAGCACTGAGCACTGAGATTCACCCCAGGTCAGCCTGAGCCAGAGCTTACGTGCATCCTTCCCAGATTGCTGTCTTCTCCATAGTGGTCCTGGGGTAGGGAAAGCAAGAAAGATCTGGAGTGAAGTAGTCTGATTTCCATTTCCTGACCCAAGCTACAAGAGGTGGGACAGCACTGCACTCACCCCCAGCACAGGGCCTGGCTACGGTAGGCTCCCAGCAAACACTGAGTGGGGCAAACAATGAGAACCGAGTTCAGGTGAACTCTAGCCAGGCCATGGAAGAAGGGAAGACAAATACCCACACTAGAAGTGCCATTTGCATCTTTTCTAAATGCTCTTTATTTGCTTCTCCCACAAGGATCTTGAATCAGGAACCCAGAGAAAAATGCAATTATATAGTTTGTTTGGGAACCATTACTTTTTATTTATTTATTTATTTAAGATAGACAAAATAACAGTGCCCATGAGATGCCTATAAAAACGGCGTTGACCTAAATAATGTATATGTAATTTACAATGATTTCTCTTTCTTTCTAAGATTCTTAGAATTAATACTTACATTTGGGGGCTGGAAAGGATCTTGGCATTTTTCTGATCAAAAAACCCCATTTCTCAGATGGGAAAGTTGACACAATATCATGCGGCTTGTCTAAGGCCAGCCTCCATGGAGCAACAGAGCTGGTTAAAAGGCCAGGGCACTTCCTACAGGTCACAAGTTTTTAAATTGTGGAGAAGAAGCCACCAGCAGGTAGTAAAATTAATTTTATAAATTGCAACCAACTTTTATCTTTATTTTTAAGATATTTTTTAATAGATTTCATTTTTTAGAGCAGTTTTAGGTTAACACAAAAATTGCACAGAAGGGACATTTTTAATTGATGAGCTGATATTGATACACGATTATTAACTAAAGTCCATTGTTTCTGTTAGGGTTCGCTGTTCGTGATACTCTATGGGTTTTGACAGATGCATACTGTCATGTGTCCATCATTACCATATCATACAGAATATCCTTGCTGCCCTAGAAATGTCCTGTGCTCCGCCTATTCATCTCTCCCCCACTCCTCCTGGACCTGTAATTCAATTTTTTATACACAAGATAGAATAGAATAAAAAAATCATAGTGCATACCTCATGGTATGGATATTAGTTCATGAAACTTTTAGATATTTGTAAATACATGTGTATTTGGGTTAAAATGTAAAATATATTTCTTACTATGGATTGAAGAGAAAAGGTGTTTGAGAAACACTGCTCTAAGCTATCTTTTACTTAAAATTCTGGGGAATAAATCCAGAAAATGAATACACAGATGGAACATTTCTTATATGAAACCGAAGCAAGAAAAACACATAACCAAGGGACATTACCAAAATAAACAAGCATAAAAAATGCTCTGAAGAGTGAGTACAAAGAGGTCAGAAAATTACTGTTTTTCCCCAAATCAGTTTTGATTTTAGTTTTCACTGGGCCTGCAAATCATTCAGATTTGAAGACTTTAAAGTTCTCAGAATATAAGCTACAGTTAAGTGTGTAGGGAGGAAGGGGTAGGAGCAAGGGCTGCCTCCTTGCAAACCGATTCTGTTCAAAGTTTCCAAAACTGTTAGGTCCGTATGGTAATCAACAAAGAGAAAAATTTCTTTTCCGGAGGGTTTTTGAGGTTTGTTTGGCTGTACAGCTTCACATTTCTTCCTTTTTCATCAGAAAAATCACAGAACAGGGATGCCGTTGTATTTAACTTCATGTCATATCAGGTGTCTGAAGATTTCTAAAAAATTTGAATTTATGCTTGAGTTAGATTCCTCTATTTTTAAAAATCTCCTTTCCATGTATATCGATGCTTCATGTGTCCAGGAGACATGTGGAATCTAGATATACCAGGGTGTCTAAGAGAAAATCCTGATTTCAAAATCAGAATCGCATTGGCTCATTATGTGGCCTGCAGGTAGACTAGGGTTTGAGTCCCAGGTTCTACTAGTGATCCCTGCGTGACCTTGAAAAGGAATTCTCTCCTAGGGTTCTTTTTTTTAAATTTATATATATATATATTTATTTATTTATTTGGCTGTGCCGGGTCTTAGTTGTGGTATGCAGGATCTTTTTAGTTGTGGCATGCGGGATCTAGTTCCCTGACCAGGGATTGAACCCAGGCCCCTTGCCTTGGGAGCACAGACTCTTAACCACTGGACCACCAGGGAAATCCCAGGATTCTTTTTTAAGAGTGACATATAAAAATTCCATATTAAATGATGCTAAGATTATATTAAGTGCTTCTCCTTGTATGAGTAATGTGCTGGACTAAGCCCTTTGCATGTGCTTCTAATCCCATCAAGAATCCTATGACACAGAAATTATTGTACTCATTTAACAGTTGAATAAACTTAATCTCAGAAAGCTTAAGGAGCATGCCCAACACCACCCAGAAAGATAGTGGTTAAGCTAGATTGGAACCCATGCCTGAAAGAGCATGGGCCTATCCTTCTGTGCCCCCAGGGCCTAATACAGTGCTCCGTATGTAGAACATGCTCAGTAGATGTTTCCTGAAGGGATGACCGATGGATAAGCAAAAGCTCAGCAAAGATTTGGGGGTGGGATAAGTAAGATACTACTACTAGTACTGCAATAATAATATATTATGCAATATAATAACATAATATACTACCACTACTTCTATATCTGTCATTCATTGAACACTTATTTGTGACAGGCACTATGTTAAAGGCTTTACATGCATTCTATTATGTACAGAATGTACATACAGGAATTAACATAGCATATGATGTCAATGTTACTAACATTATTACATATGACTATAATGGGAGCTATCAGCATTATAGCAAAAGAGCTGAAAGTTATGATCTCTTCCAACACACACACTTGGTGCTTCTCTTGGAGCGGTATTGAACAGGTCCAGCTGAGGGTCAGCTCTTTCAGCAGTGAACCAACCCCAAACCTGGTTTCTCCTTCCGTCTCTTTTTCAGGTGGGTGCAATTATAACACGCTGTGTTGGTTAATCCCTACGTCATATAAGGACGTGCTTTTTGGTGTGAGGGAGGAAGGGGGTTGCGTTTTTGTGCTCGCGCCTAGTTTGCATAAGGTACTCTTCTCTTTCGGGCTGAAATGAGAAAGAAGCCATGTGGTCTGATGGCGGCAGCTGGGAGGAGAAGGTGGTGACTCAGCAGGACTCTGCGTGGAACAGTGCAGGGCAGCTCTGGGGAGCAGCACGATCGGCCTCCCCCTAAGCCATGTGTGGGCGGCGAGCTCTGAGCAGAATCAGCCTGTCAGGCAGCCCTGGCAGGTAGGAAGGAGAGGAAGAAAGTTGCCTGTGGTGGGACCTGGTCAGCTTGTGTCAGTGGCCTTGGGGACACCATGAGCAAGTTCTGGGACACAGGACTGTGTGGCATCATGCTAGTACTGAAAGTTCTTTGTGACCCAAGACAGCATATTCTTAAAGTGGGAAAGCACCAGGTATTGCTCACAGGTCTAGGTGAGGTCTTGAGCCTGTAGCCTTGAAATTAAACTTCAGGCAGGAATATTACGCATATTTTTAGAAATATAGCATTTTATCATAACCGGAGGTCTTCAATCTAGTGGTCCTACTATTGAACTCAGTATCAATATATTTTGAAACAGGACTTATATAAATAGAATATGAAGTCACTGTTACCTCTAACGACTTGAAAGTTTTTCAACAAAAATTCTCATGGAAGAGATCTTAGAGTGTATTCATTCATTCATTCATTTAGAGTGTATTCATTCATTCATTCATTCGAGCTACAGTTTATTATCCTTTTAAAAAAATATTTACATTCTCTGAGGTAGGCTGATGGTGACCTGAGTATACAGAGATCTTGGGTAGTCTGTAAAATATGAATAAAATTTCTTTGCCATATTCTAAGAACTTTAAAAAAAATTCATGTGAGATAATGTATGGAAAGTAACTGGTAAGTGGTAAAACATGATATGAAATTATTGTGTTTTACCTATTAAAGAAACGAGACATGGAGTGAGCAAAAATTTTGCTGAAAGTCATCATTAGCTAGTAAAGGAGGGACAAAGATGAGGTATAAATTCAGGTGAATGGACACATTACATGCTGCAGTTGATTCAGCAAAACAGTTTCCGGGCTTCCCTGGTGGCGCAGTGGTTGAGAGTCTGCCTGCCGATGCGGGGCACACCGGTTCGTGCCCCGGTCCAGGAGGGTCCCGCGTACCGCGGAACGGCTGGGCCCGTGGGCCGTGGCCGCTGGGCCTGTGCGTCCGGAGCCTGTGCCCCGCGGCGGGAGAGGCCGCAGCGGTGGGGGGCCCGCGTACCGCAAAAAACAAACAAATAAACAAAAAAAACCAGTTTCCTTTTTGTAGCCAGGATGTGCGTGACTGTAAGAAACATCAGTCCAACTGAGGTAAAACGGGGTACCTACTGAGAGTACACAGAGATCTCACAGGATCCAAGGACAGAAAACGAAGTGTTGCTGGGCTCCATTCAAATTGGCCAGAGAACTGGGGAGCCCTCAGGAGCAGGGTGACTCTTCCCTGTGTCTCTCTGTCTCTGCTTCTGCGCCAGCTTCCGCCTTTCTTCCATTTTGCCTTCCTTTCTCTGCTCCTTCACCCTGCCAGAGGCACAGCTTGGCCGTTCCTCCTGGACTTACACCATGGCTGGTAAGCTCCAGGACCCACCCTCAATTGACTACACACTGAAGTCCTTCAGAGAGGAAAGAACTAGCCTGGCTCTTCTGAGAAAACCTGGGCCACTCAGGTCGTTTCTGAGCAAATGATTGGTTCTTGCTGGGTCAGGTGTGTGCTCACCCCTGGTCCAATCAGCTGTGCGTTTCCCCGCCCCCCCATCACCTCCACCGCCCATCCCTAGAAGTCACATTATCTTACACCGTCTTGTGTAGCTATATCTTCCAGAGAGCTGTGGCTGGCAAGGGTGCTAAATTGCCAGGCTGGATGTTATCACATAAAGAGAGAAGCTATTTATAGGGAGACTGTACTTGGAAAGCCTTTATGATGTATTTCATTTATGAAATCTAAGCCCCAAATTTCCTGGTCAAAAAAATTCAATTCAAGGGAACTCCCTGGCAGTCCAGTGGTTAGGACTCCATGCTTCCACTGCTGAGGGCCCAGGGCTCAATCCCTGGTCAGGGAACTAATATCCCACAAGCCTTGAAGCACGGCCAAAAAAAAAAAATCAATTCAGTTTAATAAATATTGTGTTGGGCTCTGAAGACAAGACATATATGCCCATAAGATATGTCCACAAATAATTATAATAGAAGACAATTCTATGAAAGTTTCTTAGAAAACTTTTAAGAAACTGGGGCTTCCCTGGTGGCGCAGTGGTTAAGAATCTGCCTGCCAATGCAGGGGACAGGGCTTCGAGCCCTGGTCCGGGAAGATCCCACATGCGGTGGAGCAACTAAGCCCGTGAGCCACAGCTACTGAGCCTGAGCTCTAGAGCCCACGAGCCACAACTACTGAGACCACACTCCACAACTACTGAAGCCTGCGTGCCTAGAGCCCGTGCTCGGCAACAAGAGAAGCCACTGCAACGAGAAGCCTGCGCACCGCAACAAAGAGTAGCCCCCACTCGCTGCAACTAGAGAAAGCCTGCGCTCAGCAACGCAGACCCGATGCAGCCAAAAATAAATAAATAAATGAATAAATTTTTTTAAAAAAAGAAAACTTTTAAGAAACTTACAAAATTACATGAAAGCTTTATAAAGGATTGTAAGGGTTAAGAACAGGCCTCCCTAAGGTGTGCTAATTTGGCATGTGGATTATTTTGTGCTAAAGGCAATGGAGACCCTGTAGGCTCAAGAGAAACTACTGCCCCTCCCTTAACTACCTGGAAGAATTAAAATTGGGGATTTTTCCCAGAAAAAGTTATTACCAGAAATAAATTTTACCTAAGCAGCGCCATCTATATGGCAGAGTAAACATCTAATTCCCAGCCATCTGCTCTTCTTATCATTCTGAAATTGCCTTCCTGTCCTTGGAAATTCCAGGCCCCGATCCCATTCCTTAGCTCAGGATGGCATATATGCCTCATTTTATCTTTCTGTCTCTGAACCTCTCATGTATGTAGGGTTTCCATATGCACAGATTAAAATTTGATTTTCTCCTGTTCATCAGTCTTACATCAATTTCATTCTTAGACCAGCCAGAAGAACCTAGAAGGGTAGAGGTAAGCTTTTCTTCCTCCCAGACAGCTTTTTTTTAAATACATAAATTTATTTTATTTATTTATTTACTGGCTGCGTTGGGTCTTCGTTGCTGTGCATGGTCTTTCTCTAGTTGCAGCGAGCAGGGGCCACTCTTCATTGAGGTGCGCCGGCTTCTCATTGCCGTGGCTTCTCTTGTTGCAGAGCATGGGCTCTAGGCACCCGGGCTTCAGTAGTTGTGGCACACAGGCTCAGTAGTTGTGGCGCACAGGCTTAGTTGCTCTGCGGCATGTGAGATCCTCCTGGACCAGGGCTTGAACCGATATCGCCTGCATTGGCAGGCAGACTCTTAACCACTGTGCCACCAGGGAAGCCCCCAGACAATTTTAAATCTCCTGGGGGAGTCAGAAAACTTTCACTGAGTAAATGCACTTTGAGATATGTCTTGAAGTGTTCATTAAATTTTTATAGAGTGACCAGGAGGACATATGTGAAGCAGTGGGAAAAGGATAAGCAAAAACTTGGAGAAGGGAAACTATGTGTGTGCTCTGAGACAGCAAAAACTACAATGTGGCTGAAGAGCAGGGTGCAGGAGGGAGAAAAAGAAACCAGCACGAATTGACTGGTCTCAAGTATATGCTGGACATTTTCAGATGTCACCTCATTTAATCGTTTCAGCAATCCTTGAGGTGGTGTCTATTGCCCCTATTTTACCAAGTGCACAAAGGCCAAAGCCATTCCCTCCATTGTCCCGTGTTGAGGATGAGGTGGAGAGGATGCAGAGAGCAGAGGGAGGGAGGTTGCCTGCCAGGTAACGAGCCCACACTCGACTCCGGAGGCACTGGGAGGGAAGTCATGCAAGAATTCGGAGCCAAAAATGGCCTGATTGCCTCTGAATTTTAGAAAAATAATGCTGGTGGTAATGGAAGAATTAAACAGAGTATTCTTTCTCTCTCCTTCATTCATTTAATTCAAAATACATATTGAAAACTTCCTTTGGGACAAGACTGTGGTGTACCAGACCTGTGGGAAAAAATGTCTGGGGCAAGATACAGCTCCAAATCTCAGGAAGTTTACAGTTTCTGTGTGTGTGCATATAATGCATAGCTCATACATACTATTTTATTTTATTTTATATTTGGCTGCTCCACGTGGCTTGCAGGATCTTAGTTCCCTGAGCAGGGGTTGAACCTGGGACCCCGCAGTGAAAGCACTGTGTCCTAACCACTGGACCTCTGGGGAATTCCCATTTGAGCTAATTTTTCTTTGTTTGTTTGGGTTTATTTTTGGCCAAAGAATTTTTATTACTTTTATGTACAGAAAACTCAATAGTGTACACTCACCTGGCCAGTTTGGTAGGCAGCTCTTTGGCCTTTGCCTTTTCCAGCTTGGCAATGTGAACCCCTGATTTTGGACCAAGGATGTTGCTTCCCCAGTGAAGGCAGAGGTTGTCATATCATCATTGTAATCAGTCCTGATGGCTTCCACTAGCTTAGCCAGAGCCCCTTTGTCTTCCTGTGGTCTTCCTGTGGACCACACGTCCCAGCCTGGCCATTCCCTTGATGATGCAGTAGGGATCCCCCATCTTACAGCACAGGGCAGGCAGGAAGACCACCTGCTCAATGGGATCCGTGTCATGTACAATCACCACCAGCTGAGCCTTCTTGTTCTCCACCAAGGTGGGGACAGTATTAACCCCTGCTTGAAGGACAGGTGGCCTCTTGGTGGGGACATCCCCTTTGCCCTCAGCTTTCTTCTCAGCTCAGGCCAGCAACCTCTGCTTCTTCTCTTGCTTCATGTCTGGTCTGTACTTGTGGGCCAGCTTAAGCAGGTGAGTAGCTGTTTGGCGGTCCAAGGCCTGGGTGAACTGGTTAAAAGCAGGAGGCACTTTCAGCTGCTTATAGAGGATTTGCCACTGCAGCTGGATATAGCGGGGCCGTTTGACGAAGTGGGTGAGGTCCCTTTTGGGCTGGATGTCCTGTCCAATGCCAAAATTCTTGGGCCTTTTTTCAAACAGGAGATTGATCACCTTCTTGGCCTGCTGCTTCTTCACGGCAGCAGGGGCCGGGGCCACCTTCTTCCCCTGGGCCTTCTTTCCCTTCAGCATCTTGAATGGCTGGCAGAGAGAACTTGAGCTGATTTTTGTATATGACGTAAAGTAAGGTCCAACTTCATTCTTTTGCATGTGGATATACAGTTTTCCCAGCACTGTTTGTTAAAAAGACTGTCTTTTCCTCATTGAATGGTCTTAGCACCTTTGTTAAAAAGCGTTTGACCGTATATTCACGGTTTATTTCTGGGCTCTCTATTAGCTTCCATTGGTCTATATGTCTGTCCTATGACAGTACCATATTGTTTTGATTATTACACCTTTGTAGTAAGTTTTGAAATTAAGAAGTGTGAGTCTTCCGATTTTGTTCTTTTTCAAGGTTGTTTTGGCTATTCTCTTGAGATTCCATTTGAATTTTAGGATGGGTTTTTCTATTTCTGCAAAAAAAAACCATTGAGATTTTGATAGCAATCACGTTTGAATCTGCAGATTGGGTAGTATTTACACAGCATTTTGAATGCACTAAATGTCACACAATTTATACTTTAAAATGGTTAATTGTACATTTTGTTAATTTCAGCTTGATTTTTTTAAAAAAATTGGGCAATTTTACCTGAAGAGCAGGTATGAGGCTGCTGGAAGGTAAAGGAGGTTGCGATCAGAGGGAGGAATGTTGGGATTGAAGACCCCAATACTGAATAGTTTAGGGCAGGTGAGGGCCCCTGGAGTTGAGCAGTAAAAATGGCTAAGGTGACCCAAACCTTATCTCCAAAGATACTGACTTCACAAGGAGATTCAAGACTGCAACTTCAGAAGGATACATATCCAGTTAGGGATGGTGGCCATCACTGGAGTGGGGTGGGGATAGCTGAGATTATAGGGGAATTTTATTACTATAGTATCTTTTTAAGGAGAAAGAATAATGAAAGTTGTTTTAAAGCTATAATACAGGAACTTTACTTTAGGAAAGGAGGACAATGACCTAAGTGCCTTTTTTTTTAATCATCGTGGGAGTGGCAGCAAGGTGTCAGATGATACAGGCATGGATAGGGCGTGGGCAGGCCAGCTGACTTAATCTCCTATTTATTTTCAGAGTAATGGTCTGGCAGTAATATTGTGGAGCTGGGAAATGGCCAATCCTGCCTTCTAACCCTGAAGTATGTGAGGCTTGTGAGAGTAAACATCCCTCAATTCAAGACGATAGCCAGGTTTCAGTAAAGGCAAGGAATGGGAGACAGACTGGGGATGTGGAAGGATTTGTTCACCATGAAATGGGGGTTCCAGAGAAAACAGAAAAGTGTGAGAAGGAAAGGAGCAGCTGGGGAATGCGTGTGGGAAGGCACAGGGCAGTTTGGGGACCAGTGTACAGGATAAGGTGGATGACCAGAGGCATTCACATTTTGGCACTTATATGGAATGGGAATAGGGTAGTTCAGTGAGTCACAGTGGCCTTAAAGGCCCAGAAAGACCTGTGATGTCAAGTTTAGTAACAGTGGGACAGGCCTCCTGGGATTCAAACAGGATACTGGACTTCAGCTGGGACTTCGGACAGTAGAATTTGGGTAGACAATAAAACAACTGTACAAAGTCCCTGAGGCAGACACAATCATGGATAACTCGAGGGCCCACGAGCAAACCAGACAAACCGAAGCTGAAGGTTTGTATGGGGGTTTAGAAGGCTGGCTCCCAAGGGTGGGGCTGGGGTCTGAAGAGCCTTATAAGCCAGCAGAGGAGTCAAGACATGATTTGTGGGCGGACTCTGGGAGGCTTCACGCCAAGGAGTACTTCCCAGAACTTCTGCTGCCAGTGTCCTTGTCCCCACAGTGAGCCACAGCCACCCCCCGCCTCTGCAGGAGACCCTCCAACACTAGCAGCCGTGTGGCTGACAGGGTCTTGGTGCTCCGGCCGGGTGTCAGGCCTGTGCCTCTGAGGTGGGAGAGCCGAGTGCAGGACATTGGTGCACCAGAGACCTCCCGGCTCCACGTAATATCAAATGGCGAAAGCTCTCCCATAGATCTCCATCTCAGCGCTAAGACCCAGCTCCACTCAACAACCAGCAAGCTACAGTGCTGGACACCCTATGCCAAACAACTAGCAAGACAGGAACACAACCCCACCCATTAGCAGAGAGGCTGCCTAAAATCATAATAAGGTCACAGACAGCCCAAAACACACCACCGGGCGCGGTACTGCCCACTAGAAAGACAAGATCCAGCCTCATCCTCCAGAACACAGGCACCAGTGCCCTCCACCAGGAAGCCTACACAACCCACTGAATCAGCTTTAGCCACTGGGGGCAGACACCAAAAACAACGGGAACTATGAACCTGCAGCCTACAAAAAGGAGACCCCAAACACAGTAAGTTAAGGAAAATGAGAAGACAGAGAAACACACAGCAGATGAAGGAGCAAGGTAAAAACGTACCAGACCAAACAAATGAAGAGGAAATAGGCAGTCTACTTTTGACCACCTAGAGGGGTGGGGTAGGGAGGGTGGGAGGGAGACACAAGAGGGAGGGGATATGGGGATATATGTATATGTATAGCTGATTCACTTTGTTATAAAGCAGAAACTAACACACCACTGTAAAGCAATTATACTCCAAGAAAGATGTTAAAAAAAAAGATATGATTTGTAAGTAACAAAGCTTCATTATGGGTTTTTACCAGTGGAAGGACATGAAAACAGCATTTAAGGAAGATTAGTATGAGAAACATCCATGCTAAGTGGATTGGGGCAGGAAAAATTGGGCTTGCCACAGATTTTGCAACTATCCAAACATGATGTGGTATAGGATTGGACTAGGGAGGAGAAAAAAATGATAATTTCAAAATAAAAACAAACAGAACTCAGTTTATATGTGGGAGAGATAAAGAAAAGAAGGGATTAAAATTTTTCAAAAATTTGAACCTGGCTGAGAGTTATATCAAGCATGGGCAGGGGAGATCTGAAAGAGAAGGATCAGTTTAGGGGGAAGGAGTGAACAGTGATGAATTTAGTTTGGGACCTAGATTCATTTGAATCTTACAGCTAAGTGAGACTTTGCAACTAACCATGTAGAACAACTAAGTATCATGTTATATAGATAAAGAAATCTTGAATTTGAGATAACACAGAACATCCTAGAAGAGATGTCCTAGAGGCAGTTGGCCATTCAGAGCTGTACTTTAATGACAGATCAAAACTAGTGATATCCATTTTGGAGTCATAGGAATCGTCTTGTCAAATAACTGTAGGAATGGATGAATTATCCAAGGGAGAGGAAACAGTGAGAAGAGGAGAAAAGCTATAGGAGGAGACAGCAGAGAATTGAATCAAGAGGCAGAAAAGAGACAGGAATTTTGGCTTTGCTATTTGTTAGCTATAGGACCTTGACAATTTATTGACCTTCTCTGGGTCTCAGACTGC
Organism: Leucopleurus acutus; assembly: GCF_964270905.1. NCBI lineage: Eukaryota > Metazoa > Chordata > Mammalia > Artiodactyla > Delphinidae > Leucopleurus > Leucopleurus acutus. The sequence continues at coordinate 49,936,359 of NC_139159.1, read as the reverse complement.
AGTCATATCAAGGCTTTCCAGAATCGGGTTGGGGTGTGGTTGGGGAATCTGCTTCCAAGCTTTGAGTGAGCTTGGAAGCAGCCTCCGCTCCCTGGCTGTTGGCTGGAGACATTGGTATCTAACCATGTAAGCTTCTCCATAAGGGCACTTAGAACACGGCAGCTGTCTTCTCTCTGAAAGTGAGTGAATGAGAGAGGGCCCGGTCTCATACAACCAAATCTCAGAGGTAACATCTCATCACTTTTGCCAAATTCTATTCATTAGAAACAAGTCAAGGGGAAAGGGTTACATAAGGGTGTGAATACTAGGGGGCAGGATTATTGGAGGCCATTTTAGCAACTGCCTGCCATAATATCTAACAGTTATAGTCTTAGACACTCATACTCATTACTTTTGTAGCTAGTTCACTTAAATTGGCAATTTAATAAATATTGAATCCACTGAGGTAGGCACAGGCACAGGTGGGGCACAAAGAAGGCAATTTTATCTACAGGGAAATTATGCTTGCACTGATTCTTTTTTTTTTTTTTTTTTGGCTGTGTTGGTCTTAATTGCCTCACGTGGGATCTTTCCTTTCGGTGCTGGGCTCCAGAGCGGGTGGGCTCTGTAGTTGCGGTGCGTGGGCTCAGTAGCCCTGTGGCACGTGGGATCTTAGTTCCCTGACCAGGGATGGAACCCGAGTCCCCTGCATTGGAAGGCAGATTCTTAACCACTGGACCACCAGGGAAGTCCCGCTTGCACTGATTCTTAACGGATAAACAGGAGTTTATCAGGAGACAAGATGGCCAAGTTAAAAGTTTATCCAACGATTATAATTTGGACTGTGGAGTTCTTAGGAACTGATTTTAAAGTTGAGTGGAAATATGGCAGGCATGAAGAAAATATTTCCTAATTTGAGAAGTCTCCAATCTTATCAAAATGTGAAACATTGAGCGATTCACAGGATTTTATCATTTGGTTTCAAATATATCTTTAGAAATCCTAATAGTTTAACACAATCTACAAGATCTTGAAACCCATTTTACTAAATTAGCACTCCTAAGTTTCATCTGTTTTCTAAAAATATTTTATGAGCACACTGATCAACTAAAAACTTGCATGAAATAATTCAGAAATTTAAGATTACAATTTAGAATGTACTTAGGAAAAACACAAAGGCTATTCTCCCATTTTCAGTGCTATTACTCTAGTACGATAAAGCTGAAATTCTAGTTTTATTTTTCATTGTTGATTTTACTAATTCTGTGAGCTTTGTAGGCCCCCATAGTTGACACACATTCTAGTACCTTCTTGCTTTCCTCACCCATACATTCAGTACTCTGGATGCGTAGGATTATGAGTATGGCTGAACTTCAAGTAAGCTGGTTTGGCAGTTTCCCAAAGTGTCAAAAATGACAGAACAGGGCTTCCCTGGTGGCGCAGTGGTTGAGAGTCCGCCTGCCAATGCAGGGGACACGAGTTCATGCCCCGGTCCGGGAGGATCCCACATGCCACGGAGCGGCTGGGCCCATGAGCCATGGCCGCTGAGCCTGCGTGTCCGGAGCCTGTGCTCCGCGACGGGAGAGGCCACAACAGTGAGAGGCCCGCGTACCGCAAAAATAAATAAATAAATAAATAAATAAATGACAGAACATTAAGGAGTTTCTCTAAGGGCTTCTTTCCTCATGACTAGGGCTATCACTGTAGAATGGGTAGTCCCATTTCTTCCCTGTAAGTCTGAATTACTCTTTGGGGCTGTCTGATCACTCAGGCTTTGGCCCAGTCTAATCTAACTCCCCCAGATCTAAGCAACCAGAAGGCATAACAAGAAGTGACGGGAGGCCCTGAGTAATGCCAGCTCATCACATTTGGAAGAATATTGATTTTGATTTTCTGACCATTGTTCTCTAACAACTAAAAGGTTTGGTTCATCATTTTACTGTGGTATTAGCAACCAAATGTTGGATCCCAGTGCTTGATGGTCATGTAACTCTGCTGCCAGTGGGTACGGTGCCTGGGAAGTAAGAGGCATGCCACAACACAGACCCTCTGTGTTAAATCATCTCCCACTCAAGGGCTGCTGCTGGCAGCTGGAAATTTGACTAGGAATCAAATATGTTGTTAAGCACCATTGTTTTTGTGTACAAAGAACAATGACTGAGACTTTTTTCTTTTAAAGCATTCTTAATGTTATACTATTATAGTGTCCCTCATTTTCTATTTCTTCACTTTCTTTGAAAAGCAAACACTCTTTTCTGGGTAATTAGGCACACAAGTAAACATAAAACACCCCAGTTTTTCTTGGATAGCTTATCTCCATTTTTATGACTACCATTTAAAATTAAAACAAACAAACAAACAAACAAGCACTATTCAGTTCTCTCAAATTAGAGGCATTTTCTTTTCTTGCTTTTTCTTTTTCCTTTTTTTTTTTCCTACTGTAGGCTATTGATTTCCTTGGGGAGGAGGAGGAATCAATAATAGCTAATCACAGATAAAATGCATCCTAATTTTAGTATGAGTAAATAATGCATTATAAAGAAATAGAACTTCCCATGTTAATATGCAATCATCACATTTAAAGTTAAAATAATGCTAAATTTTGCTGGTTTTTAAAAAATAATATTTAATGAGTAGTAATGAATATGTTTCACCTTTACTTTGTGACTAAGTAAGGAAAGTGTCTAAGAGGTCCCTCTTCTCCAACATCCTCCCAGGGCAGAAATCCCCTCTGTATCTCTGAGTGAGTCCAGTGACAAGATATTGATAGCTTTCTGCTCCACAAGACATCCTAGGGCACTGCCAGTTACTATGCTGTTAGGAAGTAATCAGAGGGCACTGTGCTGAGTGTTCCATCAGATTAAAAAAATAAGAATAAAATCCTTGCCATAAAGAAGCTTCGTGAACTTTTCACAAAGTTCAGACAATAATTACAATAACATAAGACAAGAAATTAAAGGGGCTATAGGAAGGCACAAACCAAACCTTGTGGAAACTCAAGGGGAGGAATGAGATAGCACATCTAGCCAAGGAAACCCACTGGTCCTAGCTCTGCTGTCTGGACTGACGCTGTAGTTTCTCTTGTCCACTTGTAGAGCTTGACATAGTCTATAGACGAGTCCAAAGAGGCAATATAGTTGAGGGGCTTGAAGCTGGGTCTTGGGCATTAGACATCTTTGGACATGAATCTGGACCTTTTCTTTTTTAGCTGGGTGACCTTGAGCAAGTTACATAGCTTCACTGTACTTCTGTTTTTTCATCTGTAAAATGGGCATAGTAAGACCTACCTGACAAGCTTACTGAAGAATTAAATAATAATATAAGGGGCTTTAGCATTAGTGCCTGGCACTTGGTGTATAAAAACTCGTAGCTTTTGCTTTTACCTCTTTTTCATTTTCCCTGTTTTTTTTCTCCCCAATTTATCTCTAATATTTTTATCACTCCTAATAATATGTTGTTTCTAGATCTCCTCACCTTTATGGCTATCCTCCTCCAAACTATCTTGTTTTCATTCTCCTGTACAATGTGCTACCTAGAACTTTACAACAATAAAAATTTCCCCCCAAAATGTTAACTTTTCCTGTTGGTTGCTGACCAAAACAGTAAACCAAACCACTACTTCCCTTCTAACTTGTACTTCTATTAATGCATTAATTTATTGAATGTTCAAAATTATTGCATTCAAGTTTTTTTTTGTTTTGGTTTTGGTTTTTAGCAATTCCACACATGCCTTATCAGTTCATGGCAAGCTTGCGGCCAACTATCTTCTCTAGGTACTATTTAGATAATTAATGAACAATAGGTCTCTCTGTCTCTCTGTCTTGTACTTGTGCTATTGATTTTTTTTTTTTTTTTTTTGGCTGGTCAGACGGTTTGTGGGGTCTTAGTTCCCCTAACAGGGATTGAACCAGGGCCATGGCAGTGAAAGCACTAACCACTAGACCGCCCGGGAATTCCCGTGCAATTGATTTTTTTAACCTAAGTGAAGGTCTTTTCCTTTCACTCTCTTGTGTAGGCTTTGATTCTTAGTAGCAAGTAACAGAAAGCTAGTTGGAACTAAAAACTTAAGAAAGACAAATTTTTCTGTTGGCATAACTGAAGAGCAAGAAAAATGGGACAACTAGAATGCTGACTATCCCTTCTTCATCATGAGCAGTGGCTTCATTTTCTCACATTGCTTTCTACTGGGACCCTTATGGCAGCGGCTCCTGGCTCATACTGTCATGACTTGAGCCATAGAAAAAATGATTCCCTCGAGAAAAAATGATTCCCTCGTCCATTCCTCCTCCCTCCAACCAAGGTCTGAATCAAATATATGCCAATCGTTATTGAGCTGCCTCTGCCCCCAAGAGAGGGTGAGAAGTTGTCAACCCTTAAACTGGTTACTTTGTCCCAGCAAGGCAGAAGGTTGAGAAGGTAGCAGTTCCTAGCAGAACTCAGGGTATGGCAGGGGAGATGTTCTCCCAAAGGGATGAGGAGTACATTTTCTAAAAGCAATGGAGGGGAATTCCCTGGCGGTCTACTAGTTAGGACTCTGAGCTTCCACTGCAGGGGTCACAGTTTCGATCCCTGGTCAGGGAACTAGTATCCTGCATGCTGCGTGGCCAAAAAAATTAAATAAATAAAAACAATGGAGGTGGCTTAGAATTAAGTGATTTAGACAAGTAGGACCTAGATGAAATGAAGATTCTCAAACTACTGTTGTTACAGACGGTTGAATGACCCAAAAATATTACTTTTGTGAAATCAAGTCATTTATGTTTCTTCTCCCTATTTAAGTAAAGAAGGAACTAATCTTTTATTGTCTTATACTGCATGGTCTTTCCTCCTTTTAGTTAGTATTAGGTAAAGCAAATTTAGATTGATATAAATGTTTATCCAAGAACTTGCAAAACTTCAAGTTAAATGACAAAGTAACAAAAAATTCTCATTAAATAAAATGTAGCCCGCAGTTACTTATTAATAATCATTTAGGTGCTCAGGTGACAGCACCTAGGCTAGGTTATTTATTTTAAAAAATAGAGTAAATCATAATTCAGACTGGACAAGAATAGATTTCAGAGCTCCGATCTTCTATATGCCCTGAACCAAAAAGTTTAGGATGTCTGCCAGGAAGTTGTTTTGAGACAGAGAGATACAAGCTTATCTTGCTATGTACTACCCAACAAACAAAACACTTATCAGATAATGCCTGACAGCAAAGTGAAAATGAGATTAATTTTCCAAGGATTTCCTAACTTCCAAGGATTAGAGAAAGATATGAGGGAGTAAACTCATGGGTCACGTCCATTGATTATTCTAGTCATGTATGTTACATTTCTTTTTAAAATTTTTATTTATTTATTTAATTATTGGCCAAGCTGTGTGGCATGTGGGATCTTAGTTCCCTGACCAGGGATCGAACTCATGCCCCCTGCAGTGGAAGCTTGGAGTCCTAATCACTGGAGCACCAGGGAATACTTGTATGTTACATTTAATTTGTAAAACTGGATTATTGCTTTGCCCTTTTACAGAGGTTTCAAAAACAGTCCTCTTAAATTAACAGTGAGTAATTTGTTATTTCTTGAAGTAATAAAAGACATCAGTGTATTGCTTATGACGTGCTTATCTTAGAAACCATCCAAATCACTTGGGAGATATGCTGACCCATAGCTAATGACATACGCAACAATTGCAATGAAAATAGAAAAAAATTCTTTTCCCTCAAACTGGGTTTGTATCTGGGCTCTCTCACCCTTTGCCTGCCAGGCATACCATTCTATAGTTCAAATTGTCCTGTGGACAAAGATTGGGTGATGGACATGAGCGATTTCAAATCAGTGCTGGGATGCAGAACACCTGGACTGGAATGCCACATAACCCCTGCTGACCTGATCCCTACATTTTGTGAGAAAAAAAAATTAAATATGACAAGAAAAAGTCTCCTTCCAAATTAAGTGATTCCTCATCTGAGGTGAAAATCAACCTAGGTAAAGGAATTACGACTCTAAAAGATTATAAAAACAGATTCTTAGCAAATAAAGGATAGCACCTTATATCAATTCTGTTCAAAGAGAGAATGGTGTATAATCTGAACTCTGTGCTCAGCAAAGTAATTTACAGAGCAAGTGAGTAATAACTCATTTTTACCTGTCCGTAAAAGACATAGCACCAGATTCTTGATAAGCAAGTTAGCTTTTTCGAATATTATCAGTGCACAAAAAGATGTGGTAGACAACTGAAATATCATAACATATTAAAGTGTGAATGTTTTAACTATTCGAAATCTATATATTTTGCTTTTCTACATAATAAGGCGTACTCTAAGAATGTACCTTAGCAATAGAAATTCTTATTAAGCTCTCTTTAAACATTCCCATTAAATTAGGATTTTCACTCTCAGTTATCACTGGACTCTTTATTTTGTCACATTTATATATGTGACTACAAGATATTTCTATTACAGGCTAGTAATTTTAGGTTTACCTATTGTTTTTTGAGTGACTTGTCATTATCAACAATCTAATTCATTCAGTCTTTTATATCTACTGGCACAAAGGCAAACAACTTTGAATCAACAGACCAGTATGATCTAAGTGTGAATGGTATTATATCATTTTATCTTAAGGCTCTCTACTTAATGATAATACTTTCTCTGGCACAACCTGTGTTTTTGTGTATGTGTAACCTGACTTGGCAAAAAAAACCCAAACCTCAAACCCGAAACACAGCTAAATATGCTGTTCTCATTAGGCAGCTATCATTCTGTTAAAGTTACATACTATGTTGTCTAGTTCATTGAAATACAGTTTTTAAGGCTCTATTATATTCATTAAAAGCTAGCATTATTTAGATTTGAATACACAAATACTAATTGTGAGGGCACATAGTTTGAATGATAAATTGTTCGGTTGCTTCATTGTATAAATGATGTTGGATTAGGGTCTAATCCAGTTGAAAGGGTGGACATTCACTGACTTCACTTCAGCTGCTCCCCACTGGAACCTCTGCCATGTGTCTGTGCCTCCCACTCCACTGAAATTCAGTTAAAGGTCACACATAACTTGTTTTCAGGCCCTTATCATTCTCCTTACTGGATCCTTATAATAGCTTTCCAAGTGTTCTCCCTGCCACACATGTATAGTCCTTTTTCTTCTCACCCCTACACTCTCCCCTTTTCTAAAATTCAAATCACTCCCATGATTGAAACGTTTTTGTGTTAAAAATCCAGACTTCTTAACCTGAGTTTGGAGTTTACCAATGACTTGCCATTTTCCTAAATCAGAACCCCTTTTCAGCCGTTTCAGGGATATGACATCCTGATCATTCATTCCATCTTGAAACACCTTCCTTGAATGGCTTGACATCGTACTACTGTGATTCTCCTCCAACTCCTCTGGCTGGTCCTCTTTACTGGCCTATCTTCTCTCTGGCATTTCTCTAAGTCCTGTGCTTATACCCCTTTTCCTGTAGACCTTAACATTTCCTTAATTATCATGTCTGTAGGAGAGGCTCCTCAATTCACAGCCAAAAGGGCTCCAGATCTCCCTATTTCCAGGGGCTTTTGGACCTTTTTTTTGGCGGTACGCGGGCCTCTCACTGCCGTGGCCTCTCCCGCCGCGGTGCACAGGATCCGGACGCGCAGGCCCAGCGGCCATGGCCCATGGACCCAGCCGCTCCGCAGCATGTGGGATCTTCCCGGACCGGGGCACGAACCCGTGTCCCCTGCATCGGCAGGCGGACTCTCAACCACTGCGCCACCAGGGAAGCCCTGGACCATTTTTACACGGATATCTCATCAACAGCTCAAACTATGCTCAAGGAAGGCTCATAGTCTTCCCTCCGAACTAGGTCATTCTATTTCTATCTCTGTTCATGATTCCAGAATTCTCCCTGTTGATTAGTTTCATATCTCCAAATCATTTGACAACTTCTCCTTTCCCTTGACATTCAAGATTACCTCTACACTTTCTTTGACTTTTCCCTCCCATCTATTCTGAACCTCCTGCTACTCTTCTTAACTGCTATAAGAGTATCCTTCACTGTTCCCCTCTTCCACATTTTCTGTTTTCAATTCCACTGATGCCAGAGTAATCTTTTAAAAATATCTTTGAGTATATCATGCCCCTGATTAAATGGTTCCAGAATGAAGTCCAAGCTCTGATCCCTTCTTGATCTCACCCTAACCCACCTTTTCCATCTCATTTGCAACATGATGCCCTAAGTTGGAGTCACAAAGGTCACTCACAGTTCTCTGAACCGGCCCATTTCTGTGCCTTCTCTCACATAGTTCCCTTGCCTGGAATATCTGCTCTCAAAATCACTTATTTCCCATGTCTGGAATGTCTGCTCTCAAAATCTATCTCTACCTTTCCCCACCAGCCTTTCTCTCACTTAGCTGCAATCATTTCCCACTTCCACTAGGTTCCATGCAACATTTTATCTATCTGTCAACAATTTAGTTATTTTGTGTAGTTGTTTTATTTCCCCTGCTAGATTGTAAGCAAGATTTCAAGTGGGGTATTCATTTCTAGCCCTCCTCCCTCCACCAGGGAGGGGGTCTAGTAAAGTGCTGTGCTTATAAATGTTCTGAAGCGAAAAGAATTTTTATGGAATGAAAGAGAAAATCAAGAGGCAGCAGAGTGAAATACGGAGACATGAAATCAGGAAAAGAGTCCACAGCTCCTGATTTCTACCTAATACTTTCATCCCAGAGCCTACATTTCAGCGTTGCTACCGTTCTACTCAGGAATGTTCTCTCTCTTATTTTCGTATCTCATGATTTAGTAATCAACCACAGTGCAGCTCACAAAGTAAACAGACGGTCGGCAAGTACCAGAGGAAAAAAGTCTGGGTCTTTATCTCAAAGATTTTGGAGGGGTGTATCAGTACATATTGAGTCTCAGTTGCAAGGCAATAGCACGGGAGGAGTCAGGGTTTCTGATGAGTAGCGCGAAGACATGTTAAAAAGATGAGAATAAACTAAAAGGCATGCAGGTCGTCCTAGGTTCGCCAGTAAAAATAAGTTTGTTATGGAGTAGTAAAATTCAAATGACCGCGCAACGAGACGTAGGGGGTTAAAGTAATGTGCCCTTGTAACGTCGGTAATGCCCTCTCCGACACTGGTCCTTCATTAATAAGGACTGGGTCTGACTGCACCAACTCTTTTAAAAAGGAAGACATAAATGCCACTCCTTAAAAAAAAAAAATTCCTACTGCACCACACTGCAACGTGCGAGCACGGGGACATTTCCACGCGGTCACGAGCCTCTGCAACCACCCGAACACTGGGCCGAGCCTTCCTGTCCATTAGGAACTCGCTTCCAAAAAGGAGCGCGGCATCCCGCGGGGACTGGAGCTTCACCCTGGGAGGGCAGTCCCCAGGCGCAGCCTACAGAGCCCTCCAAAGCGGAGGCTCTCGAGGGGGGGAGTCTCCGGGGTGGCTGGCACGGACCTCCCTTTCACCCTCTCCAGGCAGTGCTCGCGTCGCGCAGCCCATGGTCCCGGACTGCGCTCGGCGCTGCGGCCGCCCGGCCCAGTTCCTAAAGCGCCCGGGCTCGCCTCGGGCGTGAGCGCAGGCGCCCAGACGGCAGGGGCGCGGGCGATGCAGCGTTCTGCCGGAGCCACCTCCCTTATCCCCCGCCCGCCCACGTCCGCGCGACGGTATTCCACGGGCGGGGAAGCGGCCGAGGGCGGGAAGCTACCGGACGACCGGCACCTGCATCGCGGGGTCGCCCGGCCCCACCCCCTTTCTCTCCCTCCGCGCCGTACCCCTTTCTCTTCCGCCCCCTCCCTTCTCTCCGGGCCGCAGCCCCGCTCCGCCCGGCTCCCGCGGCGACCCTGCCGGAGCGACGTCACTAGACCCCGCCCCCTTTGTATAAATACTGGCGTCTCTGGTGCCGCCTTCTCACACTCTCTGGCTCTTCGCTGGGTTGCAGTGTTTGGTTTCTTCGCCTTCTCTGCCTCTTCTCATCCTTTCTCGCTCTCTGCTCTGCGGTGTGACGAGGCTGAATCCTCTCCGCACCCAGCCCTCGCCTTTCTTCTTCTGCCCGCGCTGTTGTTCTATTTCTCTCCTTCGGCCGCCGCCGCCACTGCTGCACAGCTGGTGTCGGTGCCGCGCTTTTCCCCCCACGTCGTCCCCGCAGCCTATGGCCCAGGCCGCCTTGGGTATTTCTGCTCAAGGTAACCACATCCCTCTTTAAAAATTCCGCCTAAAAAGAGAAGACGCTTTACCCGACTCTTTGGGCCGTTATCTCACGTGAGTACTGACCCGAGGGGCGCGGCCGGGGCCGGGGCGCGGGGCGGCCTTGGGGTGCTGCCGGGTGCCTCCGGCTGGGCCCCGCCGCCCGGCCGGCGTCCCCGCAGCGCCCCGCGGCCGGCCGCCTCGAACATGGCGGATGGCGGCGTGTGTGGCGGCTGCCGGTGCTTCCGCGGTGGCGGCGGCGCGGCGGACTGGGGCGGCGGGAGGCCGCTGGCCGCCGGGCCGAGCCCGAGCAGCTGCTGTTGGGGCGAGGGGGCGTGTGTGTGGGCGCGCGTGCGGGGGTCTCGCCGCCGGGGGTCGGCGGCGCCTCCGGGCGGCGTGCGGCCCCCACCCCGCTCCCGTGGTGCATTGCTGTTTCCGGGGAGGGGGACTGGCTGCAGCCCTGAGGGGCCTTGGTCCCGCCGCCCGACCCTGAGCGGCGCCGCGCCTTAGCCTCGGGAGCCTGGCGGGAGCGCGACCGGTTGCAACCGCCGCGGCCTTAGGTTATGAATGGAGCGGGGCGGGCCCGGCGCCGGCCTCCTGTGACAGCTGCCGGAGGAGGACGGGTGCTCGAGGGTGCGGGGAGTGCGGCCCCCCTCTGCTGGAGGAAAGTTGACGCCGCAAGGGGCCAGGCGGCGGGGAAGCCCCGGTGTCAGGTAGCGAGCGAGAGGCCTTTGGCCTCTTCTGGAAGCCTCGGGGCTGCTGCTCCGCCCCCTGCGGCGCTCCTGATTGGGTCGAGTCGCCTTCACTCACCCCAGCCACCTCCTAGAGCCCGAGGATTAGTCACCATGGCTTCGTTTTCCCGGCCGCGCCACGATTCCAGGGCAGAGAGAGGGAGAGCGGTAGGCTTGGGTGGCTTATCAAGCACTGGTTTGGCAGTTAATGGTGCTGTTTTAACCCTTCCCCAGTGTATATCCTGAACGTGTGTTTCTTAGGCTGAGCTGCTGGTTCGGCGACCTGAAACGGTCGGGAACAGAGTTTACGGCCCCATTATGTTTCAGCAGATTTAATTGGCTTTTGTGATTGCCTCGTGGATACATTAAGATATTTTGTGTCCCGTCTGGTTTTCACTGTTGAACCCCCTGCTTGGATGGGAACCGGAGGACACTTAAGGATGTGTGATCAAGGAAAGGTTAATGTGGACGAGCCTGGCAGAAATACAGCTAATGATTATAGGGAAAGGCTCTAACAATCCTTTGATTTCTTTTGCAACCATAGGAGAGTACAGATGCTGGTTATGAAGGCAAATAAGCCCAGAAGAGTTAGAAGGAAAGATAGGCTCCTGATGATTATAGGTGATATGGTAGGTGCTGGAATCAAGTAATAATCAGTGCCGTCCCTCCTGCCACCCAGGTTTAACTTATAAATTGTCAAACATACAGAGGGAGTGAAAGAATTGTACCCTCACCTACGTTCAGTAAACACTTAACATTTTCCTTTATTTGCCATTCCACTGTGCATTCATCAGTCTTATTTTTCTTTGTATTTCAAAGTAAGTTGGAGACACCAGAACACTTCACCACCCCTCCAACTTCAGTATGCACATATCATTAAGTAGAGTTTAATAGGGTAAAATTCACAAAACAGCAGAATGCACAAATCTTAAGTATATCATTTGACGAGTTTTGACAGAAATACAGCTGTGTAATCCAAACCTTTAACAAAGATGAGAACATTGCCATCAAACCCAGAAAATTCTCTTTTGCCCCTTCAAACTCCATCCCTCACTACCCACAGAGGCAACCACTGTTCTGACTTTTTACTAACCATATAGATTAGTTATTATGTAAACCTATTCTAGAACTTCCATAGGCATATATAATGTATGCATTGTATTTTTTGAAAGGCTTCTTTAACTCAGAATGTTTTTGATATTCATCCATTCATCAGTAAATTGTTACTTTTAACTGCCGAGTAGTAGTCCATTATATGAATACCTTGCCTGATTTTTTTTTAAACAACTTTATTTTGGAATAATTTTAGATTTATGGAAAAGTTACAAAGATAACGTGGAGTAACTTTGTATTTCTCACCTAGTTTACCTTATTATAAGAGGTATCCATAGTACATTTGTCAAAATTAAGAAACTACTTTGATACATTACGGCCACTTAAACTCCAGACTTTCTTTGGATTTCACCAGTTTTTAATGTGCTTTCTGTCCAGGGGCCAATCCAAGATACCACACTACATTTAGTTGTCATGTCTTCCCCAGTCGTCTCTGATTTGTGACAGTTTCTCATGTCTTTGACAGTCTAGAGAAGTACTGGCCAGATACCCAGTAAGGTGTCCCCAATTTGGGTTTGTTTGATATTTTTCTCATGATTGGACTAGGGTTTGGGGTTTTTGGAAAGAATACCCAGAACAACTTGAAAAGTCATCGGTAAAGGCAATGTAAGTTGTTCAAAGAAATACTGATAGTTTGGGGGATACTAAGTTTCTGGGTAGTTACTGTCAAAGTGATGGGAGGTTTTTGGTGATTTATTGGCCAGCTGCTGACTCGGTTAACTCTAGTTTTCCCTGTGCTGTCTGCCAAGATAGTGTAGAAACGGACATTCTCTTCAAACAGTTAAGGAATTTGATTGCAGTGTTGTACACGATCCAACTGATAGAAACACCATTCTAAATGAGAAAAATTTATCTTTCCCTATACCTTCTATTTTTGCATATCTTTATTTTTTTATAAATTTATTTATTTTTGGCTGTGTTGGGTCGTCGTCGCTGCGCACGGGCTTCTCATTGCGGTGGCTTCTCTTCTTGTGGAGCACGGGCTCTAGGCGTGCAGGCTTCAGTAGTTGTGGCAGGCGGGCTCAGTAGTTGTGGCTCACAGGCTCTAGAGCACAGGCTCAGTAGTTACTGTGCACGGGCCTAGTTGCTCTGCGGCAGGTGGGATCTTCCCGGGCCAAACTCACGTCCCCTGCGCTGGTAGGCAGACTCCCAACCACTGAGCCACCAGGGAAACCCTCCATATTTTTATTTAACCTCCTCTTACAGTTTATCTTGACTGTACAGATGAACATTCAGTTCATCCTGTATGTAAATGGCCCTGTACCCCTTTTATTTATATTAAAGGGTACCTTTCAAAGTTTAGAGTCTTCATTTCCTACTAGTATCTTTTTCATTAGGTGGAAATATTTTAGAGATCCTGCTGAAGAACATTCTTGAATGTCTGAAGTGTAATGTTCTCAATATTTCACAGTACTGCTCCTGGGTTGCATTAAGCAGCAAAATAGCTATTGATCTATAGCGGGTCGGGGTGGGGGGGATGGATGAAAATGTCTCAGCCAGGATAATTATCCTATTCCTTAGAACAGTTTAGAGTAAACTCTGTCTCTGTCTCTAGCGTGAGTCGGCTTTTAATTTACTTTTAAAATTACCTTGGTTTGGGAAGAATTGGAACGTTTGTTTTGGAGTACTTAGTTGGAATCTAACGTGATGATATAGTCACTGTTGCATATTAGTATGGATTTTTGACTCATTGTCCATAAGTGTCATTGAGCATGTGAGCAGGATACCCCTAGTAGATTGAAAGAACATTTTACCTCCCATAAGGGTGCCTCTATCCTGGTTGAGATGAGATACGCTTAAGATTGTCTAGAGTGCTTCTGAAATCTCAGATTCTTCTAATTCCTAAATTTCATTATTTTTCTGGTTCCCTTCTTACCACCCATCTTCTAGCAGATATTGTCAGGTTGTATTACCTTAAGGTAGCAATCACTGAGTTACAAATAGAAGTATAGATGTAGCTGTTTAGGTTAGAGGTGATAAGTCTATCCTGTCAAATCATAATAGGTAAAAACCATTTCTAAAACTTATTTAGCATTTTGTAGCGTGCCAAGCACGTTCACATTCATATGTTGTTCCTAGTGATAGTAGAGTGACTTAGGTTGGGAATGAGGAGGAGGTAAACCTTAAGAGGTTACTTGTCGGATACGTAAGGCAGGTCTCAAAAGTTATTTCACATGTGTACTTAGTGTATTAGCTAAGTCACAAAATGTTTTTCTTTTGGATATGTAGTAGGATTTTACACTTAAGCAAAGAAGAACTTAGAATTTGGAGAGTAGAAGAAGGCTTGTGGGTAGTTTCACACTATTAGATATACATATAAAACCTTGCACACACACCAGGTTAGTGAGGGCACTTGGACATCTTAAAATTTGAGGCCACTTAGAAGTTTGGGTTTTGGAGGACAAATAAAAGCAAAAATGAAATTCGGTGAAGGCTGGAAACTGAGTAGGTAGATAGAGTAACTTGGTAAGATGACCATGACCTCAAATTCTGTCAGTTCTGTACTCTAGCAGCTTGGAAATGCTTACTACATAAAAAAGTACTTGGTACTGTGATAAACCCTTTGGAAACATCATTTTGTGTAGTGTGCTTTAATGAAACACTTCAAACTAAAACTTCTTCCCGCACTTAATCTTTACATCAATTTAACCTTCTTGAAGCGCCACCTAACATTTTTTACCACTGGACTTATATATTTTTATTTTCTTCTTTAGGGCGAACTTTCTGACCAAGTATACAACTACCCAGAGGGCCTAGGAGAAGTGCTGTATAGAGAGCAGTTCGACTTCAACGCTGAGCCACCTTGGGAACCTAGCTGATGATAGGGGGGTTCCATCTCCTAACTTGTCCATGTAAGTATTTTCACATCTGCAGAGTGTGAGGGAGGGTCTTGTAAAGTAGAAGTAAAGGAGAGTGCTTGTTGCTCAGTCTTTTTCAAAACTTGAAATTGTATTTACCACTTACACCCCACCCCGCCCCCCACCTTTTTTTTTGGCCCAACTGAGTGGCTTGAGGGATCTCAGCTCCCCCACCAGGGCTTGAACCCAGGCCATGGCAGTGAGAGAGCCTGAAATCATAACCACTAGGCCACCAGGGAACTCCCCCACTTCCTTAAAGTTGATTCAGTTGTATGCATTGTTTACTAGTGGCTGGATCCTTATTTACTATATCTAAGTACATACTGCAGGGTAAGTTTTAGGAAATCTTACTATTCCAGATTTTAATATAAGTTGGAGAGGTGGTTTTTTGTTTGTGTTTTAATGAGGTGTGGGTAGTAGTTTAGCACGCCATTCAATCATTTAACTTGTTAGATTCAAGTATTTGGAGTATTCAGGTATTCAATACTTGAATTCAAGTATTCAGGCAAAAAATTCTGCTCTCCATTCCACTCAAACCTCTACCACAGAGCATGAGATACAAGAGGTGAATCTTAGTTCTTATTTTTCTAGTTATGAGCATCTTGCCAAATACAATGTAATTTCTAAGAGTTTATGTTCTTTTTCACAAAATGACTTTGTATAATACTCACCTGGTAGAAAAACTGGTTGTTTTTAGAGGTATTACTGAGAGATGGTACATGTTTATCTCTCAACCGGCTACCGTCCTAAGATATTTTCAGGGATAGTTTTTGACTATAGTTTTTGACTATACTTGATTTTCTGTGTATGGATTTAACTTTGAATTTAAACCTCTGTGCCCAATGCAGTTCCACAGTAAACTGTTGTTCGAACTTGTGCTGCTAGATTTGTGTGGTTCATTTAAAATTTATTATTATTTGTAGATTTCTTGCAATTGAAATTTGGGTTTTGGTGTTGAGGTTTGGATGTCTTTAAGTGGGCTAGAGACTTGGAGGGAGTAACGTTAGAAAATTTCAGGAAAGAGATCTAATTGGAGGGTGTATGTTAAAGCAGACCTTTTCAACACATTTACTGTTAACCTCAAATTACAATTTTAGACTTCTTTTTTTAAGTCTAAAGAGAAAGGGGGGAAACAGTTTAAATAATACGAATTCTTGAAAGTTCTACTGACTTGGAACCCAGGCTGGAGGGTTTCCTGTACTCCCATACTGGCTTTCTCCTAGCTGTGTGAATTTGAGCATATTGCTTATTTTTTAAATCACAGCTGTAAAATAAAGTTGAACTAGAACAGTTCCTTTAACTGTAAATTGATACAATGATTTATCTTTTTTTGAGGGTTTTAATCGCCCTTTGTTAATGCAGTGTGTGGTCTTTGGAACAGTAGTATTAGCATAACGTAGAATAGAACTGCAGACTCTCAGCTCCACCCAAACCTGAATCAGAAATCTGCATTTTAACTAAGTGGCTTGTATGCATATTAAAGAGAAGTACAGTTGCCACCAGTTCACTGCCAAGCCAGTTATCTCTTTAATTTTTGTTAGTCATCTATTCTCCTTCCAGCATATCTGATGTTTTCCCCCAAGTTGGCTTAGAGATATAAAACTTTTTTGAGTGGGGTGTAGTTGACTCCATAGTTGAGAGGGGAATAGATTCTAAGTTGGAAGTTTCATAACAAGCTTCATGTTTTAAGCACGACCATATTAAAGGATAAGATTTTTATTTCAAGTCTCTCTTTTTTTTTTTTTTTTTGCGGTACGCGCGCCTCTCACTGTTGTGGCCTCTCCCGTTGCGGAGCACAGGCTCCGGATGCGCAGGCTCAGCGGCCATGGCTCACGGGCCCAGGCGCTCCGCGGCATGTGGGATCTTCCCAGACTGGGGCACAAACCCGCATCCCCTGCATCGGCAGGCGGACTCTCAACCACTGCGCCACCAGGGAAGCCCCAAGTCTCTTTAATGGAAACCCAACTTTGCATTATATTTTATATTTCTACTGGTGTTTCCTCTTAGACTTGAGAAACATTAGTGAGCTCATACATTTATAAATGATTCTGCCAACTCAGGGAAAAGTCTTTAAGGTAATTAATATTGTAGAACTCAAAAAGTCTGTAATTTCCACCTGTTTTTTTGTTTGTGGAGGCGTAGTGTATATGGGCACAGGTAGAAAATGCTAACTGAAGGTTCCGGCAGCCAAAGTGACTGACTTATTTATTATGCCCAGGTACAGTGTATATTATGTTAAGTGAAACTTTAGTTCTTGGTGCTTTGCTATAAAGCTACAGCCACAACCCCTTATTCATGTAATTCCAAAATCCAAAAGTTAAAAAAAATTATATAGCTTCCTTGATGTGACCTAACCTGATTTGGGAACAAAAAGTTGACCTGAATCTGAGCTAATTTGAGGCTATTTTTATTTTGACTTATCCCGTTTAGTGCTAATATTCCTAATTCTGCTGCCTCCTGGAGAGCATTAAATAATATATTAAACGTATATGTACTAAATTGCCATTCTAAAATCTGAGAAATTTTGAATCCAAAAGGATGTCTTGCCCTAAAGGTTTCTTGACTAGAATTAGTAAAGGTGGCAAGAGAAATTGTACATTCCAGAAATGTCCTTAGATATCAATAGCTGTTTGCAATACTAGACATTGAAATCCTGATATTTCCTGTGGAGCAACAATACTGTTTGGAAAATTAGAAGTCAAAGGATTTAACACACTGGCCTTCATGGAAAACACTTAGCACATAGCACTGCAAAATGTATAATTCCATGACCCATGTTATGCTTCCAGCACTCCAGTAGGATTTCTGTGCAGGTGGTCTAAGCTCTAGGATTTGGCTTCAGAGTTAGGTTTTCAAATCCAGGTAACCATCTGAATTTTTAGATAGTTCATTTCATTAAGTATATGGAAACTATAAGCTGCTTGCATAGTAAAATTTTTTCTTTTGGATATGTGTGTGGTGTAATGTGTGAGCACTGTAAAGATATCATAACAAATGCTTAAGCTTAATAATATCTCAGATTACTGAAGGGCTCTAATTGTGGAAAAGTTTTTGTGTACGTTTTAAATTTCTTAGGCTCTGTGCTGCAGTAGTTTTTTCAGTGGGCTATATTTTCAAGTTATTTTAGCTAGAGCTCCAATTATAATTAATAGATCAGCCTAATGGAAAAATTTTAAAGGCTGTTTCAGAAAACTAAATTCTCTTGTAACCAGCTGCTTTTATTAGCAGATCTAGTGATGACGTCAGATTGAGTTAATTATTAACATATAACTTTTAATGTTTTGTTTCTAAGAATAGAAAAGGGATTCAATTAATTGATTTGTCTAAATGGACAAATTTTGTCTAAAATTTTAAATATTTAAATTACCAATATTTGGTAATTTAAAGATTCTGTGATGTAAGCAAATTCACAGAACTTTTATTAATGGTTTTTGGTGCTCTTTGACCACGAAGACGAATAAAACTATCATTGAAAATACACAGATTTAGGGACCAGTTTTTAAAGTATGTGTATCCCCTTGGCATGCAAAAAGTAGTATTCAGTGGTGCCTCATTGCTTGTGTAAAATAGCAAAAAAGCATTCTGTAGAAGCCCAATGGGAGTAATAGGATGTTAATGGGTAAAACGGTTTGGGGGACATGGTATTCTTTCTTCAGGCAAATTTAGGCTTTTCTGGGGGGGCCAAATAGATTAGAAAGCAGTGTAGACCATTTTTAAAGGGAATAAAATTGTTCTTGCATTTATTACAGAAGATAGTGAGCTGAGAAAGTTAATAGTCACTACCAATCTGTGTATTCCATTACACTCCCTTTGGTCTTAAATTCAGAGTTTTTGAGTTTGGGGTTTTTCTTCTCTGCCCTCAAAAAAGCATTTAGAGACACTTAATTCTTCTGATTAGGAGTAAATAAGGTATTGTGTAAACTGTACGTCATAAGCTATAAAATCTAGGTAAGTGGTAGGCTGCAGGTTTAGGCTGGCCATTATTCAGACCGGCCTAAGGAGGCCGTTGCAAGTGCAATGCCGTTGTGTTGGTAAGGCCTAGAAGACACAGATGATTTTGTCCTTCACCTCCATTCCAGGGCCATCCGTGCACACTGAAGCAGTTTGTCACAACCTAACTGAAACAAAGATTTGGCCATCCTTTTTTCTAATCTAGGGAATAATGTGAAGAATATTATGGCATAAGTAGAAAATATTTGTGCAGCGTACTGAGTTGCAAGGATTAGGCTGATGAAGTTCGGCCTGCCCAACCCATACCGAGCCACCATGAGGTCTTAAATGCCTGTAACTGAGTGACTTGCAGCAGGAGTCAAGATGATAAAACCCTTTTGGGATGCTCTGCTCTGAACTTTTCCACCTTTCTTCATTATCTTATGTAAGCACACATTTCATTTCTCTAGGATTTACTTGGTGTGGAGTTTTGACCTTTCTTTCCTTTACTGTCTAGTTTTGTAAACTTGTGAATTGATCTTTGTTACCTTGAGCAAAATTATTTGGGGGTACCATGGTTTTTGTTCTTGTTTTTTTTATCTGTGATGTGTGTGGACTTGATCCTTAGAAGTTTAAAATTTTTTATGAAGACAGCATTCTCTAGAACTGCTCTGTTCAGTACAGTAGCCACTAGCGAGGTAGCTATATAAATTTAAAGAATTCAAATCAAATAACATTAAAAATTCAGCTCTTCAGTTACTTGGGCACATTTTGAATGCTTGGGAATTATATGTGGCTAATGGCTATTGTTTTGGACAGTGACAGAATGTTTCAATCATCATAGAAAGTTCTGTTGGACAGCATCACTCTAGGATAATTGTTACTGTGAATGTGAGTGGTATTAGCCATATTAATCTTAAAATACCTATTAATAAGAATCATAAGAATTACACATTCTCTTCTTTCTCCTTAGGTTTGTCTAATAAACTGTTCTTGACAGTAGGGGCTTTTCAGTTTTATATTCTAGTTGAATTCTTTAGTTGCCCAGCATGTTCTTAAGATCCAGCTCCCTGCTATACTTCATGTGCTCATACAGACTGAACTTAATATTAGGTTTACGTTGAATATATGACTTCAGATTATTTTTGATCTGTTTCTTTCTTTTGGCGGGGGGTGGCTTGTAGGATCTTTGTTCCCCAACCAGGAACGAACCCTGGCCCCCTGCAGTGGAGGCATGGAGTCCTAACCACTGGACCGCCCGGGAATTCCCTATTTTTTGTTTTTTACTGCAAAGATACTGTGGTGCCCAGTTTATAAAGAGCTCCTAAATAAGTATAGTCTCTCTTTAGTTCATCATCTAGGTTCAGCATGGTTGGCATGTTATATTTGGCATGACCAAGAGTAGGATGGGATATCCTAGTATGTTGAACATGGATACTATAGCAAAATAAATAAAACTCAAAATGAGAGATATTTGCTATCCCAAATTCATGAAGAGCTCTTACAGGTCAATAAGAAAAAGCAAAAAACATGTAGGGAAATGAGCAAAAGGCTTAAAAACAATTTTTTTTTTTTGCGGTACGCGGGCCTCTCACTGTTGTGGCCTCTACCATTGCGGAGCGCAGGCTCAGCGGCCATGGCCCACGGGCCCAGCTGCTCTGCGGCACGTGGGATCCTCCCGAACCGGGGCACGAACCCGTGTCCCCTGCATCGGCAGGCGGACTCCCAACCACTGCGCCACCAGGGAAGCCCTTAAAAACAATTTTTCACTAATAACAGCAGTTTCTACTCCCAGGTATGTGGCCCTAGACTGTAGCACACTGCTTGGTTCTTCATTTGTGGATCAGCTAGTTTGCAGACCACAACTTGAGCAGTGTTCCCCTTGGGTACATAAATAACAGCAAGAAATTATATTATGGTGTTTATAAACAGTATAGCAAAAAAATGGGACAACCTATAGGTCCTCTTTGGATAAATAAATGTTGTACATCTACAAAGAATAGTACACAGCAATGAAAATTAATAGATGGGACTCCAGTCCCATCTATCTGTGTGAAGGAATTGAAATTATAAAGTTGAGCAAAAGACATCATAGTAGGAAAACAACAGTGACTCCATTCATGGTTCAAAACCAGTAAAGCCAATGTTTTAGAGGGCAGATAGAGGAATAAAAAGATTAAATAACAAGGCAATGATGATTGGAAAAGTCTGAACATGCTTATTCTAGAGGAGATGCGACCACTGCTACCTGTAAAGATGTTTAGGGGCTTCTGAGGTATTCAGTCTTCCTTAACCTGGTGTTTACTGCAGTCATTGTAATGGACACATGCTTTATATAATAAAAATAAATTTTCCTCTTGGTGAGGTGGCAATGAGATCTGCCCTAGGGTAATCAAAATAGTAGTTAAGTGCATTTATTTAAAAGGTTATTTCCTGTGCTGCACCAGGAAAACTAGAAAGCTTGAAATAATATGGTTATGTATTTGCTGCTATTCATGTTGCATTATAATAGTTATCTGTAATGTTACTACATTTTAATCACCATAGGGATTTACATATTTCACTTATGTACAGGTACATACTTGCTCCAGAAGAAATTTAGTCTTCACATCAGATAGTCAAGACACATTTTCTAAGAGAGCCTAATCTTGTCAAGTTCACTTGCAAAAGTATATTGCTATGAAAATCCTATATTTCCATTTCCTCATTTAGATGTATTTTAGAGTTTAATGTGAGGCATTTCATTGGGCAGCCTTTACCCAAGCATTTCAAACTTAGCCTGTTGGGCTCATTTCCTTTAGGATTCCCCCCACCTTTATGTATTTCCTATTCATTCTTGTTCTTGTCTGTTTTTTTTAAAATAATTCGTCAGCAGTCACCTTTAGTGTTCTTCCTCTAGAGTTAGTTTTTTTCAACCTTATCAGCTGAAAAATAAACTTAAGGGTGTTTATTGCCATTATTGGCTTTCCTCTTGCTGTCAATTAAAGCAACCCCTGTCCTGATGATCCTAAGTACTCAGTGTAGGCTGTTGTTGTTATCCATCACTTTTGGTCCAACATGGCAAAAGTTCATATGGTCTTATGATCACACAATTTATTGGAACTTCTACCTACTAGTTCTGATAGGTAGCTTCCTGGAACTGCCTTCCTGGAGGCCTGCTCCAGACCTCATGTTTGTAGTACCAGTGTCATCCCTTCTGGCCGATTATTTCCAAAGGTATTCTCTGTGGTAAGTAACATTTTTCTGTGGGATGTAGAATGCAGAGGTGACTTTGACAGCATTGTGTCTATTTTTTTTTCCCCATTGTGTCTATTTTTAAAGCTGTGAGCTGAGTGCTAAGTCATCAAATGCCTATGTAAAAGTAATAATAAAGGTAGATTAGAAAACTACAGGTGGAACTACCATGTGGCCCAGCAGTCCCACTGCTGGGCATGTACCCTGGGAAAGCCATAATTCAGGGAGAGTCATGTACCAAAGTGTTCATTGCAGCTCTATTTACAATAGCCCAGAGATGGAAACAACCTAAGTGTCCATCATCGGATGAATGGATAAAGAAGATGTGGCATATATATACAATGGAATATTACTCAGCCATAAAAAGAAACGAAATTGAGCTATTTGTAATGAGGTGGATAGACCTAGAGTCTGTCATACAGAGTGAAGTAAGTCAGAAAGAGAAAGACAAGTACCATATGCTAACACATATATATGGAATTTAAGGAAAAAAATGTCACGAGGAACCTAGGGTTAAGACAGGAATAAAGACACAGACCTACTAGGGAATGGACTTGAGGATATGGGGAGGGGGAAGGGTAAGCTGTGACAAAGCGAGAGAGAGGCATGGACATATATACACTACCAAACGTAAGGTAGATAGCTAGTGGGAAGCAGCCGCATAGAACCGGGAGATCAGCTCGGTGCTTTGTGACCACCTGGAGGGGTGGGATAGGGAGGGTGGGAGGGAGGGAGACGTAAGAGGGAAGAGATATGGGAACATATGTATAACTGATTCACTTTGTTATAAAGCAGAAACTAACACACTATTGTAAAGCAATTATACTCCAATAAAGATGTAAAAAAAAATAATAATAATAAAGGTAGAAATACCCTTAGGCTTCTTCAGAATAATAGTAGTAGTGTAAATTTCAAAATATCTTAAGTTCTCATTTTTAATGAGTAAAAGTCCTTTTAGAAAACTGGTCATGTGTTAAGGTTGGGTTTCCTGCTTAGATGTCTCTGAAACAGTACTCTCAAACTTTCAGCTCTCCCTGTTCTACTTCCAGGGAGGTCTTCACTTCAGAAATCCAAGACTCATATTCATCCAGCTTGGTGTCAAGTGGGCTGTTGCTGCCAGAATTATCTTGTGATTATTTGAGAGATGTATCAGTTTCTTCTGAAGTACAATCAACTGTAGAAGCCTTTGTAGCAGGTGTGTAACAAGGCAAGTGCCCAGCTGCTGCAACCACTCCTCTTGGAGCTACCCTCTCGATGACATGAGGACTCACGACCTCATGAAAGACTCCAGGGAGCAGTGTGTGGTTCTTGGGAGCCTTTTCTTTCCTTGGCAGCTCTTCCTGAAAAATGTATTATCCAAAAACACCAATATGAAGGTGTAAATAAGGAATGTTAAACATGCTCTTTTCTTCCCAGCTATGATGTCCAAGAGGAAATTATTTCGTTTATAAACATAGTATTGTGATTGCAGCAGTTGTATTAGTGTAAAATAAGCTGAGCTTTCTTTCACCATATGTTTAGGTGTTTGGTTGTGAAAATAGCTCAAAGGCTCTTGTGAGTAGAGAACACATTTTAGTGTCTATTGATAAAAATAAACTTGGGAGCTTTTATTAAAAATGGATTTGCTCTTTTAAGTTTAATTTAAATAAGTCAATGTCCAGCAACACTAGACTGTAGTATGTAGTGGTCTATAACATGTTGGAACCAATAAATCAGTCCTGTTTCTGATTTATACACCTTTAAAAAAAAAAATGGTGCAGTGTCCGTTGGGAATTATAACCAGGATTAGATTGGAACATGGGGGAAGTTTGGCATCATTTGGGTTTGAGTCTGCTGCATTCCTTTTTTTGGCCGGAGCACTTTGCAGGATCTTAGTTCCCCAGCCAGGGATTGAACATGGGCCCCCTACAGTGGAAGTGCAGAGTCCTAACCACTGGACCACCAGGTGAATTCCCTGAGTCTGCATTCTTAATGGAGAGATCCCTGGAAATTCCCTGTGATGTGGATTAACTTGGTGGATCTGGCATACAGTATAAACTCTGCTCACCCCCAACACATGCACACTTATTTTCATTCTGACTCCCTAGGACATGCTGTGTGTCAGATTTTTGGTTTAACATTACCACCAAGTAACTTTAAATGCCTCTTGAAAACATTTTACTCAAATATTTCTTTACTTTAGTGCCTTGTAAAGCAGAAATGTAGAACATGAACCTTTTTGCAACAGTGAAACTTTAAAGTATTTTTGCTCACATGTTAAGAAAATTGCAAGCATAGGCTTCTGAGGGTATGGTTATGAACTGCTTTTAGGACTCTTTCAGTGAGATCGGGTGTAGGAAAGACTTAAGAATAGTCTATGCTTAGCCACCAACTTAAGCCTTTTCAATTGTTGGAAATACTGGGCTTCCAAGTGAACATTTCATTTGAGCACAGGGTTTGTGGCTCAAAATGTGTTAGAAACCCTCTTTCCTGAAGGTCTTTGTGTTTTGTGGATTCTTTTGAGGAATTAGTTTTTCCTGGGCATAGCTTTTAGTTTTTAACTGACAGTTGAGCTTTGCATTTACATGTGGGTCACTTGTATATCAAGGTTTTGGGCTCCTTTTAAGGATGTGAAAGATGGACCTCTTTTTCAACACACTTCAGGGAGTTCTTTCCTGTCATCACCACAACGCTTAAGTTTCAGAACTCCCCATTCTTAGAATTGTCCTTTGTCCATCTTTTCTCAGCACCTACTCTGGGCTAGGAAATTATGGAAATCTTAAGACCTTCCTAGGGAGCATCTGAGAAGATAAGCCGAGATAGAGCTCACTTATCTCAACATTTACCATCTTTTATGTATAGACGTTATTAGTATTGGTTTTAATCAACTATTATTGCAGTGCTTGGTATAATACGGAAGTAAAAAAATACTACGTTTACATCTGTCTTAGTTGTTTCAGGTGTGTTGGTCCCAAAATCCTTTTTGTCAGGTCCTGCCAATGTAGCAGATTTTATTTTATTTTTTCTGTCACAGTCCTTTTGTGAGTAAGCTAAGGATTGGTAAACTAACCCTATGGTTACTTCAGAAGTCAGAGTTCCATTTCAGTGATGGTAATATATCCACTCTAATGTACTTTCAATCTTTCCTTTAGAGCAGGGCATGCTTTAACATACCTTTATTCATGTTGGTAGTACATTTATTTGTCAGCTGTTTTAGTTTGGCCTTTACTGTTTAAAATTATTCCACTTCACAAAAGTCTGTAGTGACAGAAAGCAGATAAAAATGGTTGCCTGAGTTGGACAAAAGGGACATGAAGAAATTTATCTTTATGGTAGTGCTGGTTACAATGGTGTATACATTAGTCAAAGCATGGGTGTACATTATTGCATGTAAACTGTTGATAAGATGGATGGAAAAGAAAGAAAAATTCAAATTTAGAGTTTACCTGAGAGCTTTAGACAAAAGATATAGAAGGAGCAAGGTTAAAATGTAGAAACTAGTCATAAAGAAAGGTTTGAAAGGCTATGAGAAGGCATGATAGGATGTTTTGGTACCACATGTGAATAAACTTTATTATACAGAGGTTTAGGAACTATGGGAATTTATATGTCTGAGAAATGGTTAATTGATTATGGGGGTGTCATTTAGTCTATCAAAGAGACTGAGAGTTGTGTTTGGTTTCCAAAAGAGCGATCCCGTGTTTTCTAGGAACGGGACTGCTGGGGAGACAGAGTTTTCCTTTTAACAGACAGGCATACCTCGTTTTATTGCGCTTGGCAAATACGGCATTTT
The DNA here is from genome assembly GCF_964270905.1 of Leucopleurus acutus. NCBI lineage: Eukaryota > Metazoa > Chordata > Mammalia > Artiodactyla > Delphinidae > Leucopleurus > Leucopleurus acutus. Next base: position 49,910,580 of record NC_139159.1, on the reverse strand, counting down.
TCACAGACTAAAGGTTTGTGGTGACCTTGCTTTGAGCAAGTCTATTGGTGCCATCTTTCCAACAGCATTATTTTTTAGTTAAGGTATATACATTGTTTGTGTTATTTCGGTGTGTGTGGGGTTTTTGGGTTTTTTTCCACACCTAATAGACTAGAGGATAGTGTAAGCATAACTTTTATAGGAACTGGGAAACTGAAAAGTTTGTGTGACTCGCGTTAATGCAATACTCACTTTATTACAGTGGTTTGGAACTGAACCTCCAAGGTATGCCTGTTAATTTGATCATTAGCATCTCTAGAGCTAGCCTAATTAGTTCTGTGCCTCAGTGTCTTCATCTGTAAAACAGAATAATACTGTCATAGTGGGGTTTTTTTTTAATATTTATTTATTCATTTATTTATTTTTGGCTGCATTGGGTCTTCGTTGCTACGCGCAGGCTTTGCGCAGGCTTTCTCGAGAGTTGCGAGTTGCGGCAAGCCGGGGGCTTCTCAGTGGGGGTGGCTTCTCTCGCTGCGGGGCACGAGCTCTAGGTGTGTGGGCTTAGTTGCTCCGCGGCGTGTGGGATCTTCCGGGACCACGCTTTGAACCCGTGTCCCCTGCATGGGCAGGCGGATTCTTAACCACTGCGCCACCAGGTAAGTCCCTGTCATAGTGGTTTTAAAGGTTAAGAGAATATTGTATAAGTACTTGGCACACTTATAAAAAGTGTCTGCTTTTAGATTTAAGCTAGTTTAGCAGGCAGTGAGAGTTGAATCTGTAGATTTTATAGTTTGAAAATAGTTGGAGCGGCCGCCCGCTCCATCTCCAGAGCGCCCTTCAACTGTCCCCTGACCTGCTTCTGAGTGCCAGTGCAGCTCGAGCCCGCCGACCATGCCCGCGGGCGTGTCCTGGACGTCCTACCTGAAAATGTTCCCTGCCAGCCTCCTGGCCATGTGCGCCGGCGCAGAGGTGGTGCACCGGTACTACTGGCCAGACCTGACAATACCTGAAATTCCACCAAAGCCTGGAGAACTCAAAACAGAGCTTTGGGGACTGAAAGAGAGACAACATGAACCTCAAAATTCATCTCTGCCAAGAACTCTGTGAATAATATTATGAGAATTAAATATGTACTTTTAGGAAAAAAAGAAAAAGAAAAAATAGTTGGAAAAAATTTCCTATCCCTATCACCATAACCTTACTTAACCTAGAAAAATTTCTGAAGAATGTGGGCATTCAGCAGGTAAGACTGGATTGAATGGGCCTGATGTTTGTGCAGCTGTTTAGGATCCTGATGTTAGAGGAAAATTAGCCTTCTTGTAAACACTAGATGTAGGAAATTGAGGTTCATCTTGTCCTGGCTTTAAAAGCTAGACTTTACATTTGGTAGCAGTTGCCTGTGATGGTCAGTAATTGATAACTCAAGGTTCCCAGGTAAATACTGCATAGAGTCTCATGAGTGGAAATACTAGGCTAAAGATCTTGATTAAGTATTTTTCATCATTAATAGAATAATTGATCTTTTTGAATGAGTAGGTTTTATCTGTTCTGTTGCTTTAGTGCATAGTTGAATATCCCTCTAAAATTGATGTTCCAGCTGGTCTTACATTGCTTAAAATAAACATGTATCCTCAAGCCTAAAATGTGTACTTTTTGGGTACAGATTTAAATCATTTCTGGTATCATAATCTAAGAGATTTGCTCAGCTAAACTGAATGTAGTTGAGTTCTTGGAAATAAAATTGTCATTTTTAAAATACTGCTTGTATTTTATGAAATTTGACTAATGCTCTGGCTTATTGATGAGTTTGTTTTGGTACAACCAAAAAGCCGACACTTTTTTAAAAAATTTATTTATTTAATTTATTTATTTTGGGCTGCATTGGGTCTTTGTTGCTGCACGTGGGCTTTTCTCTAGTGCGGTGAGCGGGAGCTACTCTGTTGTGACGCGCGGGCTTCTCATTGCGGTGGCTTCTCTTGTTGTGGAGCATGGGCTCTAGGCACATGGGCTTCAGTAGTTGTAGTTCGTGGGCTCTAGAGCGCAGGCTCAGTAGTTGTGGCGCACGGGCTTAGTTGCTCCGTGAAAGCCGACACTTTTGAGAACCATTGAAATGGAGTATATTTTTAGGACAAGGGCTGTCACCCATGGTGAACTCTTGCATAGAGCAGGGAGAGGGGAAAGGAAAGGGGGCAATCAAGGATGTAGGAAAAGCTGTGCAGGTTTTAAAATAGGTTGCCAAGAGCTGGTCTATGTCCGTTATAGTTAATGTGGCAACCAGAAATCAGTCCCAGGCAATGAGTAGCATCCTGTCTAGAGGACTTGTTTTGTTTATGGACTTTATATTAAAATAAATCTTTGCCTAAAGTAATGTAAGGATCAGTGAGTTCAGCAAAGAACATAAACTTACTGTGTGTGCCGCTCCAGAGGACAGTGGGTGATTTGGAGAAAGAGGGAAAACTTTGATTGGGGAGGGGTTGGATTTAGTCTGATGCCCTTTTAAAAATCAGAGTTCTTAGTAAATAAATGGTTTAGGATGTATAATAGGTTCCTAGCTTATGCCTAGTTTCAAATTATGATGGCATTTTTGTATTTCTGGCAGTTGGTGACTTAATTTTAGCTCTTCCGAGTCAACACTTAAACAAGCGATTTTAATATTGTTTTTTACAACCATCTTTTGAGGAAGTAGTTAAGGTAGTTAACTGAAGTTGACCTCAGATTGCGCAGCTATTAAATGACACAGCCAGGACTAGGTCTTCTGACTTGTAGTCCAGTAACATTTTCACCAATCAGCTCACCTCATAAGAGACTTAACATTGTTAACTTGATTTAACTAGTCCATTTTAGCTTGTGGTGGGATCTAGATAGTGTGTATCAAAACTACGGATTGTCCCCTAAAGTTGGCCTCCACTTTCACTCATTCCTATTGTTGATATTTACACACCACCTACTCTAGAATTTTACTTAGTAGACGTTTATCTGCAGTTACCTGGTAGCACACTGTTATGTGGCTGGCAGTGTATTGAAGTTCAGACTATTTTGATTTCTTAGCTGCAGACATTTACTCCGCTAGCTTTCTTTACTTAAAATGAGTAAAATTGTGTGTGTGATGGAGGAATCACGAAACAAGATGAATAAAACAGACTGGCTCTGCAACTCTGTATGTAAGGTGACCATGTTTACTTGTAATATTTTGTGCATATGTGTCAATTACCTTCTCAAGAAATTGTCATATTAAGCTTATTTTTTTAATGTATAAATTCACATTTATTTGCTTTAAAATGGGCACTAAAGGAAAGGATATTAGTGATCTAGTATTTCTGAAAGTGTTAAGTGATCACAGATTCTTCACTGAATTGGGTACTTCTTATTAACACACTCTCATTGACAACTCATACATTAGGTTTGACTAATAATACAGACTTGGAAATAACTTCTATTTTGACAGTTTGTTGCATATTCTAAGGACCCAGACGTAAGGCTTGGTGGCCCGTCTCTTGTTTTTCCTGGTTTATGACTTTCGGCTTTGTGGAATACGGCTGAGATGAAAGGATTTATTGACGATGCAAACTACTCCGTTGGCCTGTTGGATGAAGGAACAAACCTTGGAAATGTTATTGATAACTATGTTTATGAACATACCCTGGTAAGTGTGTCATCTCACATTTCTGAAAACAGTGTTATAAATTTCTGAAATCTGAAGCATCAATGCTTTGTTTCCAAGGTCTTAATATAATAAAAGTACTTTGTTCCAGGTTGTCTTGACTTGACAACCCCAGTTCCCCTTGAGAAGTGATGAGATTTTCTTTCTAGCTCACATTAAAAAAAAATGCTTCTGGACAGCCCTTTCTCTTCTGTGCTTTATAGCACCTGTTTTGTTTTTTGTGTGTGTGGTACACGGTCCTCTCCCATTGCGGAGCACAGGCTCCGGACGCGCAGGCTCAGCGGCCATGGCTCACAGGCCCAGCCGCTCCGCGGCATGTGGGATCTTCCCCCTGCATCGGCAGGCGGACTCTCAACCACTGTGCCACCAGGGAAGACCTGTATGTTCTTTTATTTTCTTGATATGTTGCCAGCTATCCACTTAATCAGTACATGGCTTCTTACCCATTTTTCTCAACTGTGTACTTCCGTAGATTTTAATTTATATTTCAGATAATCTTGGTTGTGTATGTTGAATGAGAATTTATACTGAATGCTTACTCTCCACTGCCCAAGTGTCAATTTCTATAGAATCATATTTATTGCTACTTAAGATCATTTTTGTTTTGTACTTACTGATAGAAAAATTTTGTTTACTGCCTTACTGATAGAATTTTTGTTGAAGCTAATTTCCCATATTCCCCAAATTCGAAGAATTGTTTTTGTGTTACTGGTGTTCAGTAATAGGATATCCAAAAAACTTTCTTCTTCTCTTGACCTTTACAAACGTGCTTAAGTCTTCTCACACACCAGCAAAATCCTGTTATTTCTCTCTTCTGCCATCAGAATTCTTTTTGGGGGGTGAGGAAGAGTGACGCTTGTCCTACCGTTCAGTCTAAGTCATTCTGCAGTTAATTCTCTGATGTCACTAGTCTTAGTCACTTTTACAACACACTTCCTGGGGATGGCAGCATGTTTTTTAAGGATGGGCTAACTTCAGTACAACTGTCCTATATATGTGCCACCCGTAACCCATAATTTCTGTTTGTGTCTGTTTCTTGGTCCGTATGTTCCAGTAATGTATATCTTCAAATAATGTGGACTATAGAAAACAGTAATAGCTTCATGGCTTTTCAAACAATATTTGGATGTTGTATGTTTTTAATAAGATTATTTTGTCTTCCATCTAACATTGGGTAATTTATGCTCTGGATGACATGCATAGTCATCTCTCTACCCCTAGAGTAGCCCCAACTTCGAAATCATTACACATCTCTCCCAATCCCTAATTAAAATCTGTTTGTTTGTTTGTGTCACGCTATGTGGTTTGTGGGATCTTAGTTCTCCAACCAGGGATTGAACCCAGGCCACAACAGTGAAAGCGCAAGTCCGAACCACTGGACCTCCCGGGAAATCCCCCAGTTTTCTTTCTTTTGAGGGAAGAATATCCTTACTCATATTTATCTGACATTTAGTGTACTTCTGTATTTTTAAATTCAAGTTTGCCACCTAAATGCACACAAACTACCAACTTTATCTCCTTAAAAATTGGTTTCTTTTGTTTCCTTGTTTTACTGTTGTTAAGTGAAATTCGTAATGGAGATACAGCTTTTTGTTTAGGTTTCCTCATTCTACTCACCGTATTAGGAAATTAGATTGTATACTGCTAAAGTAGGTTTATTTTAAACGGTTAAGGAAAGCATGGAAGGAAATAGGTAGTCTCCTTCCCCTCCACTCCCCAAAAGTAAAATTGAGTCAATTCTGAAGTAGAAAGCCACTATAATTGATATATTTTTTTTATCGAAGAGAATATTTTCTATACCAGCATTAGCATAGCACAGCACAGAGTCAAATTTAAAAAGAAACAAGCCTTAAGTGTGGTAGTATGTAAATGTTTATTTTGGCTCATTTGTGGAGGAAAAGGGAGTTATTTCCTATTTATGATACTCTGTTTTCTATAGTTTTTTATGTTTTTCTTTTTCATAACCATAATAGACAGGGAAAAATGCATTTTTTGTGGGAGATCTTGGAAAGATTGTGAAGAAACACAGTCAGTGGCAGAACATAGTGGCTCAGATAAAGCCATTCTACACAGTAAAGTGCAACTCCACTCCAGCTGTACTTGAGATTCTGGCAGCTCTTGGAACTGGATTTGCTTGTTCCAATAAAGTAAGTCATTTTCATTACTTTATTACTAAACTGCAACATTTTAAAATTGACTAATTTTTGGTGACCCACAGCAGTAGAACAGTTGCAAGGAAGTTTTGACTTTTGAATGTGTTTCCTAACTCTTGTTTAAATTTGCAGTTTAATATTGGAAATTTACAAACTTTCAAGTGTACCTTTCAAGGAACGTTTCAGTGAGATGAGATTTTATAAGCTTTATTTTTCTTTAATCAAAAACTGTTATTCCTCATTTTTAGCCTAGAGCTAGCTTGACCAAATTACTTCTTATGACAGCAAGATAATATCCTAAACTATGAGATTTCTCTGATGGTAATTACAGGCGTACCTCAGAGGTACTGCAGATTGTATTCTAGACCACTGCAATAAAGTGAGTCACATGAATATTTTGGTTTCTCAGTCCATATAAAAGTTTATACTACATTGTGGTCTATTAAGTGTGCAATAGCATTATGTCTAAAATATCATGTACATACATCAAATAAAATAATGCTGTTGAAAAAATGGTGCCAGTAGACTTGCTCAACACAAGGTTGCCACAAATCTTCAATTGTAAAAATGCAGCATCTGCAAAGTGCAATAAAATGAGATATGCCTGTATACCTTTTTTAAAAAAAAATAGGATCAGTATTTAATTTTAATTTTATTTTTTGGCTGCTTTGGGTCTTTGTTGCTGCGTGTGGGCTTTCTCTAGTGCAAGCAGGGGCTGCTCTTTGTTATGGTGTGCAGGCTTCTCATTGTGGTGGCTTCTGTTCATTGCGGAGCATGGGCCTAGGCGCACAGGCTTCAGTAGTTGTAGTTGTGGCTTGCGGGCTCTAGGGTGCAGGCTCAGTAGTTGTGGCGCACAGGCTTAGTTGCTCCGCAGCTTGTGGGATCTTCCCGGACCAAGGCTCGAACCTGTGTCCCCTGCATTGGCAGGTGGATTCTTAACCACTGCACCACCAGGGAAGTCCCTGTGTATACCTTTTTAAAAGGTTTTTAACAGAGTACAGTATGGTAAGCATTACCGGAATCTGAACTATGACATACATAATCCTAATTTAACCTTATATAATTTGAATTTAACCAAAAAATAAAGGTATGGGGTAGTGATTGAGAAGTAATAGAAAGCTTGCCTTTTAGATGACACTGTTTAAAATCTGTTTTTAGACTGAAATGGCTTTAGTGCAAGAATTGGGTGTATCTCCAGACAACATCATTTACATAAGTCCTTGCAAGCAAGTGTCTCAAATAAAGTATGCAGCAAAAGTTGGAGTGAATATCATGACATGTGACAATGAAGTCGAATTGAAGAAAATTGCACGTAATCACCCAAATGCCAAGTAAGTGTAAAACTAGGTACATGGGAATATTATTACCTAGGGTTTGGGGTTGTCTTTAGCCTGGGAAAAGGGGGCATTTATGTAGAGCAGTGGTATATGTTGTGATTACTGTGACTTATTTCAAGTTCCTTTATGGAAAATGCTACTAGCATTTTATTGGCTACTTCTGATCCTTCCTGTGGAGCTGGAATGAGATAAGGGCATTTTGGGATATGAATTTATAATCTTTAATTCAAGGAAGAGAATCTGGTTGGTAGGATAATCAAATTAGAGCCACAGCTATATTCTCACAATTACATTAACCATGCTAGTTATTTGTCATATTGGGAACAGGATGTGTTTTGGTCAGCTTTTTTCCTGGTTAGCTGAGGGTTTAATCTGCCCTTAGATGTTTCTTGAATGGTTGTCCTTTGTGTCAGTGTCTTAGGAGCCTAGTCCATAGATTCCTGGGATTTCTTGAAGGCCCTTCTCCTCAAACAGGAAGTTTAATGTTTTTACTTGTACCTACATGCATCCCAAGAGTTACTTTTTTAACTAAAAACTTCACTTTTTAAAAGCAAAAAAATTTAAGGCAAAATTAATATTGCCATGAATTGGTATATCAAGAGGATTTTACAATATACTGAAAGTATATTAGTACAAAATTGTTTCCTTTTTAATAAGTTATTGTGTATGTTATATGTTGCCGAAAATGTGTATCATATCCATATTTCCCTTGTATTCATAATTTTCTTATTGACTTTAATGGTATTCTTAGAAAGGTATCCTGACAGGATTTATTACTCTGAAAACCTTTGTTTTGATAAAGGCCAGTTTTTTGATAAAGTGGTTCTAGGGAACCGCTTGTCTCTCTTAAAAGTCTTCTGGGGGTGGTGGTGGGGGAGTCTTCCTTTTCTGTGACCTGATTTGCGGTGTTTACTGTATTAGATTATAAATGGAATGGTATATTCTTGATAGAGCTGGTTCTACTTGTAGGTAGAATAATTTAGCTTTTACAAACAGCATTTTTGTATAATTGCATTTTTTTAGTGGTTTGTAATTACTTGGAGATTGCCTGATAGTCATGATCATTTTGCCTTGGTTGGCGTGGTTTGGAAGGAGATACCAAATAGATTTGAATCAGCAGTCTAAAAGGCTGCTGTTGAGATATGTAAAATAACTTAGGACTGCCTAATTTTTTTGTTAGTTGTACAAAATTAATGGGAGGAATGTTCAGAATAAGTGGTAGAAGGTTCGCTAACTAGAACAATTTAGGAAATTTGGAACATTTAAAGCCCTGATCGTTTTTTACTGAAAGACAACGATGGCATTGCTATTCAATTTAGTCTTTCTAGGTGGATTTATGGACTGATGGACTTGATTTGAAAGTAATGTCTTTCATTACAGAGCCCAACCGACTCTTGATGCTACAACAGAGTCTTAACTTCCTGCATTTTCCAAATTCCCATCCTTGTAAGCTTCATGCTTTAGGCCCTAATTGCTAGTTTTTTCTCTATACAGGATTGTTTTTCATTAGGTTCACTTGATTCATCCGTCGCTGGATTTTGGAGCGCTGACAACATAATCAACACACTTCCTACAATCTTCAGGCTTCACATGTGCTGATGATGATGTAAACCAACTCTGCCCCAATCATCTTCCCCTTCTCTTAGGGTCTTACTACATATTGCAACAGAAGATAATATTGGAGGTGAAGAGGGTAACATGAAGTTTGGCACTACCCTGAAGAACTGTAGGCATCTTTTGGAATGTGCTAAGGAACTTGATGTCCAAATTATTGGGGTTAAGTGAGTATTTGTTTTAAACTTCATTTTGTGATGATAATCTTTGTCTTTATGTTACTGATTTAGAATTTCATTTGCATGAACTCTAATAGATTCAACTTTGGGTTTAATATACACATTTCCCTTAGTTCAGGAAAGCAACTAAATATGCTTATCCTTCATACTGTTTTGTACCTGTACCTTCCCCTCACCCAGTAAAGAGAGAAAATAGTAAATAACAATTCAGCTAGTAATGTAAATCACCTCTTTTTAAATTGAATGGAGGGATTTACTAGAATTCTAATGAATACCAAAATGGCATTCAGCTTCTAAGTTGTTGGAGATGTCATTTCATTTTTTCTTTTTCCTATCCTAAGACTTTTTCTCTTCTTTTTAATTCCTCAGGAGCACTTCAAAAAATCAGTAGACTTTGTTTTACCCTCTCAGCTTTCTGTGTGAGGAAACTAAGACCCAGAGAGTTAATGATTTTGATCATAGTTTCAGAACCATGATCTGAATCAAATTTGGAGCAGCTTAATGCTCCAAATTTTAAAATTGCTCATAAAGATGGATAAAGAATCACCACTGTTAAGCTTAAATCTACCATACTTGATAATATTAACAGTATTGGAGAGTTTTCATAGTTCAGCTAAATTTTATTGTTAACACACGGGAAAATTGATTTGGGGTATATTCTTCTATGAATTTTAACATATTTTTGTAACCACTGCCACAGTCAGGGTACAGAAAGAACCATATTTCAATTCAATTTATTTTATTTTTTGGCTGCACCATGCAGTTTGTGGGATCTTTGTTCCTCAACCAGGGATTGAACCCGGGCCGCCTGCAGTGGAAGCATGGAGTCCTAACCACTGGACCGCTAGGGAATTCCCTATTTAAATTTAAATAGTCTGAATCATTGATAAGTATCACTGTTAATGAATACTAACCAGTATCAGTACTACTCAGCTGAATTAATGTTCACTTGTATTTATTTCACAGTAGATACATTTTTATATTTTTAGATAAAATTGTGCGTTCAAATTAAAGGTTTTGTAGGGTGATGCTTGTTACTTTACCATATATGCATAAAAAGCATGTCCCTATCTGATAGTCATGAAGCATAACTGATAACTTATAAAAAATTGTTTATAAAATTACAGTATTATCCTAATATTGGATAATACTTTTCTAAAAGGCTGGTATTGTAACTTGGATGATTAGAGGCTCGTGCTTCTAATGCTTTAAATATTTGGTAAGGTTAATGTGAATATTTTTTGTGTCAGTATGGTGAATGAGAAAGGACTTACAGGAAAGGCCTCTAAAACTTGCAGCAGCTTCAAATTTATTACTCTTATTTCTTTCAGATTTCATGTTTCAAGTGCTTGCAAAGAATCTCAAGTATATGTACATGCTTTATCTGATGCTCGATGTGTATTTGACATGGCTGTAAGTTTTTCCCTTAAATTATTTTGATATTTTAAGCCAGGATGTTATCTAAGATTCAGTGGTTTTCTACCTCTGAAGTACGCTCATTCATTCTTTTTTATGACACGCACATTTTAAAAAATGGGTGTGAAGGGATTAAATAGTAATTTACTTGCATATGTCTAAAGATAATACAGAAACGTCAGGAAGACAATATATATAACATTGAATGAATCTGCTTCTGTTAGTAGAAAGCAAGAAATTTACTAAAGGTCAGAACAGAGATTATTTACCTCCCTTTTTTTTTTTGAAATGTCCCTATATGCATTACAATTTGGAAAAGCATTTAAAGATTTTCCCCCCTCCACATCTCTAGGGAGAATTTGGCTTCACAATGAACATGTTAGACATTGGTGGAGGCTTCACAGGAACCGAATTTCAATTGGAAGAGGTAAACCTTGTTCAGTGGGTGGACATACTGGAATAATCTCTCATTCTTTACTGCTTACCTGGTAGATTTGTAGACGAGAGTTTTTAGAGCAGCAACTAAAGGTGTAACATTGTTTAAAATTTTATTCTAAGAAAATGAATAGGCAATGAGAAGATAGCTTAACTTTGAAAAGTTTAAACTCTATAGCATAATTTTATCACAGAAAGTTTCTATTTTCAGTACTTGATGGCACAGATGAATTCATAACTTGGAGAGCTTGAGCTATTTTATCCAGATACACACCACTCCTCACCTTCCTAATATATAGAAACTGATTTGAAATTTTGTTCCTTCATTGATAGTGATTGAATATAGAGACATGACTTTAAACAATCACCAGTAGCCATTTGCCATTGGAGTTAAGAAAATTTTTTTTAATGCCATTATGATAGTTAGAAAATAAACTTTGATGACTTGAAAGCCTGCTTTATCACAAAGCTTCATGGTCTATAATTCAAATACTTAATTTTCCTAGAAAATTTAATAGCTATTAGTCTCTTAATATTGTGAATTATCTAATCCAATATTAAAACCATAATGTGGGGTTTTAAATCCATAGGTTAATCATGTTATCAGCCCTTTGTTGGATGTCTACTTTCCTGAAGGATCCGGCATTAAGATTATTTCTGAACCCGGAAGCTACTATGTGTCTTCTGCATTTACACTTGCAGTTAATATCATTGCAAAGAAAGTTGTTGAAAATAAGTTTTCCTCTGGAGGTAAGTTAAAAAGTTTATAGTTTTGTTTCTGTTAGTAGGTAATTCCAGTTAGTTCGAAGATGAGTTTATCAGATACTACTCAGGTACAAATTTACTGTAGGACATTTCATGGATTATAAAGTTGTGGGTGGTCTTCATCCATCAGTAGGCAGCAGCTAGGGAGCTTTTCAAAATGCCCTAGCCAAGGTCCCATTCCATAATAAGACTTTCTGAATCCAACTCTCCTTGATACTGATGTTGAGATAGGCTTATTTTAGATAAACTTACCCACGTGATTGATTCCCCTTAAGAACCAGTACAGTCTTAAATGTATGATTTGACAAGTTAATGAAGGCTTACACTGTCATCTCTGTCAAGCTACAAATAATTTTCGTATCTTAAAGTTTTTTCTCAGTTTTGTTCCTTTGCCAGATAATCACTCTGATTATTTTTCCACCATAGATTAGTTTGGGCTGCTCTTGAACTTCATATAAATGAGGTCATATAACATATATTCTTCTGTTTAAGACAGCTCAGTATAATGTCTGAACCATTTTGTTTTACATTTATTGCCAATTAATATTCCATTTTCTGAATGAATATACATTGTATATTCATTGTATCCATTCTCTTGCTGATGATTATTTGATTGTTCCCAGTTTTGGGCTATTAAGAATAAAACTAGGGCTTCCCTGGTGGCGCAGTGGTTAAGAGTCCGCCTGCCGATGCAGGGGATATAGGTTTGTGCCCCGGTCTGGGAAGATCCCACATGCCGCGGAGCGGCTGGGCCCGTGAGCCATGGCCGCTAAGCCTGCGCATCTGGAGCCTGTGCTCCGCAACGGGAGAGGCCACAACAGTGAGAGGCCGGCGTACCACAAAAAAAAAAAAAGAATAAAACTATTACTACATTCTTGTACTACTGGAATTGTGGACATTTTTCATTTCTCTTAGGTAAATGATTAAGAATAGAATTGCTGGGTCACAGAGTAGGTGTCTGCAAAGATTTCAGAATGGTGTTACTATTTTGCCCCTCCGATGACAATGTATATATGCAAGTTCTGGTTGCTCCCCACCTTTACTGACTTTTTGTGGGGGGGGGTCAGTGTTTTAAATTTTATCCATTCAGTAGGCGTATGGTGGTGGTATTTCAGTGTGTAGTTTTAATTTGCATTTACCTGGTGACAAATGATGTAGAGCACTTTTTTCATGTCTTCATTGGTTATCCTCCTTTGTGAAGTGTGTTCAGTATTTTAGGCTAACAGTTTTAAGGTATGTCAGTATATATATATCGGTGTTTATGTTTTGAGGAATGTGAAACCTACGAGTCAGTTCTGTAAATACTAATTCAGACTTTAATACACCTTTTAGATGTTTGACTCTAAACTCATCTTTACTTTTCCTGTTTCATTTCAGTAGGAAAAACCGGAAGTGATGAACCAACCTTCATGTATTATATGAACGATGGTGTTTATGGTTCTTTTGCAAGTAAACTGTCTGAGGACTTAAATACCATTCCAGAGGTTCACAAGGCAAGTTTTATTACATATAATATAAAAACTGCTTATATGGCAGTTTATGAACGAGCTGTTATTTTTAAGATACATCCCAGTTTTTGGAGAAATATTTTAGGATGGGGGAAGGTTGCCCCTTTTTTGAGGATTTGCATATCTCTGGCTGAGTTCCTTTAGTTGCTTCCTTAGATAGAGTTAAGGAGCATCACTGCCGCTGGTTCTAGGCCTTTCTTCCAGGGGCACATTTGATCTGAGATAGTGAAAAAATGCTCTTATCCACCTTCAAATTCAGTGCCTGCCTGAGTAAAAACCTAACAAAACAACAACCTTTTTTTCTCCTACAGAAATACAAGGAAGATGAGCCTCTGTTTACAAGCAGCCTTTGGGGTCCATCCTGTGATGAGCTTGATCAAATTGTGGAAAACTGTCTTCTTCCTGAGCTGAATGTGGGAGATTGGCTTATCTTTGATAATATGGGAGCAGATTCTTTCCATGAACCATCTGCTTTTAATGATTTTCAGAGGCCAGCTATTTATTATATGATGTCATACAGTGATTGGTAAGATGTTGTTTTTGTTTTAAAGCAGATTTGAGGTGACAGAACGTTTGCTAATTTTAATTCTGTAATGAACGCACAACTTAAAAGTAATAGCAAAATGATCTTTTAAGAGTAATTGGGGGACTTGCCTGGTGACGCAGTGGTTAAGAGTCCGCCTGGCAATGCAGGGGACACGGGTTTGAGCCCTGGTCCAGGAAGATCCCACATGCTGCGGAGCTACTGAGCCCGTGAGCCACAGCTGCTGAGCCCATGTGCCACAACTACTGAAGCCCGCACGCCTAAAGCCTGAGCTCCGCAACAAGAGAAACCACTGCAATGAAGCCCGCGCACCGCAATGAAGAGTAGCCCCTGCTTGATGTAATTAGAGAAAGCCCGCGTGCGGCAATGAAGACCCAACACAACCAAATAAATAAATGAAAATTAAAAAAAAAAAGAGTAATTGGAAGACCACTTATTTTACAGTCCTATTTCATTGTCCATTTGTTATGTGGTTGTGTGCTCTTTATCCTTAAATTCAAATTTTCTTTTTTCTTATGTAGGTATGAGATGCAAGATGCTGGAATTACTTCAGACACAATGATGAAGAACTTCTTCTTTGTGCCTTCTTGCATTCAGTTGAGCCAGGAAGACAACTTTTCCACTGAAGCTTAAGCAGGCATTAACGCTTTTTTAGATATGAAGTTGCAGGTTAAGCTTGTCTGGTCTACATTCCAGTGTGGAAAAAATTTGAACAATCTTATTCTGTTAATTCTCTTGGAAACAAAAACTACTAGTAATAGCTGTTTGGGACCAGACAAAATTAGCTCTCACCTATAATTCACTGGGGGTAATTGGGAGATTAAGATAATGTATCCACATTTAAACTTACCAGTTTGCCCCACCCCTTAAGCGTTTAAAATAAAATATGCAACAAAATGGATGACTTAGTGGAGATGGAAGCCCATTAATTGGGTTCCCCATTAAACCGTTTACATACAAGTACACAGTTTTTATACTAAGGATTCGTGTTTAAAAAGTCTTGTAAAGTTAATGTCTTTCACCCAGATATATCAAATGTCAGTGGAAGACCAGGGTGATTTCATTAGATACGTTTAGTGTATTTAGAATGTGTAAATTTGTGCTTTGAACTGTAGTTTAATAAATGTACAATTGCATCATAGTATTTGTTGTATTTGACCTAATGTAACCCTTGTATGATTGCAATAAAATTTTGTGTAGATTTTACTGTTTTTTTCAGGCTAAAACTTTGGGAAAGGGGCTAGCTAGCAAAGGTAGTTTTGAAATAGATGTGTATATGGACTGTTTAGAAGGTTATTTTCCTTTATAGCCCATTTAAGTTTAGTTTGGCTCAGTACATTTTTCAGTTATTTAATTAGTAATTTAAGTAAAATGTTTGGTAAATCATTGTGAAGTTGAGATTCATTATGGAGAGTTGATGTGCAGTAAGCATGATGTTTAACAATTTTAACACCAAAAATGTTAATCCTTCATAAACCAATTGTAATAATTAATAGGTGTTTCTGTACAGATAGAATGCATAGAGTACCTTAGTAAATCTTTGAATCACAAATCTTTTGACTGAAATGGAAGATTCTCTTAAGTACCTTGAAAAACCTTTGGGGGAGGGAAATAAAATTGCAGAAAACTGCAGCGCACTAAATCTTAAAGAAGGGCTACATCTATATCCAGAAACCTGATGCTCCTTTGCACGGAATATTATTTAAATTGAAAATTGTGAGGTGGGGTGGGGAGAAGCACACCTATTTTCAGTTTCTCAATTGCAGTGATTTCAGACTTAGGGTTTGTTTTGTTTTAGCTGTTCACTTAGCTTCTTGTTATTTCCCATTTGTTCAGCTTAGTGTAGTTTTAATTCTTTTCATACTAAAATTTTATGGTGATTGGGGGAAGTGAGTTAGAGTCACTAACATGACAGTTGTTGCCAGGAATTTGCGTTGTTCACTGCTAGTATATTAGTTATCCTAGATCTCAGAATCACAATAGTAATAAGCAACAGGGGTCATTTTTTCCTAACTTACTCTATGTTCAGATGTGGAATTTCTGTCTACCAAGAGGAAATGTGACTTCACTTTGGTGCCAATGGACAGAAAATTCTACCTGTGCTACATAGGAGAAGTTTGGAATGCACTTAATAGCTGGTTTTTACACCTTGATTTCAAGGTGGAAGGAAATTGATCATGAATCTCTAATAAATTTCAATCTCTTAAACCAGTAGGTGCTTAATATTTTTGATTTGATTAATTCCCATTTGAATTTTGTGGGTCCTATTAATTTAAAAAAAAGACCCCAATCTGTTGTCATCTAAATTACCTTTGGGCTTTTCCAAGATGTAATGTGGGGTTTTATGCAAAATTCCAAGCTACCATGCAACTTTTTTAAACTGTAATGAGGAGGAATTGTTCCTAACCTTCTTTACTTGTGCTTTTTGGTCCAGAAATGCCAAATCTTTTAAGAGATGGTACAACTTTGAGTCATTGGCCTGACTATACAACTTTGAGTTTCATGGCGTGTCGATTTTGCCATATTTATAGGAGAGCTATTCTGTGTATAACAGCTCAGAGTTGCAAGTAAGACATGAATGATACGGTAACTTTAAGAAATATCTGTGTTGTATTTGAAGACTGTTTGCCATAAATCTGAAGTTTGAACTTATGTATTTCAATTTGGTTTGCTTAAAATAATGTTAACAATTTTTTTTAAACTATTGTAATCTCAGTTCAGAATTTAACTGAAACTATAAAACCCAAATGATTTCTATATAGTAAATTGAACTGTAAAGGTAACTTGTGTGTGATTCTGAATACACAGATAAAATGTTTTTATTCCTCCTTACATTTTAGTTTTGCTTTGCTTTGGCTTCTGTCGTGAAAGACTTGTAATTTTACATATCAGCTTTGTGTGTTAACTTGTAAGCATTCTTTCAGAATCTTGCTTTATCACATAGTAACAAATTGAATCTGGTAAAATGATTCTGGATATTACATACGGAATACTGAAGGCTTTGATAAAGTCCAATATATATGTGAGCCCAAAGATTTTTCTTTGGGTCACATATTCACCAGCTTCCTAACAGGTTTAAACTTACACTTAAATAGTTCTGTATAAATTAAGCTAGATATTCCTTCCAAGTAAATGTGGGCGCTGATATTGAACGCAAATTTGGGTTGAAAAAGCCACACCAGTTTTTTTTGGGGTTTTTTGTCTCTTTTTGGGGAGTTACTCTTGATTTCCTCACAGTAGTTATTAGCAACTTGAGCAGTAATGTAGTAAAGGATGCTTGCTTAATTGGCTTGAAAGTATGAAATCAGAAAAAAAAAATCTTAATCTTGCATATTCAAGTTGTGAATAAATCTTACAAATACTTTAATCCCTGCCTCATCCATCCTGAAGTAGGGATAGAAGTATGGTATAAAGTGTTTGCAGATGCAGGCTTTCAGGGGAAGAAACCTGGCCTAGGGGTAAGAAACAAAAACTAGTTCTAGTCTAGCTTTTGCTGGAGGCTGATCTTTACCTACTTAAAGGGATAAGCTACCAGCTTTTGTGTGTTGTCTTGGAGCAGGTAAGCACCATCTTTCTTACTCCTGAATTCCATGACCTATATTGGCTTCAGTTTCAAAAGCAGTTCCATTTTAATCTTTGAAATCCTGATTCTACCATAATACCACTTATGCCTGTCAAAACCCTTTGTAGTTGATGGATTAGGAAGAAATTTAGCACTGGGTCAATTATGGGAAAGTGCAAAGTTAATCCACAGCTGGCTAACAGACGAAGTGATCATGTATTGGCAATAGAAAAAAGGGGTTGGGGCTTCCCTGGTGGCGCAGTGGTTGAGAGTCCGCCTGCCGATGCAGGGGACACAGGTTCGTGCCCTGGTCCGGGAAGATCCCACGTGCCGCGGAGCGGCTGGGCCCGTGAGCCACGGCCACTGAGCCTGCGCGTCCGGAGCCTGTGCTCCGCAACGGGAGAGACCGCAGCAGTGAGAGGCCCGCGTACCACAAAAAAAAAAAGGGGGGGTTGCATGAGAGTGCAAAAGAAGAAAGATCCTTTGGTAAACCAGCAGGATCTTATTGTGATTAGATTCAGCCCCAGATTCCAGTTAGAGTTTTTCCTAAATGACGGTGCGAGACTTCATCCTGTTCGCCTATGCTTACAATTCTGTCACCACTCTTTTTTTTTTTGTCACCACCACTCAACCTGAGTGGCCCCTTTTTATTGTCAACACTTTAACCTCTCTCTTCCCGCAATTCAGCCCCCAGACGGCCATCACCCACTTTGCTGGGACAGCAGTATACAAAATACCCTAAATCCCGGCCCACGTGGCACTTCCATCTCAGGAGGCCTCCTAGAGGCTTTCAGCTCACTTCTGGATTCTGAGGGATGGACCTGCCCCCACTTTATCTTTAGGCCTGCTACAGTAAGTGGTCTGACCCTTCAGGGTCCCCCGCATCCCTCATCCAGGATGCTGGGCTGGACAAGAGTCAGCAACTGTGTAATATCCACACAACCTCAATTACACCAACAACTGCAGGTGGTTCTGTGTCACACAGCTCAGCTTGTGAGTTCCTCTTTCAGTTTGCGACCCTGAAACAAAGCTGCTTTTCCCCATTCTGGCCTCGGCTGCTGCCTGACTCAGACTTCATGAAGCAGCAGTAGAGCCTAGTGGTTAAGAACGTGGACTTGGGGTATCGTAACTCCATTTCTACCACTTACTAGCTGTGTGACCTTGGACAAGTTATTTAACTTCTCTGATCCTCAGTTACCTCTTCCATGTATTGATGTATAACAAATTGCCCCCAAACTTTGAGCTTCATTTCTTCATCTATAAATAATAGGATTGTAAGAATTCAATGAGTTTTTACATTTAAAGTGCTTAGAAAAGTGCTCAGCATGTAGTAAAATTGCAGTATGTGTTTGCCATTATATCTCCTGGGTTCCTGCTCATTGAATCTCCCTGGGGCTTAGAACCCTCTTGCTCCTGATGACTCCTGAATAAGATGCTTTGGTAATGGAGACTGTGTGGAATTACTGGTGACTCTACCTTCTTCCAAAAATTCTTTGAAATATCCTTCATATAAGATAGAAACTAGAGGGGACTTCCCTGGTAGTCCAGTGGTTAAGAATCCACCTTGTAATGCAGGGGACACAGATTCGATCCCTGGTGGGGGAACTAAGATCCCACATGATGACGAGCAACTAAGCCCACAACTACTGAGTGTGTGTTCTAGAGCCCGTGCACCACAAGGAAAGATCCCATGTGCTGCAACTAAGATCCAATGCAGCAAAAAAAAAAAAAAAAAAGATAGTAACTAGATAAGAATATGGCAGTTGGGCTTCCCTGGTGGCGCAGTGGTTGAGAGTTCGCCTGCCCATTCAGGGGACGCGGGTTCGTGCCCCGGTCTGGGAAGATCCCACATGCCGTGGAGCGGCTGGGCCCGTGAGCCATGGCCGCTGAGCCTGCGCGTCCGGAGCCTGTGCTCTGCAACGGGAGAGGCCACAACAGTGAGAGGCCCGCTTACTGCAAAATTAAAAAAAAAAAAAAAAATGGCAGTAAAGTGGAAAACAACTTTAAATATTAGATAAAACTGAGGCAAGGTTAGTCCAAAAGTCATCATCACAAGGTGCTGCTAAAGTCTGACCACGCTTTGTCTCTGAGGTTCCTAGCAGCCAGAGTTAAAAGGGAAACACTTTAAATTCAAATTTTAAAAATGTTAACAAAATTCAAAGCATCCATAGGATATGAGTGAAGCTTTCTTTCCACAGTGCAGAGCACAGTGCCAGGGGCAATTAAGCTCAAAATGCTCTTTCTAGCAAGGGCCCAGATGCAGATGGCTGGCCTTCCCTGTTGGTGGAAACATAGAAGACATCGCTGCCACTCAAGAAGGGCTCAGGGATTGGGCGGCAATGGCTGATCTTCCCACTAGATGGCGCTCGTGGATTATCTTTGCTCATAGTGCCTCCTCGAAGTTGCAGCAAGCAATTTCGGTTTTCTTAGTTGATTCCACGTAGTATTAAATTCTTATGTTCTAGCATGTTTCTGAACGTCATACAAGCCTCCGCCTTTCTGTCCCAATCCATTGTTGCAGTGGGTTTCGAGGTGGGTCGGAGCCAGGAGGAAGAGGGGATTCTGCCTCACCTTCCTTCCCCTCCTCCATTCACCCACCCCCATTAGCAACAGCTTTTGCCACTGCAAATCCCAGAGTACAGGTTTGCAGTGACCATGACAACTGCTGGAGCTGAGCCCACTGACAAGTTACCGTGACAACTCTGAGCCCAAGGGGGACCCTTGTTCCTGGGTGTGAGACAATATAACCAAAGGCTAGAAGACCTGGGCACTCAAGGAATGTGGTGGTTAAACTTTGTGGCTTTTTCCAGGTGCATTTTGAATTCCAAGTTGGGATGTCAGGTCCACCAATGACATACCTATGGCCACACAAAACCAAGTTTACATAGCTTGATGCATCCAAGGAACCCAAACACCAGGCAAGCCTTTGGACCCTCTCAGTCTGAAGGTCAGGTTGGGCTTTTTGTAGGATCAAGTGGTTGAGGCCAGCTCGAAAAGCAGGGAATGATTAGGGCTGGTGGGTTGGGAGAAAAGGGACTCTTGCTGATTGGATCTGTGGGGAATGTTTTCTATGTGACTATGGCTTTGCTAGATCCATGAATCAGTTTTTGTGATTTAGAAGTTAAGATCTTGAAGGCAGTCAGTCAACTGGTTTCTCAGTCTGCCATCTTCCAGTAGCTCTTGAGATCATGGCTGTATCTTTTTCATATCCCCAAAGCCCGGCACATAACAGATGCTCTTTGTTGGGTGGGTGAATGAACTCACAAACACCGCCTCCTTTCCAGGGTTGTCCCAAGATGGGTGAGCAGACAAGATAGCGGATTCATGGAATACATATTCAAGAAGTACTGACTTTATGCCAGGCACTGGGCCAGGTGCTGGGAACACCATGATGGGCAAACCAGACAGGACCATGTCCTGAGGGAATCAACAAATACATGCAAGACTACAAAAGAGTCTCAACTTTGAAGGAACAGCACTGGTGCTAAAGAGCAGATGATGGGGCACTTGGCTTGGTCAGGAAGATTTCCTGGTGAAATGATAGTTGCCCTGAGATGTGAATGAAGAGTGGAGTTAAGTAGGTGAAGAGATGGAGGGAGAATGTTCCAGGCAAGGAGTACGGCCAGTGCAAAGGCCAGGAGATGGAAATTCAAGGGCCTGAGGAAGAAGGTCAGTGCTCCTGGAGGATGGAGACTCATAGCACAAGCATTGTGTAGGATGCCCCAGCCCAGTCAGGGCTCTACCAGCCTTTTGATGGATTTCTATTTTTATCCTAAGAAAGATGGGGGTGGCGTTACTCTTTTTATAGCTCGAGGTGGGCTGTGTTTCAGAGCTGTCAAACGATTCTGCAGAAATCCTAGGTGAAGCCGTAAACATTGGAGCCTCTCCTGGTGGTCCTGCAGTGTATGTGAAGTAATTGAGCTTGTGTTTGAAGGGATTTGTCTGGCTTCATTGTGGAGAAAGGACCTGAGGAGGGCAAGAATTGGGCGTGGCAGCCTGGTTAGGCTCTGGCATTGGGACCAGATGGTGGTGGTGCAGTGAAGGGCTGCTTCAGAGGTAAATGGGCAAGACGTGGTGAGTTGGATATAAGGATGGAGGAGACGGAGGGGGAGGATGCCTCTGAGTTTCTAGCTTGTGTAACTGGATAACGGGCTCGGTCACTGACACGTTGGTCACAAGAGAAGAGGACCAGGTTTTGAGGAGAGGCTTGTGAGTGTGGTCTTGGACATGTTTGCATTTGAGGTGACTTTGGAGTGGGGATATCAGTGGGAGGCTGGGTACTCAGTCTGGAGTTCAGAGAGAGGCCCAGCCCAGAGGCTGCGTATGGTTCTGTGCGTGTGGTAACAGCACAACCAAAGAATGTCAGCCGAATGACATGCCCTTTTGGAGAAGTTACTGTCGTGCCCCTTTGGTCATAGGTGGGTGCGGGTGTTTTGGGGGACTTCGGCTCTCTTCCAAAATCCCCAGGTGGGGTCCACTGGGACAAGCGTAGCCCTAGAAGTGAATCCAGGAAGAAACAAAGGCAACCACACAAGTGGTGACGTCCATTGGTTTGAAGGTGGCAGCCTGGAGTAGAGAAGGAGGTGTGGCCACATCCAAAAGTCTAATCCAACCATATCCTACCCTTTCACAGGGCACCCCACATTCACTCACATCTCATCAGCTGGCACCTCAATTACCTGTGATTACCAAGCACAGACTGAGGCAAATGGGAAAACAAGCGCACACAGCAGAGACTCACGTCTTCAGACCCTTGTACCTGAGGTTAGTGCAGTCTCTTCAAATTCAAAATGTTCTGGAAACTCAAAAATTTTTTGTTTAGTTCGGTGCAAACTCATTTGGCATCAAAACCTGCCTGAAGGGACATGAAGCTGTTTATAGTGTTTATTTATCCTAGTTGGTGCGAAGAGTCACACATTTTGCTGCAGGAATGTGGTGTGTTTGATTACAGGGTGTTGTGCTGTTCCAGACACCGCAGCTGGTGGTGGTGGCGTGTGGTGGGTGGTCACCTTATACAGATGCTGAGAATAATTCTAAATTCCAAACACATTCCTTCAAATTCTAGAAGGGGGCTAGTGGACCATTTTATCATCAATCTTTTACTACTCAGGGGAGCATACAAGAAAATTTAAGCATGCTAAAAATGATGGTCTTGAAAGTGTGAAAAGCATGATCCCATGTTGGTAGAAACAATTGGTTTTTGAGCACTCAGAACACTGCTAAACAGTGTTCTCGACACTGAGGATGGTGCAGTGAACAAAACAAGGCCTATGAGTTCACAAAGCTGACAAAATTGTACTTTTAAAATTCTATAAAAGATGCACACACAGATTTGCAGATATGAAGTACTTGAAGGGCAGACAGTAAAATTCTAAAACAGGCATTATGAGTAATTTGTTTTCTTTTTTTCTTCTCCACATTTCCAAATTTTCCTCTAATGCTCAGCACTCGTTTTGGAATTTTTTTTTTTTTTTTTTCAGTACGCGGGCTTCTCACTGCTGTGGCCTCTCCCGTTGCAGAGCACAGGCTCCGGACGCTCAGGCTCAGCGGCCATGGCTCACGGGCCCAGCTGCTCCGCGGCATGTGGGATCCTCCCGGACCGGGGAACGAACCTGTGTCCCCTGCATCGGCAGGCGGACTCTCAACCACCGCGCCACCAGGGAAGCCCTATTATTATTATTTTTAAAAGAGAATGGAGATCTTTAATTAACTAGGAATTTCTACGAACCTACAGCAGGACCGGAGCCCTCCTCTGCCTCTGCAGTCGGGTAGTCGCTGTAGATGCGGGGGGAGTCTCCGTGCACTTCTGAGGCCGCACCAGCAGAGGGCGCCGCGCTCACGGGGCTCGGGGCGGGGCCGCGGCCGCGCTTTTCTCCCCAGCAACACCCGCCCGCGCGCCGCTCCGGAGGCGCGGCCTCCCGGCTTTCCCCGCCGGGCCTCCCCACCCGCCCCGATCCCCGCCCGCAGAGCACCCAGCCGGGGCGGCGGCCGCGCTGCTCGGACCTAGCCAGCGCCTCGCCCATAGGTCCGGGCCGACCCTGGCGCGGTGGGCGGTACCCGGCTCCTCGCAGACCCGCCCGCGCAGCGCGGGAGGGAGGAGGAGGGTGCAGCGCGCGGCCCCGCCCGCCCGGGCCGTCTGCCCCAACTCCGCACCCGGCGCCGCCCTCCCTCTCCCTGCCTCCGCCCTTCCGCGGGGTTGGCCGGGCCGTGGCTGACTCGTACTTTGGAGCCGGATGGGGAGACGTGACTGCCGAGATACGGGCTGCGCCGGGAACAGGCGCGGGGGGAGGGGGCGGAGGCCGAGTTTCTGGGCACCTGGCGGCCGGGGCGGATGGGGAGGACAGAGGCTGCCCCCTCCCCCCGCTCCGGGTTCCCAGGGGAGCGGGAAGGGAAATGCGCTCCTCCCTGGCGCTCGGGGGCCCCCGCCCTGGCCCTCGGCGTGTGCGCGTCGCGCCGGTTCCGTTCCTTCTGCTCCTCTGCTCCGCCGCGCCCCGGGCCGCCCTGCAGCGGGGAGAGTCTGGCCTGGGAGGGCGGCCAGGTTAGCAGTCGTGTCCGCCGTAGGTGGTCAGTCCTCTCTCAGGAACGAGGGAAGGAATTTATGCAGTCAGATCCAACCAATATTGAATCCCAGCCTCGGTCCAGCTTAGTTTCCTAATCTGTGAAATGGGAAAAGGAATACCTAACCTCCCAGTAGGCCCGCAGGTTTCACACCAGGAACCTTGTGACGCCAGGAGATGTGCCGGGGAGAATTCTAAGGGAGGGAAGAATTATCCATTCCTAAATCCAAGAAAGGGCCATCTCGTGGCGTCTCTACTGCATTTCCCAAGGCCTTCGACAATCTCTTGTTCGCCCTCATTTTGCCCAGGAAAGACCTTCCAATACACACTAGTTACCCTTCATAGAGTTTCCTCCTCCGTAATGGGGATTCAAAGGGAGAGGAGTGCACAAGCATTTCAGTGACACACTTTCTCTTTGGGTTAAATGCGTCAGCCCTAGGATTAAGTTTGGCTTTTCTAGGGCTCTGATTGCAAACAAGGCTTGAGATGAAAAACTCAAAATCCCAAGATCTTAGAGTCAAAAAGCGGGGTGGGGGGAGGTCTTGCCCCACTATGCTTAACTGCTGGTCTTTCACATTTCAGTCACTGCTCTGCCACTTGCTGGTTGTGCCTGCTTCACCAAGGTACTGAATGTCGCTGTCTCAGTTTTCTCAGCTGTCAAATGGGAACACAACACTGCTTGGTGGTGACAGGCTCAGGTATCCAGGATGGATCTCTGACTTTCACAAACTCTCATGAGTCCTTTAGGCAGCATTGCCATTTGTCAGGAAATTCTTCCTAGTTGTAGATCCTCCCCAGGTTCAAGGCCATATTTCTGCTTCTCAGTCCTGGGAGAGGACTGTTGGTCCCCCAAAGGACCGTTTCCCTTGCAGCACACAGGCCACTGCCAAGCTCCTCAGCCTGACCTTCCTTTACCCCTGGCTTCAGATATGGTTTTGGGGTCCTCCCCAAATCCTGTAGATTGGGCAGGTGCGGGTGGACAAATGCTGAGAGAGCTGAGAGGCCCAGACATGGACATTTTCCCTAAATTTGTGAGTTACTAGCATAACAGGAAGAAAAGAATGCTTACTGAAAATTACCTCCACGCTGGGGTGATTTATCTCAGGGCCCTCACAAGAACCTTTGAGGCAGGAAGCATCACCTCCTTTTTGCCCGTAAGAAAGCAGAGGACCTGTTGCCCAGGTCCCCAATCTGTCCTTAGCTGGGTCCTCCTCCACCTCTGAGGACAGAGTGTTACAGGTGGTGCCACCTCCACCTAGGGCCCCTTCCAGGTATGCCTTGTCGACAGGAAATGGCTGCAGTTCCTACTGATGCCTGGTTCTCCTGCCAGTGAGGTTCATGGTCGTTATCACTGGCTTGAAAGGCCAGTTGGCTCTTGGGAAACAGAAGCCTCACCCTCCCTTCCTGTTGGAAACTTTGGCCTCAGCTGCAGAGTGGATGCCTGGGAAACACGTTTCAACTCCAGCCTTGGGGAGCCCAACTGCTCCTGGAGATCTGCCAAGGCCGCTCTCTGGGGAGGTGGGGGGTTGTTGGAGTTGGGAAGTCTGAAGGCCAGGGGGCCCCCGCTCTGGGAGTGTGGGCCTCATCTGGACACTCTTGACGGTGACCATCTGCATCAGTGGTTCTCATTCCTGGCTGCCCAGTGAAAGAATGCTGATGCCTGGGCTCCACCCCAGACCAGTGAAATCACCTTTCTGGGAGGGAGCCCATGTGTCAACATTTGTGATTTCTAAAGCACCCCCAGGTAATTCCAGAGTGCTGTCGCGGTTGAGAAACACTGAGGGAGATCAATACAAACAGACAGTGGTCAAAGGACAGAATGGGAAAGCATTTGATATCTGAACAAAGGAGGATCTGCGTTAGAGACCAACTAATAAAAGCTGTCCGAGGCAGGAAGGCTCCTTCGGCTGTGGCTGAGCAGGACTGTGGAACACTTGGAAAGAGTCCACCCGTCTGGGAACTGGCATGACTCGGTGCCCAGGGACAGAGGGAGGAACCCAGCGTGACTCCAGGTCCCTCTGGGCCACTGTGCCTGCTTCTGAGATCCACGTTCGTGCTGCCGGGAGAGGCCCCTGATGCTCCTGTGCGCCTCAGTTCTTCCAGTCCAACTGGATTGCTTGCCGTTCCCAGAACTCCCCCTGATCTTTCCCCTTCTAGGTTTTGGTTCCCGGCATTTGATTCCATCTGGAATGTCCTTTCCCCATCTGTTGAAATCCTTCCTCTTCAAGGTCCCTGCCCTAATGCCAGCTCCACCAGGAAGCCTCCACCTTCTGGAAGCGCCTTCTGGAAGCGCCTGTACCCCCTTCCCAGACTGTCACTGCCCTGGTGTGCGCAGGGTTGTCTCCCTGGCCAGGCTGTAGATGCAGGAAGGGCGGGGACGATCACACTCCTCTGTGCCTCTTCCTCCCCAGCCTGTCTCTGGGAGTGGGGTGGAGGCGTCTTGCGTGGAGGAGCCCCACGCTTTTCCTGAATGCTACAGAATTTGTCCCTGTTCCAGGACAGGGTGGACAGCCACAAAGATAAATCCTCTCTGCTCATGCCCCTTCCTGATAGTTCTCTGGCCCGTCCGCTCCATTTCCGGAGTGTCGGGGGGCTTGTGGTTAGCAGGCAGCGACAGGAAAGAGCTGAGGCCAGGCCTTGACCCAGCACGTGGTGTCTGCAGCACCAGAGCAGCTTCCCCTGGGGAGGGACGGGTAGAAAGACTGAGGCAGGGGATGAGAGCGTCGAGTCCCTGGATGCTGGCGCAGTCTCTTCCCACAGACAGACCCAAAGTCTTAAAGGGAGGGGTAGGACCCCGTGACCTCGGGCGCCGCCGAGGCCAGTGCTGGAGCCACGGAACCGCCTCCTCCCAACAGCGGGGCGTCCGCCAGCCCGCGCCGCAGGTGACCCCGGTCGCTGCCAGTCGTCCCCGCTCCCCGCCGAGCACCCCCAGCGCCCCCGCCGCAGCCGCCTTCTTGGGGTTTTCCGGCTCGGAGCGCCTCAAACGACCTCGGCAGCCGCCGGCCCGGGCCGCTCCCCCGCCCCGCCCCCCGCCTCCCTGGCCGCGGAGCAGGGCTTTCTGATGAGTCAGCGGGAGCCGGGGAGCCTCCAGCCTCCCCGGGCATCTGCTCCGGTGACGCACCGTGACTCACGGGCGCCTGGGCAGCCGCAGCCGCCGAGCGCGCAGCGCGGAGCCGGGACGCCGAGCGCAGACCCCCGCCGCGGCAGAGCGGCCCCCGGGAGGGCCCGGCTCCGCGCCCCGCGACCGGCGTCTGGCTCCTCCCGCGCGCCCAGCGCCTCCAGCCTCCCGCCTCCCGCGCCTTCAGCGCCTCCCGCGCCTCCCGCTCCCGCCCGCCTCCGGCACCCTCCTCCCCCGGCCCCTCGGCTCCCCTGGCCCCAATCCAAGCTGACATCAGAAGCTGGCCGCCCGGCCACCCTCTGAGTCAACAGTTTCCGAAGCGGAGCCCGCTGCCAGGGGCAGGGAGAGAGCGCTACCTCCGGGGGAGGCGGTACGGGGCTGGCCGGGGCTGGCAGCCGCGGGAGGGTGGAGGTGGGTGGGGACCAGCGGAGCTTTTTACAAGAAGTCACGGGGGGTAGGGGAACCGAGAGGGTGAAAAACGCCCTGCGGAGCTGCCTGGGCGGGGAGGGAATCTGCGCCCGGAGCCACGTGCTGGAGCCGGCGCTGGGTGGGTGGCTTGGGGAGGCGTGGGGGAGGGAGAGGGCCTTGCTGGGAAAGGCCCCAGGCCACGTTTCTGGGGGAGGAGAAGAACCGCGGGTGGACACGCTCGGCCTCAGGCCACCAGGGAATGTTCGTGTCTGGAGAACGCGGCCCAGATCCCTTTGATGGGAGCAGCTCTGGCCAAGCCTGGAGGGCTGGCCCTGCCTGCTTAGGGTTGGACCTGAAGAAATGCACTGGCCTAACCCAATGGCCTCCGCTGACCTCGGTGGGATGGGGTTAGGGCTGGAGGCACCTCCACCTCCCACCCCTCAAAGAGGATGTCTGTTCAAGGGTCAAAGAATTGGAGAGGCTGAGTAAGTTGACGGTGGGTGGCTGCCCAGTGAAGGCGGGGGGGGGGGGGGGGGGGGGGCGGGGAGTAGTAGGAAGAAGGAAGGAGGCATAAAAAGAAGGAAGAAGAATTTTAAGAACATGCCAAGGACATAACTGCAGTCCTTGGAAAGGTGAGTTTCCTACTACCTGAGGAATCAGGCCAGAATCCTCAGAGGAAAGAAAATGGATTCGCTGCAGGAAGGAATGTGGAGCCTGGGCTTCTTCCTCTGAGTAAGAGGCTGGAGCCTCTGGGTGCTCTGGTCTGCCACTGTCCGTGTTGAGCACCCACTGTGAGAGGCTGCCTCCTGTGGCTCTAGGATGCTCAAGAAGGGCAAAAGACCCTTTAAAAAGTACCCACCTGCAGTGGCCTAAGCGGCACCTAGAAGCTTCCTTAATCCTGACAGTTTTCTCTGCCCTTGTCAGAAGGGAGAGGAGCCAGGAAGACAGAAAGGCAGCAAAGCTCCACAGGCACCTGGGTTTCCTCCTCTCCCACTCCATCCCACCTCACCCCACCCTCCCTTGACCCCCAGGATGAGCAAGACACCACTGCTGTTAGTGGGCCTCCAGCTGCAATTTATTCTCAGTCTCTTTCCGGGATTTGACTTGCCGTTCTTTCCAAAGCCACGGCTCGACAAGTGATGCCAGCCCATGGAGGGGGTGTTGTGTCTCATCTTGCAGGCAGAAGTAGCACAACAGCTGGGTGAACCAAACCCATCCGGATCTGTCCAGAGCTGTTTGTCAGTATGGCCTCACAGGACCACATGAGCTGCCTCTTGCCCATTGTGACCCCCATTCAAACCCAGGCAGAGCAGAGCTCCCGGCCCCCTTCTCCTTGGGCAGCCTTCTCCCAAGTGTGTGGATGGGTGGCTCATTCCTGCCAGGTCAAAATAGCATTGAGCCAGACTTCTGGGAAACTCTGTATTCCAGGCCTCTGTAGAAGAGTTAAAAATAACAGCTCTTGGGAAGCCAGGGGGTCTAGTTTGCTGAGGTGGGACAAGATGCAGAGCCCTGTGACATCAAAGGGCAGAAATACTGGCTGGGGATCTGTATGGAAAGTGTTAGTAGCAGGAGGTCCCGGGCCCTGTGTGGTTGCCCTTCGGGGAAGTTGGTGGGCTGGACCAGTGGGGGTTATCCTAGGAGGCTAAGGCCAGGTGCAGAATGGGGGCTGTGGCCGGATACTTAAGCCACAAACACTGCAACCCCCAACTTCCACTTTTTTTTCATGCTGAGAACTCTCTTGGTAGAGGCTGCTTCCTCCAGTGTTTTAAATTCTGATTTCTCATGTATCTGTCAGAGAGACAGTTATCACGATCTGGGTGAAGCTCTTTCCTGCCATTGCACAATCTGTGGACTTGTAGCCCTCCGCACCTGCACGTAACCCTTACCATGCTTTGCCTGGCCTGAGAGGTTTTACTGTCTTCAACTTCCCTCTCTACCCGGAGGCCTACTGGGAGGCCCAGAGTTTCATCTTTGCAACTCCCTCTTGGTGGAACTCATGGGGAAGTGAAGTAGCGTCACCTCTGCCCTCCTCTGCCCCACGCTTGGCCTGATAGCCTCCTTTGTGTCTGAGGGCACTTCCTGTTTGCTGTGTCTGCTGCTTCCACAAGAGCTTCATCCTGGGTTTTGACCCAAGCTGCTCTTTGCCTGACAGTTCCGCCCAGCCTTTGGGACCCTGGCTTGTTATCCTGATTGACACCTGGCAAGCTGTTCAGCAGGGAGAGCTTATGCATCTTCCCTTAGCAGTTGGAACTAGGGCAAAGGGTCGATGGAGCCTAAGTGTACTTCACTAAAGCCAGCCAGCCCGTTGCGTGTGCCTGCACATCCAGGAATGCAGGTGGACCTAACTGAAGCTAACATGTCATGTGTAAATCCACAGTCATACAAAAAATAAGGGCTGCAACCCTTCACAAAACTTTTTTCAAAGCACACCATTAAATATGAGATTCCTGGTATGTATTTAGAGAGCTCTTTTCCTTGCAACTTCTGAGGAATAGATATATTGAAAGTGAGATACAAAATTAGATGAATTAGCAGAGATTAGACTATTTTCAGGGGTCGTGTGACAAAGTCCTGTATTACTGCAGATGCCAGAAAAGTTGGAGATGAAACTGAGCTGAATGAGGAATATCTTGCCTCAAAAGATTGGGCGTAACTCCTCAAAACATCTGGCATCCCTTGGTAGCGTTTATCACTCCACTGAAAAGTTGACCTTCTTCAGCCATCCTTGACCACGTAATGGAGCAGAGAGTGGGGCACTGTGTGTCAGAAAATCTGGTTCCGTCTCTGGCTCTGCCGTGTCTCAGCTCTGCTACCTTGGGCCACCTGCTGATCTGTCTGTGCCTTGGTTTCTTCTCCTGTAAAATAGAGATCCTTATACCTACCTCTTAGGGCTCTTGTGGGGACCAGAGGAGGTAATTGACACTTGGTGGGTGCTCAGTAAAGGGTAGCTTAAAATGTTTTAGACTTTCTAACTGTTGGGATAACAACTTCCTTAAGTGTATAATCTTCTCCATTGGGATTCTTTAGGTTTAGGGTCAAGAAGAATTGGGATTCTTCTGTCCAAGGTCAAGAAGGTCAAACAGAGAGCATTGAGCTCTTTTTCAGAAGCCACTGGAGCAAAGACCAACATCTCTAGGAGAGGTAAGGAATTCAAGAGCAGCACAATCTGCTAACCAATCGTGGGTTTCAGGCCTGAGAGAAACCTGATAGTGAATCATTCTGAGGCCTAATCAGTGACAGAGATGACCTTTGCCCAGACACTGGCATGTCTGAGCTGCTGAATGAGCCTTTAGTGCAGGAGGTGTTGAAAGAGCCTAATAAATACGTATTCATTGAGTCAAATCCAAGAGTTTGAAGACAAATGCAAAGTTTATATTTTGTGTGCCCCTTGACCGTGTGAGATGTTACCCTGAGGGAAAACACTAAATCAGACCCTGCTCTCGCGTGTGATGGGTCCCAGAGCCACATATCGGGGCCCTGGACTCTTGCTCCTGTGAATGGGAGCAGGTAATGTTCCCTGGAAGGACAGATTAATGGGCTGCATTGGACATCCTTTGGAGAGGGAGTAAGAACTGTCCTTTGCACCTCACCTCAGCTCTTTTTGGCCCATCTGACACCAATCCAGGGAACATATGGTATATTAGTCTCCTAGGACTGCATAACCAAGCACCACAAACTGGGTATCTCGAAACAACAGAAATGTATTTGCTCAGAGTCCTGGAGGCTGGAGGTTTGAAATCAAGGTATCAGCAGGGCCCTGCTCCCTCTGAGACTCTGGGTGGACTCCTTCCTTGGCTCTTCTTCCTAGCTTCAGATAGCTGGCAGTCCTTGGCATTCCTTGGCCTACAGCTACATCACTCCAGTCTCTGCCTCTCTTAGCCTGTGGTGTTCCGTGTGCGTCTTCATATGGCAATCTCCTCTTTATTAGAACCCCAGTCATACTGGGTAAGGGCCCACCCTAATAGCCTCTTCTTAACTTGTTACACCTGCAAAGACCCTGTTTCCAAATAAGGTCACATCCACAGGTACTGGGGGATTAGGATTTTACAATATCTTTTTTAGGGAAAACAATTCAACCCATAACATATGGTAAGAGCGATACCTTTGATAAACAGGCTGCCGCACAGGCTGAGAAGGTCGTCAACATGGGCATTCTGCCCTGTGCCAGCAAGGGGGCAAATTGGGACAGTAAGTTGGCAGTCCATCTATCAGGAGCCTCAGAAACATTCATATCCTTTAATCCAGTTATTCACAACTAGGAATCCAGCTGTAGGAAGTCATCAAAAATGTTGATAAAGGGCTTCCCTGGTGGCGCAGTGGTTGAGAGTCCGCCTGCCGATGCAGGGGACACGGGTTCGTGCCCCGGTCTGGGAAGATCCCACATGCCGCGGAGCGGCTGGGCCCGTGAGCCATGGCCGCTGAGCCTGCGCGTCTGGAGCCTGTGCTCTGCAACGGGAGAGGCCACAACAGTGATGGGCCTGCGTACCACAAAAAAAAAAAAAAAAAAAAAAAATATTGATAAAACCTTATGCACAGAGGTATTCATCTCAATGTTGTTTATAATAATTATTAGAAACAACTTCAATGTCCAGCAGTTAGGGATGGTTATTAAAATAAGCCACATCTACGTGAGGGGGGTGTTATATGGCCTTTAGAAATGATATTTCCAGAAAAAAATTTGTAACATGGGAAAAAATGGAATAAAATGATATATTCTATATGTTGTCAACTTTATAAAAAATATACAAGGAAGAAAAACATCAACATAATGTTAGAAGTCTCCCCCCTTCTTGTGAGAGATTATGAGTGATTTTTTAAAATTATTATTATGGCATTATATATATTCTCTGCATTAGCTTTATAACCAAGGAAAAAAACCCTAATGTTATTTTTAAAATAGACATATAACTAGTTTCCTGGAATATACATTCCAGGGAAGTTCTGGCTGGGAGGAGAGTAGCAGCTGCTGGGTGTCCAGCTGATTTCTGTGTTTATAAGCCATAGCCGTAACCCTCTAGAGTTTCTCAACATGTAGTTGGATGGCTCCTTGCCTCAGAATTACCCATGATGCTTATTTAAAAATGCAGAATTCTAGGCCCAACCCTAGGCCTACTAAATCAGGATCTCTGGGCGCAGGGCCCAGGAATTTGCATTCTTATAGGCTCTGCACACTTGAGTTTGAATTCCCCTTGCCTTAGAGGCTGTGGATAACCCACTCATCAGTAATCCAGCATGGTTTCTCACATCAGTCACTTTTGCTTTGAAGAGAAATTATTCTTTTTATAAAGTTCATTCTTGGTTGTGCCTAAGACAGGAAGCTGCAAAACATATTCAAAAGAATAGAAAATTCATAATTGTATTTTATTTTGGAACTCAGTAACAGCAAGTTGTGTTTCCTAATTTACATTAGGCTAATAATTAAAACGAGTTAACATTCCCAGACTCTACCCTAGGTTGGAATTGAGTAGCTGCAGGAGGACATCAGCCCACAGGGAAAGCTTTACCCTACTAACAAGTGGGTATTCCACATGCCGTTAGTTGAGAATCGTAATTATAGACATGATTACTTTTAACTCACAACCTGAGGTGTCCTTTATTGATTGGTTTAGGGGAGCGCTATCAGAGGACAGTAGAAAGTTCTCCACTTTGAGGTGTGTGCTGGCTCAGGACAGGTGCTGGCTGAGAAAGCCCTACCAGCCCTCTGGGGCTGTGACTTGTCCAGACCCAGGGGAGCTGTAACTGCTGGGCTGGGGGAGGGACAGCAGCTGTGCAATTTCAGCCATCTCGTCAGTAGGTGAAACTCAACACCGCAAAGAGGCAATAATTCAGGGTATTAGTCCACACTTGTTGCTTCCGGGAGTTGGTCACAGCCTCCTAGGAGAAAAGATGAGCCATCCTGAGAATGAAGACAGCTCCAGGTGGGAGCTGTAAGAAAAAAGGGCATCTTGCCTCCTGGCAGGGACCATATCCCCCCTCTGTGCCCTCTCACCCTCTCGTAGAACAGATGGCTTCAGGCTGCAGGACCCCGCACCTGATCCGCACTTTTTGGGGCGGGAAGAGGGCCACAGGAGCTGGGTGAAGTGCGTGGCCCTTTTAATAACACCTTCCATTTGTGCTGTGTCATAATCCCCAGCTCTCTGGCAGTACTGGATCGCCCCGCGGTGGGAAATGAGACCTGGATGGGCAGGGCTGTCGTCAGCTCACCAACTCAGGGAGGCCCCGAGCAGTGGGGCTGAGAGCTGGGCTCTGAGGAGCACAGGGCAGGAGGTCAGGCCAGTTGTGCCTTCTTCCCTGCGGCATGGGGAGGGAGGGAGCAGAGGAAGGCAGCCAAAAGGGTTAGGACCCATCAAGGAGGAAAAACTGTAAAAGGAAGCCCTGTAACTTTCATACAACATGTAATTAACTCTCAGCAGAAGATGCCATGGATTCATAATGGGAGCCGACAGCGGGGGAGGAAGGCTCTGACAAGCATGAGATTTCTTGGGGGTTTTTTTAAATTTAATTTTTAAAGGAACACGAACAGTTGCAATTATAATCGTGGACCTTCCGTGATAGTGTCTCCCCAGCAGCAAGCCAGCTCATGCTGTCCCCCACCCTACCCAGGCAGGATGAGCAGGAAGGGCTTTTCTGCCTGGAGCTCTCTCCGGGCTCCTGGTGCCCCAAGGTGGGTCTGTCAGCAGCCCCTGCTCTGTCAGCCTGCCGGGCGTGTGAGTCCATCCCAGAGCCCTCTCTTCTCCGTGACAGCTGTCCTTGGAGTCACCCTGGTCTCCAGCCAGAGGCTCCCAAGGTCGCCCTTCTGGCAAAGCCCAGGCCTCCTCCCTAGTGCCCTGCCCTCAGTAGGGTGGCCGCACCCCATGAGGAAGGGAAGTGCAGCTGGAGAGGAAAGGCAGGGAGCCCCGGGGTGGGGTGGCTGCAGGTGGGCAGTGCCTGGACATCCGCCAGAACAAACGGGGCCAACGTTCTCCCAGGCACAAAGGGCACTCTGTGCGGGACACACCCAGCCCCGTGTACAATCTGGGAGGCTCACGTTTCCTAACATAAAGGAGGCCCATTCCCAGACAGTCCTGGGTGTGGCCCGTAGGCTGAACCCTGCTGGGCAGGGCCCTGTGACCCATCTGGATGGGTGACTTCAGTCCTCATTATGCTCTGGTCAGCACATGAGGATGGAGAGAGGCCGCTTAACTCCACAGGACATTGGGCAACTGCCTTTTCTTCCTCTGGGAAAGAGGCTGTGAACTATGAAGAGGACATTCACTTTTTTTTCCTTAAAATTTATTTATTTATTTTATTTATTTATTTTTGGCTGCGTTGGGTCTTCGTTGCCGTGCGCGGGCTTTCTCTAGTTGGGGCGAGTGGGGGCTACTCTTCGTTGCAGTGCACGGGCTTCTCATTGCGGTGGCTTCTCTTGTTGCGGAGCACGGGCTCTAGGTGCGCAGGCGTCAGTAGTTGCGGCACGCGGGCTCTAGAGCGCAGGCTCAGTAGTTGTGGCGCACAGGCTTAGTGGCTCCGCGGCATGTGGGACCTTCCTGGACCAGGGCTCGAACCCGTGTCCCCTGCATTGGCAGGCAGATTCTTAACCATTGCACCACCAGGGAAGTCCCGAGGACATTCATTTATTGAACATATATTTCTTGGGCACCATCTAGGTGCCAGCAAATAAAACAAACTTTCCTGCTCTTAAGAGCTTACGTTTGACACAGAAGCATAGGTGCTTCTCCTCTGCATTCGTTTCCTAGGGCTGCTGTAACAAAGTACCACAGATTGGGTGGCTTAAGCAACAGAAATGTATTTTCTCACAGTTCTAGAGATTAGAAATCCGGGATCGAGGTCTGGGCAGGGTTGGTTCCCTCTGAGAGGCTGTGAGGCCTGTAAGGGCAAGTCTGTTCCAGGCCTTTCCCCTCACTTCTGGTGGGTGCTGGCAATCTTTGGTGTTCCTTGGTGTACAGCTGCAGCACCCCAACTTCTGCCTGCATCTTCACATGGTGTTCTCCCTGTGTGTCTCTTTATCCAAATTTCCCCTTTTTATAAAGACACCAATGGTGCTAAATTAGAGCCCACCCTAATGGCCTCATTAACTTGATCATCTTTGGAAAGACTTTATCTTCAACAAAGGTCACATTCTGAGCTACTAAGGGTTAGGACTCCGACATGTCTTCTTTTTTTGAGGGTGGACATAATTCAAGCCCTAACAGCCTCTATGGAGAAGTGCAGGAAAGTATGGAGGACAGTCATTTGCCTTTGAGGTGCCTGCAGGTTCCTGCTTCCTCAAAGTCTCTCATGAATACATCTGATTGGTGGAACCTGGGTCATGAATCTGTGCCCCACTGCAAGGCAGGCTGGGAAATCGAGTTTCTGGCTTCTTACCTTGGGGAGGATGGACATCTAATGTAGGATCTTACCCAAACACGGGAAGCACATTCAAAGGATTCATGCAAAGGTGGCCACAAAGCACAAGAGAAATCTACTATGCAGGTGCTTTCAGATTTTCTCCAAGGGGACCCAAAAGCATAGAATGAGAACAACAGCATCAATGTCTCGTCTGCCCTTTAATGCCTGGTATTGTGTGCTGCCCACTGCAGAGACCAAATGTGGGTGACCACAGAGGACATCTGGCCAGTCTACATAATAGTGAACAACTAACATTTAGTAAGCATTTACTATGTGCTAGGAAATTTTCTAAGCTCCTTACATGCATTGCCTCATTTAATCCTCACAACAGCCTTATGAAATAGCGATGATGATTAGCCCCTTTCACAGATGAGAGAACTGAGGTACAGAGAAGTTAAGTAACTTAGCCTACTAGGTGAGAGGGCCAGTATTAGAGCCCAGCCATTTCAGTCTGAGACTGAGAGCTTAGCCACCGTGCTCTCTAAGAGCACAGTGACGGAAGAAGATGATGAGAGATGGAAGATAGGCTTTAGGGCAGGTGGGTGAGTGCTATTAAGCCATTGCCCAGATGTCAACCTGGGAGCTCACTGGAGCCACCCCTGGATGGCATATACATTGTCTCACACTGTCTGAGCCAAGGTGGGTGTGATGTTGGCCTGAGGCACCCTGACAAAGTCCTCAGGAATCCTGGGAGAGAGGCGTGGGGAGAGGCAGGAGGGAGGGGGAGGGGGGAGCCTGCAGCTGGGGTGCTGCAGGACCGGCCCAGGAGGCCCTGCCTGGCGTGGCTGAGGATGGCCTACGTCCAGGATGCAGGGGGCTGGGCAGGGGCTGGCTCTCCTGAGAGACAGGGAGAGCCCAAACTGGGCCCTTGCCAAGGTACTGCCTGGAGAGGGCCAGATGTTCCCAAAGGTTCTTCCCCAGTGACCTGGAGGAACAGCTGGGCCTTGGAGGGGCCGGGTGGCTGCCAGGACCGACCCTCCGTGTTGAGGTGCATTTGGAAAGTGGTTCAGGTCCCTGACACACAGCCAGAGGCAGAGACCTGGGACCTCTGTGCCTGCCCTGGGGGAAGCCTTGGCCACGCCCTACTCCTGCGACTCTGGATATTGGAACATTGCTGTTTCTAATACTTTGGGGGGGAAATGTGGGAAAGGGGGCAGCAGGAGACAAAAGTGAACGGGACATATTTCCGCAGCCCCAAGCATGTTCAGCTGGTGACCTTCTGAGGCCCTGGCCCTTAGGATTGGGCCTTGAACCTCATACACTCCAATCCAGAGTAGAATTTCAAGGGTGTCCATACACCAGGGGTGTCTGTCATTCACCAGTCAGCCCTCCTCTCGAGAAAGCTGGGACCAGCCTAGCAGCTTCCCTTTCCAAAGGGAAATAGGGGACAAGGCTGGGCTTTTCTTAAAAGGAACAGAAGACAAAGGTAGAGTATTTTCCTCAACAAACGTGAAGGAAAAGAAATTTTCCACTAGAGGTTTTTCTTTTCTTTTTTTTTTTTTTTGGAGGTTTTCATTACAGTAGGTCACTGTGAAATACAGAGTTAATAAGATAGATCAGCTTCAGAAATGTATGCAAATATCAGTAGTGTTCCAGAGTTTTAAAACCAGGTTAATATCTACAATAACATGAAAAATACCAGTGCCTTGCATGTGCCCTGATGTTCAGTTATCTTCCCATAGATAAGAAGCAGAGAAGAGGGACATTCTTAGAATTTAAAGAATGAAGTGAGGCCAGGGTTGCCAGATAAAATACAAGATGGCCTGTTACGTTTGAATTCCAGATAAAACAACGAATATTTTGTTAGTATAAAACCATGTTCTGAATATTGCATGGGACACGCCTCTACTAAAAAATTATTTGTCATTTATCTGAGATTCCAATTGAACTGGCCATCATGTATTTTCATTGGCTCAATCTGGCAACCTTGTGTGGGCCTCCATCCACCCCAGTAGGGGAAGGCAGAGAAGTGACTTCTGGGAGAGTCTGGCAGGCATACGCCTCGTGTCGAGGACTCCAGGGAGACCAGGCCTACAGCTCCAGGGCTACCGTGTAGGGCCCTGGGAAAAGGCCCTGAGCCTCTTCTCAGAGATCTCCCTGGAGGGAACAGGCAGGGCCCAACAGCTGCAGAAGGAAGCCTTGAAAACAACCTGGAAACAATTCAGCCTCCTCCTGGCAGCTGCCAACACATCTACAAGTGCACCAGGGCTCCCAGACCACACGCCGGGCCACCTCTCGTCACCCTGACCCCCCTGGGGTATAGTAACACTGAGCCACACCTGAGCTGACCCTGTGAACGCCCCAGCCTGCCCTGACCTCTCCTTCAGGTCTGCCTGTGTCAGCCCTGCTCACGCTGGCTGAATTTCCCCACATTCTCTGGGGTTGAGGTCATCGAATACCCATGGGCCTTTCCTGCAAGGCTGAAGTGCCAATCCCTGGGCATTAGCTGGGTGACTAGTTATTTGTGTGCTGTCCACAGGTAACCTAGGGAGGGGAAGTGTGGGCACCTGCTGCCCAGGAGCCCTGGGAAATCACTGGGTGAGAGAGTCCAGCAGTCTCTCCCCAGAAGGTGAGTGGAGCCTGCCTGCCTGAGGGCTCTGGGCGAGCTGCAGACCCTCCAGCCTCGCAGGCCCCCTGCTATGCTAGCTCTGCTGAGGGGCAGGTCTCCTCGTGGCTTTCCTCCCAGGGCTGTGTGGCAGCTGTTCTCTTGTCCTTTCCCAGAGAACAGGGAGGGAAGAGGGAAGGAGAAAAAGGGGCAGGCCTGTCCTGGGAAGTTTCAGCTTGAATGTTGGACCAGAGCACTCACTGGAGTGCTGAGAAAGGAAGGAAGGAAGGACAGCCTGTGAGCAGAGCATGGCTTTGATAAGCATCTCTTGTGAGGTGCGTTTAGTCCCATTTTCACAGAAGATGAAACTGAGGCCCAGGGAGTTTGTGGAACTTTCCTCAGGTCACACAGAAAATGCTAGAGTCAGAACTCACAGCCAGACCACTCTGATTCTTTTTTTAAAAAATAGTTATGTATTTATTTATTTGGCTGTATCGGGTCTTAGTTGCGGCACGCGGGATCTTTCGTTGAGCAGTGTGGCTTCTCTCTATTTGTGGGGTGTGGGATCTAGAGCGCGCAGGCTTAGTTGCCCCGCGGCATGTGGTATCTTAGTTCCCTGACCGGGGATTGAACCTGCGTTCCCTGCATTGGAAGGCAGATTCTTAACCATTGGACTGCCAGGTAAGTCCCCAGACCACTCTGATTCTTAAACCTGGGCCCATTCTATTGCTCTTTGCTACCCAGGAGAGTCCTGATCTAGCTCAGGGGGAAACAGCTACTGTCAACTCTGTTATTCTACTATGTCAGGTTCCAGCCCCCTCCACTACCCCCAAGCTTGGCTCATGAGTGTGAAATTTCCACTAGAAAATGCTGAAAGGAAACAGATGTACTTCTCTGTGACACGCCAGGACCCCCATCTCCTGGGCTCGTAACCCTCCTGTCACAGAGCTGAGTGAACGCGCTGGGTGAGGCTGTGGTGCTCTCGGCAGCACGTTGGGAATTGCCCCCAGTCCCCACTCTCGTGGGGCTCATTTGGTAATTCGTGACAGGCTGAAAATCAGCCTCTTAAACCCAGCCTGTGTGCTTCGTTGAGCCTGGTGAAACTGGAACATATAGGCCCCCATGATGCTCCCACCCTCATCCCCAGGGGTTAGTCTGAGTTGTCCCTGCCCCCTTAGCCCTCCTCTGATGTCTCCCACAGAGGGCTCAAGCCTTCCTTATCTTGGGCATTTCTCATGTCTCTGGCACTCCTGCCACCTTGGGTCACTATTCCTCTCCCTCAACACTTCACAGAAGTAGGATGAAAAGAAACGTCAGCGTGTGGTAGGGAGAGAGTGGGGGCTGGGAGGGAAGAGAGAGAGCTCTGTTTCTTCTGATCATGAACTTCCTTTTTTTATAATTTAATTTTATTTTTTAATAAATTTATTTATTTATTTTTGGCTGCTGTTGGGTGTTCATTGCTGCGCACAGGCTTTCTCTAGTTGGGGCGAGCGGGGGCTACTCTTCGTTGCGGTGCGCGGGCTTCTCATTGCGGTGGCTTCTCTTGTTGCGGAGCATGGGCTCTAGGTGCGCAGGCGTCAGTCGTTGCGGCACGCGGGCTCCAGAGAGCAGGCATCACTAGTTGCGGCACGCGGGCTCCAGAGCGCAAGCGTCAGTCGTTGCGGCACGCGGGCTCCAGAGCGCAGGCATCACTAGTTGCGGCACGCGGGCTCCAGAGCGCAGGCGTCAGTCGTTGCGGCACGCGGGCTCCAGAGCGCAGGCATCACTAGTTGCGGCACGCGGGCTCTAGAGCGCAGGCTCTAGTCGTGGCTCGCGGGCTCCAGAGCGCAGGCTCAGTAGTTGGCTCAGTAGCTGGCTCAGTAGCGCACGGGCTTAGTTGCTCCGCGGCCTGTGGGATCTTCCCGGCAGGGCTCGAACCCGTGTTCCCTGCATTGGCAGGCGGATTATTAACCACTGCGCCACCAGGGAAGTCCCGAACTTCTTCACTGACTCATGCGTGTGTACTGGCTGGATGCGGAAACACAGGAGGAGATGGAGACTGGATGTGGTAGTACCGGCCAGGTCCCCACACGGCCCAGGCTCTTGGCTCAAAGCCTGTTCCCAGACCTTTGTTAACCAAATGACGTTGAAAAGGACTTCCAAGCTCAACTTGCACCTCCTGTGCTGAGGACTGACTCAGTAGCATTTCTCAGAAGCACCTTTCTTCTGTCAGGTCTTGCAGCTCCTCTAAGACTCCAACAGGATCCAGCCTACGCAGTGTCTTCTCTTGTTGGAGCGTGTCTCTTGGAGCCCGACTGCCTGGGTTCACGTCCTGGCTTTGAACCGGCCCATACTTGGGCGCATTCCTTAATCTCTCTCTGCCTCAGATCCCTCACCTCTGATGTGCGGATTAGAACATCTGCAGCCTAGAGTTGTTGGGATTACAATGTCAACAGCCATAAAAGACTTAAAATAGTAGCTGGTACATGATAAGTACTATGTAAGTGTTAGCAGCCATCATTATTTTTACTACTATGATGATGATTCATCTCTTCCCTTTCCTTCAACATCTCCAGTCCCATCTTTATCAATGCACTCTCCTCCTGAAGCCTCGGTGGCTGAACAGAGCCATCCTTACAGGGTGGTGTGAGAGGACTTGGAAGGCTGCAGACTCTCACATGGAGATGAACCTGTGCCTGATGTCTGAGAAGGTGTAGGGACCCCTACAGATGGTTCTGAGGTGGGAAGGAGCAAGTCGCCCTCCACTGTACTGAACGAAGGGGGACCCACCCGCTTGCAGCAGTGGGCGTATCTCCTGGTGGTGACGGAGCTTTGGCTTTGGGTCCAAACAGTTTAACTCAGGGGAAAACTCGTCAGTCAGAGGAGTGCTGAACATGAAACCGCACACTGGTCTCGATGGGATGAAACCTCACAACTCATATGGACTTAACCCAGCCAAATTCTGAATTGGGACTTCTGAACCCACTGTCTTTTAATTGAAATCACACACATGGTCTCAGGACTTAATGAAGCTCAGGTTCTTTGTGTCTCATCTCAGAAGGAATACAGCTAGAGGCAAAGTGAAA